>NC_140205.1:19613383-20813383 GCF_965226575.1 Pagrus pagrus | reverse complement strand
CTATTTGAGTCAAGCTCTAGGTCTAATGTTGAGCCCTGGACATCCTAAAAAGCTGTCCCAGTTACATTGTGAATCAGTTTTTAAATGGAGCCCGTTTCCACCTCTGACCGCCTGTTTCACATGAGCTTTAAAAACCTCTGACTGAAACAAAGAGAGAACTGTGATTAAACAAGGGACAGTCGAGAATACGATACATAGGGTCCCATGCACAGTTGTTCATATGCCTAAAAATAGTTGATGATTGATTGACTGTTTTAATATCAATCAGCACATCCTGCTGCAGGCTTCATGTGACCATGAGATGGTTTATTTATTTATGTTTTTATTTATTCATTCTGTATTTTAGTTGATTAAGAGGCAGTGAAACAAACTTGAACACTGACGTGTTGTCACCTATAAAAGTCGATTAACTTGTTAGCTCACAGTTGCCTATTCATGCAGACACTAGGGTCGAGTACCGATACCAGTTCTGATACTGATACCTGGAATTCGATGCCGGTACCCAATGGTACCTTTTTTTCAGTACTTTACTCTCTCTGTCATAATAAAAAAAAGTCAGTTAACTCGTTCACTTCTATGGCACAACACAGGAGGGCCAACTCCTCAGGTCAAGACTCTGCTGTCCACTTACATCTGAAGGAGACAAATCATTCCTTTGAGGACAACAATGTAAACATCTTGTCCAGAGAAGACAGATGGTTTGAAAGAGGAGTAAAATAATCCATCTATGTCAAACTGGAACAACCGTCTTTGAACAGAGGAGGTGGCCTAAGACATTACTTATCACCCACCTAATGCAGTACTGAGTTCCCTCCCCAGACAGCTTAACAACCATTCCCACCTGGGCTCACCTAGCCCTAGCATCCCAACACCTTGAGACAAAATATTTCTTACCACCCAGATGAATGTATGTCCATTTTTTCACTCCCCTTTTATCTCTGGTTTGGTGTCAGCTTTAACCAGCTCTACCTAGCTCACACATAACAGTTACAAGTTGCCATTTTCCCAACTGTAAAGTCATTATTCCAACATGGTGACACTGCAGAGCCTGCAGAGCCTTGTTAACTCTGTGGACTTTAAGTTAAACCACATCACCGTGCTCTTCTTGTTCCCCGCATCACTGCCATTTTTTTTTCATTTCTCAAGATTATTCTGCATAAAATTAGCTCCATCAGCAGTCAGTGTTGATAAATCTCCAAGCCAACAGGATGGGGATGGCGTGTTTTCTGCTTGCTAGGACAGCTGTTAGAGGCAGTGACATCAATATGCTGGATGTGCTGAGTGTTTTTGCCCTGGTGGAAAATAATGTGAAGTTCTGACTGACCCTAATCATACTTGGTTTGTACAATATAATGCTTTTACCAGTGTCAGACTTGTAAATGTCACAAACAGCGAGGAGAAATTGTATTTTAAAGGATAGATTTTGTTTTCAGTGCTGCTGCCAGTTTCCTTTACTCAGCCACAACAGTCTCCATATGTGTTGTGTGCTTTATTGTGACTCATTAGTTTTCCAACTACCAACTGAAAATTCAAGCAATTTCAGTTTCTTAGGTTTGACTCTCTTAAGAGTCCTCCGTTTTGCAGCAGGGAAACCGTGTGTTTTTATGAGTCTTCACACTGGCCTCCCCATGTGTCTTCCATTATGGACATTCTTATTACTTCCAGCTAAATCCACGCCCAGATCCCCCCCACCCCCTCACTTTGTGTTGTTGTTCTGTGTGTGTTTTCCTTCCTTCCTTCCCTCTTTCCTCCCTTTTCTCTCCCTCTCTTTGCCTTCTTTTCCCTCCACCAGTCAGCACTGTTCAAGCATTTGCAGACGTCAGTTTTCAGCTCTCTTCTGCTACTGACTGAAGAACTGGCTTTAAAAACATCACTTATTTATTATATTGATTTGGCCAACACACACTCTCTTTTTAAGGTACGTACAGTATAGGGTTGCCTGATCCCATACCCTCCAGTACCTTCGACACAGTTTGCCTAATGATCCAACTTTTTGTTCAGACTGCAGTTTTAGAAAAATAAATTCAGTAAAGCTGACAGAACCTCTCTTCTCTTCTCTTCTCTTCTCTCTTAAGCTATCCTTCAAACTTTTATGTTGCACGTTTTCGTCCCTCTGCTTTGTGCATTTCACATAATTGAGTCCCCCACACACCACAGGCATACAGCATTATAATGTCTGTTATTAACTGTGTAAGAGTGTAAGACCACACACTCCAGCAGACATCATGCTCCACTGGTGTTTTGGTCGTAAAGATGGGGAGCCTTATACTCTAAACTGTTGTCTAGCAGTTTTCATGGTCCTACTGAAGGCTTAAGTTTGAACTCTGTGCTCCTAAAAGGCTGTTTCATAAACTGATTAAAGAGGTTATATTGACAAAAAGATATTTTATAATGTTAAGGCATGTTTTTAGGACCAATGCAAGGCAGGATGCCAAACAGCCATAGCCCTTAGTCAAGAGGCAGTAACAGTCCAGGTAAGCTCCAATGTTATTATCCTTTATCACACATATTGTAGAAAAGTATTGTGGGGGAAGTAAGGTTGTAATTTTCCAGCTTGTACTACTGAGGGTCTGAATCAGAACGGCTGCCAAGCCCAGCAGGCAGCAGATGAGCTGTTTGCTTTTTGTGAATGAGAGCTGCTCCCTCAGCAGCAGCTGTCCAGGAGCCCTCCAGCAAAGTGTTTCAACATGAGCCTATCCACTGATGTTAGTGCTGTGGTGCTGGGTGTCAGGGTTCAGGATGCTTTTTCATTTTTATTTCTAAGGTGAGCATGTTCAAGCTTTAATAGGTCATTAAGTTTGCTCTTAAAACTATGAACTGATTAATGAGTAGTAAGTTGGACTGAGCTGGCTGGCTGGTGTCCTTGTTGAACATAACTTACAGCCATGGCTGGATAATGCTATACAGGCCCTATGGTAAACAGTTACCCCTTTAAGCCCATAGTGAGCTTTGCATCTATATCAAAAGCCCCACCTGCACTCAGGTATCTACCTTCAGGCTCTGAGTCTAGGCTCCCCAAAGGGGGTATTTATTGTCACTCCCCACTCCCTGCTGTGCTGAGCTTGGTGCTCAATGATCCGATATCGATTCCAGAAATCCCAAAACCGATCTTTCAATATATACATAAATACATCGGTCCTCATCTGTGATTACTGTCTTGGTCTATCACTACAGCATTTTTAATAATAAGTTGTTAAATGATAACAATATCCTATTCATTATCCCCACAAGAGACTTCAGAGACTATTCAATTGAACTCTTAATGTAAACATTAATATTTTTAATAATGCATCAGTTTAGAGGGTGTCTTGTACAATTTACAGCCTTAGTTCTCTCAGAATCTCTTTCATTTCCAAGCAGAATTGGCAGTATAACTGAAATATCCTTGGCCAAATAGATATTAAATGGAATGGGGGCTGGACCAGGGACCTTGTGATTCAAAACTGAACCAGTTCGGTAAATCAGTAGCGATGTCCAGCTCTAGTCCGGGCTCAGGTGCCAAATATCAGTGCTTCACACATATAGTATTTTATTCCACATGAGTCGGCATATTGAACTTAGTTCATGTCCATACACTATGTGAGTACGGTACGCTCAAAGAATAAAGGGACACCTCTGATTTTACACATGAAGATCAGGATGCTCATCATGATGAGAACTCTACAGGTGATGATGATGTCAGTTATGGATGTTAATCAAACGGTGTAGGATCCAGTGTTTTTAAGGATTTGATAGTCAGAATGTCTCACCTTCTGCTAAAGACATTTTTATGAATGGTAACAGAAATTGTTGTTCTACCAGATACTGACTCTGCAGCCCGCTGTGACTTAATCAGTGTAAATCTTGGTGGAAACGTTGAATTCTGGAGACTTCGTTGGTCAGATTTGACCATTCTACTCACTAAGGTCAGAATTGTCCCTGATATCAGTACAGCAGATGTTCTGTGCACATTGTCATGGTGTTAGACATGGTGTTGGTTTCAGAGTTGTGATTCTACAATTCTCACTTTTCTAAAAATGAATCAGACATGTTGATCGTTATTACATTCTACTGTCTGACCACCTGAAGGAATTGAGTTTGGTTAAAGAAATCTCTTTCTCTGGATAAATGAATGCTAGACAACGGAACCTCCATACTTAAGAGTAGTGGTTTATATGAAATATTAAGTGCTGGTGTGTAATGGAGTGTTTTCCCTCCTTGTGCTGATGTGGCTGCTGATGGATGTGGGAATACTGGAGCGAGTCATTTCATTTGCTGCTCTTCCTCCTCCGTCTGCCCTCCGGAGCTGTTCTGAGAAAAAGTGCATTACAGAACAACATTATAGCCTTTGTCATATTTAGTGAGAACAATACTCTCAGCCATTTATTTTGTTTAAGTACATGTCAGAGTCTGAATCACTGTATTCACCAGATGTAATAAATGCATAGACATTTGTCTTGATGACAGCATTATGCTGCACATCCACAGAGCAGAGAGCGCATCAGTCAAACTCAGAGAAACGACTTTATCCAGCACTGTTCATGGTACACAAGTGGACTGCATAATGCATGGAGGATTAACTGTGGATGCATTTTATGTTTAAAGGATTATTTTGGTTATTACAACTTTGATCGTATTCGTAGATTAGATTTTTAGTCATCATTTCTCTTCATGGTGATAACATTGTACCGGACCAGAACCAAAGACCAATGTCCAAGGTGATTTATTTGTCAGCATACTGTACAACACGGGGTTGCATAGTAAAGTTTGTAAACGCCTTCCTGCTACACAAACAGAATATATAAAAAAGTTAGTTATACACATATATATACATCAACACATAGAGCATTTTTAAAATTTGCTTCTGGGTGAATGTAAATAGCAGCAACAAGATGGGGACGCTAATGTGGTCAGCAGATTCACAGTAAACACTGTCCATCAACTTTGACTGAGCGTCACTGAACCTACTGTATTCCTGCACCCTGTCGGCTCATAACCCGTCGAGTGCAACAGCTTCATCCAGAATAATGTGGTTGAGATAGCTCTCTGTAAAGATGTGGCATTCTCTGATTTCCTGAGTCCCAATTGTCCGTTTCATTTTCCTGCGACCAGAGGTTAGCCAGGAGCAGCCTTAAATCCAAACTGTTTTAGCACGGCTCCCATCCTGGATCTCGCCTCTTTCCTCCCTGGGGCGGTCTGGCTGCTCAGGTTGGATGATTGAAAGTCTGCTGCTCTTAATCCAAAACACAGGTTTATTGAATCTTCATCCAAAATAATCTGTCTATGCATTATCTCAATCCAAAACCTGTGCTTTCTTCTCCAATGCTGATGAGTGTATTTCTGCAATGCGCAATATGTGTTTCATCAACAAAAGCAAAAAAATGAACAGTTACAAAAAAAATGAAAGCTTTCAGAAAATCAGACAAGTTGGAAACAAGTCAGCAGTCAACATTACAGAACAGAACCACCTGACAGTGGAGGTCACCTCCGGATCACTGCTGCAGTCAGGCTGATAAACAGGAGTGAAGATAAATCCACTTTTTAATCCCAAAAGTTAAAAAGTCATCTCAAAGCTCTTCTCCTGTCAGTACATGGCTCCGGATCAGAGCAGAATCTGATGTGACTCCAGGTGTTTATTCCTCCAGATCGTCTGGCTCTGCACTGACTCTAAAGCTCACTTAGGGCTGCCTGAAAGTTCTTCTTCCTTGTAGAACAAATTCAAATGTAGATAAGAGTATTAAATTAATAATTGTTGCAGATGATTTGTACTGAATTTCACAAAAGATCATTCTGCTTAATCAGAACGATCTTCTGTGCTGTGCCTGGTCCACATTCCCTTGATGAGACTGCTGGTCTTGTCAAAAAATAAGTTTTCACATAGACTCATTAAATTTTTCATTTTTCTTAAGGCCAGATAAATACAACATACAAAAACAATTTTTCATATGTTACATCTTGACACTGGAAAGACTATTTAATGCAGCCTTAAAGACCAAAAGACTCTAAGTTGTATCACAATGAGTCAAAACCCGGATGCGTTTGAAAGATAAACATGCGGACCATCAGCCTGCAGGTTCTACAGACATGTCTCCTGTATTAATCTCATGATGATGCCTGTCTTGTAGAGTGTGGGATAAGTGTAGTTGGTCTTAACTTCCACCACACAGCACAAATCTCTCTGATTTTCCATGCTGAAGCCTCTCTCTTATCTCTCCATGTTTCTGCCTCTATCTCACCCTCCTCTCATCTCCTCCCATCCTCCCCGCAGCTTCTCCTCCTCCTCATACTAATCGCAGCCGTCGGGCCGGCTCGGGTGGAGCGGCGGGCTGCTGTGGGTGCTGCCTGCGCTGGGTGAATGCTTGCAGTGTGTCTAGGCGGGCTTTGATCCAGCGCTCTCCCGGGACGCAGTCAGGAGTATTAGGCACTTTTCCACCCTTGTCTTCTTTTAATTACGGGCCCATAATGAAGGCTGCACGCTCGGCTGCAACACATCACACAGTCAGAGGAGGAGGAGGGAGATCCCACCCTCCATCTCCTCCTCACATCACATCTGTCTGCCCCTGCACCAGCCTCCTCTCTGTCCTGTTGATCCCTGGAAGCTCCGACTTCTGCCATTCTCTCAGACTGTATTTGCTCTTTTCAGAGACTTTTTTATGTCTTAATGCTTCTTCTCTCTTTCATCTGTCGTTTGCTTTTTCTCGGTGCTTACTTTGTTTTTCAGTCTCCTCTTATGAAAGGTGTTTATGTCAGCGTTCTTTCTGTAAAGCTGCTAAATTCTTTCTTTCACATTCGATTCTCAACTGAAGTTTGAACCACATGTTAAAAATCTCATTAAATCCTGTTATGTCCACCTAAAAAATATGAATAAAATGAAATCAGCTCTGTCTTTTGTTCACTTGGAAAGGCTTATATGTGCCTTTGTCTTTTCCCGTCATCATTATTGCAATGCACTTTTTTCTTGCCTTTGTCAATTCTCAGTGTCTCCACTTCAGCTAGTACAGAATGTTTCTCCCATACTTTAATTGAGACCAACAGAAAGTGCACTATAACCCCGATTCTTCCTCCTGTCATCCTCTAACCTGCCCTTGCAAGTTGTTCCTAGATCAATAAAGACTACACAATGCAATGTGTGTGGCTATAATTGGCGAAGCTACAAAGACAGAGCTCCCCAAATCACAGAAAACCTTTACATAAGAGCCTGAAAATAGACACTTCCATGTCAAACAATGTAATCTCACCTGCCCACAAACTGCCATGCATACTTTACGTTGACGTGGCAGTTAAGCAATGCATCCACTAGAGGGCAGCTCAGAGTCAAGACTTTTTGACGACAACAACATGGTGACGGAGGAGGAGGCTGTGCTAATGTACCTGCAGGAGCGGCGGCAGCGTTGTAGACGGCGGTGGTCTGTTAAATATATCACCACATGTAGATGGAGAAACTGACCACAAATGACATTTCCACTTCTTTCAGATGTCCACCATTGTTCAAACGTCTTTGTTGTGTCCTTTGGTCGTCTTGCTTGAACTATTGGCTACACTGCCCCCTACAGTTACCGCTGGTACTGCTCTGTTTCTTTAGCATCTGTGATCTTTCAGAAAACGTGCACACATTCGGACCACATGAACTCAGAGGGCAGAGGGCACAGTCTGGATCTGAAACAGAAAAAGCCTGTCACGGTAGCCTGATTCCCCCCATTTAGTGCAGTTTCTCCTTATTTGTGGCTCCTCCTCTTTGCAAGTGCAATTTGCAGCTTTTGATCAGATATTGTCGATTAGAAGCAGCTGTATTCTTGAGAGTGGTGTCAAAAAAGCAGTCCTGTTTCCTTTTAGACAGAAGAATACAGGCTACCACTAGCTGGTGGTATAAAGAGGTGGGAATCACTGACGCAGTCGCAGAACTTCAGAGCTTTGTGGTGTGTTTAAGTGCAGCTTTTTGGTCGAGACATAAGGCAACGCAACAGTCAGCCAAAAGAATATGTGAAAACAAGTGTTTGATTGTGACAACTATTTCCTGGCCAGACCACTGACCCGGTGACCTGCAATCCTCTTAAGCTCACAGTGATGACAGGAATCTGGTCACTCAAATCATCATTGGCCGACTTCCACCTGAAATGCTGTACCTCCTTTGTCATTAGCAAAATCAAAATGTTGCTCAGCTGAAAGCTTTAAGAGAGGACAGGGGACACGAGTGGTAATGCAGCCCGGGAGGGGCTGAGTGTGGCTGCGCTGGTCATGTGCCTTAGCTGAACAGAGCAGTGTTTGAATGTTTCCATGGATCAGCTGGTCATGGTCACTGTCTGTGGTTGTTGAATAGTTTCTTTCTGAGGTGCAGGTCTCTTCCCCTCAGTATGAGTATCACTCAGGAGGGAAAGCTGGGTTTTAACTACACTCTGGCTGAGTGAGTGAGAGCCCTGAGGAGTCCTGCTCCTGGGAGAATTGAAAAGGTCACTCTCTATACGCTGAATTATCATCACAATGGGCCATGAATCAGCTCTACATGACTCTTATTATTCTAAACTTGGATGGCCTCACATTTATTTTTTATTAGTGAATATGGCAGTCATTACTCATTGTCTGCCCCGTGCCTCTTTTCCAGATCAGAATAGTAGATTGGAATTGTCCGTTAGCATCATGTGAGACAGAAAATTACTTGCATAAGTGAGTTGATACATAATATCATCTTCATTTCCCTTTTCTCATTCAGACATGCTGAATGGTTCAGTGCTGTCATTAATTACTGGATGACGTGTCACCTTTAACCATTTGAGAAAAGCACTTGTTCACTGTCTTTAGGAGCCTGTTCAGACCTGGTCTCCACATCCAGCCTGGATGATCTGATCACAGGTGGACATTTACAGGCGTCAATGCACCCAAGATGCATTGAGGACGCACTTCAGATCAGATCACTCGGACCGCGTTCTGTTAGCATTGTGTGTAGCAGCAGGACATTATGTAAAAAGCATTGTGTCTGTTTGCTCCAGTGATGGGTGTGTTTCTGTACATATTGAGCCTATTGTACATAATGCCAGGTGGGAACTGATTGACTTGGACTGTGAAGTGCCCTCTCAGTCCACACTGGCTGTGTATGTGCCATTGCATTGTTTTATATTTTTTTTATATCATTTTTGTTTTTGTTTCTCTTTTATTCTCTTTTGTCTTTCCCCTACGCTGAGGCATTATCTTTGGTTTTTTTTAAAATATATATATGTATATATAAAGGCTGCTCCGATTGAATGGGCACCAATCGTTATCGGGCAATATATGTTGTGAAAAGTTTGATCGGTGGTCTCTATAGAGCCTCTAGCTACAGCTAACAGCTGACTGAGCTAACCACAACCAGAGCTAACAGCTGATTGAGCTAACAGCTGATTGAGCTAACAGCTTACAGGAGGCACACAGCAGGACTGAGAGTTTGTGTTCAGAGGAACATGAAGTGAAACAGTGAACTGCAGTTTAATGTGACAACACAACGAAATCAATGTAAATCAAAGTAGTGAAGTCAATGACGTTAGCTGAGTCCAGCTGACTTTGAGTTTGGAGTTATAGACACTCTACTTCAGTGTGCATGTTATCAACCTTCTGTCAGAGAGGAATGTAAGCACATACAGACAGTGACCAGGTGGTGGAGTAGGCCTACTGGCTTCAACACATCACTACAGAGACTGTAGACATGTTACTGAATTTCTCCTTTTTTATATATAAATATGTTAAATATAATGTTTATTTCACTGAATACTTTAATGCCAGTAAACTAAACTATGCAACTAATAACTAAAATCTTCAGAGGACAATAAAATGAAGATTAATATATATTTTTTGTCCATGTTATGAATGAATGATGTGGAGACTAAGTTGTGCTGATTCACTTCCTCATGAGGACATCTCCCCTGTCTCTGCAGGATGTCTTCATGTGTTTAGCGTGGCTCAGGTGGTAGACCCTGTCAGACACTGCACTTGCACTGCACTCCTACAAAGTTGGCCTTTGGAAGTCCTCGGAAACATTTTAAAATCAAATGGCAGAGGTCGAGATATCCTGACCTTTGGCCCGTAGCATCGAGCTCTAAATACCAGCTGAGATGACTCTGATGACATCATCCGAGGATCTTGCTGAGTCAGTGGTCTCCTGTGCTGTCAGACTGACTGCTTGCTGTGTGGCTGCACTGTGAGCAGCTTCCTGCAGCAGCTCATCACACACTCATCTGTCTTCACTCATTGGTCTGTCTCTGCCTCTGACACGTTCCTCTCACCATCACTTTTGTTCCCTCATGTCTTTACTTGGTGTTTTAAAACCCTCCAGTTCTCTAAAGCAGCTCACCTCCAGCTGTTTCTGAACTGCTTCTGTAACTGTATTTAAATAGTCACTGAACACAAACACCTGAATTAGAGCTTCCCAAACTGGACTCCAGGGACCAATAACAGGGGACTTCATATGCTCTAATGGTGGAAATCAGCTCCATGAATTTCACTGTTAACCTATTCAATTCATTTCAATATAATTAAAGAAGCTGTCACCCTCCTCCCCTGCACTGGTCTGTGATGATCTATTTTGAGGGTCATGCATGCAATGAAGTATTTGGGGTGTCCTGGACTGAATGCTTGTTTATATGCTGTGGTAATGGGTAGTGAGCATGTTCCTTTGTGGCCACAAGAGGGGGGCAAAGCTGTGCTGCTCCTCAGTGTGAGCAGAGTGCTGCTGACAGGCTGAGGTTCACAAGCAGCGCAGTAACTGGAGACTTTACGTGTCCAGATCAAGACAACAGGGCCCGCCACACAAGTGTAACACAACCACAAACACTGTAAACACAACGTATTGACGCTCAGCCTTCGATATTGGACTGAATGGTGGTTGTGCTGAACCTGATCCAGCTGAAGGTGTTTGGCCTCAGTTCAGAAATCACTACACATGTATTGGAGATCCATCAGCTGCACTCGATGCACCGTGCCAAAGGTTATATATAGGTTGTGGTGTGGGTGTGTTGGTGCCCTGCACGTCTCTTGATTTCTTCTCATGTCAAAAATGTCACATCTTCAGATGTGTCAGTATCTGAATGTCGACAGCTGAGAGGACAGAGCTGGCAGCTCCGCAGCAGAGCAGAGCATTTCTCTTCATTCTCTTTGTCTTTGCCCGAGCTTACAAGTGATGTGCTCCATTGTGCTCTTTCTAGTAGTAGTTCACTGTGAAGTGTTCTTGGTGAGACAGTATTAGAGACAATGATAGCCTTCACTGTTGTTCAGGTCTTTATTCTGCTCCGGGCACAAGACAAAGCTGTCATCTTTTCTGGCAGTTGCATTATTAAAAGGACATGCAGCGGACAGATGAACAGCACACAGACTCTGTCCCAATCAGGGCCGTGCTCTTCAGCTTCCTAATCGCCCCTCCTCCTCCTCAGTCTGTCCTCACGCTGCCCTCTACAGTCATCATGTTGCTTCAGAGTGGTCTGTACAGTTCAAAGCATCAGCATGACCACAGTTTCCACATCTGACGACACGTTGTTTGTGTCCAATATTGTAACAAAAGTGGTAACCACAACAATAATGTACTTATGATGCAAAATGAATAATACACATTGAGTAATTGCATTGATATTGAAATAGGGGTGAGGGGCTGTGGCAACAAGTTATTTTGCAGAACAAACACAAGTCACAGATAATTAGTTTCTTATTTATCATGACGTTGACAGCTTCTGTCTGTTGCACACACTTATTCTGTCATGGTCTTTATGTTGTCTGAGAGACATAACTCAGGGCACAGCGGTGACTGCCTCGGAGGGAATGATGAAAGCTAACGACACAGTCGGATTCTTTGGCTTCAGTAACTCTGCCGTCACTCACTTTGACACTCTGAGGTGCAATCAGAACGTCATGGTGTTCAGAAAAGCAAGTTCAGTGTTCATATAAGATTCATTTCTACTGTTTGTGTCTTGATTGACTGACAGGTATAAATAACTGAGAACGTGCAGTAGTCGGTATGAGGCTGTGCAGAGCAGTAAGATGTGGCAGAATGAATGAGGGCTGAACTGTCAGGCTGCAGTTGCAGGGCTGTGTGTAGGGGGGTGGTGTTGAGCTAGGTTTGTAATCTGTCCTTGTTAAAGATTTAGAGGTGGACACAATAAAAGAGACACCAGTTTAAGGTCTTATAATCCAGCAAACCAGCCCGCATAAACCTTGTCTTCAGCCACCTCAGTTCTTCTTCACTGAGTCGGGGGTGTAACTTTAGTCTGTGGTCACTGAACAAAGTCTCATGTACCATCCTCAGGTGTTATTGCAGCTGAATTTGCCCCTGACTCTCCTGTACCTCAGTGGAAATTCATTAAAGGGGGAGACTGACATATTTTTTTAGATGTTTATCCAAAGTCAGCACTGTGAAAATCACTCTTTTGATTCCAAGTGAGTGAACTTCATGAAATAGTGTCCGTACTGTTGTACTGACCTAATCCAAGCTGCCACTGTTGTTCTGTTCAGTATGCTAACATGACAGCTAACAGATTGTCTTTCTGTCTTTTCTTTCCATCTGCTGAACCACTGCATCACACCTCCTCACCAGGTAAGACATTTGGTTTTCATGTATCTGCCTGTTCCTGTCTCACTGTAGAAACGGGCCTGGTTGTCTGAGGGTTTGGACTGTGATGGGTTCAGCCCAGGTGCTCAGGCCTGGTGCATGCTGGGAGAGATTGTGGCTCTGTTTGCAGTAGAGTTGCTGCTTTTATTTTGTTTTCTGGATTCAAGTCACATTTGTGTGAGAGTGTGTGTGTGTGTGTGTGTGTGTGTGTGTGTGTGTGTGTGTGTGTGTGTGTGGCACAGTGCTGCTCCTCTGTCTGTGTGTGTTTTTGAAGCTTGCGGCCTCAGTCTGTAACTAAAGGGATATTCTTCCCAGTTTATTTATTGCATTAGTCATGAACCAGACTCCCCCCCTGTGAAATAATCCATCTCTGTCTGCTGGTCTCAGCCTCCTGAATGTCACGCTGCATCTGCACGTCATATTTCAAGGTTCCCCATCACTTATTTAAATAAACTTGAGCTGTGAGCACTTTCTTGGATAGATTGTGTGTGGGTGTGTGTGTGTGTGTGTGTGTTTGTGTGTGTGTGTGTGTGTGTGTGTGTGAGTGTCCTCGTTTGATGTTGTATTGTCTCAGATTTGATGGAGTTGATGGGAGGATGAGGAGATGGATGAGCGGGTGGATTCTCCCTGACAGTTTTTCTTTTCTTCCCTCTCCTCTATCACCGGAGCGTATGCCACACTTTCTCTTTATTTATCTCCTATCTGGGTTTACGCTCCTTCTCTCTGTTTGGTATGCAAACAGTGTGTGTGTGTGTGTGTGTGTGTGTGCGCGCGCGCACGGTGGTTGTGTGTCTGTTCATGTGTGCTTGCGGCATATATGTATGTGTGTGTACAGATAAAGTATGTGTGGAGATGGGTAACCATGACAACAGCAGCCTGAAGTGTGAGCGCTTGTGGCGGCTCAGCACACTGCCCTCTCTCTCTCTCTGCAGATAGAGATACCACGTCTCTTCTTCTTCTCTTTCTCTATGCAGATAGATACCACATCTCTTCTTCTTCTCTTTCTCTCTGCAGATAGAGATACCACATCTCTTCTTCTTCTCTTTCTCTGTGCAGACACAATTTCCATACATGTTTCGATGATGTCATTATGTGCAGTTGTACATATAAACTGTCCATCAGTCATTGCCATTTAGAAGAGGTGCACACTCAAAGTAGGGCTGCCACAAGCGATTATTTTGATAGTCGACTAATCACCGACTATTTTTTTCGATTAGTCGACTAATCGGATCATACGTAAATTGAACGTATAACATACAGTTTATCGCACCAGCATGCAGCTGCTCTTATATAACAATCATTAGCTTTCAGCTTGAAGTGTTACTTACTAAAAATGAAGACAATTACGATGATAGTTCATTAAACCTTTAATGAAATATAGGGGTGCAACGACTAGTCGACTAGTCGACAAATAGTTGACTACTACATTAGTCAATGACTAATTTAGTAGTCGACTAGTCGTTAGTGACGTCATCGTGTGTGTATCCCACGGCATGCAATGCCACGCTAAACAATGTTTCACCAAAGCCAATTGAAATAGCTCAGAGTGAGACATCTCACTTTCCCCAACTAAATAAGAGCCATTGTTTTTTGTGCAATTCATAATCTGACTATTTTGATAGTCGACTAGTCATCGACTACTATAACGACTAGTCGACTAGTCGTTAGTGGCAGCCCTAACTCAAAGTCAAAGTAGTCTTCTGTAGTTGTCATTTGTCATTTGAAAATACAATTTTGAGATTATGTCAAAGACTTATATGCATTATATTGTTGAGATATCTACTGAAGTTAGCATGCTAACCAGCTAGCCCTGGCCTGTCCTGTCTTGTAATATTTGTACAAAGTGGCCTGAGAGTATAGCTCAGGCATCTGTCAGTGGGCACTGACCAATGCTGCCGCTTCATGCCCTCCTGTCCGTCCCTGAAGTCTCTGTGTCTTCTCGTCCCCATGGTCATAGTCCTGGCCAGAGCTGCTGTAAATCACCTCCGTACTGTCTTTCCTGTCGTCAAACTGGCCTCAGTGTGTCTCAGACACTATGCTCATTCCTAGTCCAGCCGTGTCCACTGAGAGGCTGCTAAGCCCAGTTGTGTTGCCCTCTGGCACAGTTCCAGTTCTGGTGCCCATTCCAGCGCTGCTTCCCATCTGCATTCCCCGTTTGGTCTTCCCCATCCCAGACCTGTAATCCTCTTCCTCCCATTGGTCCAAGGCACCTCTGCTAGCATTGTAAACAACACCAACACTCTCCTGATGCTTCAGGCTGCTAGCTGCATGTCTTAACTGAGTTAACGAGCTGATGGTAGCTAAAGTTAGCTCAGTTATAACAGTTACTCTGGTGGTATGGTGTTTGTTTGAATGAGTATGAATTTGACAGGTAGCCATTTCTTACATATTGTGCCTTTAAAAAGTAACTTAACACCTCACTGACTAGTAGTGATGTCACAATGTACTGGCACAACCAGGAGTACACTTGTACATCCCTGCAGCAAGGTGAGACATGTAGTTAAAAAAAATCCGTCATAGAAATGGTGCAAACTGATCAGATTTCAAAGTATAGGATGTGGCAGTACATAGACTTCCAGATATGCACTGTTTGGTTGAAAGTAATAGGACTCTATGGGTGTAATAGAGTACTCTACAGGAGTAACATCACACTCCTATAATATGTCAGACTCATAATGGGAAGTTTTGAAAGAAGGGTCAAAAATCAACCAAAACCTGATACATACATTATCCACAATGCAACTGGGCCACCTACATATTGGTTGTAGATGTGGGTGTTTTATGCTAGTAGTGGTTGATGTAGTACAAATTTAGTAAGCTCGATTCATTCGATCCAAACACCAAGTTTAAACCACTGTGATGTCACCCATTGGATTGTGGACTGCTGTGTTGGAAGCCTTGACTTTGGCATTAGGGCTGTTGCCATCTTGGTTTTTTAGGGAGCCAGCAGTGTCCGTATTTGGACGAGAGGGTGGAGCTGTTTCACATTTTAGAGGTGTTGTGGAGCAAAGCAGGCTAGCTTTGCTTCCTGTCTTTATGCAAAGCTAGGATCCAAGATAATGTTATCATTTTACTCAAAAATGTTAATCAAACAAGTACAGTTCTGTAACCTTGACACTTGTTCATAAATGAAAGCACTTGACAAAATAACTTTCAACTCATCTGCAAGATGAGGACGTGTCTGCCTTGGACTCTGGCCTATTTTAAACTTCCACATCAAAAAATCTAAATAACAACAGTAAAATAAAGAACTGTTGAACCAAGCATGGCTTAGCTCTATGAGGTACTTTATAGTAGATATTGGTCACCAATGACTGAACTCAAAGCTACAGGTCAAGATCAGCAGCCATGAAACAAGTAGCAGAATAGCATAACAGCTCTAGTGTCGAACACCTGCTTGCTACTTGCGTTGCTATGTCTCTCCACAGTTCATGTAAAACAAATAAAAGAGTGGAAATAGTCATTTGTTTTTGGGGTTTTGGGTGCTCTGACTACATTTTGCTAGTCAAAGGGCAAGGGATCAAATGATGAAGTGATGTAATGTTAAATCCAAAAGGTCAAAGGTCACTGTGACGTCATAATATTCTGCAACAAATGTTCAGCTGAGGAACAGCAACTTGACTGTTGCATGGAGACATACAACCACAAGGCAGTAATTCTAGTCTGCACTATGTTTTCTAAAATCATATGTGTCACTGATCAAACCAAAATAAATAGAAAAGTGCAACATTTTTGAGAGACAGGGCAGGTTGGCAGACTCTTCATCTTCTTCTTATTCTACACATTCATGTTCTGTTCTATATACAAGTATTCTATCACCATTCTGGCACATTAGGCAGCACACAACAAGCGTGTGCAGTCAGACAGCAGCAGCAGCAGCAGCCTCACTGATGCCTGCAGCAGCAGCAGAGGCATCATGGGTGCATTTTTTCTTTTTTTCTTTTTTTTTCCAAAATGTCATCAGTGGCTGAGTTGGAACATCCCTCATCCTCTTCCTGAAACTGGCTACAAACTGACCCAGTTTGGCAAAGCAATGCTCTGCTGCTGCTCTCAATGTCAAGTGTGTGTGTGAGAGCATGTACTATATGTGTGACAGGAAGAGAGGGAGATACAAGCGGAGCAGACCAATAGCAGTCATCCACCCCCAGATTAAATACAAGCAGACAGTTGTAGCTACACAGAGCTGCAGCAGATGAAAACATCTCTCTCCTCTCTGTGTGCCGTTCCCAGCACACCCTGCGGTCACGGTAAGCTCTGGACGCGTCCTGACTTAATATTCTCCTGTTTAGCTAGTTACCTGCTTGATATTCATCCACAGTACAACAGCTGCTCACCTCTGCAGCTCCTCTGGAAGCTGCAACAAACAAGCTGAAACTAGTGATATACTGGATGTATCTGCTGTCTGAAGCTTTCAAGATGCAGTTCAGAGACTGATAGTTATTGTCTTGGCTGTGTATTGATGTGCAACATGTAGCTTACCCGGTAATAACTCCCAACACCATGCACACAACTACCTGTTAGGTATGTGGAGGGTCATGTTAGTCCAACCTGAGGCACACTGACACAGGGAATGAGAGTAAGTTAGAAAGGTTTTCTCAGAGTGACACAGGAACTAAAAAGAACTCAACAGTAGTGTTACTGTCATTTATTTGATTTAGTTCATGACTTTTGTAATGTTGAGATTACATTTTATATCCAAAAGGTCAAAGGTCAACCTCACTGTGACATCAGAATGTTCTTTTGCAGTCATTATTCAACACCATAACTCAGCAGCAGAAGAGACTGTGACCATGTTCCACATTTGGTCAGATGCTGAGCTGGTGACACTAATCCTGGGTGCTCACCTTGAGGCTGTGCTGATTGTAGAGATCTTCTGTGCTGCAGTGTGGAAGACGTGTGTGTGAAGCGTCCACGTTTTACAATTTGTAGCTTCTTCATTTTCTATCAGAATCAGCTTTATAGTCCAAACGTGAACACATACAAGGAAGTTGACTGTTTCTGTTTCTTAAAGAGTCACTCGCATCATTCTTGTCTCTCTGTGCTCAGTTGACTTAGTTCAGTTGTAGTAGTGTAGGTGGCGATGATGCACCTGAACAAAGTGGTGAGTTTATTACTGTGTGACTTTACACTTGAACTCACGTTCAGGTAGAGCAACATGCTGCAGGGTACAAAAAATAAGCTTCTTAGTATTATTGGTGTCTAGTTATTTAAATTCTCATTATCTGCTTTTGAGCCTGTGGCAGAGACAGCAGTCCAGGATATTAGTAACGCTAACACCCGACAGCACAGATATAAACCTCAGAGACGCAGCTTTTATGTGCCTTAAGTGAAATAATGTTACCTTCACGGGAGGAGAAAACATTGGGATTTTAATGGGCCTAACAACAGCAGCCTCAGTTAAGAAACCTTGTTAGCATCCTTTTAAAGATTGGTTGTATCCTTCTCTGACTGCTTGAAGAAAAGCTGTGACACTATCAGATACACACTGGAAAAAACCCAGCGCTTTATCCAACCACACTCTCACACTGCTACCCAGCGGGCCTTGCTATCCAGCAGACTGTTACATCTGTGATAGTGAAGCACCTCCAATCATTTTTTCCCCAAAGGTGCTGTCACTATATTAACAGCTACAAGGCAACCTGGACTGGAAAAAAAAGAGAAATGATTTCCACACTGACGGAATGTTTCTCCTTCTAGGAACACTTCAAAACAATTGCAGCAGCAATTATGGTTAAGACGGCAATCTGAGCAGGAAGGTCAGTGGTGTGAAAGCTGGAGGAGAGCAATCAACTTCCTCTGGGTGAATAAGGCCCTGATGAACCAGAGATGGATCCAAACTGACCTCCTGCCAGTGTGCCTTTCATCTCAGTCACATAATGATATCATTCATCAAGCTGACACTCCTCAAGTAGCCTATATATAAGCTCCACTCAGAGGGATGGAGCTCCCTGTCTTTGTTTCTGCATCTCAGCTGCACTCTGCATGAGAAGCAAGATAGAACTCCCATTTTGAAAACAGCTTTGTGTCACCATCGTGTACTTTACATTGACTATATTCCATACTGTATTCTATTAAGTGAGTGACCAACCATGAAGTCAGCCATATGAATGCAGCAGATAATTATTAAATTAAAACATTTAAACACACAACCTCCACTGTGCCATTAATGTAACCCAGGCACTACAATATCTGCTGGAATACAAGGTGCTGCTAAAGGTCTGTATTTGTCACAACCCAAGGTTTTAGCACATGAGCCAATGTTTGATTTGTATATTTTTAAGATAATTTAAATGTACAAGAGAGCCACAGGATAGAAGGGAAATACAATACACAATACTGCACAACATAATACAATACAAAACTCTTAAAAATACAATTGACAAGTGTCAAGAATATA
The DNA here is from genome assembly GCF_965226575.1 of Pagrus pagrus. Classification (NCBI taxonomy): domain Eukaryota; kingdom Metazoa; phylum Chordata; class Actinopteri; order Spariformes; family Sparidae; genus Pagrus; species Pagrus pagrus. The sequence goes on along the minus strand of NC_140205.1, from coordinate 20,794,445 downwards.
GGCTACCTAACATTAGCATGTAATATTTGCAATATTACAATATAAACACAATATAAATATAATATATGCAATATAAACGTCTCTATGATTTGAGATTGTGATGAAACAACACATAAGCAGAAGCTTTTTTTACTATTACCCTTCCTGCTATCAGGTGAAGTTAAGGCCACAATGTATTCTGTGTACAAACAGGAACAAGACATGTTATTTAGCCAGAGCTAGCTTAGTTGAAACCTCGCTACTTTGTTTATTTCTCTTCTTTTTTTTTTGTAACTTGGAGAGACCCTCTGGTTCACTTAGTCTTTTCAAAAGCTAAAACTACATTTCTTAACATGTCTGGCCATATTCAAAGGTGCAAAAGTGTTCGCTACCTGTACAAACTAATATTTTAGCTCTTAACCTTATTTACAGTACAGGATTCTGAGAAGAATCGACTATTCCCCCTAACAGTAGAATGTGGACAGTTTAGTTGTTGAACATATAATCCACCACCCACCCCAACCACAGTGTGTTCACTCAGCTGCCATGTGACAACAGATACCACCAGGCTACACAGCAGCTTCGCTCCTCAGACTGTGAGACTCCTGAACTCGTCCCCAACACTCCACTCTGTACAGTTGTTTTGTTTCCTATTGATTCTCCTATGTAGTGTAAGGTATCTTTAAACAAATTCTGTTTAATAACCTGGTTTGTAAAACAATAAATTAACATTGAATCTTGATATATTTCTTTAAACTATCATTTTGTACATTATTAAATAAACTGAATTTAAGGTGATTAGAGAAGGAAAGACATCCATATCCATCCAAGAAAGTAGTTGTGTTGTTACTGAGGTCAAACATCATCTCCAGCCCAGACAAGCTTGCTGGAGGTTTTATCCATCATTGTCATTTAGGTAACTCTCCATTGGATGTATTTGAGTACTTGCGCTCATATACTTATGTACATATAAAGTGCTTTTTAACAGTGATGCTTTAAAACCCTTAGTATTGCACATCTTGAAAAGCATTTGAATGGTGATGCATTCACTTACAGATGTACAGTACATTCTGAAGTATACTGGACCACTTATGAATAAACCTGCACAGTTTGTGACTGAACTGAAGATGAGTCGAGTCAGTCCAATGATTTGGGATTTACACGTCTACATTGAACTGGTCTTCTACCGGCTTGTAACAGTGAAACAACTTTTTACTGAAGATTTTACCGAAGATAAAACAATGTTTATATCCTGAGCACTACACAACATGATAGTGAGTTTTGGAAGGATAACAAAAACTTTGGGGTCACTTGGGCAACTGGTACAAGTAACACAGTATCACACTGATGCACCAGCAGCACGTTATTGGCTTTAGAAGTGTTAGCTACGTGGGATTAGCCACTAACCTTGATCTTCATGAATGAATGATACATTGTACCAATCACTCTAACAGGACGCTATCATGATCAACTCTACGGTCTGTTAGGAGGCTGTTGTTTTATCTGATGTTATTTCTTATATTTCATTCACCCAGTTTGCATGAATAGGGACAGACAGGTACTGGAAACCCCTAAATAAAAACGGAAAGATATTTTGTCTGTGGACTCATGCAGCCAGAGAGCAGGCCGGATAAGAAGGAGACAGATAGTGAAGCAGACTGTTCACAATTTACTTCTGATGCTGATAGGAGACATTTTGTTCATATCTTGACCCAGAAAAGGGATGGGGCTGGAGATCCAGTGGGGTTTGGTTCAGCCGTGTCATTTTCACACTGACAACTGATGAGTGAGCACACACACATCCAGTGAGAGAGCTGTAATAACTAAGCAATGCTGTGTTTGAAGGGAGCAGCAGAGAGGCAGGTGAGCCAAGCTCTAACCCACCTTTGCATCTGTGTACCGGTCTTTGTGTCTGCCGTCCACGACCACCACAGAGCTAACTGTGTGGAATATGGGTGATGAAAGCTCACCCGGCTGATGTCAGCAAATTCCACTCACAGTGCTGGCTGAATCACATTTGTGACGCTGTGTGAGAGAGGATTCTCCATGCTTTCTCCTGCATCATGTGTACCTCTCCCTCTGACTCTAAACAGCTCCGTCAGTTTTCAGCTCAGCTCGCTCCAGCTCCATCAGCTTCACCTTCAGTTGACACTGTAAAATATCTTCCTCTCCACCCTACTCATCCATGAAGCCAAGGAAAGAATTCAGCTGAATTACTTCAGATCAAGTGTGTGATCACACACACGTCGCACACGTTCATCTAAAATGTATGTAATGCATCATCAGTGACATTACTGCATTTACATTGGTCCATGTCATGCTTCAGGGTGGATTGGATGGCTATCTGATATCAAACAAATCCATCAAGAAGCATTAGAGACAGATTGAATTGTGGTTGTTTGAATGACCTCTTCAGGAAGTTGGGCTGCTTTCTTACCAGATGTTGAAGGAGTGTTAATTCATCCGGCTCTCAAAGTGTAACTCAAGTCAGAAGGCAGTCTGTGAAAGCTCTTACATGATTACAGGGATCCTGCCTCTGTGTTAATGGGAGATGTGATGATACTGAAATCAGACTAAAAGGAACCATCTTTCACCTTGTTACATTAAATGATTCTGTATTCATTATTATTTGTACAGTCAACAAACTCCATGTCATACCAACACTAACTGTATCTGCTAGTATGTGTGTATATATCTTCTTCCTCTGTGCCATTGAGATTGTCATTCAGAAGCTATTAAAATACATCAGACACACACACACACACACACACACACACACACACACACACACACACACACACGTTTATTTTGACTCAATCCCACACACAGTGTCTTGCTGCCTGAAATACTCAGTAGAGCAACAAACAGGGATTAATCTGCTGCTGAAAATAGTCCCCAACTCAGGCACTGTTTCCTTCTGCTTGGGTAATGTTTTTTAAAGAACCTTTTTATAAAATAACTTGGCCTTTTTAAAAATGGAAATATGTTTATGAGATGTTTTTAAGGTTTTACATGTTCAGAGGAGCCTTGGAGCTGAGAGCTACAGGCAGGGTATGGAAGACAGAAAGTATCTAGAGATGGATTTATACTTTACATATTTGTTGCCCTGTGATAAACTGGACAATGCCCACTGTCAGCTGGGATCTGCTCCATTGACCAACAAAAACAATGTTTTGTTTGCTATAAGATGTGCCTACACAGGTGGGTTCATATCCCACATGCACACTTGAATGATTATAGAGTCTGCTGTCAGTCATTTAAAACGCTTCCATTCGTGCAAGCAAACATCTTGGTGCCTTTCAGCATCAAAACTAAAAGCTCTAGTTATAAACTCAACAGGACACAGGAAACACAGCTAAAGGTTTAGCTTCTAAAATATATATTTTCAGACAGCTCTGACGGAGCTCAGGAATTATCGGCTGCCTTGCTTCCAACATCTCTCTGAATGAAGGGGACCAATCCTTTCAGCTTTTTGGGAGGTGTTACGCCTCATATATGTAAATGTACACATCTCTTAATGGAGAGACACATCTATCGTGGTGGATCGCTGCAGGTAATGTCATTAATATTTTCCTCATTAAAGATGTATTATTTCACCAACCTGCATCCCGTTCACTATTAATCAGAAAGATAACTTTATGACAATGTCAATAAGTGGAAAACAAACATACTGAAGTATCTGATAGACTTTGCTACAATGCATACGAGTATCGTGTTACATGCTGCTGCTTCCTGCCAAAAAAACCAACCTGTTCTGGTCATTCTTCTAACTCTGGTTGCTGCTGGCAACAGCATCGTCACCGTGAAGCGCAGCAGCCTTATCTCCTTTAGTTTGTGATTGAGGTCAGCACACACTCACTGCTTACATTGGAGGTAATCATTTCCCCACCTTTATTATCTCATCCCTCTCTCCTCTCCTCCGCTGGCTTGTCCCTTCAGCCCGAGCCACTAATTCACCACCTCAATTAGACAGAGGTTTAATGAAGATGTCCAGCCATTATGATGACATCATTAGCCGTGTGTTACCTAAGGAAAGGAGAAAACGTGGCCTCCTGGCTGGTGCACAGATGGAGACGGCGGGAACAGGAGCTTTATATAGGTTAAAGAAAGAAAAGTGTGATTCCTGCTGACGCCTTCAGAAAACCGCTGACTGTATAGAAACACGACATCACTGTTATCAGCTGTTTGTCCAAAAAGTAAGGTTTAGAAGATATTTTCATTATTGTTATGCTCTCAAAATGATAAGTTAATAAAAGTTTTGTAATGAGAGTTGAGAGCTGCTGTCATTATACAGATGATTTGGAGTAATTGATGGTTTCAGATTACAGTAATAACACCAAGCTGCTGTCAGTCAACTAAACTATATAAATAAATATTGCTCTATGGCTTCCATTAATTTACAAAATGTTTTGTAATTATGCAAGTAAGTTGTTGTTACTTGCCTTGTTGCAGATGGTGTGCACACATTTGACATCCCTGCAAACAATTGCATGACATTGGTTTAACTAATCTCAGCACACTAAAATCAGCCTGCAGAGATTTAAGTTCTGCTTCAGATACATAATCCATCACTCTAACTGTTTCCTTGCCTTTGTCTTTAATGTCAATGTGCCGTCAACATTATGCGATGCAGCTGTAGGCAAACACTCATTTACAAGTTCAAACATGTTGGTGTGTTCAAGGACACGTCCACATCTGAAATTCTGAGAGTCAGCGGCAGAACAGGAGCCGTTTTAAAGCCAGAATCGAGCAAAGTGACAGATATTCATAATCCTCATAAGGTAATCATGACATGGTATCATGCTATATATAGCTATCTGCTTTTGATTCATGCCTTATTTCTATAAATTATAGCCCAACCAACACTGAATTCTTTAGGCCTAGACAGATATTAGGGAGTAAAAAAATTTCAATTCCTTGGCTGACATTCTTATATAGAAGAACTGGATACCAAATGTATCCATAAATACACATTTTTTAAATATGCAGCAGTGTTTCCCACAGGATTTCTTGAAACTATGATGGGTGGACATTCGACCCTCTGGGGGGGGTCTGGGGGCACATTTTAAAATGAAATGCATCAATCTGGTGCACTTTAAGAGAACAATTTTATATATCTATATATATGTATATATATATATATATAGATATATAGATAAAAGAGAACAATATTTTATATATATATATATATATATATATATATATATATATATATATAACGTGACCATAAATGAGAATGTGAAAAATGTAAAATGTAGAAAATAATCAAATTTAATAAATATAATATAGCTTTGGCCTGTGATTAGTCCCGTCCTCACAATCCACTCTTCTACACAGCTCTGGCTACACAATGTTAACACAAGCCTATAAGCTATAGTCAATAGCAATCTATTGCTTTTCAGCACCGACAGTGAGACAGAGGCTGCGTGCTGCCCAGCTAAACGTTACTGTTATTACCTGACAGCTGTTCCTCTGAGTGTTTATCATGTTTTTTCTCTTCATGACCAGAACATAAAGCTGAGTCCACCTCACTGAAGTTGTAAACACCGACACAGCTTTGATACGAGGGGGAGTGTGTTTGTGTGTGTGCATGTGTGTTTGAGAGAGAGAGCGCATGTGCTCATACAGCAGGGGGCGGTGCTGCACGATCACATGCACTACACGGGTGTCAGCTGACTAGAAGTGAAAGTGAGTTGCTGAAGCAATGGCGCAAATGTTCCAGATGTTCAACGCTATTATGAGAGTTGAAAAACAGGTTTGGATCAATATGAGACTATGGGGGAGCAACTCTGTTTAGAGATAGGTAGATCGTCATAGTTTGAAGCTTAAGGCCACTGACAAAGCTGCTGTATTTGACGAGTTGGAAGTGAGAATGCGTTGACCGCTGTGTGTTCAGTCATTAGCACAAAGTTTGAAGCCTTGGGGGGTGGATTTGTGAGATTATCACGTGTTCTTGCAAATCTCGCAAGCGAAAGCAATGTGTCTGCCTGGAAGGTTCACTTGTGTCCAAACACTGACAAAACAGTAGTAGTGATATGAAATACATGCAGCTCAGCATTTAAACCCATATACAGCATTTGAAGTGAAAGTTTTGTGCCACTGATCTGCCTTCAACCTTTATTGTCTGCCTGTAAGATACGAGAGAGCAGCTGTAAAAGGCAGCAGGATGATGGACGGGCTTTGTCATTTGGCCTGACGTGTGTGTGCCTGTGCGTGTGTGTGCTTCTCAGAGTTTGTGACCTCATGTAAGGGTGATTTGTGCCATGCGTGGGTGTGTGTATGTGTGTGTGCGCTTGGCTTAGAGGAAGGTGAAGCACTGAGACGATATGTCAGGCTGGAGGACACAGGCTGCCCCTCCACTCTGCCATATCTAACCATGTGTCATTTTACATTACAGTGCTACAGCACGGCAGCCATGTCCCTGTCCGTCCTTGTGTATTTGTGCGTTTGTGTTCACATTCAAAGGGCAGTTAGCTGAGTGCCCACTTGTGACTGTATGCGTCACGTGACGTGGACGGGGGTACTCACAAGTACCAGTTAGAGTGCTCTACTTTTTATTCAAGCCACAGCACACACTTGTTAGCTACTTCATCAGCGCACGTGTCACATTAAGGATATAGTACACAACAGCATTGAGAGTGCCAGGATGCTGGTGTATAAAATCAGAACTTTGACTTGATCTTTTTGTCAGTTAGATGTTTGCAGGTCTCTCTTAGCCCCACACAATTCACTGTTAGCAGGTAAAATCACCAAAATGTTAACTTTCCACAAGCTAGAAGAGACTGCTTTGGCTTTAAAAAAATGATTTTTCTTTGTCGACTGATATGAGAGCTTGTTATTTTAAGTATGAGTTTGAGTGCAGGAACATAACGAGTGCAGATGGCAACCATTTATTTGAATACCAAAGAAACTGAGATGGGAAGTCCTTCTGATTGGGCTACAGCAGCACAGCTGCACTGGGGTACTGCTCTGAGTACTGTACAATAAAGGTGATGAGTGTTACTGTTCATAGAATATACTCAGAACGTACAGGAGAGAAGAAAACATTACCTAATCATGGCTAATTGGAAATATTTGCTTCCATCCCTGGTAACCTGACTAATGCAGTTTCTACAGTGTTACCTCGAGCGTTAAGTATCATGGTCACGTTTGCTGAGCTTTGACCTGAGCAGCGCTGACCTTAGTGGGTGCAGCCAACCGTTGTTGACAACTGCATGACTGGAGAAAAATGAATGACTTGTTTAATGATTTAATCATAAACTGACCTCGTGTCAAAGCCAGACAACAGAAGACGGACAGAATTATCATGCAGATGCAGTTACCAGGTTTGTATCTCTGACACGTAGCGTTCTACTGCTACTGTAGCACCATTAGCATTGTAGCTTCCGTTGCACTGTTTCGCACGGCACCCCAGGGAGTTCCAAAGCAGCCAGCCAACGTGAATGTGCAGCACAGGACCTTTGTATGTAATTAGACAAAAAATAGAAATGATATATCAGACGGTAAACAAACACAGTTATAACCCTAGTGATAAACCATGCACCTAAATCATGCTGTAATTAGGAACCAAATGCTGTATTAGACCTAAAATATAATATACTTAGACACTATTATACTGAAATATACTCCTCCTAAAGATCCTAATACACTATTACACACTATTTCACAAGATCATGCAATTAGAAATCAATTTTACCCTCACTACCACATTATACTGTAATGAGACACCACATTTAATGTTACCAACATGGCTTCATTAGACAACACAGGCTGTAATTAGAAAATTGTAATGCCATATTAATAATGTTCAGGCAAAACATAGAGCTCTGAAGTTGGTGCATGTATTTTGGATTTCACTGTACTACAGGGTCATTTGTTGCTCATTACAGTAAACCTGTACTGTAAAACAAAGTCAAACAACAGGATGTTCTGTTTAGTCCATAGCCACATGCTTCCTTGATTCTCTGCTCCCATATCATTTCCATAAGACATCAGATCAGATCATTTAATGTCCCATCACTCCTCAACAACAGGCTATCGACGGTACCAGGATCTTTTTAGTTTACTGAGGGTATAACTGGATTTGTTTACTGTCTAATGAAGAACATATTATTTCTAATATCTATAGTATTTGTCTAATTTGATACAGAGTACAGTGGATTGCATCTCATTAGTGTTATCATGTGTGAGCTGGTTGTGTGAGGTTGGCACATTCCTTTGTTTTTTATAAATACCATTTTATGGTAAATGTAGGAAGTGACATGAATGATTTTTGTGCAGACACATCATTTATATGTGGACCATGCTATATAATGGCCACTGTAAAATGTTCCTGTGCTGGTTGAGAAACTGTCAAATATCAACAGTGATGCTGAAATGCAAAATGTACTTAAGGAAAATGGTCAAAGCAGTTTGACACAAAACAAATCAGATAACTGTGTGATGGTAAAATGCATATTACTAAACTGAAAAGCAGAAATATGTAGTTGGTTGAATTTTTCCAAATTGTGACGCAAATGTCAGCAACCTAACACTGTTTGAACTCTTTCTACCAGTTTCCTCCTTAAAAGTGGGGCAGCAGGGTGGCGTGGTGATCAGAAGCCCAGAGGCATTCACACAGAATATTTGTCTCTGAAAGAAATGTGTGCAGCAAAAACCACACTTCACACAGTGTGTAATGAGGTAAAGTGTTCTAAATAGCTGAGACTAGCCAGCACCACTCTGCTTTAAACAGCCATGAGAGACTAAAGACTTCTCTGACTGTGATGGAAGCCCTTTTAAACATTTTAAAAAATTTGCATCACATTAATGTCTCAATTTGCAGCTTGTTGAGGTGGGAGGTGTTGGGAGGTCCTCAGTGGACTCAAACGTGTCATGTGCAGATGAGTTTGTGCCTCAGATCCTCCCTCTTTGGGTAGCAGGCGGGTTTAAAAATACTGCTGCCTCGGCTCCAACGCAAACCTCCCAGGATGCCACTGGAGAGCAGAGGCTGGAAGTGTGAGGCATGCTGGGAAATATGCACAAACACGAGCGAGCACACACGTAAACACACTGAAAGTGTAGAGGAGGAGAGGATGAGATGACGACAGGACAAGAAAGGAGGGAGGAGATGAAGAAAAGCTCATTTTAGAAATATAAAGGGAGCAAAATGAGAAAGGTGTTTTCTTCAGGGCAACTGTGACAAATACAAAGACGAAGTCTGATGTTAAAGTTACAACAGAGAGAGAGAGAGAGAGAGAGAGACTGCCTCTCCAGGAGAGTCTGAACATTATAGTACTAATCACATTGTTTATATGCTGAAATGGGAGACTTGTATTCCTATTTTCCCCTCCTCCACATTGAATGCAAACTCAATTCTTCTATGTTAGCACAGCACTCATTCCATCAGTGCAACAACATATCATGTGTTACTCACCACTGCTGCTCTGAGTTTCACCTCTGAAAATGAAAAGAAATACTACTTTACTAATTCATTTTAATTTTTAAAACATTTTTTTTCATGTATCTGCTTTTCGATTACTGTAAAGATATTGCCATAGTTTTACATTAAAAGACTTCAAGCTTTCCCTTTCCTGTTTGGCTGTTGACGGGAAAACTCTGCAGTGGAATACAGTTTCTTTAAAAGCTTCTGGTTTCAGACCAAATCCAGCAGTGCCGCGAAAACACAGGTCTTCCCATTTAATTTATTGAGGGTCACGTTGCTGTGGCCAGTCACATAAGCTGACAATCAGACTGGCAGCGTGAATGAGTGAAACCACAGTGGACTGTAACATAGTGTGTCATGTGTGTTCACTCAGTTTGGTTTTGTGCACCAGTTTAAAACACATCCTGGATGCTGACGATCACTGTAGGACCGATCAGAGGCAGAGCAGAACGGGTCAGTAGCTGGGCTTGTTATTTAGCATGAATAAATACTACAGGGGGAACACAACGGACATTCCTGTGTAGTGTGATGTTTCACTTGTGATTGCTCGGTTCGATCCTGTCCCCCAGATAACATGCTGTAATGATCTGCCTCATCCTGGTTGTTTGCTGTTATTTTAAATCCGTCAATGAGGACAAGTGATCACTAACAGGACCAGCATGCTAGTAGCATAACCACATAGCAGCTTCCCCTTTCAGCAAACTGATCAGTGGGGGTTCCCAACATGTCACACACACGGACCATGGAGTGACACTACCACACCATTGCACAAGCCTGCAGTGTTTCACTGCATTGCGTGATTTCGTCTGAATGTAACATAAATGGTTAAACAAAAACCTAAGTAGACATTACAAGTTAAACCATACAATGTTTAACTTTCCTTTACTTAGACTACATTTTATATAGTTCTTCATTAAAACTACAAGCTACAGCATTATGGGGTACCAAGTGTCAGTACGTCTGACTAGGGATGTAATGATAAACAGAATTTCACGATAATGCAAAAACAAAATGCTGCAATACTGTTGTGGGACTGTGACGATATCTACCAACCCATCAGGTGGTTATTTTGCTCATAAAGTTCATGGATTAGTATAAATGCATTCTACTATCTCTCCTTGTCATTGTATTGTTCTATTTGACCAGCAGAGGGCGCAGTCAAACTGCTCAAGAAGACAGACTTGTTCTCATAAGACCCGCCCTACTCCCACCTCTGATTGGTTGGCTTCGTTGGTTGCGTTCTCAGTGCGTGAATGTGTAAGTGTTACACAGGTGATGTATGTTTTGTCCGCGGCGGAGTGCCTGTTCTTAGCTGTCCTCCCGTGTCACGCCCCCCTGGGTGCCCTCTAGTCCTGCTGAACAACCAGAGGGAGGAGGGAGGGATTGCTGCTGGCCACTGTATTGTTTTGCAATTGTTCATAGTCCAATGGCTACTTTTTACACATGCATAGATCATGGCTGGCTACCAAAGGACATTGTTGAAGTAATTTTATTAAAATATTATGATAAATATCGTACCATATATATACTTATCATATATATCATGATGATATCGTACTGTATCATCACATCCCTTCTATCATTACCCCGACTGATCTTTTTTTTCCTTTCATGCTATGAAATGTATTAAAACTTCAAGTTCATGGCTAAAAGAACTGCAGTTTTTTTCTCAGAGTACTGAGGGCTATCATTTTCCCAAATTTAAAATCTACATACCACACTGCTAATGGAATCACTGTTGTGCAAGATAACATGAGGCCAGTTTTAGGAGAACTGATTCAGAATAAATAACTGATAGCTGAAACGCTTAATTTGACTATGACTACAGTCATGACTATGACAAAGACACTGCGTCAGTCGGTTAATTTGAAATGGCACTATAAAAGCAGTATCAATGCTGATATTTACCTAGTGTGTCAGAACAGTCCTACAAATAGTGATCATGGTTAAAACAAACCAAATATGGCGCCCATTAGCTCAATTGGTAGAGCAGACATTGAGTCCGGCCTGGGCCCTTTGCTGCATGTCATCCCACCTCGCTCTCATCCTGTTTCCTGTCATCTCTGAAGATGTCCTATCAATAAAGCCATACAAAGCCCCCCAAAAAATAAAAAAATAAAATAAAAGATTTGACAGGCAGCAGGAAGCTAACAACAGTCTCCTGTCCTAAATTTACATGCCTTGTTGGGCCATCCATCCACCCAAAGGTCCCACACACAGAGCTTTAGACCATGTGCTATAGACCGTCAAAATAGGGCCCATGTTGTGACAACACTGTGTTCATGGCTGGTTAGGTTTAGGCACCAAAACCACTTGGTTAGGGTTAGGGAAAGATAATGTTTGATTGAAATACCTGCTTTTCTCACCACAAAAACGGCTGATAATTGAAAAGTGACTTACAAATGTTGAAACACTGTGGCCCCTCCTCAAAAGTATCCAGTGGTTTCACACTTAAAAGTGTTAAACGTGGTCTCAAATTGCAGTCACTGACTTGGCTGCCTTGTCACCTAACTGTAAGTTGAAAGATGTGTCATAAACATGTAATGTGAATGTGATTCAGCCTCCTGTACAAATGTCAATATGGTACGTATGAGGTATACAAATGTGAATGTATCACTTTTGCAGAAATGTCATGTTGATGGTACAGTGTGTTGTAACAGGGTGAATGGTGTCTCTGTCTCTTGTTTCTGCTCTGTGTACAGTAACTTCAGTGAGAGGGGAGGATCACAGCGTTACATACATGTTTACTTCAACATACAAGTTTTCAACACATCACATTGTTCTGATGTCATGAGTTCAGTACCTACATTACATCTGACAAACTGTTACACGCCTGGGATTTGTATTGACCACAGTGGTGTTGCATTCAGAAACTGTGGGGGGCGCCAAATCACACAAAATGACAATTTCTACATAATGTTGCTTTAACTGCCAGCATATTATTCTGCCGACTGGGCTGGTATATGAATGTGGTAATGATATTATAATTTTATTCTGTTTACTCTGGTCCTTCCATGGCATGAGCAGTACTTCATGGCACTGAAAGTGACTCCTCGTGCCTCGAGGTACTTCTGGGGCTTTGGATGCATTTCATAGAAGAGACACTAGTTTGTGACACAAAATACATTTAATTTTAACAGGATTCATCTCATGAAAACACAAACACAAAGTCTATCCACAGACACACATGAATGAATCGAATGTCTTTACTGGCAGGCTCATTGTGCACACAGCACAACATTCTGCCTCCAGCATTATAAGCATCACACGGACTGATGAGCAGATTCACTATCAGACTTTGCAGGAATGTAAACCTCATTTTCCTTTCTTCCTTTACCTCCTCTTCAGGGCAGCTCACACCATCCTCAGGAAAGCATCAAAATGCAGTCATGAATCATTTTGTACACACAAGTCTTTGTTGCCAAGCAACACAAAGGATGTGTCAGAGGTTGTATTTGGTTTTTCACACAGCTGTGAAGGTGTATGTAGCTAGAGTTCGGAACTGGACTCAGTACTGTTAATGGCACGTTAAATCAATTAGTGCCAAATGTCGGTACCTGAGCAGCATGCTTTCTTTGATTCAAAATGAGTGAAACTTCAGGGATATCAATCTGTCTCATTTAGGAAGCACTAGTTATTGTGAATCAGTTTCACCTGCTTCGGTACAAATGGAAGTGACAACAGGTGCAATAGAGAGGCAAAAAGCAAGACAACCCCCCAAAAGGGAATGGCTTTGTGGTGGCCACAGACAATAGCTCTCTCCTTCCTGACTGATCCAGGTCACCAACTCATCAGCATGCCCAGACGTTGTCGTGTGTGCATACAGGCACGCATAGACACACTATTGAGTCACATTCTGAGTTGCCATGATAAATTTCATGCAAGTCAGATCAGCCTGTGATTCCATTTTGTTACTGAGATTTTCAATGTGATTTTGGGTTGATTATTTTAGTTTCCACTGACCGTTGTTACGTCATTTGCTCTCAACAAATTATACAATGTACATCAGTAAAGATTTTCAACTTGAAGAATTTGTTCATCAAGATCTGATGTGTGATTAAAGAGTTCCCTTAATTTTTTTTTCTTATATAACAAGCGCTTAGCTCGCTAGCTTGATGATAACACACAATGGGAATCCCCATTAATGCGCTAACAGGGGTTAGCATCGCTACTGTAGTTAAAGTATATTCATAAACATGTATAAACAATATATTTTAATCTACATACTGAACATAAAACAATATGTGTGCTCATATTTACAGGCATATAGATGCTCAAATTTGAACAGTACCCAGCGCTGCAAATACTACACAGTACGCACTTTAAACCAGTATACAGTACAGTACTTTATTTTGGTCTAAAAGAGTCTTAATGGTTGAAATATTTCATCATATAAGTGTTTCTGGGTTAAAGCTAGGGCTGGTAAACTATTCTAGTTAATCTCTTAACATACACAAGAATGCTGAATATTGGACCAGTACTGGTTTCCAAACTATTTGTGTTGTCACAAATCATATGTGTAGGCCGCCTCGTAAAATCAGATTTTAAATGAGCAGATGAAAAGATGTACACTTGGATCATTCGACACACGTTCAAACATTCAACTGGAAGAACAAGAATTAGAAACATATTTTTGACTGGAGGAGGACTCTAAATTACCCCAAATCAGTTGAAACACAGCAAACCTGAGGCTTTCAGGGATCCTGAGGTATTTGACAAATTTTTCACGGATGGCTTCACATAGAGGAGTGTTAGGAACTAAACTTAAATGTTGAAAGGTTCTCCCTCGGCTTGGATTTTTTCTGTGAGCAGACTCACCCAACCCTGATCCACCTGTTCCAAATAACTCACATTTAGGTTGTATTTGAGTTCATAGTATGTCACAATGTCATCAAGGTGTACCTTTCAGAGTTGGTTAAACATGCCAACCTTTTAAGAACCGGTTGGGTTTTGGCAGGCATGAGAGCCAATATAGAGTCACATCATTCAGTCAGTGTGTACAGCTGCAGCTTGGCAGACTATATCAACTCTTTATAAGTGTTGCTCCTGGCATCCAAACATGACTGGTCCTCTGCCCACTGTTGCTTCGATTAGGTGGCCGTAGTGAAAATCTTTTAAGTCAAGCTACAATGGTAGCTTCTCCTGGTTTTTAAAAATGGTGGTCATTAGCAGTTTTAGGTGGTCCTCAGACCCCCAGGACAAGCGCTAGGCTTTTAAGCCAGTTTTCTTAGTGGCCAAGCTGTGTAATTATATCGTCGTGTGATGCACTGGGGCATCACAACATTGTGAAGGAAGCGTCTGTAAAACGGTGGATACATTTCTTTGAGCGGCACAACCTCCATGAAATGACTCGTTTCACTGTCAGAATTTGAGGGCCCAATTCAATAAAATTTGGAAAGTCTAGAAGAGCCACATGATGAAATTATTTTATCTCCATTCAAGTTAGCCGGGCGCTAGACCAGAAGTTAGCCGTTAGCTTGGTTGACTAAAGTCTCTAGTGTGCATGCTCTATGGGCCACACAACACAGAAGATCTGGGTATTTTTATCAAGCCATTTTGGCTTAATGCGCCACTGAGCAGCTAACATAAGAATGAATGGGACTCCGTCTCCATGGTTGTGTCCAGATATAATTAAATGTCCTTAGTAGTTCTTGGTCATGATAACTCCGCCCCCAGCCTGCATGACGTAAGCAGTTCTTTGTTCTAGACAAGCAAAGTTGGTGCCATTCTGGAAGTGCTTATCCTGGCCAAGAGCCAGTTCTTTGGCTGTCAAACGCCAAGAACTGGTTCCAGATTAGGTACTGGCTCCAAACCAGCACCTGAAGCACCTTGGTCAAAAAGGAGTAACAGTTTTTCACACTAGCTAGGACTACTGTATATGTATGAGGGGTTGTAAAGTATAGCAGGTGTGTTTCTGAGACTAAATGAGCGTGTACTGTAGGATTCAAACTTGCTTCTCAACTTAGAATCTTCAACAGACATTTCTAAGATGTCAAAAGCCTGATGTACCAATATTTAAATGATTACTGGAAAGTGTAGCTGTCAGTTTAAGTTAGAAAAATGATCTGCCCTGCTAAAAAGAGCAAATTCTCAGTTACACTCAAATACATGACTTGTTGAGACCTTTGCAAATAAGATCATTTTTTGACAGAAAAACTTCTGTATCCTCTTTGGATTGTTTAATGATGTGGTGTTATCATCGGGGTACCTTCAATATAAATGGCTATTGGCTCCTGGCGTCTGCTCATGCTGGATATGGAAGATGATGCATTTCATTATCCAGTGTGTGTACACTCACAAAGCTGGACCATGAACAGCTGCCTTCCACACATTAGTGCAGAACTCTAATTTCACTTCACAAAACTGCTCTCTGCTTTCTTCTCTCCCAGGCACAAAACCAATTTTAATATTCTCTTCTTCCCCGACTGGCAAATTAATTCTTTTGAATATGCTTTGCTCTCATTTGCTGCAGCCATTCATTTAAGCAGCAGCTAATCATCACTGAAAGTCCACTTTTTAGGGATTCTTATGCTAACTTCAGTTCCATGTCCTTGCAGGCATTGCTCTGCCTAGAAAGTATTCAGATATTTGTTACCATTCAAAGTGAATTTTATAAAGTACAAGCCAGGAGCTGTTCATTTGTATATGGTGGCCAACTACTGAGGGGTGCTTGTGAGGAAATGGCAACATGTTCTCACTACCAACTTGTCAATTACTGCAGCTTTGGTTTGCGGCCTCAAGCTTCCAACTATTTTGCTATAGGTCCCTCTTTAGCATCAGTTTTGCATGGGCAGGGCTCTGCTGTCAGGTTAGCAATAATAAAAGAGCAACATCCGGTTAGGCATCCAAAATAAAGCTTGCTGACAAACATTTGACATACTATGAGTTTTAGACCGTTAATGTTGTGAAACAGTCACATTTTGGTTGGTTTTAGTGGACTTTGCTGTCACAAGGACATTAGGAAACAGCGTTGAGTACATGGTGTGCTACAGTAATGAGCAACTCCGGCTTTACGGACACTCTACTTTGAACACTACCTTGAATTCAGTAACACAGGCCGGGGGGGCTTGTTACTAAGGTTGGCATGTTTAACAGGAACAAGCCCTCCCTCCTGTTGTCATCGTCCATTGACATTCACATTGACGTCATGACGTCAGCGTTGCTAATGTCCAGACATTCAATGGAGGAGAGGATAATCTAATAATCGTGGCCATTTATAGACACCCAGAGCTGTACGATAACACATCTACTGGTTCCGAGACAGGACAAAAAAGGAGCTGGCGTGGAGGAAAGTGAGCAAGGAAGTCGGACTACCTGGTAAGTCATAGAAATATGTCTCAGCACAGCATAGCTCTGATCGATCCAAGCTCCATTCAGGGAACAAGCATTTTAAAAGTTGTTTGCTTGTCGTCTAGCCAACAGACCTGACAAGGCATGAATTCAGCGTGTTACAGGACGGCAATATGATGTTGTTATTTCAGCGTTCTTCTGATCCATTTATTGAGTCAGATCACAGAGAAATCTGTCCTTCAAATTCCCCGAGCTGGGTGACGCGTGAGCAACCACAAAAAAATGAATAATCCCCAGAATATTTTCTTTCTCTCTCACACATTGTTAAGCATAGAGGATATTTCACCTGTTGTCTTCGTAACCTGAATTAGAGGTGACAGCCCTGAAATATAGTTAATGTGTGTGAAGAGCATAGCAAATACAAGCAGGGCGAGTGAACGCCTGCTTCCTCAGGGTGTCAGGGAGGCCTCAGAGGATGGCAGCAGCGCGAAGCTGCAGATGGACTCGGCTGCTAGGCAATGTATGTTACTGTCAGTGCCATCACGTGGAGCCATGTTTGCCTTGCATTATATCCACAAATTTAGCGTGTTTATTTGCCATAACGTAGCGACTGTACGAACATTAGTTGGTGCTAGTGACATGTGCAAAGTGTGTATCCTCCAGACTTCTCTCTTTTTTGTAAAAGTACGTTCATTGGACTCGCATGGACTGGTCTGTTCACAGCCTCACTTCATACACATTCTGCCTCTAAACCCTGCCTTATTTCGCCTTCAAGTCTGAGAACTCCTTAAGAGTTCCTGACTGATTTTGCACAACAGTGTTGGAATCACGATAGACGGGCTTGATGAAAGAATCAAAATCAATGCAGCAGAAGCAGTTTTTATTGCAGTTCAAGTCATTCCATGTCAACTCACACAGAATTAATTAGGCTCCGAAGCTTTTTAGCAAGACCAAATAACTTCTAGATGTGATAGAACTACATTAATACTACACAGAACTAGTGGAGATATAAATGTAAAAAATGATAATATTTGTGAAAAGTGATTTATTGTTATTGATTGGAATACTGTAAACACTCTGCGTCAACCATTTGAATAAACAAATCACCCGTAGGCTCTTTTGGATGGTCAGCACTAATTTCAACCGACCCAGTGAGAATAAGCTGTTAGTGAAGTTTAGACACACAAAGAATCACAAACATGACATTTAGCTCAGAGGGCCAAACTTCAAAAAATCGTATTGTTTATTTATTTATTTATTTATGTTGGAAGATTTATGAATGCTTACATTAATTGATGTGTGCTTTGCTAGACTCTTTCACTTCATTAAGACCTACATTACTGAAGTTAAGGTCTTTGGACTTCAGAGAGCAGTATCTCAGGACTAGACTCTAACTGCAGGGCCCTGTCAACATACAGTACATGTACAGTAGGACTAGTGATAGTATGAAGTATCTAATTAAGTATCCAGCTATACTGATCCTGCAGTTAATTTAATACTTATGAAATATTTACTGAAAAATGTGTTGAACTGTGTTAAATGAGAATTGATTCAGTCAGTTATAAAGCAAAAATGTCACTCAGTCTCTGGTTGTAGCTTCTCCATCATTAGCTCATTCTGCTTTTCTTTCTTTTTCTTTTCTCTGTAACACTTAGTATCTTAACTGTCCACAACGTTTGGAAGATACAAGAGGTGGCAGTTCAGGTCAGCATTTCCATGACCCTACTCAGTCTTTCCATTAGCTGGCTTTGCAAGACTAGCTCTTGACTGAAAAATAAGGCGCATGAAAAATAAAAGCCCTGCTAGCAGGCTGCACATATATCAAGTGTTTTTATGTGTGTGTACCAGAATTTTTATGTGCCCCGTCGGTCATCCACACACAAACACACATGTCCTGCCTGCGCTCCATGGACGTTCAAACATCAGTTTCTCAGCTAATGTGTTTTCACTCTCGATGTCCCCTCTACCTGCCATTTTCGCCCACTGCTCAACGGTGGCTCTGGCCCTTTTTCTTAATGCACCACATGTGCTCCATCCACTGTGGCACTGTAGCCTAAGTGCATGGTACTCTTCCAAGGGCCCAAACTCATTACATTAGACCAACCTCTGAGCCTCAAGTGCAACTTTAATCGATGGAGCAGCTTCACGAGCACATGCCTTTTACTGCCATCTTGAAGAAAAGGAAGCAGAAAAACACGACATTACTTGTCCCACATATCAAACTATTTTGGTCTCTGAACAGTGCAGGGTAACCCTCTTTGTGTCTACCTTCGTGCATTTTCTTCTGTGGATTGGTGATAAATTCGCAATCCCAGTTGCTAATGCAAAGATGATGAAGCCAGAATGTTGCAGAAACATACCATTTCTTCTCGGTTGGTAATGTCCAATGTTGTCTGAGAGGTTATTGTCAAACTTTCTGCATTTAGATGTAAAGGACAAGGAAATAGAGGAGAAGACAGCCCAACATCAAATACACTATAGTGAGAAGCAGAAGACAATGGAGGAAACTTCTTCAGTTAAGCTAACACACTCATCTGTCCTGAACCATCCATCAGCAAACCGTCCCTTTTTCACATCTCATTCCCTTTGTGTTCATTCAGATATCTCTGCCTAATATAGCTCTTTAATTAACAAGAACAGATGGCAGCCACCCCAAAATATTCTCCTTAAAAACTTCCTTTGGCATATCAGAGAAGTAGACTTCTCGAACATCCCTCTGTTTACTCAGTGACTAAAACAGATCATTTCTTTCATCAGGGTAAGTGTAGCCAAACACTTGAAACTTCACTTTTTGTTGATAATGTACCTTAACTTTGCTCGACGTGCCCTTGAAGTTATTTAACATTTTGAAGGCACTGGAAAAAAAGTTATTTTGCTTCACTTTGCTTTTCATTATCTCAGTGTAACCCTGGAAAAACAACACCACAGGAGACAGGATCCCCAGCTGCTAAATGAGAAAACAGTAAACACATCTTCTTCTTCTTCTTCTTCTTCTTCTTCTTCTTCTTCTTCTTCTTCTTCTTCTTCTTTTTTTTTTTTTTTGAGTGTTTTCACAGGCTAGAACTTTCTAACTTCTATGGACCACCACATCCCAAGGAGAAAGTTTTCACTCCTTTTTGGATGCTTTTGGTGACATTTTCTCCCAATAAACTTTGTATCATTGTCTATTCATTCGGTGTCTTTGAACACACAGGAAGTGTGTGCTGGCAGTGCGAGTTGGGTGCAGAGCTAGACCTTTTGGAGGAATACCAGATTCTGTTCTGATCCAGAGCAGTTTACTGGTGGTAAGAGAGCTCAGAGATTACTTTTGAGATTAAAAAGTGGATTTATCTTCAGTCCTGTTTATCAGCCTGACTGCAGCAGTGGTGACCTCTGTTGCTGTTTCTGTCCTGTAATGTTAACTGCTGACTGGAGCTGGAGGGGAAATGTACTTTACAGTGATCGACCTGATTTCAATCACACAGACACACACACCCACGGTGCATGTCTGATGCTTGTCAGTTTATGGCTAATGTAAAGTCAAGTTATCTGACTGTTTGGGGCGAGTAAACACTCATAACGCAAGTTACGTGATAAACACAAATGATCCCACAGTCAAACTGGCATGTAAGGCCTCGCTGGTGGTGAACACAACGTGAAACAACTACCAACGCTGATGAAAATTGATCTGATGTGAGTCTGGCACAAATGCTCACAGATGAGGTAATGTTTTTATTCACATTACTTTTAGCCTTGTTCAGCAACTTCCTTCGTCACTCTCTCCTGGAAGTTGTAGCGACAGACGACCAAATGAAACGCACTGTTACCTTGAATAAACTTGTGGATTTCTTTGGTTTTGAACATTGTCGGATACAGTTGGAGTATTGTGAGTGCACAACTCAACAAAATATACGACAAAAGTCTAGTCATTTTTAGACTTTTTGGTATAGAAATGTCACATTATATCTTTAAGATAGTGGGTCCCAAACTTCCAAAACTGTTGTTTATAATAAGCCCGTGAGCAGGATGAGATGATACAACCATTCTCAGACGAGATTGCTTTGATCGTGGGGAATGTTACACTGAGCTGACAGCAAAAGCCTTTGAAACCGTATCAGACAGTACAACTCTCCAACAAACCTGACTTAAAAGAATATTAGTGTTGAGCTTTCATTTCAGTGGCAGACTCTATGATCTAACAATTTGTGTAGAGGCTGTGGCTTACCTCTTTTTACTTGTTTGTAAGGTTTCAGCTCGGAGCAAACAGCATACATGTTTAATGAGTGATTCATTCTTTGAATTTTAAAAGCCTCACACCTACGACATCTGTTCTGGAAATAGCTAAGTGACAGGAAAATGGTGCTGCATAAATGAGCAGCTTGCTATAGTCGGGAGAATCACACAGCTTTAAGAAGTAGACATTCATTTCACAGCTGAAAAGGATTTTCAGCCGTAGAAACAACTGAAGGCACTTATGCAGGACACACATAGGGAGGAAATGTATCAAAGTGTATTCATGGCCCAGAAAAGGAGAAGATATTTGAGAGAAGAAGAGTGCACACAGAGCTTCACAGCTGGTTTCCCACTTCAAACATGAGTGTAAAGCTTTACAGCACAAAACACTGGAATCTCCACACCTGAGCTGCAATTTTAATCTCTCAATCCTCTCTGTATGTAAATGAGTTTAGTGATGATGTTGCGTAGAGGACAGGAGAACTTCACTCTAGGCTGCTTGTAATTAGTTTGAGTTGACTTGCGGTGATGAATTTGGCAACAAATCCTGCTTTTTTCTGTCTGTGAAGTGCTACATGCTCTTGCATTTCAACAGCAGATTTGTCATTGGGTGTTTTGAATCGGGCCTATGGTGATGTCAGGTCTTTGCTTGGTTTGTCTGTCCAACACTTGGGTCAAGATGCCATGAAATCTGCTCCAGTAACTGATTCAGTGCCACTGTCAGGTCAGTCAGTAGTCCTCCTTAACAACACTTTTCACTTTGACAAGGTACTGTATCTTGAAGAGTAATAGCTAGATTACTGTCTTCTGATCGACCTTTGTAATAGTAAACCTACACCTACAATAACTGCATATTTTGTAGGTCATATGGAGACAGTGGACACCGGTAGGGCGGCTGTGGCTCAGGGGTAGAGCCAGTATCTTGTTATCAGAAGGTCGCTGGTTCGGTTCCCCTGGTCTGCGTGTCTTTGGGCAAGATACTGAACCCCAAACTGCTCCTGATGTGCTGGTTGGCACCTTTCATGGCAGCCACCGCCATCAGTGTATGAATATATGTTTGAATTACTGTAAGTCGCTTTGAACAAATGCTAAATGCCCTAAATGTAAAATGTAGGTAGTGAACACAACACTGACATATTATTATGTTTTAAGTTGATATATATGATGAACTTGTCAGCAAACAGCAGCTTAATCCACATCCAGCACTTACAGAGCAACATTATGAATCATTTGGAGTCAGTGTCTACAAATATTGAATATAAGTCCGATACACTACTAATTCTCGAGATCACATGATCAGGTGAACTCGCTAATCCAAATGCTTCACAAGGTAACAACATGGTTACTGTGACTGAAAGGTATAAGATAATATGTCAATGTTGCGTTTACAGCTTGTTGCACTTTGGCCAAAAGAGTCATTTAATAACATTTAAAAAGGTCTAATTTGTCAAAAAAGTAGATTTTTGAGACTCATTCCCAACTTCTCAAACACTGATGCTGTGGGATGACGGCGGACCCAACCTGCAGTCCAAAAGCTGGGAAGTTGGGAATGAGTCTGAAAAATCTACTTTCTTTACAAATGGACCTCAGTGAGGTCAAGTTCACTTGGCCACAAGAGGTTCTTAACAGTAAAATGTAAACATGGATTATGTTAAGCTTGAACAAATGCTATTATTCTTGTAAGGACAGCCTCAGATTTGTATAAAACGTGGTCCCTGAAGGATCCTCTAAACTCTAGTAACCCTCCATGCCACCTCTTCACAGACTGTTGCACAGAGTTGTGCTTCTGAAATATTCTAGACGTAGGAGACGGTGGGTGAATAATCTCCAGTTGTGTTTTAGTTAAAAATGGATCATTTGTGTTAAGAGACAATATTGACATGCAGTCAGAGCATGAATTAAGCTTGAGAAATGCCTTTTGTTGTACAATGGCTCAGGTCCTACCAGGTTTTGCTATGAATCGATGAAACAGCTGATGAATTAGTGATCCAGAGACATAAAATTACTTTGAAAAATAAATGTCAGACCCTGTGTCGTGCCCATGGAGGCAGTGCAGCACTGTGCAGAATCCATATTCTTCCTCTTTCAAACATCTGAACAGACAGACTGCTTAGCTGTGCTGCCTTGGCAGGGCAGCCTCGTGGGGTTTCTTGCAGGAGACCACTCCACGTTGACACCTCTGTCTGATAACACCGGCTCAATGGTGGTGCAGGCAGAGCAGGAGAGAGAGAGGCAGGGAGGGAGGGCTGTGTAGCAGCGCTCGCACAAGCAGAGCTGTGCCTTCACCCGGAGCACAGCCGATGGAAGAGGCAGCCGTCCTCCTCCTGCTCTGCCTGCCTCCGTAACTACTGCTACAATTCCTCTGGTGAGTCAACGAGCAGTGGACTTTATGGCTGTTGTGTTTTTTTTTTTATGATGCGTGGAGTGTGCATATTTTCATGGTTTGCAGACACTGTGAAATATGCCGTACAGTGGGGCATATGCTGAGAGGTTATTTATTGGCAGTGTAGATTGCGATGCAAGATTCACACATGCTGTTGCCAAGGCTTCCTTTCAAAATATGAGCTGCTCCACTGTGGCTCTGAGCTGTTTGTGTGCTGTTTCAGCTGGGTGATTCAGAGGTGCAATTTCCTAACAGCAGCTAATGTCATTACAGCTGCCGGACAAACTGTCACTGGCTGCTCGTGCCTATACAGAATATTCATCAATTTGGAACTAAATCAGACGAAGATAATTGTTTGTCTTGGAGCAATGTTTTCCACATCAGTCGTAATCAGTGACTGATTTTAGGTTTGAATTTCTCAAAATGTATACGATACATGCAACACCATATTCCTTTTCTTCTATTTATTGGATCTACAAATTCTCAACTTGTATTTTATTAGCCATAAAAATCATAAAATCAATCTGTTTTCTTTTGTTAATTTTAGAAAATCGCAAAATCTGTTGTCTGTCTCCTCCTGTTAGAAAATTATATTATATATCTATTTTCTATCTATTCTTTGTTGAAAAATGACAAAATGTATCTATTAAAGCTAGATAATCACAGAATAGGATCTACCTATATCCACCTACCTACCTACAGTATAAATACTATCTGTCTGGTTACCTGCTCAGACCAGGACCAGGCTACCGCCTCCAGCTGGCAGTCGAAGCGCTGCAGCAGCATGATTTTGACAGTCACGTCAGATAGCCACAGCTGGGCTGATGGATCAACCGTGTGGACGGCTTCATCATAGTTGTAATGGCTGTGAGGACGGGGAGTGAAGGCCGGGGGTGTTTGAGCTGATGGATACTGTGGAAGTCGGACAAAGCTTAACCAATTACGCCCAGCCAGAAAAAGAACAGGAAGAGTAACGAAGCATCTCCATCACTGCGACAGGAAAATGTTCTGTTCCTGTTGTTTCTCTACTGAACTAGCCTTGAAGAGAGTTGTAGTTTTTGGTAAACAAGGTGATGGAAAGTAACTGGGGAGCTACTTTTGACATGAACAGGAAATTATGAATGGAGCGTGACAGTAATCAGTAAATAGTTATTTTTGATCTCTCTTTGAAAGCAGCCTTCAGAGCAAATGGAGTGGAAACCTTGATCTTTCACTGTGGCTCAATTTAGCATCCTGCCTGCTTTTATGACCTGTTTGTGTCACTGCTTATTTGTGTCCACACAGCAGTAGCCTATATATGAGCAAGTGAAGACATGTATACATAATGTATAGACTTCCACATCCTGTCAGGGCCTCTTGTGTTCATGTGCATGTGTTTCCTTGCTCTGATCTCCTACTGCTGGTAGGCAATAGTTAATAGGTAAGTAGGCCCTTATATGTCCTTATAAGATGCTTATTAACATTACTATGTGTTAATAAGACTATACAAGTGTCATAATGGCACCAAAAACGTGTTAATGTTTAGATTATGGGACATTTATAAGCACTTATAAGATACTTTAAGATTAAGATTAATACATACTTTATGCATTTATTAGCAGTTAAGGGCTTTTTGAAGCAACCAGATCTAAAGAGAGAACAATGCCTTGTCAGGTTTATTAGATCCTTAATGCTGTTGGACTCGGGCCAGATTTTGTGCGACAGTCCAAAGGATGTGACTTGATGCATGTTCTCAAGTGCCTCACTCTGCTCCGCTGTAACAGAGAGCAACAGCAGCTAACGTCAGTTCAGAAACGTCAGTTTGGTAGGCTGCGTTTTGGGTGTTAGATCTTGAACTTTGCCTTCATTTCTATCAGTAATAATAAAATTGTGCACACTAACTTAATTCCCATGATTAAGGTGATATCGCTCAGAAGAGATCAGGCAAACAGACAGGTTGTTAATAAACCCCCACAAATGAAGGTAGAATAAAGGTGAAAGATAAAATTCTTACCCATCTGTCCCTTGTGATGCTGATGAGTTCCTGTCATATCACATCATCTGGATAAACTACTGGTTTGTGATCAACCTGTCTGTTTCTTGCCTCGAGTGTCATAGTAGTGATGTCACCGTGTTCCCAGCAAAGCAGCTCAGCAGTTATTTTAGTGATTACAGTGACAACGATAACTGATGAACTGATGACAGTGTGACAGTTAATCTGTTTTCTGTTTAAAACACTATTTCCGCAGAGAATCTGAACACTTGATTTCCCTTTGCATGGGAGGAAACAGCACTCTCCTCTTCTTCTCTTGAGTCAAGTGATCCAATAGATGTTCTGCAAAATCTGACCCAGAAGTGCACTTTGTCAAATAAATGAAATTGAATTGGTCAACTGACAGAAAGTTGATTTATAATCATTTTCAATCAATTTACCATTTGATCACTTATCAAATACAAATGCCACACGTTTAGTATTATGATTTACAGATTTCCAATGCTTCCCCCTCTTTTCAGTTTAATGTATTGAATTCGATTCTTGGAAGCAAATACTTGTTGCTGCTAGTAGCACCTTTAATACATCATAAATGTGAATCACATAAAGCTATATGTGATTACAGTATATGTACCTGTTATAAGCCAGGTTCTCCTTGTGTGATCCAGCAGATGAGCCGTCCTGTGTACAACCTATCACATTCTCTCTGTGATGGATGGTTAACGGCAGGTCTTGAAGCTCAGTCTATACTGCCGTCATTGTAAGTTAATCATCAGCCTAACATCACAAAAATGTGAAAATGTAAAATGAGTGGGTTTTGTCTGACTAAAGGCCAGGAGGAGGATGATATCACTGGCCTCTTAATGCACCGAGAGCCTGTGGGCGTCGAAGCTAACTGCAGCTGATGGTGATGATGATGAAGAGGAAGATGATAGGTGGAGAGGAAATATGGAGGAGAGGATATGAAGATAGAAGGAGAGAGTTGACTTCTTTTTCACCCAGACTTCCTCCCTCCAGCATTGTCTCCAGTGGATTGCTCGCCTGGTTGATAGCATTCAACTCAAGGGACCTTCATCACAATCGCAATCCCATCAGCCATCTGTCGCAGTTACCAATAGCAACATGGGTGCCAATACAGGAGTGTGATAGCAATATGAGTGGCGTGTTTTGTATTTCAGCTCCAGTCCTCATGCCTGTTGTTACATAACTCAAGGTTATTTGTGAGAAGCACTAAGAGGCTCAACATGTGCACGTGTGTGCACTGGCTACTCTGTTCACTGCTGCTTGTTTAGAGGGATTTGAACATGACCAAAGCAGACATTGTTCCAGATCCAGGGCCAATCTGGTTTTACGTTTTGGAGACAGAGGAAACAGGCTAAACCAGGAGCAAAATACAGAAATGTTGAAATGTTGAAATGTTTCTTGATTCAGGTGGTTGTAGTAGGAAACAACACAATTACAGTTAATTTCAGGGTTTGAAGCAACACTAAAATTCAGCTGCTAACAGCAAGGTGTTCATTGGCTAGCTAGGCTAGCTGTTTCCCCTCTGACTCCAGTGTCTGCTATGCTAACCCGCTCCATGCTCTAGGTCCATACATGTAGCCTACGATATGAAAATTTCATGTCACGATTATGGCCAAAGTAATTGCAATTCACAATATTATCCCAATAATCATGAACATATGCTTAATAGTGTTAAAATGGCACCTTACATTTTATTAAGAAAGACTATTGTGCTAACGGAGATGGGCGTGCAAACTGGAGGTGTTTTTATACTTTTCCACACATCCGATTTAACTTTTTTGTGGAAGGTACCATTGACAAGCTGTGTTGTCAGCCATGGTGATGGGCTGACTGAAAAGATATGGGCTCCACCCTTGTGGCAGTTCAAAATAATCCCGAAATCTGTATAGGTTTTTACGCCAATGAGCTAG
The DNA here is from genome assembly GCF_965226575.1 of Pagrus pagrus. Taxonomy (NCBI): domain Eukaryota; kingdom Metazoa; phylum Chordata; class Actinopteri; order Spariformes; family Sparidae; genus Pagrus; species Pagrus pagrus. The sequence continues at coordinate 20,767,251 of NC_140205.1, read as the reverse complement.
AAAGCTTTTTCAAGTCATTCATGTGAGGATTATTCACGATTTAAGGACAAATCCTCACGATCAACTTATCAGAAGAGTTTTATCACCATCTGCGATAATATCTTCCATTGTCCCATCCCTGCATCTATCTGTCAGCAAGACAGCTTGCACCTAAATGTCAAACTGTTCTTTTAGGGCCTCCGAAGCAATATTAGCCTTTATCGTGTTTGTGTCCACCTGATAAAAGTATGTCAATCTTATTTAGTTGTGGTTTCTTGGACTTTTTAGCTGCTAAATTCTGCTCTATGTTCACCAGCTAAGTGTCTGTCTGCTGTTTGGTGCAGAGTGGGTGTATCGGAGCTTTCTTTTTTACTGAGAACAGCTGTTGAAAACGATGCCATAAAACCAAATGTATTAGCCAAAAATGCCAAAAGTGCAATTTAGCTGAAAAGATTGTCAATAACTCTGTGAATTTCTCACTAGCAGTGACAGTTCACTTTGACACAAAACATAATGTGTCCTAACTTTACATTGTAAAAAGACAAAGTCATCCGTTGTGTAAGCTTTTTTTTTCAAAACTTAATTCATGTACGTTTGGTCTCAACCTCAGATTGAATCACACTGCACGACTGCATCATACATAAGCCACAGGTAAACAGACTTCCCCAACAGCACAGTGTGTCTCTTAGCTAACCTGATTAAGACTCTTCTTCCAGTAATAATGAGGAAGAGGAATTGCTTCCTGAGCAACAAAAGGCGATTTGTTGTGCTGTTGGGTCTCAGTGTAAAAAAGGAGCTTTGGCTTGTTGTTGGTTGAATGCGTTGGCACGCACGTCCGGGCATCTTTGTTTGAGTGGAACAGCACATTAACTCAACAAGCCGTGTTGGTATCTGACGTAGAGCCCGCTTAGGATTGCCAAGCAGGAGTTTGTACATGGTGAAACATGTGCAGTGTGGTAGAAGTATTCTGATCAGATAGTTGATAGCAGTCTCCACAGTAAAATTTAAAAACAGCCACTTTTTGAGAGGCCTACTGGACTCACATGTTTGTACTTATCTTAAATGAAGTTAATTAACACCTCCATGCATCATCCAGGCGTTGTTGTTCAATGCTCTAATGCCCATCCCAAGGTGATCTTAAAAAACTACACCTCCATCAATGACAGGAGTCTTTCATTTTCCTGAATACCTGTTCAAGGAAGGCTACAGGGTTAGGGAGCCCCTGAGTACCGTGGCTTTGGGAGCCCCCTCGACCACCACAATCTAATAACAAGTCCTAATCACAAAATCCATTGACCATGATAACAAGACAAAACACTAGCACCCTGATATTTGTCAGGCTAAGATCAACACCCATTAGCTTCAGATGCACTTCATTAGGTTCTGCCAGCTGCAGCTATCGTGGGCCAGAGACAGCTGTCACTTGCCACCCTCAGTGGTTATTTGTCAGACACATCCATGATGTGTGAGCCTCAGAAATACTCTGACAGACCAGCTATTAGTTGTCCGCTTCAGCTGTCCTTTGTTGGATTTAACTATACTTTGTTAAACTCAGCTGTACTTTATTAGATTCAGCTGTATCATCAGATGATTTCCACGCAAGACATTGATGTTTCAGACCATTACTACAATCACTTCAAAGGAAGAACTCATTCATGGACAAAAATGCATGCCTGTAGGGTTCATACACACACACACCTGATCCTAACTCAGTCGGCTCATTAGGCAGAAGATGTCACGGACGATAAGACATTAGAATGTTTCAAGCCCTGTTTATTTTTAGCTCAGGAGAGGAAAAAGAGAGCAAGTGAAGAGAGAGCAACTGGAGTGTTTTGTTCCTGCAGTGGCACAGCTGCTCCAGTGGTTCCATTTGTTCGACATATAACAGATGCAAATCAGATGTCACTTTGCTTGTTCGTCGGCATTGAAGAGAAACAGAAAGGATGAAAAGTTGGAACTTTAAGGTGTACCGGATCACTGTGTTCCCCATGCACGCAGACTTAGTTGTGATGGCCCACTGCCTTCAACATGACTGCTATATGAGTTGCCCCTAAAACATCAGATATTCAGCTCCTGAGATGAACGACTTATTATGAACTTGTCTTTAACATTAATATCATAAATGTGGAAACAGCAGCTCTGTGCCCTATAGTGACAAGTGCCGCTAATATTTACTGAGGTGACATTTAGGTTTTCTCTACTAAAATACAATTTATTTAAACTCAGTCATTACACTGAATGACTTTCACTAAAGCTGCAGGATGGACTTAATTTCACGGCTGTGACTGATTGATTAAAATAGTCAATTTGGATAATTGAATAAAGTTTTTAATCAAGCAAGAATGTCAATGTCTCTCTGTGAAGATGTTCTGCTTTTTTCTGTTTGATATAATTGTAAATTAAATCTCTCTGGGTTTGGGACTGTTGCACCAACAAGACAAGACATTTGAAGATGTCTTGATCTCCAACAAATTGTGCTGGCCCCTTTTATCCAGTTGTGACATAGACAAAATGATTATTCAATCTACTGAAAAAATGATCATTAGATAAAATGATTAGTTTTGTGTATGCAGTAGAGAGAACTTTTGGAAGTGAGCTGGCAGGAAACTAGAGAAGAAATACAAAGGGAACAACATGCAACAAATGTGTCCAGCCGGACTGACACTAATGATGTTGCAGTTCACAGTCAGTTGACGGTGGGCCTTCTACTTCTGTTCTAGCTGATTTTTTGTGTTTTTCTTCACTCTCTTGATCCTTAGCCTGCAAACCCTAACATTTATCTTTTAACCCATTAGGGGGTCCCAACCTTTGTTGCAGACCATCACAGACAGGGGGAATCCAGGTATTAGATATTGTCTCTAACAGCACCAGTACCTCTTGTTTGGACTTTGTAATTTAAAAAGAGGTCATGTGTTGTGACAGAGAAGTAGTTTAAAGTTCTGCATAAGTAAATGACAGTAGTTATGCTGCTGGGTTTGAGTGCCTAGTGAACAAAACGGGTTATAAAGTAAGTGAACAGAACCTTCCTTGCACAGCCAGTGTTTGTGATCAGGTGCTGATCAGATGCAGGAACATATAAGGTGCATATCAAAATAATATCAAAAGAGCGAACAACACAAAACTACTTCTTCAAAAAACATGGCACAGTTAATATCACATAAACTTACAAGAATCACACCATTTCACCAAATACAACAATGTTTTGTAGAAAAGGACTCAAAAGAACAACCTGTGAAGTGTTTTCTATATCCATGACTGATGATTTTTGTCCGTCATCTCCAGAGAAGATGTGTTTAATCATTAGTGGCCTGTTGCAGGCCAAGGCAGAGGGAGGGTTTCTGCAGGGTGAGGACGAGGAAGCAGAGAGAAGCTGGAGTTTAAAGGTGAGAGGGGACGGAGAGAGGCAGCTGACGGGCGGGCAGACACACACTTAATTGAGACAGCAAAGGAGAAAATGAGCAGGAAAAGGCCGGGGAGGGGGCAGCGCGAAGAAAGAAACCGTTAAGAAAAGAATCATGGGCCAGGTTGAGGAAGGAGGTGTGGAAGTAAAGAAATGGAGAGAGGAAAGGTGGGGGCAGGGCTGTCAGTGCTGGTGGCCTTTCTGAAAGGTTAGTGGCCTGGCCAGAGGGAGAGATGGTGAATGGCAGCCGCTCTGCAGGGAGGAGAGGGGGGCTGTGGTCAGGATGTGGATACACACACACACACACACACACACACACACATCTGACCACGGGGCAGCTTTTTCACATGGCATTTAAAGCAAAGCACGTTCATCACGCTGACGACTAAACATTAGCTGACATTTCACATGGACGGAATTAGCTGATTATTGTACTATTGTTCAGAGATGGTGATGTGTGTATGTGTGTTGACACATGTGTGTGTGTCTGTCTACCACTGTGACACCTGGTGCTGTGGAATGTGTACACAGAGTGTATAGGGAGATTTTTATTAAAATGTCAGCTGTGCGGCAGTTAGATTCTTTATGCAGATGTTAATCATGATGAATTTTTCATGTTTCCTGCTGGGTTAGAGGAACAGTGCAGGTGAACTTTTATGAGTACTTTTAAAACTTTAAAATTCCATTTACACAACAGATGGACTCTTCTGTTATAGGTTGTGAATGGTTGCCTAGAGAGAGGTCCTCTCAAAGCAGCTGTGCTTAGGTAAGATAAAGAATTAAAAAGTAGGACCAATAGGGTACTCTCTGCTCATATAGTTCTCTCTTTCTCTTTATTTTTCCACATCTTTGTCTGTTGTCACAATATAATGACTTTGACTTTTGCACTTTGATTGGTCATGTGAATATATGTTATCTGGGCATTTAAGCATATTCTGTGGTTGAAGTCACAAAGAATGGCAGCTGAAAAGACAAGTGAAAGGTAGACAGACGAATGGAGACTGATCAAACAGCCCTATTTCCTAGAAAATATGTTTATATCCCACTAATTTGCTTTTCCTAATGTGTTATGGAGAAAATGTAAACCCTGCCGGGATTACATTCATTTATTAACACATTTTTATTTCCAATCAAGGAAGTGTGACATCCTTATACTGTGCAACACTCACAAGGAGGAGCTCAGGATGGCTGGTCGGCACTGTGAAGGTTTAGAAATCAGTGTCTGGGTTTAGTTGGTTTAGGCAATAAAACACTTGGTTCATGTTGGGGACAAATGTTAAAAATGCAGCACAGTAGCCTAGAAAATATCCATATTGAATAGTTCTGCACCATGATTGTTGATTGGCCCATTTAAGCACCATCCTGCTAACTGCACAGGCCCTGAAGCAGCAGACAGTTCACTGTTTAGTTTAGTGAGTAAGTGAAGGTGACAGTACAGCGGTTCAAACCTTCTTGCCTTTCCAGGCACAGTGCCTTTCAGCTCCCCTCCCATCTCCCTTGTCTTCAACCTCCTCCTCCTTCCTTCCCATTATGTTTTATGTCAGTACATCTGAATTGGGAGCGCTTGGAGCCACACCAGGAAGCTGCTGTGAATTGGCACTGTTCTCTTTGTTTATTGCATTTATTTGTCTTGGCCTCCCTCATTTACAGTTTGTTTCTCACCTCCTCCCTGCATCTCTTCATTTTCTCCTTTCTATTCTATCAGCCTCACAACAGTCTGATGGCCTGTGCCTCTGAAACAGCCTCATTTCTAGCAACCAAAAAGCGAGGAGGGCTTAGGTTTCTTGCTGAGATGGAATTGTTGGCTGGTGCCGGGACTGAATGTGAGAGCTTCAAGTATCAGCAGCATTATAATGGGATGTTAGAGATCAGAATGTGTTCAGCACTGTGTAATGAAACAACAGATACCTCTTGATTCTTCCTATACACACATACAGCTTGCAGCTGTGTTTGCATTCCTGGTATCATGTTCAAGTGGACTTGGTTCCAGACTGGGTTGCTTGTTGTCTCCTCTCCAGTTTGTGATATTACTGCTCAGAATATGGAGATGCATTCAAGATCTTGAGAGCTCCTGTCTTGATGGTGCTATTGGTGAAGTCCATAAACTCAAGGGATTCTGTTTATATTGGACAAATCTGCAGCTCACATGCCAACATGAAGTGCTAATGCATGGAGTGGGGATGTAGAGGTCAACTTCCATACAAGAGACTGGAGTTCTTGTTCTGTCATAGACCAACAGTTAATGTTGCTTTTTTAAAAGGGACCATGATGTGACCCTAACCTTAGTCAGGTGTTTTAGTTGCCTAACTGTAATTATATTTTAAACATGTTTTATTTGCCGAACCACAGTCTTTTCTAACCATAGTTATACAGCTGTGGGCAAAAGTTTCCATCCACTTGTGAAGAACTGTGATGAATGAGTGGAACACAAACTACTTTGTCCCAAAAACATTCATGAAGTTTGGTTCAGTAATGAATTTATTATAGGTCTTCTGAACATGTGACCAAATCTGCTGGCTCAAAAATATACATACAGTAACTTTAATGATCAATTTAGGTGATTACAGAAAGTCGTGTGAATCAAATGTTCTTTGTAGCATCTTAACTTCTTCTGAGTGATTCTGATTGATACCAGCTGGTGACCTTTCTGGACCCATTTTAATAGGGCTTGTTTGATACAGCCATTAGACTCAGCCACAAACACTACAATGGGAAAGTGTAAGGAGCTCAGCATTGATTTGAAAGAGCTCATTATTGATTTGAAAAAGTCAGGAAAGTCACTTGGAGCCATTTCAAAGCAGTTACAGGTCCCGAGATCAACTGTGCAAACAACTGTTTGTAAGTATAAAGTGCATGGCACAGTTGTGTCACTACCACCATCAGAAAAACACAAACTATCACCTGCTGCTGAGAGAAAACTGTTCAGGATGGTCAAGAGGTTTAGGGTCAAATAGAATTCTAATTTACTTTGTGTACATTTCTGATGTATTTTCCTTGTTTTGAGATGATTTAGTTGGGCTGGATTGTTTGGTGTCCGACCTGGAGCCCCGCTGTCTGTGGGCAGAGCTTCAGGACCGGCTGGCAGAGAGACTCTCACCTTTGTTGGTTGTTGGCAATGACGGACCTTGGATTGGTAGGAGAAGGTGTTTATAAAATTGGATTACTTGCTTTTGGATTTTAGAAGTCAGTTTTTGTTGATGACAGTAACCACATTGTTATATATAACCTGGAATAATCTGGGTTGGATTTACTTTGAGTGTTTGCACTGAAACATGCTTGATCAGCCATGGTTTAAGATAACCCAAGCAGCTGAAGGAGGAGCAAGACCCTAAGTGAAGGGCTTTCAATATGTTTTGGAGCCCTTGTTCTTTAGTGATCATAGAAAGTGTTCGGGTTAAGTTCTGAATTTACCATGAAGGTTTTATTTAACTATCACACATGGTCTTTGGCTTTTGGTGTTCACTGAAAGAGTGAGAGCAGCTAGGTGTTTTGGGGGAAGTTATGTGATGGAATTACTTCTGTGCAGCTTCCAGAAGTCTTGTCTCAGTGAGGTTGCTAGGTCAGTTCAGGCCCATACAGAGACCTATATGTAAACCACCAACCATATCTGGCAACCATCGTTATAGCTTGAGATGCTGGCTAAAGTGCTGGGTGGATGGATATGCTGTGGCTGATCGAGAAATAATGAAAACTCTTAACTCTCCTGAACACAACTTAACCATTTTTACATTTCATGTTTGTACAGATTAAAAAAATGAGGCCCAAAGTGTTAATTAGGGAGCTTTATAAGTGTATCTAGAGGCAGTTATTTTAGCTTTGAACAGAGCCATGATAACTTTCCCCGATAACTTTCCGAATATTTATGCTAAGCTAAGCTAACTGCCTCCATGCTCCAGCGCTATACTTTTTCTATTTGACGGTATTAATGTTCTCATCATACTCTCAGAAGTATTTGTATAGTTTTTGTTTTCATGCACAGGATCACCAAGAAAGGTGGGCTCACCCACTGATTAGACAAAAAACTTGCAGTTGTTCAAGTGCTCTGTTGAGAGGGCCATAAATTGAGCCATAAAAGAAGTTGATGGTGTGAAACCGTGGGCATGTGTAGTATGAGTGTAACCTGCAGGGAAAAGGTGTCTTAAACCTTATTTTGGTCCACATTATCTTTGCAGCTATGAAAACTGTAGCCCTAATATCAAGCTAGCTGCTAAGCTGCAGCACATTAACGGCATGAAAAAGCACCTGCATATGTCACCACTAACAACACACTGTCTGTCCATGACATGTAGGCTACAGCACAGCTCCTCATTCCCTGTCAATCACACAGAACCCAAGACACTCCTCCAGACAGCTGGTGTTTCTCTACAGACCCCTTATCGTCCTTTTGATTTGAAAAACTTACAGTACATTTAAATAAAACAAAAGAAAACATTGGCATTATCTCTGACAGCAACAGGGGATGGCTAAATGTGATTTCATGAGAAGGTTGAAATAATAAAAGTAACTCTCGGAGGGCTACTTTCAGTTTGTTTTTTCCACCTGGTAGTTTGAGGAAAGGCTGTCCAAAGGATATTTTGAAAGGAGCTATAATTAAATTCTGTTAAACTAATCACCAGTTAAGTACAGCCTGTGTAGAGCAGTGATCCACAGCATGCTGCTATTAGAGCATGCAACATGCTATTCATTCATTCATCAATACAAAGCAGTGTAGCTCTTCATATGAAGAATGATATTAGGCATCCATAATTAAAGCAACATTTATAAGATGACAGGTTCACTGGCTGTTAAACAACAACTTTTGATTATTGTGAGGGACTGTCCTCTTTGAAGCCGGACCGTTGAGACAAAGTTTGGTTTCATCAGTGAAAGTGTTTTATGTCAGTGCTGTCTGTTGCTGTTCATGTTTAATATCTGCCTTGCGATTGTGAGGAGATCAACCCGTCTTTGACAACTCATGGTGACTGACACAGTCTGTTCTGCCTCTTCTGAGCTAGGTCAAGCCTTGCAGGGGAGCGGCACTGATGTGACTGTAGTTAAGATTGGATAAGGCAGAGTTTACATCAGGTCCACTAGCTCGGCACGTCGCTGTGATTTGTCTCGCTGTGTCTCTGAAACTGAGTGTAATGATGCTTCTGGTTTGAAATGTTGCTTTAGGTTGAAAGCCTGTTGAAAGCTGCCCTGATGGTTTATTCACAACTTGTCATTTTGCTGCTCCGTCGCTGAGCCATCTTGTTATCAGAGGCAGATATGTTTCTGCTCCTGTGACTTCACCCTCGTTTCTTTTTTTCTTTTTTAAAGAAGACAGTATGACAAGATGTGGCAGATGTTCTTTTCTTTATTATTAGAGCCAAAAGTCTGTGTGTATTTGACTTTACAAAGCAGACACAGAACAGAAATAATAAGATAATAATAATTTTTTTTTTTACACAAACATACACATATTTGCAGCATGACCTTATACATAAATAACAGAATAGGTCATAAAAATGGCTTCTAGAAGAGAAGCAGCAAGAGGCGTACCCAACAAACGTGGTTAACATTGTGATGGTTACAGTTTGGTTAGGTTAAGGCAACAAAACTACTCAATGAGTCCTGAAACCTGGAAATAATAAGCATTTTTGCACTTGCACTTCCCTCGTCTCAAAGTCTGTTTTTTTTTGGTATGGGTTGTGTTAAACTCTTGCTGAAGCCGACTGGCCTCCGAAGCCGACTGGCCTCTGCAACCGACTGGCCTCTGTAGCTGACCGGCCTCTGCAGCTGACTGGCTTCTGCAGCTGACTGGCCTCTGTAGCTGACTGGCTTCTGAAGCTGACTGCCCTCTGTAGCTGACTGGCCTCTGTAGCTGACTGGCCTCTGCAGCTGACTGGCCTCTGCAGCCGACTGGCCTCTGCAGCCGACTGGCCTCTGCAGCTGACTGGCCTCTGTAGCTGACTAGCCTGGCTGTCCTCCAGGGACTGGAGCAGTGGAGCATTCCCAGCTATGGTGCTGCATGGCTGGCTAGATTAAATCCAGGAGGAGCCCCCTGCTGCCCCTCCCTCAATGACTCCCTCCAGCTCCTGCACATCTGGCATCTCCAGATGTGGGTGTGAAAACATTGTACCCTCTCAGCCTCCATCTGCTGCCAACACATACTGACCCCCCAGAGAGAGAGAGAGCTCACTGCGTTTATTTAAGGCTTCTCACTCAGGTGTCAGAGCTGGGGGGGGGGGGGGGGGACAATTAGTCTGCTTTCCTTTTTATTTGGTTGATGTGAATATTTCTAATGTGTCATCTAAAGTTTCTATGTGTCATCTAAAGAAGCATCCGACTATTGTGAGATTTATAAAGACAGGACATTTTAAGGTGGAAGGCAGGTGTATTTGTGCTTGTTGGCCTCATGCTGATTATTGCTAATGCTCCCAATGAACACACACACACACACACACGCACACACACACACACACACAACACACACACACACACACACACACACACACACACACACACACACACACACACACACACACAAAATCAAGCAGTTGATCTATCCCATGCTGGCTTTTTAAAGGTCGTTTGACTGAAAGTACAATATATAGTTTTCTCATGTAGTGGTATTTCTCCATGCTACATTTCACTTAACTGTGTTTATGATTAATAGTCAGACTTCTTATAGAATTATAAGAAAATATCGTATTTGCGTGTAAAGAGTGTGTAAGATATGATGCTGAGCTTTTTTACAGCCCAGTAAGTTTGGTTCAGGTTATCTGGACAATTAGGAGAAGGTGGGGAGAAGAACTAGTTCAGGCTCTTTCAGGAGGTCTGTGAGTGTGTGCTACAAACCTTCCTCAAGTCACTTCATTATCACTGTCAAACTATGTTTCCAGGGTCCATAACAAAGCTCTGTTTTGTGAGAAGGAGTCGAAGGAGTCAGCAGTCTTCTTGTGATGCAGCATATGACAGAGAAAAAGCAGAGGAAGAGGAGGGGGAAGATGAGGTGGAAAAAAGAGGAGAGGAAAATAGAGAAGAAGAGTAACACAGAGAGAGGAAGAGGAGAGGAAGACATGAAGTAAAATAAGAGATGTATGGAGCCTGAGGGGAAGTATAAAGACATGTATAAAGTATGTATGTATAAAGACATCCAGATGAAGGGTACGGAGCCTCCAGTGTGCCATCACATAACACAGAGACAACACATCAGCTGGCCAGTCAGAGCTGCGACTCATCTGTAGTCGGACACTTCTCAGTTAAAGTCGTCACAAGTAAGGAACTGCTAATGTTAAACTGGGAAGATGAATTTTAAAAGGAATATGATCACATGTGAGTAAATGGTTTCACATTTAAATCTATTTAAAGAAAAACTAAGAAGCTAGATTTGACTATTTTGCTATACTATGCTATTTTATTTTTGACTAATACAATCTTAAATAAAAACTCAAAGTGCTCTGACTGACTTTATCTGGTGCTTTCAATCACATCTCACAGCCTTCATCAGTGCATGAGTTCAGTACGGAGCATCAGTATCAAACCAAGGTTAGGAATGAACTAACACAGTCAGATCTGATTAATAAATGGTTGAATAATGAATAAAATGCAGAATGAACACAATTGATTTTGTTCATGTGTGATTTCATTCATTTCAACACAAGAAAGTCTACAATTATTCTTGTGGAGATGAACTGAGGAGGGATATAGAGAGAAGAGCTCAAAGTGAAAGACAGAACACAGATGAATGAAAGCAAGAGAGGACATGATGATGGTGGAAAAGACAGAAGGACAGAGGAGAAAAGACAGAAGGACAGGAGAAAAGACAGAAGGACAGGAGAAAAGACAGAAGGACAGAGGAGAAAAGACGACACAGGAAGTGCCTCCGAGGAGGAGCGAGGGAGAGAGAGAGGGATTCTATCAGTTCACTGTTGTTCTTCTGTAGTCTCTCTCTCTCACTGTCCTCTCTACTGTAGTCTCTCTCTCACTGTCCTCTCTACTGTAGTCTCTCTCTCACTGTCCTCTCTACTGTAGTCTCTCTCTCACTGTCCTGTCTGCTGTAGTCTCTCTCTCCCTGTCCTGTCTGCTGTAGTCTCTCTCTCACTGTCCTCTCTGCTGTAGTCTCTCTCTCACTGTCCTCTCTGCTGTAGTCTCTCTCTCACTGTCCTCTCTGCTGTAGTCTCTCTCTCACTGTCCTCTCTGCTGTAGTCTCTCTCTCACTGTCCTCTCTGCTGTAGTCTCTCTCACTGTCCTCTCTGCTGTAGTCTCTCTCTCACTGTCCTGTCTGCTGTAGTCTCTCTCTCTCTCACTGTCGTCTCTGCTGTAGTCTCTCTCTCACTGTTCTGTCTGCTGTAGTCTCTCTCTCTCTCACTGTCGTCTCTGCTGTAGTCTCTCTCTCACTGTTCTGTCTGCTGTAGTCTCTCTCTCTCACTGTCCTCTCTGCTGTAGTCTCTCTCTCACTGTCCTGTCTGCTGTAGTCTCTCTCTCACTGTTCTGTCTGCTGTGGACCGGAGTGAACGCAGTTTTTTAGAAGGAGACTGTTGATGCTTCCGCCTCGTGAACTTTCTTTGATTTTTGAGGAGCTTATCATCTGCAGCAACACTTTTTGTCACCTATGATCGAACAGGACATTATGCTGAAGTTTCGAGTCAACCAGTGCTCCAGGTGTGTGTGTGTGTGTGTGTGTGTGTGTGTGTGTGTGTGTGTGTGTGTGTGTGTGTGTGTGTGTGTGTGTGTGTGTGTGTGTGTGTGTGTGTGTGTGTGCGTGTGTGCTGAGTGACCTTTTTGCTGTGTTTTGTTAAAGGTTCATGATGCTTGGTTGCTAATACCAATAGTAAAGTCATGTATTTAACTCTGTTAGGATCATGTCTGCCTGTCTTCAGCTCTTCGTCTGCTTCACATTTCAGCTGTTGTGGTGATGTTGCATTGACCGAACTCTCTCTCCCTCTCTCCCTCTCTGCCTGTCTCTCACTCTATGTTTCCCTGCAGTCACAATGAGCGAAAGGTGACCTGTAAACACCCGGTGTCAGGCATCCCCTCCCAGGACAACTGCATCTTTGTTGTAAATGAACAGTAAGTCTCTCTGCACTCCGACACACCCACACAGCATTGTATGCTTCTGATTTGTGCACTGATTTGAAAGGTCAGTGGACACACAAAGCACTGTTGCAGCTGTGCTCTGCAGCTGTGACAGTGTGTGAATGTACTGAGTGTTGATCTGGAGGGACTTAACTATACCACACTCCAAAGTCCAGACTTTTGTTATGACCAGACAGGACTTAAGAACAAAGGAGTGGTAGGATGAGTCATATTAAACATGTCCCCTCTGTTTAATGCAAAGACACTGCTAGTAGAATAGGAACACGTCATTTGGACTTAAACAGGTAACACACGCTGAACATCAGAACTTCAGCAGCCTCTTTTGCTTGTGTCTTGTTTGTTTTCCTTGTCACTTGATTGACATCACTTCACAGCGTTTCATTCAAATCACTCACTCAATAACTCACTCTTTACAATGGTGGCAGGTTCTCCAACGTCAATGAAAGATAAATGTCTCTATTTTTGTCTCCATCTGTGGAGACAAAAATAGAGAGAAGGTGCTCCTTTTAACTTATCATTTTGTCTTGTGAAAAGAAATTCCGGCTACGTTTTAGAATCAGATCAACGCATCCTCCGACCCAAACCGCTGAGTACTGTCGGTCGATTGCCAGTGACTTCCAAAACTACATGTATCGCCGTTCTTTAAACATCATGGCTGTTGCAGCGTATGAGCCATACACAATCCAGACCTCCTTCGTCCGCTCACAGGTTGGCTAGATTTGGGAAAACATTGTGGTTTGGGTTACAGTAACTCTGTTACTTATGTAACTTTAGTTCCATAACATACGTGAGGTAACTTCACTATGTCACTTAGTTAAAATAACTGCTCATTGACTTGCTTCCACACTGGACATGAGCAGTGGTCTCCTGGGTTGTAGTCCTGCTCCCTTTAGAGACGTTACCCTACGTCTCCTCACCTCCTCTGCTTCCATGATAATTATTACAACCACCTAAACGTTTTTGAGGTAGGGGTGTCATGAAAAATCGATTAAGATGAGCTTTCAGTTTTGATTGTCAGAATCAAATCTGTCTATAATACAGATGTTACTGGATTTAAAGACACAGGCTCCAGATCAAAGCCATGACTCTGCTGGTGGACTGATGCACTGTGGAGCCACCGTACATTCTGCTCCAACCCAGCATGTCAGCACTTTTCGTACCTTCTAGCCTTCCTCAATATTTGTGTTACTTTATATTGTCATCGGAAAGAATGTTCCCGGCCTGAAGTTGTTCCTGCTGGCCATGATGGCTGTCACCTATAATTTGTGGTGATGGCATTTCTTCAAGAAATGATGGTGGCTTTGTTGTTCAGTGTACATCAGGTACAGCCTGTTTTTGTATGAGAGCATTTAACTGTGGTGTTGTGGGGGAATGACTGCATCATCTGTAAGCCATGTTAAAGCTCTGACTGTTGGATGACGGTCCTTTTTAAATGTCCTAATCAGAGACAGTGTATCCATGCAGCTGTGAGGACTTTAACAGAGCATCAGTGTGCAGCTGCAGCTCTCCAGCAGCATGGACGCCCACACTGAGAGCAGTAAGACCGGGCTCTTATCACAGTCTGCACTCTGTTCACCGCTCCAAAGCCTCTGTCTGGTTTTCACGACACAAAATATTCATCGTAGAATCAGTTTTCAATCCCGGTCTGAGCACGCCCTCTCTGTTGGGTGTTGTTGTCTGAGCTTCCTGGAGGCGGTGGTTGAATAGAAAGCAGAGGATTGTGGTTGTTATACCGGCCATAAATCATCTTTTCAGTTCGTCTGATCACAGCACAGCTGCACACACCAACAGCCCTGTGTCTGTTTCTGACCACCTAACTGTCAGTTTTTGCCACATGTTAATGGAAAAGACTTTATTGAAAATATGTCTAGATGCCAAATATTTGTATGTGTTTTTCTGTGATAAGTGCCAACAAACATTATTTTTGTGCTGTGTGACGGCAAGTCATTGTTCTCCAAACCAAACAACAACATATCTCATTTGTAACTGTCCTCCAAGATGAGTCATATATACAGTATGCTTTCTGAACTGACACCCCATAATGCCAGGACAGCGTGGATTGTCCAACACCATCAGAAATATTAAGAGGTTAACTGTATATTCACATTTTCTGATCTAGCAAAGCAATGCTTAAGATTTAGTTAGGCACAAAAATGCTGTCACGTATCCAAAAAAAGATTTTTTAGGGTAAGAGAAAGATTGGGTTTAGGTTTGAATAGCTTCTTTTTCCAAAGAACAACTGAACACGCCATGAAAATCTTGTTTTTGCCAAAAATGAACAAAGATGGAAAAAATGCCACCTTCTTGCCCTGTGTTCCAAACTACACTGACACTGACTGTGTTCAACGAGCTCTGTTTAATGCTGAAATGCCATAATCATATAAACAGAAGCACAATAGCCATCCTAAACATACCTCAGGCTAAAAAGGCACAACAGCTGTTCACTGCTGTCAATGCTAACCATATCCAGCTACCTCGTGTCTCACTCACATGTAAGACAACAACCAACATGGCTATTGTTAGCACTCACCGCTGTCAAGCTAGTGTGTTAGTGCTGGGAAATTCTGGCTGCACTTTCTCTGCCATTATTGAGCCACTGGCTTGCTAATACCTTTAGCCATACATCCACCTAGCCCTGTGGAAGACTCAGTCATGCCACGATTGGATGAGCTCATTCCAGGCCTGCAACAGCCACAGCTACTGCATTATTTTATTTGTGAGAGCATTTGATGTTTTGGTTTCTGTAAGGAATTTTCTACAATTCTAACACAAAATCCTTCTAGAATAACTGACCAACCTCAGCTTTAAGAATATTCAGACGGAATTAAAATGTGAAACAAATATTAAAATATCCTCAATGAATAAAACATCAATGTAAACAAAATCATACAAGCCAAGCTATGAATAAAATGAACTCTCTGGCTTGTATTTCAAAACACAACGGGCAGTTTGAGGTCAGGAGAAATGACTGAGGTCATGTACATATACATATACATGTTGATAAGATATGTAAACAAAGATAATAACATGATAATCAGGAGATTATTATGCCTCCACTGATTATCCGTCTTGTTTGTTCTATCATCTGCTGTCTGTCTGTCTGTCTGTCTATCTGTCTGCCTGTCTCCCTCCTCTGTCTGTATCCATGCAGCTCTCTATGGTTTGTTTACAGCAGCCATGCTACATACTCACAAATCAAGACAGATCTCTCTGAATGTTTTCCCTCCCTCACTGTGTGCTGTCAAATGACCGACTGCTGGATGCTCCCTGCCCATCAGCTCTGAAATGGGATCCATTCTGCAGACGACACGCACACACAGTTCTTGCAAAGAAACTACTTTCTCCTCCCCTGGAGATGAGCTACAGCACAACAAAAAGTCAGGATGACGCTGCTGAAATGAAATTTAGGAGCGGAGCCCCTGAGAAAGACAAACAAACTGCAGCAATTACACGCTCCACCTCCAAAAGAGTCGTCAGGATGGTATTTCAATCCGTTCTCGTCTCTGAACTGTGCAGCCGAGATACCGACCCCCACCACACACACACTGTCTTAATGCTAACAAGTTTAGTGGAGCTGCACTCTCTGGGCAGCACCTCTCTTGCTCTTTCACTCACACACTCGCTCTCCAACCCTTTCACACTCACCCCATTCATCTCCCATCCCAATTATCTTCTCTGTCACACTGCTGCTGTTAAGGAGTGCTGAGCTCTCTCTATGTGTGTGTGTGTGTGTGTGTGTGTGTGTGTGTGTGTGTGTGTGTGTGTGTGTGTGTGTGTGTGTGTGTGTGTGTGTGTGTGTGTTATGTAAATGAGGTGTGTGCGGTTTGTATTTTTAAACTTGTTGAGCGGAGAGGAGGTGAGAAAGTCTCGGGGAATGAAAGGTGTTTAACTGCACTGATGCTGCTAATGAGAGTTTCAGCTCGTTCCGCCCTGACTGGCATGAAGATGAAAGGTGAAAGCATAATATCTTTGCTTTAAAGTTCAGTTGAAGTAACTTGCAGACATGATGAATGTGATTTGACCTGCAGACACAAAGCATGACGTTTGTGGCTGCAGTGTTCACTACAGCCCAGGACATGAGTGTAAGACTTGATTAATCTGCAGCCTTAACAAGTGTCATGTGAAGTTAGCGTGGAGGGCGGGGCTCGAGGAAGGCTTCTGGAGTTTGAAAACAGAAATGGTTCGATACTTGGTTAGGTTTCAGAAAAGATGGGTTGAAATAGACCCTGTCACACTGTCAAATACATGTTTGAAAGGATAACTTCTCCCATTTCTTTAATTTTCCAGTCTCCCCAAGTCGCTAAGCCATGACATTATAAAAACATGATTGTTCAGTCAGAATGATGGCCCTGGAGCAACATTAATTATGATGTTCCAGGAGCAACAACATAGCAATATCAGACCGTACAAGGTTTTTGTCCCAATGGTACTGTAGCATTAGAAGAAAGATCTTAGGGTCACCAAAAATCTCTGGATCATGAAAATCCGTTCAGGATTTCATGGGGATCTAGCCAGGTGTCTAGATATTCACTCAGCAGCTGTGGGAGAAACGTGAGGCAAAGGTACCGTGTGACATTAAAGAGATGAGTGTCAGCACTAAATGATATTATAGTTAGACACACGTATCTGAGTGCTTTTAGATTCAGTGTGACTTACACTTTCTGAGGATGTCTTTATCATTCATAATCTTCATGAATCCACATGGAAATCATGGAAAACAAAATCATGCTTATAACTTGAGGACAGATCTGCCATCTGAGTGGTTGACTGTGGTTCACTCTCTGAGAGCACCGTAACAGATCATTTGTAATAGTTGTATGGTTCTGGTAACATGACGCACCAGAGGGTTTGTTACACAGAACGGAGCTGCTAGAAACTGTTTGGAGAAGGGCAGGCGCTTTAAAAAATACTTGACAGGTGATTGGACGAACCATCGGTCTATCATGGTCTAACTTTAACCGATCAGATCAACAGTAGGAGAGCAGTACCACCAGTGGAGACAGTTAGTAAATTAAACTCTTACTGAAGTCAGTTGAGAGGAGAGCAAAACCATCTTTTCCATCAAGAAAAGCCGGTAGTGCCGTTCTTTGTTCTTCTTTAAATAAAAAAAACTCTGATAGAACTGATGCTAATGCAGCTACACTAGCCTCTTGAGGAGCCAGTGCTGTTTTCAACAGTTACTAACAGTTCCTTCTTGCTGTCGGCACATCTGAACCACGCCCGTAGCAGCAAGTTGTTCCTCATAGAACACTTGAGCCTGGCAAGAGGGAGCAGCTGAATTCTCAAGATCACTCTTCTGAGTGGGGCCCAGGAGGTCATTGGAATGATGTTGAAACTACATTAAAGCAAAGATGGTGGAGTTGTTGGGAGGGATTTGTGTGGAGATAGGCGGTTTATTTCAATCAGCCATTGAAAAACTGAAAGTAAACACCAGACAGTGAAGTGCAATACTGCTGGGCTTTGCACTGTTGCCTTTCATGGTGGTACAAACATGTTGCTAATCATATCCAAATCCCAAATCCCATGTTTACAGATTATCAGAATCAGAATCAGAAATACTTTATTATCCCCGAGGGGAAATTGTTTGTGTAACAGCTGCTCCCATTCAAAGTTCAGAATATGCAGAAGTAATAATAATAATAATAATAATAATAATAATAATAATAATAATATCAATATCAACAAAAACCAAACAAAAATACAAGAAATGTACATATATACAGAGCAATAATGCCACACTCAGAGTGAGGAATTAAACAGTTTGATAGCCACAGGCAGGAATGATTTCCTGTGGTGCATCTTGGTGGGATCAGTTTAGTGCTGAATGTACTTTTGTGGCTGAACATCACGTCATGGAGTGGATGAGAGCCATTGTCCAAGATGACATGTAACTTGGACAGCATCCTCCTCTCTGACACCACCGTCAGAGAGTCCAGCTCCACTCCCACGACATCACTGGCCTTGCAGATCGGTCTGTTCAGTCTTTTTGCATCTGCTACCCTCAGCCTGCTGCCCCAGCACACAACAGCATAGAGTATAGCGCTGGCCACCACAGACTCATAAAACATCCTGAGCATAGTCCGGCAGATGTTGAATGGCCTCAATCGTCTCAGAAAATAGAGACGACTCTGTCCCTTCCTGTAGAGGGCATTTGTGTTATCAGAGTGTTGATGCGATCATATGCAATCAGAGCAACCCGACCAGTCAGCCAAGTTGCACTACCCTCAGCAGCTTGGATGGGACCTGGACATCCTGTTGCCCAATGTAGACATCCAACATCTAGTCATAAGGAGTGCTACTCATTACTACAGAAAGCCTACAAGCTGTAAGAATGGAGTGTTTATCAGACACTAAAGGCACTTGAGGAGGTGTAGTATTTAAATACACAGTATGTGCAAAACAGAAGAACACCATGTTTCTGTCAACACATCTTCATCAGGGAGGCTATTGTTCCAAGGTTGGACTAAGTGACTCAGGCAGAGATGTTCATGGACGAGACAATATTTAAAAGTTTAATTCACATCACGTTCAGTCTCGTTTGCTGACTTCCTTCCTCCTTCCTTCCTTTAAGTACACAAGTTAACAATATATATAACAAAGTCCTGTCGTTTTTGGACATTTTGATGCAGAAATGTTACTGCTACATCATTAAGTGCTGCATTTTTATCCCTGCTAGCCATGTCAAGTTTAAATTAAGGGATTCATAAAATCCACATCCACAAAGTTGCTTTTTAAAACCCCCTGGGGGGAGTTTTCCTCCTCTCACCGAGATGAACAGTACACCTCTGCAGCTATTGCTTTTATTATTGACTCAGTAACTCAGTAACATCTTGTCCTGTTTGTCTCCCGGATGTTGCGTTCATACTGCTCTGCCCATCCTAACAAGTTAGGAGGAGTTTTCAAAGGGGTGTGTCGTACTCATCTGGCTCAGTCCTGACCCTTTCTGACACTTCATCTCTTTCCTTCTCTCTTCCTGCTTCCTCCATCTGTCTCCTCACTTAATTATTAACAGATTCCGCTCAGACATCTTCAGATGTCAGATTGTTCAAACAACAGAAGATAAGAAGAATAACAGTAGAAAATGATAATGGGCAGACGCACAAGACTGACTGAAAATCTGGAAGACAGACAGACAAAGAGTAATAAAAAAGATATGTGATGTTGAGCTAATGGGAGGCTCTGAACGATGGTGGGCTGACGGGTTGATCAAAGACATAATAACGTGGCTTTAAATGAATGATCAGTTTGCCTGGAGGGAGGCAGATTGGTGTTTAGAAGAACAAAGAGTTTTGAGTTCGACCACAGAGGCTTCCTGTTTGCACTCACGTGATGTTTCATTTGCACATTTCAGTCACTAACCTGACCTCCAGTGATGTGAGAAATACCCTCATTCATGTATTGTTTCATGTTTAATTTTAATGTTATGATTTCTGTCTATTATTCCATGTAGCACGACTGAATTTAATTTCACTTTTTGAGTTCTTATTATTTTGTCATTCTCTCTCCCTCCTCTGTTTCTAGCGTGAGTTGTGGAAAGCTTGTCCACCCTGACAAGCCCCTAGAGGCTCTCACCAGGTAATGATCGCTCACTTCGCAAGAGCTGCTTTGGCTTCAGCTTCACTTCCAGCCTTGATACTTGCTACTATAATACTATTTCCCTTTCCACTAAGTCCCGCCCCTCCCTGTGTGCCCCATGGGACCATATTGCGGCAAAAAAAATTGTAGAGCAGTCACTGGTGTGAGGCAACTGTTTGATCCCACACATATGATGTTTGTCAATGTAAAAGATCATCTTCTACATGAGAAAGTCACAGTTTGTCGTAAAGATGGTAAATTATCAGCAAGTTTTATGTAAATCTGCTCAGTGAAACTACATCATATCGCTCACTATACGTCACCAACACCAACATGGGTGACTTGGTCAGTTCTGTGAGCTGCTGATATACAGAACGTGGTGAATGTCAAACGAGACCACGTCACTAACACGACTGTTGGCCGTGTAGTCTTTATATTTATGCATTTCACAGTCTTATACTCCATTAGTTTTATGACAAGGTGAGACTTTCTCAAGTTGAAAAAATAATCATGCCAAAATCAAATGGGATCAAAAAATGATTTGTCTCTCACCATCGACTGCTGCACATATTTTTTCTGAAGAAGGGGGAACTTGGCCTCTGTAATGTCAGTGACTAAAACCACAAGTGTTTGCTTGCTGCATGTGTTGTTAGCAGTGGGTAAGTTCAAACAACAGCTTCACATGTGAAGGAAGCTACTCTTCCACTTCCACAAGTTAAATAAGAAGATCAATGCCAACATCTGTAGAAATAAGTTTGTGAAAACAAGACGCTGTAGATTTAGAAAAAACTAAGTGGATGTGTCTCAACACCTATTTATTCATTGTTGCGCTGCTCAGTCTGTAGCTAGTCACTGTTGGTTCTGTTGAAAACCACTCACAAAACCCATCCAATGTTTTTTAACAACAACCCAACACAGTCTACAATACAGTTGTTCTTTATAATACATGAGGTTTGGCCTCTTTGGACTATTTCCCTTCTTCATGCTCTGTGGAAGTAGGTGATGTTGTGCCAGAAACCCCTATGACTGGGCATTAATGCATAGTAGACCATCCAGTATTCTTCCTCTAGAAAAGGATGTTCACTGCTCTTTTTTAGAAGTAGTTAATCTGACAAATATGTGCCAAGCCAACTACTAAATCCTCATGCTATAAACCTTCCCTCTTGTAGGAGTCTCCCCTTGTGTGGCTTATCCAAGTGTAAACCTGTCTGCCATGATTATCACCCATGGTGTGTGGACTACAGTTTGAAGCCTGAAGTGTGGCAATGTAGCTTTAGCCATCTTCTTTTTTAGCCAGATTAACTATATTTGTGGGAGAGAGGTGCTGGGGAGAATACAAATTGCTACACCTCTATCCTGATTTGACCAGAGCCTCCCGAGGACATGCCATGGTAGTGACTCGTCGATCAAAGGTAGCCACGCCTAAGACTTAAACCTTAAGTTTGGCAAATGTATGTCTAGTTTCGTTCTCCTTCTCCGATAGACAGCAGCTTTGCTTAAGTTCTTATCATGTATTCACGTACAGCACTCCCTGTTATAGCATTCAGTCATTTGGGACTCAGCAGCAGCTGTTACGCTGGGACCTAGTGCCAAATTATTCAATGGGCCCCGCTTTACCACAATGATTGCAAACAAATACATGTAATAGGCAAAATCACAATGATTCAGATCAGCCTCAACATTAAAAGGACTAACAGATGAAGTGAATAACATTGATGCATATAGTGCAATGTTCTGCCTGGACCTGGAGCGGGGCTGAGTTCCCCCTGCGTCCAGCTTTAGTGCTAAACTAGTTATATTTGTCCCCCACATATCCCCGTACTCTACGCTCAGAGATGATATTGATCTTCTCATGTGACTCTGTAAGACAGCAGTTCAAGCTGTTCTGTTCATTTCCGTCTGATCTAATTGGTGAAAGCCCACTATGCAGCAATGACAAGCAGTGACTAACACACTGATCTTCCATCTTTGTCTTCAGCTGCATTCATCTTTAATTCAAGGCTTCGTTCCTCTGTTTGAGAATTCCTTTTCTTCTTCTTGTTTCTCCTCTAACACTAACTTTATTTCAGACTCTGCGTGAATTGCCTGATGAGCCGCTGTGCACCACTAATGTAGAAATGATATTCTGGATGATTAATGTGTATGCCATGAGTGGTGTCTCCAGCAGCAGCAGGGAAAGTTAAAGTTTCCTCTCTGAATAATAACCCTGTGTTGAATTTATACGAACAAGCTCTTTTTTTGTTGCCATCTGAATCAAATTACATCCTCTTTCCCTTCATAAGTGGTTTGTATTACCTCTGAAATGATGAAATGAAATCTGGTGTCAGGCTGCCAGTGTGACTACCAACACACTCTCCCTTTGTTGAATGACAGGGTTTAAAATAGAGGCTCGGTGTTTTCTCCCAGCTAAAGCATTCAACTGTCATAGTGAACTGTGCCTCATTGATCCAATCCAGAAACATTAAGAAAGAGAATTCCATTACTGAGAAGTATACCTGAAGTTACTCTCACAGCCAAGGCAAACATGATTCAGCATAGACATTAACACAAGTAGTGGAGTCATGTAGGATTCGATGGATTTCAACACATGTTGTATTTATGAGTGTCATTCGTTTACTTTACCTTCATTTGAAACAGGCTCATATTAGAAGCAGATCTTTATTTTTAACTTTTTTCTATCATAACAATAATTCTTTGTTTTCTGATCTGCTTCTGTTCGAATTAGCTGTTAAATTAAATTCTTGAGATATTTGTTCACCACATTTTATCGAGCTTGACCACATGTGGTGAAAGTCTTCTTCCTACATTTTTCTTCTCATTCAACTTTGTTACATAATCTTCATTCACAACAGCAGATGTACCACCTGGCTTGATTGCTACCTCCTTATCTTGGTTTCTTTGTGCCATTGATCTAGCTTTGGACCCACGACATCTCTCACTGTCAGCTGTCTCAGGACCTGTGTCCTCATAGCATTTTCCTGTTGGGCAGAAAGCTGCTGGCTGTGAGCTCAGGAGTGCTGAGAGAAAACACGCTGCACGTGCGTCTTGTCTCTCTGACAACAATGTCTAAACAGCCGGCGCTGTATGATCAACACTGTGGTTTACTATATGTTTTTTATTTGACATCGGGACATCAGCGCGAACAACACATCTGGCCTGTGTGTGACCCTGATGTTCAGTGTGAGTCACGGTCTTGTGCCAAAGCTTTAAGTGTTTGAACTTTTATGTGAGGCTAATAAATCTCAGGACGTTCTCAATGCTCTTTGTAACAGAAGAGTTCAGGCCTGTAGTATCGTGTTTTTGTGTCATCAACCATTGTGCTGTTTAATTGCACTGGAGCTGAAAAGCCGCAGCTGGCTCTTCTGTGATTGTGTAGCTGAACCCTGATTCACACTGCTCTGATGTGTTCCAGTAAAAATGGAGTTTCAGACAGCCATCATCTGAGAATGAGTTGCTGAATACCAGGTCTTTAGTGGAAGAAACTACCTAATCCACATTCAGCTCCCTCTGAACACCATCTCACAGTGTTTTGTAAAAAGTATACCCAAGTGTCATAATTGAGTAAAAGTAAAGATATGGTGTTAAAATATTACTCTGATAAAGGTGAAAGTCACCCATATGAATAGTACAGAGATAAAGTCCTAAAGTATCTGATATTAGATGTACTTCAGTATCAAAAGTACAAGTAAAAGTAAATGATACATATATTTACAGTATCTGAGATTCAGCATTTTTCAGATTTTCGGAGTCCGTGTTTTGTGTTTTGCCAATGAAATAAATGAATTTAAGAATGTGCCGCTTCGGCTCCGATGCAACGCTCTGCAAAGTAACTGGTAACCAAAGTTGTCACATAAATGCAGTGGAATGAAAAGCACAATATTTGGCTCCAAAATGAAGTGGAGTGGAAGTCTACAGTAGCAGAACACGGAAATACTCAAGAAAAGTACAAATACTTCAAAATTGTACTAAGGTTAGTAGTTCCAATTCCACCACTGTAATTAGTAAATGAACTTGGCTCAGGTGCCATCATGTGAGCTAACAGTCTGGTGGCCCTTCATGGCGTACAGGAGGGGCTGGGGTATCACAACACTTGATGCCAACTTAAGGTTCTTAAAGCTGCTGCGAGGGTTGTTGTCGTTTTAGCTAGCTTCCTGTCCGTTTTGCAGTTAGCGTCCCCTCCCTCCTGTCTGCGTCACCACATGAACGTGCAGCAGGAACCATCAGACAGAGCAGCAAACAGGAGGATCCTGCTCTGTGATCATGAGCAGACAGGACCGCCTCTTTATGGAGTTCTCTGTCCTGATTGGATAAAGAGTGCAGGGATACCAGAAGATGTCTGTTACTGCATGAGCAGGAGGAGGAGAGACACGTTACTGAACAAACACTGTATGTAGCGCTATTTAATACTTATTTTAATAAGCAGATCATGTTTACAGCGGCTTTAACAGTTTCCACACTCGGTACTATATATATAGCTTTCTTATGAGTGCAAGGCTCAACTCCCTGGATGGTGTCTTTATTACCATTGTCAGTTTCCAAACTGGTATTTATTCTAATAGCAGCACTGCAGTTATTTGTGTGATGTCACCACAATGAGAAATTCCCTTTGACTGAAACCACAAGTAAGATTGTACAGAGAACAAAAAGTGCATGATACAAACACAGCTGAGTCATCAGTAATATCATAGAGAGCAAATAAACACTGATGCTCACAGTGCAGAGGAATCCGTCCTGCAAACACATGGATCTGAATTCATTCCAGAGCTCTGTGGTCCAGCACTCACACGACCAGTTTCATCAGCGAGTCGCTGAGGAGCGAAGAACCAGAGCAGCTGAAGCACAGGGTCTATGGAGGAAAGGTTAATAAAGGCTAGGATAACCGTGTGACTGAAAGATGAAAAGGCAGACGAGATGAGACACTGGGAAGGATTGGAAAGGCAGAAAGAGGGGAACACAGATTGACTGTGTGATCAGGACCATTTCAGTGTGTGTGTGTGTGTGTGTGTGTGTGTGTGTGTGTGTGTGTGTGTGTGTGTGTGTGTGTGTGTGTGTGTGTGTGTGTGTGTGTGTGTGTGTGTGTGTGTGTGTGTGTGTGTGTGTGTGTGTGTTAGTCACCCTGATTTGGATGTAGGACTCTTGTTACTAGAGGCGAGTGAAGGCCTCCTCTCTTTCTCACAGTCTGCTGGCCGGCATTTCAGTGTCACCAACAGAGCCACCAAATTGGAGCAATTTCAGAACATCCGCCTCTGGCAACAATAGCTCTCTCTGTTTCCTAAGGGCTAAATGTCTTCACTTGGAGACACTGAACACACACACACATACACACACAATTGAGACTGATATATGTGAATGTTGCCAGCTCAGCTGAAAGATATTTCATAATGAGTGTATTCTGACTCTGACTTCTTCAGCTCATCCAGTTAAATCAGTCAGGTTGGCAGGCTGCTGTGAGGGTTTTTGTCTCTATATTGTGGGTGTCTCTGCAGTCAGTCACTGGCACCACTGTTGCAAACACAGCGTTAGCAACATGGCTAACGCTAGCTGCCTGGCTACTGTCCAAAACAACTGCAAGAATCTCAGTTTGAGCTGGGAACCCTGATCTCAGGGCTGTGAAAAGGCAGATAAAACAGCCGGTTGTAAAGAACAGTAGGCAGATCTTGTTACTTACTGAGCTTTGCTTCTTTTATGCCTTTTTTTTTTAACACAATTCCACAGTCTATACTAGCTTCCAAGAAACAAACTAGACAGTCTCGCATCTTCAGTGAGCACTCTGCAGCTAGGTTTCCAGCCACCTTCTAAAATGTTTCTAATACAATCCCTGTGTTTCCTAACATTAAGGACCTGTTAACTGGTTTAATGAACAGTGCATCTTAGCTCTGAATACAATGGCTCCATACAAAACCAGACTAGCCCAGTCGTTAGTCACATATCATCCCAGTTCTCGCCTCCCTTCATTGGCTTCCAGTTAAGCACAGAATCAATTTCAAAATGTAATTAATCACATATAAGGCTCTGCATGGTCTGGCACCTGCATACATAACAGAATTACTGAGCCCTTATTGTAGTAGCCATCCTCTCCGGTCATCTGATCAGGACATTTTATCTGTTCCCCGTTCATATTTCAAATCCAGAGGTGATGGTGCTTTTGCGGTGTCAGCTCCAAAACTTTGGAATGGCCTTCCCCAGTCCGTCAGACCTTCAGAATCAGTTTGAAACAACAGCAGAAAATGCATTTCTGTAGGTTAGCATTCTCATAAATTCTCCCAGCTTTGCCTCACTTTGTCTACAGCTCTCGTCTTGTGCTAAAACATGTTGAGTTTGCATCATATATGTGTTTGTCTTTGAATGTGTGTTGTATGATTGTTTGTTCGTAGGGATGGATGGATGGATGGATGGATGGATGTACACTAGGTTCTGACTTGTTTATGTGAAGCACTTTGTAACTGTGTGTTTTAAAAAGTGCTATACAAGTAAAGTTATTATTATTATAAGTCACTGATAAACAGCTCATTTTCATGTGAGATAAATGAGCCAGAGAAGTGCAGTTCTTTTTGGCGTTGGGTTTGATGTCAGCTTGTTGGATGTCGGCGTCTTAGTGAAGTCTCAAATCAAAAGACAATCAGAGTTTTAAGTAGAACAAAAGATCTGCTGCAGCTTCCAGAGATCCCTGTGTCAGATTTAGACTGGTGCCTCTACGGTCTCTACAGTCCTCTAAAATCCATAATTAATCATAACTTCAGCTTCCTTCACTAATATTGGTCATTTGCCCCCTATGAAGAGCTAAGTATTAAATATGAAAAGCTAACTTGCTTTTGGCAAACTGTGGTATGGATAACTGCTGTCAGTGTCCAGTGCTTTCCTTTTCAAATTCATGACATTAAGGACTCTGATATCCTGCACTTTGATTGGTTGAAAACATGCCATTGATTCTTAAAATCCCTCTGAATTTAAAACAAACTCATTACTCACTACATTTTGTGTACTGACGTGGCAAGAAATTGACGTTTCTATTTGATCTATAAGTTTAGTCAACATTTGATTTGGGGAGTTGGGGTTTTCCATTTGCCTTCAAGGCACTGAATGTTGCTGCGTAGGCTGAAGTTTCAGAAAAGGGGATTTTCAGAGCTGTCAGTATAGAGTATAGAAGAGCTGCTAATGTGCCACAAGGCATGTAAATGGGTGGCATGCCAGCCACACTTTTTCTGGCATAAAATTTAAGTAAAAGTACAGTATGGTACACTATGAGGATAACTGTTGAGTAAGTAATGATAAGTAATGTTTTATTTAAGATAGAAGCTGTACAGGATAAACCATGAAATAGTAAGGGGCCAATGGTATTACAAAGAGTTAATAAGGCAGGTAAGACAGGTAGCTACAATGACAGGGTGGTGGAGGAGAGATAAAGACCCAGGGGGTGTTACTACTGCTGTATTGTTGGTTATCTGATCAGCAGTATGGGACAATTACAGGCGATACACCCGGGAGACAAGCCATTTTATCAGCACCATCAGCCTGTGTGTGTGTGTGTGTGTGTGTGTGTGTGTGTGTGTGTGTGTGTGTGTGTGTGTGTGTGTGTGTGTGTGTGTGTGTGTGTGTGTGTGTGTGTGTGTGTGTGTGGTGTGTGTGTGTTCACAGTTGTCACAGACTGTCTGGGCAGTAAACTTTCATCATTTAGTTCTAACAGGATCCCCCAAAAAAACAGGAACAGGTCTCATCTCAACTTGGATTCAGTTTTATCTTGACCTGCTGCACCCGCACTAATGAAGCAAAGCCTGTAAGATAAAGTGGGCAGTCAACTGGACTTATAGCCACACTAACATGGTGTACTGTTATTTTTGCAACATAGATTACAGTCTATGGAGGGTAACAATTGTCCCTCCCTGTTTCCTGCTGTGCTGCACTTTGCCTAGATGCCAACCATCAACACTGTACATATTCCACATCATAGGTGCCTGAAGTCCGGCCCGCGGGCCAATCACGGCCCAAGGTCAGATTTTATACGGCCCGCAGCTTATGTCTTAAAATGTTATTATTCATGGTCCACCAGCACTGTGTAACAGAATGAATAAATCATAAATGTAATTCCTCTTTTCACACCATGGTGGCAGCACCACTCTGTAACTCTGTCTGGCAGTGTGAACCATGCTGTGACCCCTTGTCGCTAATTTCTGCCATGGCGACTGTAAGTAAAAACTTGATAACGAGGGCCACTGCGAGGAAATTGGACTGTTTTTGACTCAGAGGGGACAACCAATGAAAGAACTGGCAGATACTGTATGGCTGGCAGATTTGGCTTTTTTGGTTGAGACAACAAAGCATCTAAATACGCTGAAAGCTAAAGTTCACCAGAGATTAAGATGAACTTTTTCACATTTGTTGATTCCATTCTTTTTAAATAAGCAGCTCTGAGCAATTTTTTTTCAATAAAAAAAAAATCCATCCTTCCCCAGCCTCTATTCATTGCCACCAGTGTTGGGTTACTTCAAGTCATTCTTCCTTTGCTCCAAAAGCAATTATTTCAGTCTTATCTTGGTTTAACTGAAGAAAACTCTGACACATCCAATCATTGATTTGTTTAATGCATCTACTCAGCGTTTGTATGGGATGATAGTCCCCTGGTGATATGGTTATATAAATTTGTGTGTTTTCTACATAACCATGGTAACATATTTTGTTGTTTTCCATTATCTGAGCTAGAGGAAGCATGTAAATGTTAAGAGACAGAGGCCCCAGAATGGAGCCCTGGGGTACTCCGCTTGTCATTTTCATATAGGTCCTATATACTATTAGGACTTTCAATCAATCGGTCTTTATTTGTATAACGCCAATTAACAACAGAAGTTATCTTGTGACACTTTTTAATTGGAGTAGGTCTAGACCATACTCTTTAAGTAATTACATTTACAGAGACCCAACATTTCCCCCAGCTGGACTCAATGGACAGCCATCTAAAGTATTGGCCATACATAAAGTATACATAGTATTATAGCCATACAAAAAGTATTTCTGATCCTGATCTGCCACGATCAGAGAGAGAAAGGACGAGACAGAGGGGGGTTGGGGATGGCATGGAGATGTACAGGAGCCACAACAATAATAACAGCTATATAATTGAAACATGGAAATTGATAATACTAAAAGTATATAAACTATAATAATAAAAAAAGATTTTGGTAATATTATTACATTTACTATGTCATGTAACACATTGCCATCCAACCTTGCCTGCTGGGGTCAACATTGTCATATATGACCTCAAATGATGTGGTTTACGACAAACTAAATATCTTAGTAGAGACTTACTTAACCCTTTTTTCCCAGAAGGAAAAGGTTTTGCCAGTGAGGGCTCAGTTGCAATTGTATCTCTCTAAGCAGCTTTCTGCTTTCCTTTCTGATTCCTTCAGCTTTTACTATATTATCAGACACAGAAGAACAAAGGAAATATAAACATAGTAAACTACACGTTTTAAAGCTTATAAAAGAGAAATAAAGGCGAACATTGCCCAAACATGTCTGGCCAGATCTGAATGGTTTCAGGTTGAGAGTTAGGCCCACTGCCACCATTTATTCTATTAAGTGGTTTTTCTGTAGCCAGCTGTTGGTTAGTAATACCTGTGCACAGAAATTACAATCTTAGGTCACTAGCAAATATTTGTTTTACCTGACCATGCCGTCTGTCTTCAGTAATAACCAGAACTGTACAGTATGATCTCTATAGAAATTTTGTTGTATACTAGATCACCAGCTGTTGTTGTTGCCAGCCTATAGAATAGCACTACCCAGTAATTTAAAAAAAAACCTTGTGTATTGCGTGCCATCAACAATAGTACCAACATAGACAATGAGTTTCATTGAGCTACTTTGCTTATATTCTGCTTACCTTGGGAGCAGACATAAAGCTTTCACTGTGGTAGTTTTAATCAGACACAGGGACCTTGAACTTTCTTTTTCTCACATTAGCTATTGTCCTTCCACTTGACTAGGAGCAAAAACTTTGGGCTGGTTCAATTTGTCAGGCCAAGTTGGCAGGCCATTTAAATTGGCTGGATGTAGAGGCATATATCAGAGGTGACACCCAGAGAATAATAGCTGTGATTCATGCGACCAACTCTCTTCCCCCACTTTCTTACTTTCTTTATCTCTGTTTCTCTGGCTCTCATCGCTGTCGCTTCTCTCTGCTCACACTCATTCGAGCCACTCTACCCTTCCCCTCGTTCTCATCCTCCCTCTCTTTAATGGCCCTAACAGAGAGAGTGTGTCATTAAGAGTGTGAAGATAGGGTCTGCTTGATGAGATGGGTTGGCTTATTGGCTGACTGGATTGTCGTGGAGAAAGAGTGTGTCTTTGAGATTAGCCACTTCTCTCCCTCCTATTGGTCGCACAATCAGATACGAAACAACACATCCACCTGCTCATTTTTAGCAATTATGGCAACTGAATGAACCAATCCAAAGGCACATTTACACCCCCTGCCCTTGTAGCAATCAGTCACACTGGTTGCTACAACCAGTGAAAACAAAGTAAGAACATTTCAACTTTCATCCAAGTCCTATTAGACAACCTCTGCCATGCAAACAGCAGGGATCCAATTCAGAAGTCACCAAACTGGACGCTCTCCAGGGAATAGGTGACAAGGTGGCGGAACCCAAAGCCACAGAGAATATGTTTGACTTTCTGCCAAGAAGAGACCGCAAGAGGTAAAACATAAGCTCTCTCCAAGTCTGCCGCACTCATGTAGACTGGATGGGTAAACTCACCTGATCCCATCACTTTCCTTGGAAGAGTGAAGAGCTGGTCCACTGTTCCACAGCCAGGACAGAGTCCACACCACAACTATAATGACAATGATGATGGCAATTAATTGAGTGATTTTAATACAAAAATGCGACGCTGAAAAAAAAAAAAATCACTGAAATCAAGGCCATTCCTCCCAACTCTTACTTCAATTGTTGCATGGTATCTTACTGTCTCTATGTAAAGGTCAAATGTCTGACTGACTCCCTCTCTCTTTGTCTCTCTATGTCTCTCGCCCTGTGGCAGGCCGGCTCCTCAGGCTTCGTCAGAGCAGGGCAGCAGCAGTGACAAGAAGGAACGTCCCATGAGCACCATGAGCGAGGCATCAAACTACACAGGTGGCTCGGACTACAGCACCTTCCCTGGCAGCCCAGCCACCACCGTCAATACCACCACCACCACCTGCACTTCATCTACACGGGTCAGTCTCCAATGAAACAAGCTATGAATCTTAAGCTTACCTCTGGTGAGCAGGTTAATCAACGTTCTATAATAAAGTTCATTATAACATCATGTCATGCGACATCATGTATTGAGCATCATTAGGTTAGGTTTAGGAAAACATGGTGTTTTGGCTTAAAATAACTACATATCCTATGTAACTTCAGTTATGAACGCACTTCTATTATGTGCACATGTTAAGGGCAACACACCATTAGCTTGATGTGTGTAAGAACACACTGTTGTTGTCTATGAACAGTCAACCTACTTATACACAACCCTTTTTCCTGACCGCTTCTTATGCACAAACCATCTCTTAATTGACTGTCTTGAAGTCGAGCTGAGACGGAATGCTTCTGCATATTTACATGTTTCCTGTAAAAACGGTCAGGTAGGGAGGAACATGTTGTGTAGCCAAATGTGCTGAATGTGAACTATGCCCCCTACATGCAGCTAGTTACATGTCAAAGTAGCCAGCTCTGTCTGACAGGATCACCAGGAGGTCCGAGAGAAAACAACCAATTACAGTAAGTGATCAGAAGGCTGGCATAACAGGTTTAGCTCCTGGCAACCTGGGGCCTAACATTAGGCCTTGATAGCGTATCCCCATCGTCAAACTGGCTGCAGTTTGTCTCTGAGTTTGTGTTTGGCCGTATTTTTGGGGAAACGTTGGCATATATTGTTAAATAGGTGCAGGATGTGATCTAAATGGTTAAAAAAAAAAATGTTTCTCTTAGATGCAGCACACCAGCTGTCTAATTTAATAAACACTGGGTGTGTAATATAGACGGGAGTTACAAGGTATGGTATTTGATTTCTGTCAGTGCAGCTCCTAACACCCCTGATAGAGTTGATTTGTTGTTCCCATAATGCTGTGCTGGGGGTCAACCTCAAACATTTAAAATGGTGAGTTGCCACTGACTCCCAGTACTCAGTGACTGTCTTGGAAGGTGTCCATGTTGTGTCATTAGCTTTCCTTCAGGCTGGAGAAGTGAGGGCATGAAGGAGGATAACTCAGCTGTATTAGCAGCGAGTGTATCATCTGCACGGGTCACTGCACTGTTAGATTGAACAGTGTGTCCCTATAAATGCTTAGTAAACCTCACAAACACACACAACATAAATATGCATGGCTGGATCAAATCAAAAGTTCCGTGCTTTCATGAATAAGTGATGCTCATACTATTATTACTTCTGCTTACACTGGCCAAAAGAAAGTATAACACCGCATATCTTCATGTATTCATGAGAAGTCATTATTTATGACTGAGCTGTACGGGTCCTGCTCCGTGCCTTGCCTGAGAAACATTCAGAAAAGAACAACACACAGACTGTCGAAGGAAGAAGCATTTATCTTATGAATAAGGTCAAAACAGCCAAGAAGAAGCTGAGAACATTTTTAGGACGTGCATGTTTTCCTTTACTTAAAATGCCACACAGTGACAGCATGCACACAAGTTCTGCCCGACAGTGATCCAGTGAAGGAGAACATTATACTATAATCTGTTCAAAGATTAGATATTAATCTCTCAATAGATATTAGACCTTTCACCTTTCTTGGAAATTCCTGTGAATTAGCGTGATGTCCTCCTCTTTGATTCCTATAATAAGTCCATCTGTAGACGCACTAAATCAGTAAGTGCAACACCATGATTGGCTGTGGTAAAGCAGATATAGAAGGGATGTGTGTCATACACCCACTATCTCTGGCGTTACAGATCTTTCTATCCAAATGCTTTAAGTGGTTTGTCTCCTCTCTTCAAACGTCTCGGGGGTAACTCCCTGAACCATAATCATCTCCAGTAAATTTCATACCAATCCAGCCATTAGTTTCTAGTGTAAAAGCTTTAGAGGGAAAGTTGTGTGCTTAAAAAATGAAACCGTAATCCAGTGGGAAGAAGTTGTCAGTAGACATTCAGATCTGATGACGGTGCCAGAGGGCAGCCAAGAAATGTAGGAACGTCACTCTTGTATGATAACTTATGGTTAGTGTTTCAATAGTAACATCATCTGATTTGCAAAATTTACGCTCAAAGACCTCCTTGAGTCTTTCTGCTAATGACTGACATAAAAGAGATTTTTATGCTGCAGTGCTGACTTTTCCAGTAAGTGAGCCGTGATGTATGGGGGATGTGGAGTATGCTTTGTTTAATGAGCTGAATACATCTGCCTCTGTTGTTGCTTTTTATAGCAGCTGGAAAAGCTGCTGTTTCAGTATACAAGCCTTTTTACAACCAGTGCACCAAACACGTCCCGTCAGATTGTTGCGTTGAGATCAGCGGAGAAAAGCTGATATATTTAATTTTTTCTCTCTGTGCATCCCTTCAGTTCTCCCTGTTCTGTTCTCTCTGTAGGAGATGAAAACACAAACATTATGTGGGCTGTTTTTGTGTTTTTCATAGAGGTTTAAGAACAGCTTTGTTTGACTTATATATTTAAAAATGTACATACAGTACGTGTGATGTAAATGTTTCTTCTGTATTCCTTTAATCTCTACATGTACTGCCACTTTGTGTGTTTAACAGCCCTCTAGGTCTTCCAAAAAAGTTCACAACTTTGGAAAGAGGTCCAACTCCATCAAGAGGAACCCCAATGCCCCAGTGGTCAAGAGCAACTGGCTTTACAAACAGGTACTGATCTGGAGGAAGTCCAGTCGATGTAATGATTGAGATGTGTTTGTGTGGGACTAAGAGAGGACAGAGGGAGGACGGGTGAGGGACTGTGGCCGGGCAGGAGGTATGAATAATGAAAGGTGCACATACGTAGGTGAACATACTGTACGGTATATAGAGTAGGATTATTATTCACTGTGTTTGGAATGTTTCTTGATGTACTTCATTTGACCACAGTAGATATCATGAAACAGGAAAATATTATGGGAAAAATACTGAAAATTAGTATTTTCTTTCTTTTCAGGATTAAGATTAGACGTGTCAGGATATGGTTAGTTTAATTTAGCATAAAGACTGGAGGCAGGGGGAAGCTAGCCTGGCTCTGTTCAAAGTTCAAAATATACCTGACAACTCCTCTAAAGCTCAGTATTTTTGCGTCTTCTTTTTTTTTGCCCTTACCGCAACATTCATCACAGATTCATCACATTTCTGCGAACCCTTTTTCAGGGCTGCAGTATTTTAGACTTTTGAATTGTGCTTTTTCTACTGTGCTTACAGAGAGCCATTACTAAAATATGAAAACCAGCTCACAGAATTTGAATAGCTAGTGTACCTGCAGGATAATGATAGTACTAATGCAAATTGATTAGAAAAGTCTGCACAGTAACAGTGATATATCACAGTCAGAAACCTTGGAAAATGGTTGGCAGCAATGAAAGATTCATTTGTGGTGCCCACTGCTATGGTCCTTCAATTTCCTTTCAACTGAATCTTTCCAATCTTTAATTTCAAGTAAAGCCAGGAATGTTTGTGCCTGTTTCCCTCTGAATCGTATAGCCACGGCCTTGTGCTTATTGTCTTTGCTTGTAAATGCACCAAAACTACTTGGTTTGGGATCACATCATGGTTTTGCTTAAATTAACTACTTACTGAAAAGAGTCAACATCGACTCTTGGCCTCACATGGAACTCTGATGCCTGGGTGAGAATCCCATGAATGACCCACCACGCCCACCCCTGACCTGCTCCCAGTGCAGACATTCTGGCTCTTCATACTGGTATACTACCCTCACCCACTGACCTCTAGTGGATGGGTGGGTCTATTACACGCTTTGGCGTGAGACTGGGCTGCATCTTCATCATTGGTTTTAAATAGAACTGGATAGTGGACCCAAAGATGCTTGCCATTTCGTCCAATGAGAATTGCTAGCCTTGCCCATAAACCAAAAATATGTTGCCGTTTACTTCCTGGTTGTGAAGCCCACTGGTTATGTGCAGTAGAGTTGCTGCTGTCGACCCAAAGGCTTTACCCTGTAATGACGTCATAGATTTCTAAATTGATTTTCTCGGTTCGAGGAAAGCTGTGTGAATATAAAACCTCCATGGATCAAAAATTCATAATCAAAAAGGTCATAATTGACCTTGGTTGCAGTTCTTGGTGTCCCGTCAACAGTTTTACAGACGTCTCTTTTGTAATGGTGCTCTGTGGGGAACTTTCCACTGCAACACTGTGAGTGGCCACTGGACAAAATTAGAAGCGAGGCTGAGCGGCGCCTTATTATCCAGGTCTATAATACATTTATAATCCTCAGACATAGCTAACTAGCTAGCTACATCGGGACATGAATATGGCCACAAAAATGATGACAAATAGCCCATGAGTGAGATGACACAGCTGTATACCGTAACTCAATTCATAAGTGGACATATTTCTTCAAACCTCATGTAAAGTTGTGAAGGTTTCTACTCCCACCAACTACCAATAAGTAGAGACTGTCTGACATTAACACAGTGTCAGGCTGAATGAGACTTCTAGTCCTCTGTGTTGTTTGTTGGGTTGGAGACACTGGATCCTGCTGCAGCTGGTGAAACTTGAGGGAAAGGGAGGATCCTGTCCCTCCTGCGGGGCTCCACTGGACGTAAGCTAACCTAGCTTGACGCTCAGCTTGTTCTCTCATTTCTTTTCCACCCTCTCGCTGCAAGTTGAGCAGTTTTCTCCATCCTGCAGAGATCTGCTGTGGGTCAATATTTCAGTTGCTGTGAGGACCTCGGACCATCCCTGAAGACAGCCTCATCTAGCCCCATTCAGCTCAGCTTTCAGACCCCAGTTAGAGCCGCTGTCAGTAACCTCCTTCTCAGCCCCAGCCCCTGCACCGCTACTCACTGTATTTCTGTTGAGACGAGAATCGATTCACTTCACACCTGCACTTGCCCACAGACCTGTCAGGCAAGGTGCTCTCTAACAGAAGAAATATCATCAGTGTTCACCCACAGCTCCTGACCTCGGGATCTGTGGCCGAACAACACACATTGCAAACAGTGCTAAAGATCCAAGGGAGCAAACGGAATCGAAAAATGTGTTTTTGTCACTGCAGTCATTACAACACCGGGGAGGGTGGGGAAAAAAGGAACCGGAGCAGTAGTGTAGAGAACAAAGCACAGGCCTTCGCCCCGAGCACCACAGAGGCAAATTTGTCACCACGTTATGAAGAGATAAAACACAGCAATTTGTCTCAGAGGAGGAGATAGAAGCTGGTTAATAGAAGCAGCCAGAGGGAGAGACAGCCAGGGTGTCAAGAGGAGGGAAGTGAGGGGAGATCAAAAGAGAGGAAAAACTGTGTGTGTGTGTGTGAGCAGCAGAGAGGGGTATTGTTCTCTGTAATGACTGACTGACTGATGGTTTGTGACCTTTGACCCCTACAGGACAGCACGGGTATGAAGCTGTGGAAGAAGAGGTGGTTTGTTCTGTCCGACATGTGCCTGTTCTACTACCGCGGTGAGCACACACACACGCATACACACACACACACACACACTCACACACTCACACACACACACACACACACACACACGTATAATGAAGGCTGTTTAATTAAATGTCTTGTCAAATCAAAAGCAGTCCACAGTGAGAGCAGGTGGAGTTCATGTTTTGTTCAAGGACACTGAACGTACCACTCATGTTAAACTCTCCATTACAAGTGATGGAATGTAACTAAGTACTGTACTTGAGTATAATTTTGTGGTGCTTTTGTAATTTTTACTCACAACATTTAACAACTTTAGTTACTTTTAAAATGACAGGCTGCATCAGAGCTAAAGTAGCACATTTATATATGTATTTATTGTATCTTCAGTTGAATTACAAAATAAAACACTGATTCAGATCAGTGGAAAAAGGCTGAATATGAGATCGGTATGTACGTACATGTAAATATATGTATAGTTTACTTTTAGTCATAGTTTTTGAGGAGAATTTGAAACATAGAAGGATAGTATTTACAGTAATAAAAAGGAAATCATACAAACTCAAAAATATGAATTTGATGAGTATATATCTGTAACTGAATTAACAAGCTGTGCTCATGAGCCCTTACATGTTTAACAGGCGCAATCAAGTCTTAATACAGCTTATTATGGACACACTTTTTACCAACTGGAGTTCAAAAAGAATATTACATTCAAACCCAAGTGTAAGAGCTATGTATTGTTAATAGGCCCCATAGTGGCAAAATAGACAGCGGCACTACTGAC
The DNA here is from genome assembly GCF_965226575.1 of Pagrus pagrus. Lineage (NCBI taxonomy): Eukaryota > Metazoa > Chordata > Actinopteri > Spariformes > Sparidae > Pagrus > Pagrus pagrus. Next base: position 20,729,860 of record NC_140205.1, on the reverse strand, counting down.
TTTTGAAAATCACACTTTACATTGTTTTCCCTTCATTTGTCACCAATCCATATGTTACATTACCAAACATCTCAGTTCAAAGAAAATGATGCACAGAGTCATTAGAATATTTAATATATTCAAATGACTTTGTGCCTCATAGCACCATATATTTCCATTACAATATGACTAATGCTTTTTAATTAATTAATAAGTTAATGACTCCATATTCACAGCGGAGGTGAATGGCATTTGATTGCGGTGCTTCAGATCGGTGGTCTAACAAGCAGATGGAAAAGTGCTGTTTTTATCACTTAATCAAGAGCAGTGTAACAGGTGATATCAGGGGTCAGGAGGTCAAGTGTCCTCACCAGTTAAAAGTAGTCGTCCTTGCCTTCACCCACAGTTGTGACTCCCACAGTGCAGCACCGCTCATTTAGAACCTTACGTTCACAAAAGCTCATCTGTTCCTCCTACGTGTCTCCAAAAACCCTTGAGAGAGATTTTTCCATCTCCATAAATTGACAAATTAGTCGCTCCTAGAGCGCAATCAGCAGCCGCTTTCATGACAAACCCAAGGGAAAATTGGATGTTTATTGGCTTAGTCAGCCAGAGACGAGAGAGAGGAGGCGTCCTCAGGAAGGACAATGACGTGCCTGGCTTTCCGATAATAACCTCTTCTTTTTCCATTTTTCTCCTGCCTGCTCTATCACTTTATTGTAAGTGCCTTCTGTCACTCAGGTTGGGAGGTGTTTGTAGAGTTTGGACTTGTACTTGGTTTTGTCAGAGCAGGGACGATAACACCATCCTCAGTTAGTGAAATGAAAAAGTAACAAAAAATTCAAGTTTAGCATGCTGTAATTGCATTTGTGAAAATTTTGATAATAGTAATTTAACAAAAGAGAAATAAAGGACAACACTCTCATCACACTATAATAATCATTTAAAATGTACGGTCAAATGGGTTGCACTGAAGAAAAAGGATTATATTGTTCTTCTGTTACATATTATATAACAGATGATATTTAATACAGATACAGATGATCATAATATACATATTTAGGGTACTAAACAAAGTGCACATACAATGACTGGAAAACAAAAGTGTGTCCCCAGTGCAGAGGAATTGGCTCGAGACTGAACAGGTCACCTCAGACGGTTCATCTGTCAGATATAGTTCGACTTTAGTTTAAAACATTCAGAAACTCAACTTACATTATCAACAGTGTGAAGAACAATAGTGTTGATGTTATTTCAAAGGCGTCTATGTACTGTGTTGCAGTGTTGCTATGGAGTTAGCATGCTACCAGCTAGCCCCGGCCCGTCCTATCTTGTAATACCAATTTGTACCTCAAGAGGTGAGATACAAGGTACAAGGTCATTTATTCATCATTATACAACACAGGTTTATATAATGAAATTAAAACATGCTAAACAAATTACAGAACATATACACAGTTATTTCTATACAAACAGACATAAACACGTAGTGCATCTTTGCTGTGACCGGGAGCTTAAACCAAGCTGGATCAGAGTGGCTCTTACTGCGACCTCCTTCCTCCGCGGGGTGGTCAGACTGGTCCCGCTCTCTTCTCCAGTGATGATGACAGCATTTGTGCCACGGGCAGCACGTGTTTCAGCAACAGAGCCGAAAAAATGACGGTCAAAAAAACAAAAATGTAACATAATTTGGAGGAGTTACTGGCCGCTGCATCGTCACGTGTCACTGTTGCCATAGCAACGAGATTGCCCCCGTAGTTTTAGCTGGGAGATGTAAAAGCAGTGATTTCGCTACTTAGTCTAATACGTCAACAAAATGAACTCACAACATGTCGAGAATGGAGATATTTGTACCACACAGAAAAACACAACCGCACATCGTCTGAATTCAGGTTCTTTCTTTTACTGGACCAAGACGAGCTTAATCACCTCCCTAACCCATCGTAAGACACACTTCATTCAAACTGGACATAAAACTCACCCGAACAGTCTTGACTCTCTCTCTGTCCTCTGCCGCTTCGTGCCCCTCTGGTTTTGTTCTCTGCCTTGGCCTGCCTCGTGCGGTTGCTTTGTTTTTGGATTTGGATTTCTTCTTTGACTTTGGTTATCAGCTTCATTTCATTAAAGCTCGCTTCTTGTTCCTCACGTGCCGGCTTGTGCGTCTTGCGTTTGGGTCCCATTCTGTGTGAATTCTGACGACAGCAAGTGTTCATATTTTTGGAGTGTCACTGATATTATAGAACAGACATTACATGTGATGTAGAGTGAGGCTCCAGGTGACATCAGGTGTCTGTCAGTCATTTATGTGGATGGAGTCATACAGTCACTGCTAATGAAAGCATAAATAAAAGAATTGTATAATATAATTGGAAGTGCAGCCTGAATGCCATCCCCACCACAGAATGAGTTCCTGCCATCTTTTCTTCAGATGCTGAGGGGGATCCAATGGATCAAATATTTAGTGTGTGCATACGCTGAATAGAAAGATCTCTCCTTTGACGCTCCATACATCCTGACAAGTAAAAGAATAAGTACTTAGTCAGGATGTAATCAAACAGTTATCATTGAATCAAACTTTCATCTTAATCTAAGTCTTTACAGGTACCGTATGTGGTATGAAGACACGTGCTTGTGGTCACGAAGTCATCTGAACAAACATAAGTTTTCCTGACAGCCTCCTCAAACCTCAGTGAACCTGGAGAAGATTCTTGAAATGTCAGTCGTTGTAGAACAGCCTGAAAACACCCACTCGCGCTGCAGTGTATACCTACAGCCTCTCTCTGCATGCCAGCTTACTCATTCCCTCTCTTTCTCACTCATGTTCTGTGTGTGTGTGTTCTGTATCTCAATAATTCAGCAGTGGGGATGAGGCCGGAGGAGCTGCCGGGCTCACCGTGCAGGCTCCGCTAAACCAAACAGCAGTGCTAGCTGCAGGCTCTGCAGGTTTGAGCTGCAGCTGGTGCACCACATGTGTTTCTGCCTGCTCTGCACTGCCTTTAGTTTGAAGTCTGTAAGCTCACATCAAATCAGAACCGTGCTTTACAGACGTGATAGAACGATGCAGTCATTACCATCCCAGCGTGAGTCGGCTGCGATTGTTATTGCAAGGCTTATCAATAAATATTTACTCGGTTGGAGGAGTCTTCTGTAACGGATTCATGTCTGTGTTTCACATCTTTTGTGCTTTACAGCTGTTTGGATTCTTAAGTGTGAAAGACATAATGAAGGCGTGCACAGACAGCAGTGTTTCTGTTGCTGCAGCTGAGAGTCAGTCCTCAGCTGTGTGTGTGTGTGTGTGTGTGTGTGTGTGTGTGTGTGTGTGTGTGTGTGTGTGTGTGTCCACTCATCTCATTCTCTCTCGGTCTCTGTCTGATAAGCCTCAGTAGGCTCAGTAGCTGGACCTCCATGTTATTTTACAGTTCAGCAAATTTCATGATAAGTAGATGAAAACTGTTTTTTTTTTTTTTTATGTCTGCTGATCATTGCATTAGATTGTCTTACTTACAAAAGTAATGGAAGAAACCTCAGGAAGAGCCACAGAGGAGGATCCCTCTCCCAGGACGGACAGACGTGCAGTAGATGACGCATGTACAGAGCAGATCAACAAATCACAGTTTACAAGTTGCATTGACAGAATATCTGATAGAAATTATAATATATGTAAAGTGTGTGGATCCAGGAGACGACTGAGCAGGATGAGGCATCGCCAAGTGGTGCCAGAGCCACACGACCTCCTGTCCACCGTGGTGACCTGGAAGAGGGCAGGACACACAGGATAATTAGTAATAGACAGAGAGATCAGAGTGAAGAGGCATCACGTTTTACAGAAATGCAGATATAAGGAGATAGTGAAACAGAAGAGAGCAATGATCCAGCAGAGCACAGGGTGTGATGATCCAGATCCATCAATATGTGAGGCAGCAGGAGCCAGGAGAGGTAGATGGATGATGAAAAGAGAGGAGGAGGAGGAGGAAGCTATAGAGAGTGAGAGAGCGACACAGCTTGCAGCTTGTGGGGAAAAGTTATAGAAATGTGACCGACTGAAGAAGCTAGCAATCCAAGGACTAATTAAAGGTTAAGTCAAAGAAGTAAGTTTAGAGTTTAGATTTAAAGGCGTCAATAGAGCCAGATTGTCTGATGTCAGCTGGGAGGTTATTCCAGGGGAAGGGGGCCCGATAGAAAAAGCCCTGCAGCCAGCTGACTTCTTAACCCTGGGAACATCAGGAGCCCTGAACTTTGAGAGTGTGATGCACGAGCTGGAATATATGGTATATCATTTTTAACCATGTAAATGGTACAAAATGTATTTTACTTTACTGACCTGCTGAAGTTGATGACTGAGACTGAAAACATCATCATCAGTGGAAGTGAAGCAGAAAGCAGTTGGAAGTTTCCTGGAAATGTATGAAAGAAATAACCAGCTGGTTACTGGAACTGCTTATTGGGAAAGAGCAGAATGTTCTTATTAAATAATGCTGGAGTAATGTTATTGTGGTCATGTCAAAGCTTCCTCAGTCAAGCCCATCTCCATCTCAAGTGACCTTCTGCTTGACACGTGATTTGACCTTGGGCATCTCCTCAATTACCTCCAAACCTAAAGCAAACCAAAGATGAATATTAAGTGATCGGTGTTAGCAGTCCAACCCCTTACTCCACCGACAACCTAATGTAATACTGATAAATCCTCATTGATTTTATGTCCACTGAACCTGAGCCAGATTCAGACTCCACTCAGTTTAGTGTAGGTCGTCGTGGCTTTGAATGCAAATGTCCCGCTCTAATCTGTTGACATATGGCTTTTCTTCTTGCTTCTTATTGGTGCAGATGAGAAAGAGGACAGCATCCTGGGAAGTATCCTGCTGCCCAGTTTTCACATCTCCATGCTGTCGGTGGATGACCACATCAGCAGGAAATACGCCTTCAAGGTAAAACACAAGTGTGGAGCTTGAAGGTCACCTCAGTAGGCTTTAATTAGCTGTAATGATGATGATCACTGAATTTTCTTCTTCTTCATTGATTACTTTCTCCAACTAGCAGCTCAGATTAAGAATGGTTTACTGCAGGGCTCAAAGGTAGGAAGGAAGTTACTAAGTAAGCTACACTCTTCCCCTGACTGGATAACAGGCGCAGCCGGCCCATTTACACAAACAAGCAGAAATCTAAAGTGTTGACGGCTGGCCTCAGGCAGAGTGAAATACCTGAGGCGTGGTGAGTGAAGGGCGCACACATCATTCTGTCCGAGGATAGATTTGTATCAGAGGTAGTTCTGATGAATATTGAGAGAATTCTGTGTTTAACATAATGGAAAGATAGAGAGAGACACAGAGTGAAGCAGGTGTGAATGTCATGGTTGAACACAGACCCTGAACAGAGGAGAGTTCAGCTGCAGCCTGCAGACTCTACAAACCACGCCCTTTTCTTAGCAGCCAATAAAGTAAAGCGGCTGCAGAGTCTAAACCCCGCCTTCTCCAAAACGCCCGGTTGTACAGACGGTACACATCATGACGTCTGTGTGTGACATCTAAAAATGAGGATGCAGTTATGAAGTGTTGTGATTGAGATCCTGACCCACCAAACATCTTGGAATGTGACAAAGAAAAGTTTTTTGCTCTAAAATGACATAATTACATAATCACCATCAGTAAACAGGACGCTGTCTGACTCTCACTCACGGAGAGGCATGCTGTTTTCTGGGGGAAGTTAACTGAAGTTTGACCATCGCTGTGACTTTTCCTCATTAAATTTGGTGATTTTTTTTTCTAAACAAGTTGCCAGAGACAGTAACTACAGCGACACAACAGTGGAAGGTGTGTAAAAGTGTTTTGCCTGAAATCACGGCACGTAATCATCACCAGTCAACAGCAGGAGCTGCCTGACTCTCTCTGCCGGGGACAGACGCTGTTTTCCAGGTGGAAGCTTGAAGAAGAGTCGGTCGGACAGACAGCGAGACAAACAGACTTTTCTGTGCTTCCACTGTATTTTGTCCTCATATAAGATGCTGAAGACCCTACCTGCTACCACATTACTGTTGTTTGGTCTTGTAGCGTTGCTTTGTGGGTAGAGGTGTGAGTCATTTCTCTTTTATTTGATGAGTGAAGGATCTGTTTAGTTGTCAGACTGAACACCATCAGACCGACACACTCCTGTCCCACGCTGCCTGCTAACCCTCACACACAGACGACGATTCACCTCTGTTGCAGCTCTGTTCTGTGGAATATTGATGCAAGATTCCCCGCTTGACAAGTCAGTATGAAGCACAAAAAAAAAGTGACTTCCACCACAGATAATGTTTTCCAATCAATGAATGAATCCAGACAAAACAGGGCTTCGGAAAAGAAAATCATTTGACAAACATAAATATAAATATAGGTATTTTATCAACTACCAGGTAACAAGGTCCATTTATTGCCCCTTTTTTTAAAACACAAGGGTTAAAAAAAGAACCATGTTTGTGAACAGACTGGCAGGGTGGGTGTTGTCTGTCAGTATCCTTTGAGCTCTGTGCAGACACCTGTAATAATGAGGTATTGATATTATTGAGTGGCCTGTTAGTAAAATGGTCAGAGTGAATTTAAAAGCATGTACGTAATGGCGCTGTGTGTATGCACTGCAGCATGCTGTCTTGGTTCAAACTACAGAGCCTCAAATTATTACGTTGTTATCTTTATACAACTTATCACCCTCGGCTACAATATTTATGAACATGATAATGTGGTTTTTGTTCTCCTCTGTGTCCCAGTGAGCCTATGAACCTAGCACACACCTTCTATTGGTGACAAAAAAAAAGTCAGGAGGAAGTTTTCTTATTTCCATTATGCACTTCAAGAATAAAGTCGAAATGTCGAGAATAAAGTTGACATTTCAAGATTAAAGTGGACCTTTTGAGACCACATCAATCAGCGCATATGACTGCCTCAACAAAATGCCTTGTGGAGATGAACCGGTGAAACTGGACTTCAGGATCGGCTTCAGTAACAAAGACATTATTTCTCTTTTAGCTCATAAACAGAGTGGAGCTGTCAGTATTAGGACTTTGAAGAGATTGTGCCGAAAACTTGGTCTGTTCAGAAGGAAAGACCACACACGCATGAAGAGGTGGCTGCATTCCTGCAAGCTGAAATTGACAGGACGTAGTAATGGCAGAGACCGGATGCTCGGGCAGATTGCAGCGCTGCCAGTCGCTCCCAGGTCGACATTTCAACTTTTTTCTTGAAGTACATAATGAAAAATAAACTTCCTCCTCTCATTTTTTTCCTCATCCCTGGCCCTAATACTCTTCCATAGAAAGGTGTGTGGGAGGAGGCTGTTTCTGACTGGCTTCAACCATCCAACGAACAGTTCTGATGGAGTGAACTGGTACCTTTGAACACAGTAATGAACACGTCCCATTGGTTTTATCCGAACACAAACCAACATTTAAGCAGTTTGTGATCACATGTGGGAACTGTCTTGTGAGGAATCTCCAGTTGTAGCATGAGGTCAGTGAAGACAGCTTTGGACTTTGGTCTCTGTGCAGGAACGTACCAAATCTGCCTCACTGTGACAAAAAAGACTTTGGGATGGTATGCATGCACATGCACAGTGCCAGAAAATAGCTCCATCATGTAACTCACCCTGAAAGCACAGACTGTTATTTTTAGATGTTTGAGTTAATGCTAAGCTAGGCTAACCACGTCCTGACTCCAGATTATCACAGATATGTGTGAGTGATATCCATCTTCTCATCTCAGAATCTCAGAAGCAATGTGACTGTTCTTTAAGGGTGGTTATTTACTGTGTTTACATGAAGTCTAGTTGGAGGGAGGACTTGATGACTGCAGCGTCTGCACTGAGCCTCGTCGGTGCTCACAGACAACAGAATCTAACACGTACTGTACACACAGAGGGAGCTGTTAGTGCGACACATCGCTGTCATTTTTATTTATGCAGCTTTACTGACGCCAAGATACACAGAGGAACCTTGAAGACTTTCACACGTAGGTGTTTTCACACTTGAGCTGAAACACACATGGGGAGCACACACACAACCACACTGTACACTAACACACTGCTCTGCCAACAGGAGTGATGTAAAGGCTCCCTGCTGCTATCTCAAGGTCACCATCCAGCACTGCTTCTCACACCGCTGTTTTATCTCCTCCTGCTCCCTTTCTGTTTATCTGTGCCTCCTCCTCCTCCTCCCATTTATCTCTCTCTCACCGTCTCTCCCCCCGCCAGGCCACTCACCCCAACATGCGGACGTATTATTTCTGCACCGACACAGCCAAAGAGATGGAGTCCTGGATGAAAGTCATGACTGATGCTGCCCTCGTACACTCTGAGCCAACCAGAAGGTCAGTACTCCTCAAAGGGACCCACCCACACAGATATCAGGGGTGTATATTGAAATCTAATACACATTTTCATATTCTCCAGACAGACACTGCTGAATTGGGTTTCATGTCTTGGGGCATATTTTGTTTCATGAAGGAGCATATGTTATTGACACTGAGTAACAGAACCACACTTTTAAAAGCATTTGAGCCAAATTGAAAACAACCAAATAGCATTTAAGATGGTGCCGTGTCCTGAGCTCCTTTTTCTTGTTTTATATTTGTGTGTTATTCTGACTGTCTCCTCCATATCATACAAGAGGATATTTTGCACATCACATCGTTGGTGCACCACACTTATCAGCCAGATCAATGAACAATAAGCAGCATCCATCCATACCTGCTAACATTAGGCTGTGTAAAAGAGGGAGATTTTCTTTGGTGTGGGCAAATGCCCCTCCTTCAGTGCCCCTGCCCCACACATCACAAATTAAGAGAATAAATACAAGGATGGGAAAATAAAATAACTTCTTTTGTCTTAAATTCATAGCAAATTTTAAAAAAGTCTTTAAAAAAAAATCTGAAATTGACATCACTAAGAGGAAGGTCGCACCAAGTGGAGTGAAATTTGGAAGTGTATTTTCTTCTTCTTGGGACCTGTTTAGTGAAGAGTGATGGGTGAGTGCACACTCACTTCTGCCTCTGGGTAAGCTGTCCCACACAGAAACTGAAAACACCTTTCGGAAAAAAAAAATCACTTTTAAATTGGGAAATCTTTTTAAAAAAATACCAATTGGGAGCGCAGCAGGATTTCCAGGGTTAAAAATGGGTATGGCAGATATGGATTGCATTTTGCTGCATCTGGGAAATGGAGGTGTGAAAGGAAACAAGGGACAGGGTCCTGGTCAGGTGAGGAAACATGCAAACCAGCCTCCTCTGCTGGTCCATCATATTACAACATATTTATCTAAGTGACACATTTATCCAGCTGTGCCTTCACCTGTGTGGGTACAACAGATGAGATGAATCTGTTCTCCTACTATAGTCTGTTTGTAGAACATATGTATGTAGCCTTCATTTACCTTCATTTAAGCAGCAAACAGAGCTTCAGCTCTCACACATTTATGAATGACCTAAATCTGCATGTATGTTCTGTAGACCCTGACCAAAAACAACTTGTTAAATTCATTTCATTTCATTTTCTTCTTTTTCAACTTTCATTTAATTGGCTTGTCGTAGGCTAGTAACTGGACAACTTACTTATACTGCCAAACTATTACTGATAGCGGCTAACGTTAGCGGCTAACGTTAGCTAACAATCTGCATCAACGACTGAGGGGACACTCTGAGCACTCTGTCCATTTCAGATTGTATTTATGGACATATTTATAGCTAAAATGCAACATGGACAATTTTTAATATCTCCAATATGTTAGCAGAGCCGATAACGTTGGTACTTATCATTACTACGGTCTTAATGATTTGTTTACAACTAATCTGATGGCCTGACTGCTTGTTTCTGTGTTGTAGTGAAGTCACCTTGTTCCAAAAATTCAGAGATAGTAAAGTTCAAATCTTTTTCTCCACCCTCCACAACAATGTGCCAGCACATCAAATCTTGGCGTGACGATGAAGTCAGCCTGTGCCCTGAACCTCTGTGGCCATAATCTCTCACTGTCTTTAACCCAATACCCACTGAGCCCTTCTTCCTTTAGCCCTGCACTGTCAGGGGTTTCTGGCTGAGATCAGACAGGAGCTGTGACAGAGGCAGAAGGGCTGTCAGAACAAACACAGGACTTCTAAAACTTAAGGTATCTTTGAACTCTCAGAGAAAACTCTGTCCTTCATACTTTGTCACATTCCTTTCTTTCTTTCATCCCAGACTGGACAAGTTGAAAGTGGACCAGCGGACACCTCAGGAGCTGAACAATTTACTGAACCATAGAGTCCTAACCCGGCCCGAGATCCAGAACAACGAGCGCAACCGCGAGCCTGTGCGACAACACTCCCTGTCTCGAGTTGATGACAAACGGCAAAAAGAGGTAGAGAAACACAACGGCCAGAGGGAGCGTGAGTACTACACCTTACAGAGAGACGGGGAGAGGTACTCCCTAAAGAAAGACGGTGTGAGCTACACGGTTCAGAAGGATGGAGAGAGGTACCTCCTCCACAAGGATGGAGAGAAGTACCTGCTGCGAAAAGACGGGGAGAAAGCCTCGCTGCAGAAAGACGGAGAGGTGTGTGCCATACACAGGGACCTGGAGAAGTACGCTGTGAAGAAAGTGGACGAAAAGTACACTGTGACGCCGACAGAGGACAAATACGCTCCGCCTAAAGACGGAGAGAAGTACCTGCTCACGAAGGATGGAGAAAAATATGCACTGCAGAAAGTAGGAGACAGACACATGCTCCAGAAAGATGGACAGAAGTATGTCCCTCAGAAGGAGGTGAAGAGACAACTGTCATTAAAGGAGACAGACAGATACAGCACAATGAGGGAGACTGAGAATAAATATGGGACCATACAAGTTGTGGACAAATACGGCACTCTGAAGGAAGTGAAGAAATACAGCACGCTACGAGAGGGGGACAAATACGCTTCTCTCAGAGACGTAGAGAAGTATGCTACGGTCCGAGCTGGGGATAAATATGGCTTCCAGAGAGAGCCGAGTGCAGAGCGGGCTCTGACTAAAATCAGCAGCATCAAACTGCAGCCGGCTCAAGCTGCCGCCATCGCAGCAGCAGTGTCTGCATCTCGCCAGGGACAGGCCACCCTCAGTGTCCAAAAGCCCACGCAGGTCAACGGCTCGGGATCCACGGCGGGGGAGCAAACCGGGGACTGCACCCCGGCGGAGGTGGACGCCAGCCTGGCTGGGGGTCCAGGGAAGTCCCATGCTCCAGTCCAGGAGCCCCAGAGTGGCCTGTCCAGGACCAACTCCATGCAGCAGCTGGAGCACTGGGTCCGTACACACAGGAGAGGACTGGACGATGACACCAGGAGGTAAGACTGAGTGTGTGTGTGTATGTGTGTGTGTTTTCTTAATTGTACTTTTATTTGTTGCTACCATTTGGGTTATAGAATGTCAAAATGAGTGCTTTTTGTAAATATGGTCACATAATTACACTTGGTCAGAGTTCACTGTGTCCTGTTTCAGCAGATGGTTTGTAGCCTGATAATCAGAGAGGATTATTGTTTTTTGTCACTTCATTCGCTCAGTCCAACATTGTGTTATATCAAAGTGCTTTGGGGCAAGAGAAGGGTGGCAGGGTAACAAGGGGGATGCGTTTTGGTCATTGGCATCACCTCCTGTCTCCCCCCAGATCCCCTGCTGGCAGCTGCCTACGAGCTGTTTCCTTAATGTTTTTCACAGTCACAGAAGAGACATGTTGATGAATACCTGCAGTGACTGATGTTTGGCTGTGAAACATCGTAGTTCATTCAGAGTCCTTGACGCCTTTTAAACAATGTTTATTTATAGTTTTAATTAGATGATTTTTATTATTTATGTGATTATTGCTTCATTGCAAAGCATGAACTTCATAACTAAGGACAGACCATTACGCTCAACTTGTAACACACAGTTGCAGTGTTGGGAGCTTGTTGCTGTGTATAGAGAGCTTTATGTGCTGTGGTGATACAGAAACAAGACATAAGGAGAACCCTGACTTCTAAATGTACTGTACTGTATGTTAGAGAGAGAGAGTCCACTCTGACTTTCAGAAAAGATTGGCTTTGCTTAGTGGAGCTGCTTTATATTGTGGCAGCAATAATGTGTTAACTGGATTTCTGTATGTGTATATGATGTTATCTTTGTCACTCAAACAAAAATGTGTTTCCAGCACACTGCGCTTTCAACCTGACACACAGTCATTGGTGGCACCTTCTGTCTTCACTACAATCTAAGGGCGACCTTTCAACCGGACAAGTCTTTTTTCAACACTGTCATTACATCTCGCCCCCTCGCTCAGTGTGTCTCTTACTCTGTCCTTGCCATGACCTTGTGAACTGAAGGGAGCTTAAAGCTTTTTGTGTCACCACAGATGTGTATCTCATTTGGGAGTGCCGGCGTTTAGCCGGCGTTTAGCCGGCTGTACCGAGGAACGCAGCGGAACAGAAGTGCAGCGCAGCGATGCTCCGTTTGCTCTCAGCGCTTCCCCTCTCCTTCTGCTGCCATGAATAAGTCATGGAAATGAGACCATAATGAGAGCAGAGCAAGCTGAGGGCTGCCGAGCCACATTTGTCATCTTTATCAGCACACGGTGCAAAGGAGGGAAATGGAGAAACTTTGTTGTAGGACTGTTTGTTATGTTGTTAACACAGAGTCCTGCTTCTGCTAACAGTCATATCATTTTAAGTGAGTGGAGATGCAAAGAAGATTTTTGGGCTTGTGATGAAGCTTGTGTGTCCAAATGAGTCATTAATAATTGCTGGAAATGAATTCATAATCTCGCTAACTCCCAAAAATTTGGAGAGCATTCAGTCTGTCTCATTGTGTTGGTATCAGCAAGAAAATCTTGTGTGTGGTGTATGTAGTAAAAAAAAGAAATACTTTGAAGAGAAAAAGAAAATCAATTAACTCCCCTGGAGCACAGAATGATGTATTTTGCAGTGCTGATGTCCCCTTCAAAGGCCCGAAAAGGAGGACCATTCCCCTGGACCATTCCCCTGGGCGGTATATTGGCAGTGCTATACTGTCTGATATAGTGTTTCATATAAGTGGCACAAAGGATCAGAAAGCAATCACTTTATATTTGCATTCTTATCTTCTGTGATACCATTATCAGTCTATGGTGTCTTACTTTAAGAAGCAGAAGCCATTTAGATTGTCAAACAAGTGATTATTAGAAATTATTTTTACAAATGGACCAAAGATTTTTCATTTCCTGGGAATCAACATCACTGAGAACCCATCTTGGACATCACCACCCTGGTGAAAAAGCACAGAATAGGCTCTACTTTATACAGAAACATAAGAAGGCTAAATTCCAAAGATTCTGGTCAACGTTTACAGAGGAGCCACAGAAAGCATCCTGACTGGAGACATCCCAAACTGACATGGTTCATCACGGCCCAGGACAGGAAGGCTCTACAGCCGCTGATTAAAACCACCAGAACATCACTGGTACCGTCTACAGGGCATCAGCGACATCAGTGAAGCCATCTGACAACTGATACAGAAATATCTGCTGCCACCTGACAACAAATACAGAAGTATCTGCTGACAACAGATACAGAAGTATCTGCTGACACCTGACAACAGATACAGAAGTATCTGCTGACAACAGATACAGAAGTATCTGCTGACAACAGATACAGAAGTATCAGCTGCTGTACCACCAGACTACAGAGCAGCTTCACTCCCCAGGCTGAGAATTCATGATCAACGCCACACTATAAAATTCCTTCTGGTGTTATAAAATGACTGTTAAATGAACTTTTTTCAAAGTCAGAGAAAACATGTGCAATCATGATTTGCATGCAGTCCATGCAGACAAGGGTATTAGCTTGTCTCTTTGGTGAATGTAAAGGTTAAACAAGATGAACGAAGTCTGTGCTGCTCTACACATCCAGGTGACAGATGGTGATGGGCAGTCAGAGTGACAACGGCCATAATACATCTGCCTGTGGACTTATGAGGTCAAAGCCAGTCCTAGAGAATCAGGGCACCCATTTTATGATTAGCTGCTAATAGCTGTAATGATAATGAGCTCCTCATTACTTCACGCTCCCAGGTCAAAGCCAAAGTGAAAGTGAAGCAAAGTTCTGTTCACAAAAGTGGTTTGATAATTAAAGCCAGTCAAGCACACCATACATGTCAAGGCACACACATACAGATAATTAAGCTGGTTCCTATTCAGTACTTCTGGATTACAGGCGCAGGTGTTTATGCGGAATGTATTTCATGAGATGCATTCCTTCGGCCCTTGTTTCTATCCAGTGTTCTTCACTGAATTAGGAACTGTAACTGTAATGGAGTGAGGCCTAAATGTCAAGCAAATCACGAATCAAACCCATGAGTTTAATATCAGAGGTTGTTGTTGATATCTTGAATGGTGCAAAGGAAGTAAATGTCTTTCTTACATAAACTCAACAGACATGTTTTCTGCTCAGCTCGGCTCCTGCTGCTACAGATGGAGGTCTGGCCACTGCAATGTTCATGAGTCACTGACTGCTTTAAAGAATGACTCATTCATTCATGTATGCTGTTATTTGCACATTTATTAGTTTTTGCAAAGTTCAATTGATTCTGCTGCCGTCTTCCTGCATAACTAAACAAGATAAAAATCTCTGCTGCCCGGCAGTACTTTTGTACCTGACCTGTCTAACAGTACAGCAATGTGGCCTGGCTTCTGTGCCTTATTATTTGTTCTGTGTTCGTGATTTAAGAACTAAATGTTTGGTTTCCTCTCTGTCAAGTAATTGGCTGCAATGAAAACAGATTATTCAATATTGCCCATCAATACAAGTGCTAGCCTTTGTCTGTGAAATCTGTGGTGATCTGTGCTCATTTCTCATCACTTTGTCTGTTTCCACTCCCAGTATTACGTCCTACCAGACCTTACCCAGGAACATGCCCAGCCACCGTGCTCAGATCGTGCCCCGCTACCCAGAGGGCTATCGTACGCTGCCCCGCAACAGCATGATGAGGCCCGACAGCATCTGCAGCGTGGCGGGCTCCGTGTATGATCGGGCCCTCCGTCCCGCCTCCACCACCACCGTCACCACGGCGGAGAAGAGGAGGTCGATGCGGGACGACACCATGTGGCAGCTGTATGAGTGGCAGCAGAGGCAGGCCTTCTCCCGGCAAAGTCTGGCTCAGCCAACAGGTACACATAACACAGAATGATATAATACTACTTCATGACTGACCTTCAGTAAGAGTCTATTCAGTATTGGTAGTGCTTGTATTGTGCTAGTATTCAGTAGTGCTCTCTGTGTTGTGAACTTTTAAACCATGAAAGTTTCATTTTGTAACATCTGCCCAAAGCCATTGTATGTCTTACATCATCTCACCATAAAGTAAATGCTAACAACCTGTTCACTCTTAGTTTAACAACCAACAAGGTCAGCTTTTGAACACGAATGGGGAATAAGAGTCAGGGCTGTAAAATCCACTTTGTAAATAAAAAAAAGTCAAAGTTCCTGCTTCAGATTAATTTTACTTTGGTTCCACATGGAAGCAAAGCTGTCAGGTCTGTTTAAGCTTGCAGATTTTGTCAGGTGAGGGTCTGCGTGTTTTCTTTCTAATGGAAAGGTCCTTTTCAAGTTCAGTAAGTAAATCAAAAATCCTTTTAGGGAAAGGGTTCGGGTTATTTTCTCACCAATATAGTAAAATACTCTACATCCATGTGTCAAATTTCTCTCATTTGATTCCAGCCAGCTGCTTTACATTAATAATAAATTATATTTTTCATAGGTTTGATGTTAACAGGGTAAGTCTTTTCACATTCCTGTAATGCTACGCAAATCTGTGTTTTGAACAACTTATTATAATGAAAATATCACAAAAAACAGATTCTCACAAGTGTACCACCACCTTGCATTTGTCTATTCGCCATCTTTTTTCTATGGGTTTATTACATTGTTACATGTTCTTTCCTCAATGACAGATGTTGTGTTACACTTTGTTAGACGAGGTGAGAACCCAAACGCAGACAACACACAGGAGGCAGGAAATAGGGGAACCAAAAGCGAGCTTTGATTAAATAAAGCTAAAAATACAAAACCAAGAAATCCAGAATAAACCAAGAATGAGTCACAAGGACCAAAAACAAAGTAGCAACTAAAAAGCTTAAACAAAGTGCAACAGAAAAGCAAAGTTCAAATCAAACAAGAAACAAGAAACCAAAATCAGAAACATACCAAACGGGAGGCCCGAGGAAACCCTGGAGGAAACACTGGAGGAAATCCTGGAAGAAATCCTGGAGGAAACACTGGAGGAAACCCTGGAGGAAACACTGGAGGAAACCCTGGAGGAAACCCTGGTGGAAACACTGGAGGAAACCCTGGAGGAAACCCTGGAGGAAACACTGGAGGAAACACTGGAGGAAACACTGGAGGAAACCCTGGAGGAAACACTGGGGCAGACTGCCAGGTGGCAACATGGGGGAAGGCAGACCAAGACAGAGAAACATCTAACAGCATGGACCTCACAGAATGAACTGACAAACACATGAGGGAGAACAAAAGCCGTTTCTCAATACCTAGTACGCCAAGTTCGAACTTGTGAACTCCCAGGGGACGGGAGGACGCTCCTCGGCCACGGCTATCACGAAATGAATTCTGGGATACGTAACTTCCCAAAGTCCGGAAACGGGTGGGGCGAGAACACATCCGGGGTATTCGACCGTACTTGGCCAGATGCGAACTTTGAATTGGAACAGTACTTGGTCCGGCGCTGATGACGTTTCTCAAGTCCACAAGAACAGAAGTACAGAGAAGAACGCATATTGAGAAACGGCTCAAGACTATATACACAGACACTAACAAGGGGATCAGGAACGGGTGGAGTGAGGAGGGAAGAGGAACAGGTGAGGGAACGAGCGGAAAAACACTGGGAGGGAAAAACACAGGAGGAACTGAAAAGTAAGAAGTGACACATGAGGGCATAATATCAAAATAAAACAGGAAACACAAGAACAAGACACTGACTCATGACATGTTGTCTCTTCTTATCTGAGCCTATAAAGACTTTTCAGTATTGATAAAAATTCTGCAACATTCCCAAGGTTGTATAATCAATGGTGTTTTATGTAGAATTTGAGGGATTAATTAGGGGTCTGATTTTAAACTATATACTGCATAAATGAAAAGATCGACTTTCCTCATGTGGTATTGAAGCTCCCTTTGTCCAATTACCTTTCAGTTGTTTCTAATATTGTGTTTGTTCAGTATATATTGATTTTGCAGAATGTCTGCTGCTATCAGCACTCTCTTGTTTCAGAAAATGTCAGCCTAAGAAGTGTATTTAGGCATGGCTTTAGGCTGGCTAAGTGCTTTATAATAACATATATCATAAATTTTTTGTCTGACTTCTTCTTATGAATAACACGTTTCTGAACCCACCATGACTGTCTTTTCTCCTTCTGTTGGTCTTTCAGCTGTGGGTCATTACGGCACCCTCCCCAGCACAAAGACCATGGGCAACATCTCTGAACACGCCGTGACGCACTCCATCCCCACCTCACCATCTCATGGCTCCCTGGCTCTCTACAGCACCTTCTCTCCTCCCCGCCAGCAGGTGGCACCACACAATCCCAACAGCCCCCACTCTGAGGTGTCCTCGCCCGTCTTCAGGGGGGACGTGACACTGGACCATCGGCACAAGACGCACCTTGCCAAGGTAGAGGGCGTGACTCTGGAGTTTGACTCAAATACTAATTATTATACACTTCAACTATAGAGCAGGTTTTTTTATGTATATATATTTTTTTTCTTTTCTTGTTTAACGATGAATGAACCAGCAACATTATGCATGCACTCTGTTAGATAGCTAGCATGCTACCAATGCTAGCTAAATGTGCCATCAAACTTTTCATTTAGAAAAAATGTACAATTAGAGCTATTACATTCATCAATTAGTTAGCTAGTTTGTTTTTAAGCTAACTTCCTGTCTCACATGGAGCATATGGTCTGTCTGAAATCCACCTTAAAGCTATGGTTTAGGGGGGGTGGCTTTTGGAGAGAGGCCTGAGTGCAGGGGGTGGGGTTTACTGGCTGGATACTTTCAAAATCTAGCCTGGACTTGACGGATTTTCCAACTTACAAGCCCCAGCTTTAAATATTGCTTCATCCTCACAATCGAAGAGCTTATGCAGATAGAAAATAGCTGGAAATGACACTGTCCCTTCACAGTGCGTTCATTTATCTTTCCATCCAGAGGAGGAAATTAGGCATATAACAGCCCCCTTCGTATTGAAAATGTGCTTGGCATGCCATCCCCATCAACTAAGGCAGTCCTTGTCAGATATGGAAACAGTCCTGGAACTCAAGATTCCACAGATGTTCCTTCTGATTTCCCCATGAGTGCCTCCAGAGAGAGCTAGGCAGGATACAGAGATGAATTTGCAGTCAGTGGATGATCCTCACTTCAGTGGATTCCAAGAGTCCAATCCTCCTGTCACAAGTCCAAAGTCCCTGTCCAATCCCCGTCCCCAAGATGGGAGCCACAGTGACACCTTAGATCAAGTTTGTACTTTGTCTGCGACGCACCAGACGGCTCGTGCTAAGACACCAGGAAACATGCTCTGCTTTGTAGTCCCAGTCAGAGAGCAGAGGAAGCCACTGAGAACACCTGCAGATTAGGACACAATGAGTTGAAATGAAGTGTTATAATGTTGAGTCTGCTCTATAGAGAGACAATTTTGTTAAATGGACGGATCAGAGGAGAGCCTTTACAGTTATTGAACCCAGAAGTTGAATACAAGTCGGCTAAATTGTGAGAATATTGAATCTTCTGGCAAAACAGATCATCTTATTTCATTACAGTGCAGAATTAAATGTCACTCTCCAAATTCCTGAAAAATATCCGTAAAGGGTCAGTTCCCCACAAGCAAGTCCACACTCAGACCCCCACCCTCCACAGCTAGTCAAGTTATAGTTTGTCTAAATGCACATGTATGGAAGAATATTAACCTTTGTAAGAATAATAAGATGAGGTAAAATTGCCGAGCAGCTTTAAGGCCCTCACCATTCACTTCATGTTGTGCTTTAGTGGTGCACGTCATCAAACACATTTTCAAATAATCAATCCACAAAATAATTACCTGGCAGTGAACCGGTACAGAGACGTTAATTTAATGTTTTCACTCCCAGACATTCCTTTTAGGCCACTGTAGCAGCTGCATGTAATTACACAAGTCCAGTCATTGTTCTGTGTTTGCTAACAGAGACAGCAGATGATAATAAATAGATAGCAGGATGAAGCAACGGCTGAATGTTTCCTATTGTTGCCTTCTCATTTCAATAATGTTCCTCTTGGTTGTATCAGTGAATGGATTCTGTTAAAGGACATTATGAATGCTTCAGCTCGCATTAGCTTATTAACTACAAATCACATATACTGAACCTTCCTGCCAGTCACTTCTATCATTATGCATGCTTTTAATTTTTTATTTTTTATTTTTCTCAGTTACAATTGTTGTGGGTTATAGTATACAGTATGTCCACTAAGTTTAGTTTAATCAGTATGAAGTATAAAGCCTTCTGTGGATCCAGAGGAGGCTGCATGTAATCTGATAAATGGCCTCCAGTGATGTCACTCAGAGGCTAAGATGCATTGTGAGTAATTTGCCACCGGGCTTTAAAAATCTAAAGTCCTAGACCCTCCCCTTGTTTTAGAAGAAATATGTACAGTAATCAGTGACGAGAGGCAAATCATTTTTTGATCCCATTTGAATTGTGCCATGAATTACACATGATGTTTGTCAATTCAAAAGATCATTTCCTCGAGAAAGTTTGTCATAAAACTAATAAGGAATAAGAGTGTTTGATTTAAAAGAAAAATCAAATAAACCCATTTTAAATGTAATGGTTGGTATCAGTGAGCAGGTGAGTTGAACTCACAGGGCTGTGAGGGTCAATCTCACAAATGCTTTAAGCCATTTGAATTAAATTGAAGTGTGTCCCTGTCCCCCACAGTATGGCTACCCACTTGACCGACGATCCATCGCAGGCAGCGTCCCTCCTCAGACCATCACCGCACAGTCCCTGCAAGGCAAGACAGTGAGTGTTACAGTGAAGCCCCTCACCTCCCACACTCTCCATACTTCAGTACATTCAACCCACTGTCCCCTGCCTTCAGTCAACACTCAGGAGTGTGAAAGAGTTTTCACAAATCAAAGACAGCCTCTGCTGTCCATCACTGACATTCACCAGCACTCACATGTCAGTCTCAGTGATGTTTTGTTCTCAGCAGCCGCTCTGCTGTGTCTTCCAGTTGTCTCTGCAACTGGAAGACACAGCAATTATTGACAAGCCATTGTCTCTGAACGACAGCACACAGACACACACACACACAGTGATGCAGCACAAGTCAGAGTGTCTTTGCTCTCAAAGTGAAGCAACGGCAATCAAGAGGACGTTTGTGTTGGAAACAAGATGTGAATTATGTGATTGGTTGATGGCTGACGAGTGCCCCAGCAGGTTAATGAGAAAAATGTGTCCAGTAATTTCCACCCCCGTGCAGTGATGATATGCTGTGTGTGTGTGTGTGTGTGTGTGTGTGTGTGTGTGTGTGTGTGTGTGTGTGTGTGTGTGTGTGTGTGTGTGTGTGTGTGTGTGTGTGTGTGTGTGTGTGTGTCCACAGTCCACAAGTCTCCAGCTGAATCAGTCAGTTGAAAACAGAGGTATTTGAGACAGATTGCTGACATGTCATAAATCCAGCAGCTCATAGACAGTGACCACTAGCACAATCATAATGTTAATGAAAGGCTGGCACATTTTGACATATTATATTGAGTTATGTAGAGATCATGTCAAATGTAGCAACCTTTTCAGCTGTGCAGGATTGTAACAAGGTCTCATAGCTGTTCAGACCTACACCTGGTCGGAGCTATTATTCATGCTCCTTTTAGCCTCTCCACCCACTCCTTATTTCACTATCAGGCTCTTTAGCTGGATCCTGAACTGAAACAGTTATCTGTGTTCAGCGAAGCCAAAACAATGAGATAACGAAGTTGAGCAGCACTGTAGAGCTACAGACTTGGATGATAATTTTCTGTTGGTTTGCAGCTACGAGCGACCCTCCTCACATTAGCTTAGATAAATGCACATGGACAAATGCCCAGCACCAAACCACCGTTTGAAAGAGTTAGTGCTAATGCTTCTCTGCATCTGCTGGATATGTTTATAGGCAAATGAATGCCAACGTGTTAGCAGAGAAACTTCATGAGGCATTAGTATGTCAGGGCTGTGTGTCTGTTAGTTCTTCCTCTGCCCTCCAGTAACCAAGAAAAACTGAACATTTTGTCAACCAATGGCTCATTCTTTTCATTTTCTTGAATATTTCAAATTCAGCCTTGCTATCCTAAAAGTTGTGTCTTTTCCACCCTGCAACATAACAGGTGGATTGTCCCACACTGCATGTTGAGGTTTCTGATTGCTCATGAGCTCGTGGATAATTCCTGAATAAACACTAAAGTAACTAAAGTAGATGGACAAAGAACACAGTCATGTGCACATCATATACTTCTGCCTCCAGACTGAGACTAAAGGAGTTGGTTTAAACACCTCATCCTACGAGTACAGTGTTAGAATTGTTTTTACTGGGCAATCAATGAGCTGTAGAAGAAGTCCCTCTCCTCGTGAAGTTCTTTGGATTTACTGCATCATGATGAATTTCCACCAGTGGAGGGGTGTTGATGTCAGTGTGGCTCCTCTTCTCTCCTCTGTGTTGCTGTGTGCAGCCCGAGGAGCTGACCCTGCTGCTGATCAAGCTCCGCCGGCAGCAGGCGGAGCTCAACAGCCTGCGGGAACACACAGTAGCTCAGCTAATGGCCCTGGGTTTGGAAGGGCCCAACGCTAAGGTCAGCACTGAGTCTATTCAGTAGGTGTGTGTGTGCATGCACGCATTTGTGCTTTCCCAACCAAGTAGCCAAAGTCAGTACTCTGTGTGTTTGTGTGTCCACAAGGGGAGGGTGCTGGTGTAACACTGGTGGTTCACTCCAAATGAAAGTCTTCTGACTCTCTGGTGACTTCAAATGGTCCAGATCTTTGGTCGGGACTGAAATTGAAATTTAGATTGACTGTCATGAAATTTTCATTCATGGTCCCCAGAGGATGGATCTTAATGACATCCTAACAGCAGGGTGAATCTCCCATGTATCAGTGAACGAGCTTGAGATATTAAAGATCTGTTTTGGGGGACACTTTATGATTTTCGCACCAGAAAATCCTAAATAAGTGACAGTAATTGTGTCAGTAACTCAAATTCTGGCTTCAACAGTCACAAGTTTTCTATTGGACTGTTAGAGGAGCAAATCACAATGTCATTTGAGTGTCAAAACCACCACTTTGGCTGTGTGAACACCCCAAATTCAATTTCATTTTGCAGTATTGTATGCACGTGCAGGGTGGTAGAGGTATGATTTGGTTGGGGATGTTGGGGATTGATGTGTGGACTTACGCTTTTCTTTTCCACCTGTGTACGTGTGTGTTTAAAGGGTAACTCCACCAGTTGTACACACTAAAGTGTGTTGACAGGTCTTGGGGAGTACTACTGTTTATGTGAAGAGTCATACAAAGCCTTTTGTGGCTTCAGAGGAAGCTGCAGTGATTTTACTCAGTGGCTACGTTGCATTGTGGGTAATGTAGGCTTTTGAAAAGCACTGCAGTCCTACAACACTGTTGGACAGTTTAAAAACAATTGATCAAAATGGATGCAGCAGAACAGAGATATCACCTTATTCCACACGTTCCTCTCCCAGTAAGAAAGGGGGAAACACTGAAGTTTAAACACAGTTATTTATTACCAGATGGTCGTTTCTATCATTTCTGGTTTTAGGAGGTGCTGCAGCGTCCCTTTGATAAGTCATGAAAAATAACCTCCTCTTTTTCCTTTAATATAAATAAAACCTAACATGGTTATTTCCGTAAATCTATCATTTATTAATATGGGGAAAAGTTAATGTATTGTGGTGCACCTACATTTTGTGCTGGTGCTCCTAATTTTAAGTGTAAACACCATTGCTAGCAGTGTAAAAAGTTTAGTGTAAAGTCTTTCACATTTTTCCAAACATGCAGTTGTACTCCCTGAGACATCTAACCACACTCGACGGTGTAAAGTTGGCGGAGTTACCCTTTAAGCGTGTGTCTTGCATGTTGGCTTGAGGTGTGGGTGAAGGCCCGGGTAACATGGATGCATCATGGCTGATGCATCAAACAACATGGACTCAGCTGTCTCTTTTCAGCTTGATGGACATCATGAGCGCTGGTGTGAAACCATCAGTGTGCTGTGTTTCATTTGGATTCATTTTGTATTAACCTGAGCAGTTCTGAGATGTTATACAGAAGACTGGAAGTTATTTGATAATGCTTGAACAACAGGCATGCAGCATGTCTGGTACACCAGTTGTATTGCAGTGCAGCATGTTGTCATGTGTTCTGGGCTGACAAACTGTAACTTCTATGATTTATACTGCAGAATATGTGTGCTACCTAGTGACTGCTAAACAATATGCATGTGTTCAGAGCTGGTCATATGATATATAGATATAAAATCATATTTGGTATGAGACTAGATATTGTACTATTTAGGATTTTGGATAGGGTATCATGGTGAAAGCACAAATATTTCTTTTTCTTTTCTTGGCCTTAAAGGCTGCATCATTGTAAAGTCATCTGTTTTCTTAATTTACTAAAGAGAAGTCAGCAGGGACATTTTTTACACCGTACCCACATATCGGTGGCAGCCAGTCCTCTCTGGAGCCTGAACAGTGACAGTGAGTTTTGTCATTGAAAATAAAAGTTGTCATTGAAAACAAAGCCAAAAAAAACCAAAGGAAAAATTTGCACTGAAACAAATATTTGGCTGAAAAATAGTTACACTGAAAAATATAACACAGGCATTGAAAAGGATTTGATTTGATTTTGCAGAGAGAAACAGACAGAACATACTTGTAGTTTGGGAGTGTCAGAACTTGAGGAAGCCGCTGCTGTATGCTGGTGTCAGAGAGGACACACAGGGGACGTCTCCCCTCAAAGCCCTCCTCTCTACGATGAAGGGATGAGAGAAAGTTGAAATTGAAAACATGAAATTATGAGAAAATAAGCTGATTGTCATTGAAAAAAACATAAAAATACAAAGAAATGTCAAATCAAATTAAAACATTTTCAATGTCTGTTTTTTTTTTTTTTCAGTGCCAATACAACTTTTTCAAATACAAATGCTTCAATGCCAATGATTCCTCTGTCAGTCCAGGGCTTGTTTTCAATGACAGAGCTGACTGTCACTGTTCTGGCTCCATAGCCCTCCATGTAGTGTACAAAATGCCTCATTAAGTACGGAGAATCTAAGTGCATCTCCTCAACAGTGCTGCATGAGCCCTCTTATTCTGCTATTGTTCGACATCAATCACAGCAAACAGTGCTGCAATGCTGGAGACACGCCTCACATCTAAAGTGACACTGCTGATATTGGAAGAATCAGAAAAAAAGTTCTTTCTTTCTCCCCTTCTCTTACAAACTCTGGCTGAGGTATAGTTAAAGCTGCTGTAAGTGTCGTCGTTTCAGCTAACTTCCTGTCTGTTCTGCAGTCAGCAGTCCCCTCCTTCCTCGCTGCGTCATCATACTTGCACGACTCCTTTATTTTTCTCGAGGCAGCTCTCTTTGACTCTTTCTTTTCTCCAAGTGTTTCTCATTGCATGCCGTGTCTGGTATCAGCTTCACCGGGAGCGCTGGAATTGGAAGCTTTCCATGTTCCTCGGTTGCCGGTGTAGGTGCCATGACAGGAGGATCCTGCTCTCTGTGTGTTCGCCTCTCTGCGGAGTTCCCTGTCCCGATTTGCTTTTACTGAATGAGCGAGGGGAGGAGAGACATGTTGCCGACCTGTAACAGTGATTACAGTTGGAATACAGAGCTATTTAACACCTCTTTTAATTAGAAAATAACACTCACAGCAGCTTTAAGTTTGGGCAACAAAAACATGCTTTATTCTGATTAAAAGAATAAATATACACTGATACATGAGTAAATATGCAGCACTGCTTTTTAGGTATCCTCTATCATCTCGTTTTCCTCCTTCTCTTCTGATGATCTCTTCATTCCTGTTGAAATGTGCCTTTGACTCTTTTTTTCCTCCCGTCTCCTGCCTGCCTCTGTCCCTCTCTACCAAACATGGCCTCACTTCTCCTGCTTCTTCTCTTCCTTCTTCTGTCGCTCCTGCAGACTGATGTTCTTTCCCATCACCTCCAGAGGAATCTTATTTACCTGGACAGCCAGGTGAGAACCTCTCTGTCTGCGTCTCCAGCTGCTACCAAAATCTAACATTTTATGAGGCCCCGGAACTTTTGAACCCTTAGTTCTTAGTGTTTCTAGTTTCCATACAGCAGACGTCCATGTACATTATGCTACTCTCTGGTCCTGCCTTCTATTTTTCTCTTTGTTCTTCGTTCGTCTTTTTTCCTTCACCTCTGCCTGTTTCCTCAGAGTACGTCCATCTGAACAAACTGATATCAACATTATTAAGATGATTAATTCCATCAGCTCAACTTACCCTTCAGCCTCGACTCAGCAGGTTAAGCGCTTTGGCCCAGTTCGAGGACTAAAATCCTCAAGCTTAACATATTTCTGTTCATTTAAGCCTTTTTTCACATTGCTGCTGAGCATCTTCCACTGCATACAGTGCTTTTGTAAGTAAGCTAACTGACAAAGTGATTAGTTTAATGACAACCAACTTGCAGAGACTTTAAATCACTTGCAGATCACAGATCTTTATCATCTTTATTATCAACATTGTGTGGCTGATTAGAATTTAAGGACTGTTTCATTTGGAAGCCTCGACATTGATAGATCAATTGCTCACAGGCCATGAAAACAAAATGCAAAGGACAGTAGTGAACAAGCGTGGAGACTATGATAAGTAAACAGTGGATATGATAGTGCATTAAACAGTGATAGTGTTGCATTAAACAGATGGTTACCTTTAGAGCAAGGGAAGTATTACTGCTGACGGGGCTGCTGCTTCAGTCGTTCAGAGAACAGAGAAACAAAGGATGCCAGGCTGTAAACTTTTAGTAACACAGTCTTGAGGGGAAGTGTGCTGGACTGTAGCGACTGAACAGAGGCAATGAAAAATGCATTACGCACAATCATAGTCAGGTGTATTGACAAAAGAACATTGATTGCAAACAGCAAAATATTGTAGAGTAGGGTGACCCTACTTTTGGGTCATCACTGTTCAGTGTAGTTACAAGTGCATCACAGCATTCTGACCAGCGCCATCAGTAATGCCGGCTACAATAAAACAATGCAACAATAACATACTTTTGTAACAGGTTATCAATTTAAAATAACTAGAGATTTCTCCAAAAAGATTTCTTATAATGCGTTGAGATTTAATGAAACACACAGCTAGGTTATGAAATCAATGTAAAAATGAGTCTTGGGTCTGTTGTAAAAGACTCAGCAGTAAATGTAAAGTATTGCAATGTAGCAAATTAGCTACAATAGTACTTACAGTACATCACATACAGGTACATAAGGTGACATGACATATGTCCCTTATGTGTAATATCTCATAAACACAGGTTAACTCCTTGATGGATTTATAAAATGCTAAATAGCCAACACGTTAATACTGTTTTCTATAATTTACAAAAACAAAACAAAATCTGTATAAGCAGACTGCTCAGGGCTGTATTAAACATTACTCACAGCCTTATTTGTAAAGTATGTACCCAATGCAGCAACTCTCACCCTCTCTGATTGTTGCTAATGTCCGCTAATGCTAATCTTCAGACAAGAGCAGCTCGGACAACAAACTGAGGGAAGCACCAGGAAGTAACACTTAAAAGTCCAATTTTATTTAAATAGCTTTATATGAAACAAAGATAGGGACAGGACTTTAATTCAGTATGTTGAAGTTGACTGTGGTGTACAGCCCCTGGCTGAGCAAGTTGTTTAATTGTGACAAGTATTTGTTATAATAATAATTATATCTATAATAATATGGATGTTCCCGGGGCATATTCAAGCTGCCAGGCTAATTGCCAGACAAACCGAACCTGTGGACAGTTCACAGAGGCATACACTGATCACGGCAGGCATCTTGATGTGTTGTTTATTTTTGGCCTGTAGGTTGGAACTCGCCTTCCCACAGTTCCTGCATTATTGAATATGACTGCTGAACTCTGAAAAGGTCATGCGCTTCAGGGAGAGACTAGCCACGGACAGGCTGTGTGGGAGGGAGTTTCAAGCCGAGCAGATTGGATGCTAATTGAAAAACAATGTACAAATGGTTTGATTGTCAAAGTACAGAGTCTGTTTGAGGAGCTGTTCACCTTCCTCACAAGGTTCAGTCTATTACACTCAGTCATGTATCCTGTCCTTTTTATTCCAAATCAAAAAAACTACCATTTCCCATCCCTATTCTTAAAGGAATATTGTGAGTCATTCATGCAAACTTGTGTATTTATGGTTTGACAGTCACCTTGCAGAGACTTAAAGGTAAACTACTGTTAGATTAAGACCTTGGCTCTTATTTTTTCAGCTCTGACTCTGTTATGGTAACACCATACTCACCACGTAACTGCTGAATGTGGCAACATCACTAAAATAGGTCTGACATGTCAAAAAAAGCACAAGCAGTCGGATGATTAAACAGGTTGTAAGCATGCACAACATTTTCATGAAATGTATCTCTTTATCTGCAGGTGAAAGCAGAACTAAGCACACCTTAAATGTCACTAATAATCCCTCACTGCACAGGAAAACCATGTAGTGTACAACTACAGTAGTCAAAGCTGAACCAGAAGTGGGTCTATAACCTGCATCGACAGTTTGGGTAACAACTGTCAAACTTTGTTTTGTCTTTGACTAACCTGATCACCTGACTGCATGTGTTTGTTGCCCTAATGGACCTATTTATAGTAATGCTGCTCCAAGATCTTAGGGAATACTTTGGTGAGATTAGAATAATCATACGAGACAGATAGAACCGATGGTCACCAACCAAGTGCCAATAATACCTTTTCCTTTGAAATGTGCCTCAGACTTGCTTGAGACTTGGTTGGTAGTGTTCAGGGAATCGTCATGGGTCCTTCTGTTCCTGGAATATTTGTGTTTACAGTGAGTGGTAATAGAGTTGGAAGTGAGGATTCGTTCATCTAGACTGCAGAACCACACCTTAAAGCAGCTAGACAGAACTTTTTCTGGTTATTCTGGCGGCCCCTGTGGAGATGAGCGGTAGAGCACCAACACCTCCTGTGATAAAGATCTAGATCTGGTTAGTGCATGCATTTGTTTGGGACACTGGAGATAAACTAAACTAAAAACGTCTTTCTCTCAGGCTTCCTGCACAGACATGAGTTGAGTCTCAACAACACGGGCTCATTTGAGCGAGAGATGGGGGTAGTTATGTGTTGGCCACCGTCGTGAGACATCACTGCGAGGCCGGGTGAACGCCCTTTGGCACTTCTCTGGAGCGGGTGCGTCTTGGACCAACTCAGTGCAGTAAAACTGGTGATGGGAATACAAATCGGGGCGGCCAGAAGTGGCAGTGGAAAAGAATAGATTAGAGGCATCAGTATGAAACTGAGACTGTTTCATAACCAGTTAAAAGTTCCTTGTAGTAGGTTTAAAAAGTCTCTGCAAGTTGACATTGATTGTCAAAGTTTTGATGGCTTCAGGATGAACTTTGAATGTTTCATTTTCTAGACACCAAGTGGATCTGTAAAGGCCAGTAGTTCATCATGTACTGAAATTAACTAACATCAATCCCTGCCTGCAAACAAATACTATAGTGTGCTTTGGAAAATGCTCCATATGAAGTATTAGCTGGTACAAAAACACAGGAATGGTCCTTAAATGTATGTTTAAGCTTCTGCACTTGAGTGACATGTGGCCTTTACAAGCTGACCTCTGCTACTTGCTGCCGACCACAGAGGTGAATTTCAATGGAAGTGTTGGTAAAGCTCCCATCTGACCGCAGCCCTTTCAGAGAAGGTCTTCAATCATCCTTTAGGTTTAAGGTCAGCGTTAAGGGTTGATCAGTGAGCTGGAGAACACTACACTGTCCATTACAGTGGTGTTTATCCTCCGATTGGTCTTGTTTAAAGACAGGAAGGGTTGTTCCCATTCCAGCTCATGGATCTCAGCCATTAAACAGTGGCTGATGCTTCAAGCAACACGTACTGCTGTGTCATTACACCACTGTATCCTCTTTCTCCCTGGCGCGCCGCTAGACGAAGGAGAACGAGCCTCTAATCTTCATGATTCACACTATGATCGAGAACTCGGCACCGAGGCCGCAACTCTACCAGCAAGTAAGGTCTTTGGCAGGCTCTGGTTTGAGTCAGTGTCCAGACAGTCCATCTGTCTTTTCACATACTCTGTGTATCCATGTTGTTGGTCAAAACCTCACAGCAATCATGACAAGTGTTCATCTGAACCATTCTGAAAGATTTAATAATTTCATGGTCAAATGAATTTGTTAATGAGTCCTTATAAGATGTTCATTAACATTAACAAAAATAGCATCATCAACACTTTTATTGTTAAGTGTAAGACAGTTATAAGCACTATAAGAAACTTAATAGTGAATGCTAATAAGTGCATAGTTAACTGTTTATGTATGCATAATAAAGTATGTATTCATGTTAATAAAGCAGCAAGAAGCTTGATGAGGGTCTCACAATGACAGAATAAGATTAGAAATGAAGAGTGAGTGAGTGAGTGAGTGAGTGAGTAGTGAGTGAGGCTTTTATTAACATTCTGAAGCGTTTCAATAAATGTGTTTCTGATGCTATTATTAACACGACTTATTAAATTTAATTAAGCATCTGATCTGTGACTCATGCTCATTACAAGGACCTTCGTAGAAAGTGTTACCAATGTGAGTTTTGAGGTTTTTGCTTAACATAACACATTTCAGTTTCCCTGCTCAAAGAGAAATACAACTATCATAAACCTTGTTTGGTTTGTTTGGTTTCGGTCTGATTGGATGTCTTTGTATTTTTGAAATGAACTCTTGAATTTGAACTGGAGTGAAGTGGAGCAGACTCAAACCAGACCTTGGCCCTGGTAACCCAGTGGTTGTGTATCCACGTCGTCCTCTCCAACATCCACCTCTTGTTTTACACTTTGGATGCAGTCCGTCCGTTCATCAACCAGTTGTTACTCAGCCAACATTCCCCACACGTCATCCCAGCATTATTTGAAGTATATTTGGAGCTGTTTTGGACCCAGCACATCTCATATCATCGCTTTCTGTTCAGTGCTGTTGGAAGTGTCCTGAAGTGAGCATGGCTTATGGTGCAATGCTACATAGCCATGGATTCCTCCTCTCACTGTCTGTCTTTATACTACACTGTCCATTGTTTAGTATCACTTTGGAACGTTATACTGTTTAGATGTGTATGTTTTAATGGTTTACTTTTTCAGATGTTCTTTGGAGAATAAACATTCTTTCTAAGGAGGACGGTGGTTAGCCTAGCTTAGCATCAAGAGTGAAATCAGTGGGGAGCAGCTGGCCAAGGTTAAAAAAATACAAATGAACACATCAAATCTTAGTGGATTAAATAGTCCATAAAGCAGTTGTTTTAGGGGGAGTTACGTGCTGAAGCTTTTTCCACCACTTAAAGAAAGTGAATAAATGTATTTCCCAAAATGTTGAACAACCTTTAAAATGGTATTCAATGTTATATTAAGTCCTCTGTGTCATTATGGGCTTGCTTAAGCAACCTTTATATGAGGCAAAGTTGAGATTGAACAATAGTCCAGTTGAACAATATGGCTCCTTTCAGATGTGCTCAGCTTTGCAAGCAACCTCTGCAGAAGCTAATTTTTGCTCCACTTCCATATCAGGTTACAAACCACCATATCCATCACCTCACACTGGTCTGAATGAACAGACTTCAGCCTCACAATCAGGGAGTCAGTCAGGAGCATCCAGGTCCTGCTGTGATGCTCTGACTAGATCAGATCAGACTATTCAGACTAATAGTATTTTAAAATGTGTAAAATAAAACATGTAACTGGGTCTTCATTAAACCTCTTCTGTCATTTTTGCTCATGAATCAAAGAGCATTTGAACTCCTGTAACAGGGCCTCTGTAATGCATTTATTCATGACTTACTAGAAGTTGTAGAAAAGCTTCCAGTGGTTGAATGATCTTCAAACAGCGCTTTGTGAAGGTCCCACCTTAATGAAGCGTCTGAATTCCCTCTGTGTGGGTTTGTACTGTCGTCTCTCAGCTGTATTTCCTGGAACAGAGCAGAATAATGTGCACTGTAAAACTGAGTTGGGGGAACTGTCTGAGGAGTTCATCACTTTAATCCAGACCACTGAAAATCTGCGCCTGTCTGCTCTCATCTCTCACCTCCTGCCTCAGCCAACAGCCTCGCTTTTTCTTTTTATAGGAGGAAATGGCGGGCGGGCGCATGAGTCGCCCCAGTGTAAGTTATGTTGATGCTGTATGTGAGAAAGCTGTTCTGTTACATAACACTGTTGCTTTAAAAACTGAATTTTCAGTTAGTAGTTTTTGAGATCATTGAATGGACAATAGTGCATAATGATGGATATCTGACACACAGTTCACACAGAGATGAGTGGGGGTTTCTCCTTCTGTATAACCTGAAGCAGGTTATGTTAATGCTAGAGTTTATGTAGGGTTGTTTTCAGGGACTCACTGGCATCTGGGGCTCTTCAACCAACCCACCAATAAGACAGGAAGCAACAACATGTTTATTACATACACTGACTGTACAGAGCACATTACAATGAAAATGGTCTTTCTTGCTTCCAAGAACACAAGAGTTAAAAATGTGACTTCAGTTTCTGAAATGTTAACCACTGATATAAAAGAGATAGAATATGACTTAAATATCATATTCACTCAAAGTTTGGTATTGTCTCAGGAACGCTGTCTTTGGCTGCCTGGTCTGATTGGAATGATTTTCGTGTCTTTTTATTAGAATTCTTCTTGTACTGCAGTTGTCTGATATGAAATTATGATATTTTTGAGAGGTTATAATACAGTAAAAGATGCTTGGGGTGATTTATAATTCTCAGTTCACTGTTTCAGTGCACTGATGTCATTTTAGGTTAAAAGTGCGTGTATATCTGACGAAAAATCAATATTGGAATGTTCTACTCCATATTGGTCGGGTTCTAAAAAAAAGCACATTGTCGCTTGTTAATCAAAATACAAACTTTATGATTTTTCCCCAGAAAAATTAGAAGGTGGCCTGGAGACAAAACATTTTTTATTTTTGTCAGAGGACACTGCTTACAGACATCATAGTGAGTCAATCAGACTGAAACTGTAAAAGTGGAGGATACAACTATGATATTTCCTCTTAGTCACTAGTGTAAAATTGCACTTTTGCAATTGATTCATTTATATGTATAATATATATAATGTTACTTAATTTAATCCTTATAAGCATGCATCTACACCTCCCTCCGTCTGTCTCAACATTATAATATTCAGCCACAATATCCCTGGTAACACCTGGGTAAACAGCTTCAAGGGAAATTAAACCGGATTAGTGAAAATGCACGAGTACTGATCCCTTCATCCCCTCATACCCTGCCTCTGGAATAAACAGCACAAAGCATATGAAGAGTTTCTCTCCACAATCTGTAGCATGTGGGGAAAAATGACTTTTAGTCCAATAAAACACAATTTACATCACAAATGTAAGTGAATTGGTAAACACACAGTTTGACAGACTGGGAAAAAAGTAAGTGAAACAATTGAGATGTCAGGTCATTCTTTCCCCCGAGATTGCATGATGAAGTATTTTGGTAGAGAACTCTTCATGGCTGGAGCTCTGGGCTCTCCATCCTAACAGATGAGTTGCTGTCGCCCCCTGCTGTCCGTCTCTGACTGTGCCTCCTCGTTTCAGATCAGCCCTGACGACTACAAAGACAGCTCCTTCATCCAGCGCACAGAGGAGGCCGACATCGATGTAAGACGAACACAGCTTGGAGTGAAACAGAGAGTATTTTCAAAGAAAGTTGAGTTGATGTATGTGTGTGTGTGTGTGTGTGTGTGTGTGTGTGTGTGTGTGTGTGTTTGTGTGTCAGACCAAGCTGAGCAGACTGTGTGAGCAGGACAAGGCAGTGAGGATGCAGGAGGAGAAACTGCAGCAGCTACACAGAGAGAAGGTACAGCTCTCAGCTGTGGATCAATGTGTGTGTCTTTGTGTGGATTCATATGTTCAATAAGATTTGTGTGTGTGTGTGTGTGCGTGTGTGTGTGTGTGTGTGTGTGTGTGTGTGTGTGTGTGTGTGTGTGTGTGTGTGTGTGTGTGTGTGTGTGTGTGTGTGTGTGTGTGTGTGTGTGTGTGCGTGCATGCATGTGCGTGTGTGTGGCAGCACACACTGGAGACGGCCCTGCTGTCTGCCAGTCAGGAGCTCAGTGAACAGGGTGGCTCCAACCCTGCAGCCCTTCAGAGCCTGGTCCAGCAGAAAGACGTGCTGCAGAACGGCCTGCTCAGCACCTGCAGAGAGCTGTCAAGAGTCAGCACTGTGAGAGACACACACCCAACACACACACACAAGCACGCCCAACACACACACAGACACACACACACACATACAGAACACACCAGCACGTGGTTGCAGCTTCTTAAATGTGAGAATTTGCAGCCCGTCTGTGATTTTTATCTGAAGCGTTACGTTGTACGTTTCACGTCACAGATGCACCGGAAACAGTTGTAACAGAAGAGAAAACAACAGCAGACCCAGTGTGAAAGAAGCGTCTGTTAAACAGTGGATAAATTATTTTGAGCGTCACAACCCCCAGACATGACTCGTATCACTGTCATTTGGAAAGTCTAGAACACGCACGATTAAATTATTTTATCCCCCTTCAAGTTAGCTGGGCGCTAAACCGGAAGTTGGCCAGCTCAGTCGATGATGCAGGTATTTTCATAGCTGGGAAGTCGAGCTTTTTTGGCTTCAAACACCACTGAGCAGCTTTCATAGGAATTAACCTGGCTCCGCCTCCAACACTGTGTCCAGTAATAAGACAACCTTAATAAACTGCATCCCAACTTCCTTCTTTATTTATGCACCACCACCAGATGTTGATAGTCCATCATCACCTTGCGCGGCAGAATTTAGCTCGTTCATGCAGACTGTACACATTCCCACTGCACACAAAAGCCTGATCTTAATGGGTTTAAGTGGGATTTTAGACCAGTGGAAAAGGGGAATATGATAATGATAATGACATGGTAACTTGTTTTGCAGCCTCAAAGCAATCAAACGCACTTTTTTGTTTTATACAGAACATTTCATTCATAACATAACCTGACTGTAACTGACTGTAACTCCTGGAACAACTAGCAAGCCTGATGACCTAAGAAGTTCATATTGGCCACGTCAGGCCAGTAAGAGTTTGTAGTCAATGCTGAGCCTGACCGAGCCATGCAAAGATCCAGAAATGTTCTGTATAATGTGATCAGCAGTACTTTGAATGCTGCACTTTGTTTGAGTGCAGATGAGTAAGAGATAAACACATGTTCTGCATCAGCCTCTGACTCTGGCTCTATTATTAGGAGTATAAAAGCAGTTTTTGTTATTGAAATGTTTTTGGAAAGTAAGGTCAGAATCAAGGATAACAGCCTGAGTTTCTGACCTGTGAGGAGAGACAGGATAAAATAGAACGTGTTTTTCCACAGAGTCCGAGCACCAATAAAGAAAGTAAGACAGAAAGACTGTCTGTCTCCAGGTGAGACAGCCAATAAGACAGAAATAAGGCTCAGAAAGTCCATTAACCTGGTTCTTGTTTCTCTCACACGCTGACTCTCTCCTATCCATCCATAGTCACATATTAGCAATGTGTCGAACATCTGTGCCTGTAAACACAAAGTAGTGCATTCATTTTCATATGAAATGATATAAGACGGGTGGTTGGGAAGTTTGGACATGCACACACAGTCCCATGACCCGACTGTTGGCTGGTGTCCTGGTTTCAGGAGCTGGAGCGCTCCTGGAGGGAGTACGACAGGTTGGGGGCAGATGTCACTCTGGCCAAGTCCAACCTGCTGGAACAGCTGGAGGCCCTGGGCAGCCCACAGGTAACAGCAACACACACACACACACACACACACACACACACACACACACGGACAGACATACATGCAGTTAAAAGCTCGATCACCCCACCAAGTGTGTGTGTGTGTGTGTGTGTGTGTGTGTGTCCACAGACAGAGCCTCCCAGCCAGCGGCACATCCAGATCCAGAAGGAGCTGTGGAGGATCCAGGACGTGATGGAGGCTCTGGCCAAAAACAAACCCCAGCGGAGCACAGACAGCAGTGAGTCTCCAAATACATTCACATTATGTCATTCATTTCATTCATTTCATATTTACCTGATGTGATTTACATTGAGGATGGTGCCATATTGCACTAAGAAATTCTGGAGCATGAAAAAACATTCTGGGAACAACATTTATGTAAAAAACCTGGCTGTGATGTCAAAGTAAACCTGGTTTGATCACACAACCATGAATGCTTTCTCAGGGGTCTTTTTCTTTGGAAAATATTTAAGTCCCATTTCCCCTCTCTCCATGTTCCCCGTGCTCGGCAGGTTTTCCTGGTTCCAAACCGCTCTCCAGTCTACAGAAGAACGAGGTGAGGCAGCCCACACAGCACACACTAACATCCACATCGCAGCACACACTCTCAGCTGTTTCATATAAGAAACGCCTCTGACGCTAATGAAAGATCCCTTTTAAAGACTGAGGGCCCTATTGAGTCGGTCTATAGCACATGGTCTAAAGCACAGCACCCTTGTGCGTTTAGGGCGTGTCCAAGTCCATTTTGCCAGTTAAACAGCAGATGATCTGGGCACAAAGTGCGATGCATGGCACAAAGAGGTGGTATTCAGACTCTGAGTTAGTTATGGGTGTGTTTTGGGCGGGACATAAATCAAACCAATCCGAGTGTCGTCTCCCTTTAAGAGCCAGGTGCACCAGGACCTGATACATATTTAACAGTGGCACTCGTCTTCACTGAGGGACAGGGATGTGATCCTCGGCTGCTGGACCCTCTGCCCCACCGTTTCACAATCATCTGTCCCATCAACAACTCTGTTTGACTGCATATGAAAAGATACAATGGTGTTAAACTGAGGAGCAGGAGGAGGAGGAAGAGGGAGAGGAGGAGGAGGAGGAAGAGGAAGAGGAGGAGGAGGAGGAGGAGGAAGAGGAAGAGGAGGAGGAGGAGGAGGAGGAGCGCTGCTGCGTCCCTCTGTGTCCCTCAATAACGGTGGGATGAGAGGGTGAAATACGTCCTTAATGAGGAAAATATTAATGACATCACCTGCAGTGATCCTCCAGCAGCAGGAACAATATGTGTATCTGTACATTAACACGAGGAGCAGCTGATAAACTTCATTGATTATTTAAAAACTCTCCAGTTTTCCTCCCCGTTACCTGTTGTAAATACTGTTGGCTCCGCTGTCACAAAGCCAGCCTTAGCACCCTGGCTACAGCTAGCAGCCTGACTACTGTGCAAAGTAAAAAACAACGTAGGGTCCCAGTTTGATCTAGAAAAACCCTGATCTCAGTGCTGTGAAAAGGCAAAGTAAAACAGCCTGTTGTATTAATAAGCAGGCAGGTTTTGTCACTTACTGAACAACAACACCAGAGCGCTCTCCATCCAGTGAATGTCCGTCTGTTCACTCTTGGTCTACCTCAGTTTCTGTCACTCTCCCTCTTCACCTTCTTTGCCTCCTCTTTTTCGTTTGCAGCGTAGAGTTTCCAGTTGTTCCACTGTTACCTGGGGATAGAGACCGGGGAAAACAATGCCTCTTCCTGTTGTGGTTGTGTAATGTGTGCTTCCTTTGTGCTGTAATACAGCCTTTATGTCTGCAGGAAACCAGTCTTTATGTGGATGGTGTCATTTTTCTACAGTGTGCAGTCAGTACTTGCTTCAGAGTGAGAGGTTAAAGCAGAAAGGTTGTCTCCTGCAGACCATCTGATGAATCACACTGAAAGTGTTCGGATTGACCTCCGTCATGCAGGCAGCCGCTGGTGTCACATTGATTCAGTACACTATGAAAGTCAACTTGCTGAGTCTTGAGTTGCTCGAGGTAGCTAATCTATCACAGTGACCTTTTGGCCCAATGACACTCCAGGCAGCTGGTAATGTAGTTGTGATTAGGAAAGTCCTTGTTGGTGCGTTCATGATTCCTCCAACCTTCAGGACTTGAGAATAAAGTTGTCTGTTTAACTTTTTATTCTAAGAAAAAAACAAAGTCATACTTTCCTTATCATGATGCCTATTATTGCTCATTTTTTATCTTCCAGGTTAGATTTTTGCTCTACAGAAGCCAACTCAAGGTGTTTTTAAGCTGAAAGAAGACCAAAGTCTTTTTAGGCCTTTGATTTTGTTTGTGTAAATGAAAACTTGTTGTATGTATCGAGGGAAGTGACACTTTTTAGTGGAGCTGTTAAAATCAGAAATAGGGGTCATCCAATATGGCTGATACTGAAACGATTATTAGAGATGGAGACTGAAAATTGATATTTGGGACTGATATTCATTTGCAGTAAAAACTCTTTGTGCCAAAATTCCAAACAAGCAGTGATGAAATAAACACACAAAATCTTCATGTTGGTGTTCTGACAGTAAAAACCCTAATTTGGACCCTGCTGAGAACATTCAGAGCTGAATGAATGCTATGGAGGACAGGGACCTGTGGCCCTTACCTGCTTTTTGTTGCTCTGACAGTGAAACAAGCTTCTTCGAATAACTTTCAACTTTCTACATTTCCTGCTGCAAACATTCAAAGTTGACTGAATGTGATGGATGACATGTTAACCTAAAAGTAAAGTAAAGTACTTGTGTAAATGTACAGTTACGTTCCATTACTTTCCACAAGTGGCAGCAGCATCTGACAGCTGTTCTCAGTGATAAAGCCACAGTGCACTGACTGCTCACACACAGCTGGTGCACTGGGTGCTGGTGCACTGGGTGCTGGGTGCTGGTGTGCTGGGTGCTGGGTGCTGGGTGCTGGGTGCTGGGTGCTGGGTGCAGCTCATGAGCAGAGGTGCAGTCCAGTCGTGTCACATGATTTCTTTGGAATGAGACCAGCTCTGTTAACTGTCAACAGGCAGTGACGCTGCTGCCACTCAGTCCTCTCAAGGAGGGTGACAACGTGCCCCCCCGCCCGCCCCTCCCCCAGTACTATGACTCAACAGAGCGGCCCCCTCACGTGCCCCCCCACCACTCGCACCCCAGCGGCCGCCTGCCCTCCCACACGCACCGCCCCGAGGACCGCAAGGCCGGCTCCAGGAACGGAGCGCACAGCGTAAGAACCGTCATCCCCTCCCCCGTCTGCCCCCTCCATCTGTGAGCGCCATCCATCAGCACACTGAGCCGTCGCACCTCAACGTGTCATTTCACTGATCCTGTGTGCTTACCTCCATGCTCACTCATCAACTCCATCCTAAACACTGAAGAGACTCATTCCTCAAGTCCCACCTTGAAACATGTCATTCATTTCACTGTTTTAATCCACGCTGCCTCCAGCCGTCACTGTGGTGTGAATGTGTTTAGCCTTCTCCTGTGTATGTGTGTCTGTGTGTGTGTGTGTGTGTGTGTGTGTGTGTGTGTGTGTGTGTGTGTGTGTGTGTGTGTGTGTGTGTGTTGATGTGTATGTGTGCCTGAGTGCTGCTACACGGTGTGTATTCTGACCCAGATCCATCTGGCCCCTCTCCCTCACAGCAAGCTCCAGACTACCGGCTGTATAAGAGCGAGCCTGAGCTGACCACGGTGAAGGAGGAAGTGGACGAGGCCAACGGTGAGGACAAGGACAAGACGGAGAGCTCTCCTGAGAGTAAAGACGCTGCAGCCTTGAAAGGTACTCCTTCTCATTTATCCAACTTCCTCCTCCATCTGGAGCTTAACTTCCTTTGGGCTCTATTCATCTCTGCATTCATATCTGCTGTAGTGTTCAGACTAACACAGTCCAAACATTCATGACATGTCTCTTTAATTCTCTGTTGAAGAGCAGACTTGTCTAAGCTTACTAGTGGAAACGTGACATTTAGCATATCTGACATCAC
Source organism: Pagrus pagrus (assembly GCF_965226575.1). Taxonomy (NCBI): domain Eukaryota; kingdom Metazoa; phylum Chordata; class Actinopteri; order Spariformes; family Sparidae; genus Pagrus; species Pagrus pagrus. The sequence continues at coordinate 20,690,825 of NC_140205.1, read as the reverse complement.
ACTGACACATTCACAGTGTGCATACAGTAGGGCTGCACTATTAGTCAAAGTACTATCAAAATTGCAATATGGCCTCATTTAGTATCCAACAGAGCTGTATCAATTGTAGCCACTTAGGCCTTCAGCTCGTCTGTATTGTTGGGTCTGGTGTCTCTCATCTTCCTCTTGACAATACCACGTAGACTCTCTGTGGGGTTCAGGTCAGGTGAGTTGTCTGGCCAACCAAGCACAGTAACACCATGGTCAGCAGACCAGTTACTAGTAGTTTTGGCACTGTGGGCAGGTGCCAAGTCCTGCTGGAAAAGGAAATCAGCATCTGCACTCTGTATGGAGAGGCTGATTTCCTCTTCCAGCAGGACTAGTGACAATACCAGATAGAATCTATGTGGTATTGTCAAGAGGAGGATGAGAGACACCAGACCAACAATACAGACGAGCTGTAGGCTGCTATCAAAGCAACCTGGGCCATCTCACCTCAGCAGTGCCACAGCTGATCACCTCCATGCCACACGCACGGATGCAGTAATTCATGCAAAAGGAGCCTCGACCAAGTGTTGAGTGCATAAATGAACATACTTTTCAGAATGTAGACATTTATGTATTATAAATCCTTTTGTTGATTAGTCTTATGTAATATTATATTCATGAGCTGTAAGATGTAATCATCCAAATTAAAACAAAAAAGGCCTGAAATATTTCACTGTATGTGTAATGAATCTAGAATATATGATAGTTTCAGTTTTTGAATTATATTCTGGAAAAAAAATGCACTTTTCCATGATATTCTGGTTTTTTTTTTTAGATGCACCTGTACATCATGGCAGTCTTGAGTTACAGCTCTCATGTTTCTGTGATGAATGAGTGGAACACAAAATACTTCGTCACAAAAACATTCATGAAGTTTGGTTCAGTAATGAATCTATAATAGGTCTTATAATAAATGTGGCCAAATCTGCTGGATCATAAATATACATACAGTAATTATAATATTTGGCTGATGTCTCTCTGCCATTTCAAGTTCAACTGAATCTTCTTCCAGCAGCTTCTGATTCATTGCAGACTTGCTGTTTGATGGTTTTTGGTTGACTCTTGACCATCCTGACCAGTTTTCTCTCAGCAGCAGGTGATAGTTTGTGTGTTTCTGATGGTGGCAGTGACACAACTGTGCCATGCACTTTATACTTACAAACAGTTGTTTGTACAGTTGATCTCGGGACCTGTAACTGCTTTGAAATGGCTCCAAGTGACTTTCCTGACTTGTTCAAATCAATAATGAGCTCTTTCAGATCAATGCTGAGCTCCTTAGACTTTCCCATTGTAGTGTTTGTGGCTGAGTCTAATGGCTGTATCAAACAAGCCCTATTAAAATGGGTCCAGAAAGGTCACCAGCTGGTATCAACCAGAATCACTCAGAAGAAGTTAAGATGCTACAAAGAACATTTGATTCACACGACTTTCTGTAATCACCTAATTTGATTGTTCAAGTTACTGTATGTATTTTTGAGCCAGCAGATTTGGTCACATGTTCAGAAGACCTATAATAAATTCATTACTGAACCAAACTTCATGAATGTTTTTGTGACAAAGTAGTTTGTGTTCCACTCATTCATCACAGAAACATGAGAGCTGTAGAAATCACTGGAACTGAACACTGTCATGATGAACATGTTCTGTACAGGTGGAGGGAAACTATTGACGGAGACTGTGTATATATTGTTGTGTTTATGATTTGTAAAGGACGGCAGCAGTACGGTTGATTCATGCTGCTTAAGTTGTTATAATGTTGTCACTGGGTGTCTCCTGCTCTTCTGAGCATTCTTGTAACATGTGTATGTAACTTGTGTATCTTTAGTGAAATGGAGCATGGTCACATGTTCAGTCACAGCATGAGCGATTAGCCTGCCTGCAGTGTTTGCTTGCTGATGTGTAAGTGACAGCGCTCCCTGGCATCTCTTTGACAGTGCCCCCCTACCCGGTGGGCATCATCCCTCCCAGGACCAAATCTCCCATGACCTCTCCCGAGTCCTGCACCATCGCCTCCTATGTCACCCTGAGGAAGACCAAGAAGCCTGAACCCAGATCAGTAGGTTTTGCCCTTGGCATCAAGAGAAACAAGAAATTGCATTGATTCCCATTCAGCAAATGTGGCAGAGCCAGCCTGAAGGATAGCTGTTTCCTTTGAGTCCGAGCTCTTTACATTCTTAATCTGCTCCGCCCACAGCATTTACAATGACGTGTCACTTTACCTAACACTCTTATTCAGAGCACACAGTGGACTCGCTTTGGGTACCGTTTTCACACATATTACATGTTTACAAGTGTTGCCTGACAGAAGAGTTCGCCTTCAGGTTCACTGCCTCTCTTCACTTCTCTCTCGGTCAAATCTCTGTCATGTGTGGGGTGATTTAGCAGGAAAACAGTGCAAGATACAGAACGGGCTCTGTGTATTCTTTAGTCTGTAACACAGGCTGATAATAGCAGCACATAAATCAATAATAGTTCTGTACGGACACAAAAGCGTCAGGCCTTAATTCTTATTTTGTCCTCTTCACTGGTTAATGCAAAGTCAGCACTCCCCTATGTTGTCTTGAAAATGTCCACAGCACTAATTCCATCAGTACATGTCATCACGCAATGACGTCATCACGCCATCACGCCATGAGTCGTGTTGTTCCCTTTTGACAAAAAGAACCTGTCTCACCCCGTAAAAAATAATTCCACCTGTTGTACATTTTTTGTTTTGTTGTAAATGTTGTGTCATTCCCACACAGACAGTTCATATTAAAGGGGCAGTCTGTAAGAAATGGCCAGATAGTCTGATAGCCCCTGTAGTTTCAGCTGGGAGATGTATGTCAGCGTTGAGTTCGCTACGTTTCGCAAGCTCTTAGCTTTTCATATCATCGATGAACAAAATCAAGTCACTACATTTCCTTACCAAACAGAAAACTACAACCATTAGCCAGCTACAGCTAAGGAGCAAGCAAGGAGCAGCAGTTAATCCGGTGACATGCTGCCCCCAATATCTCTGTCTTTGAACTCTGGTCATATTTTACAAAATATACCTTTAAAAGCCTTCCAGTGCCTTAAAGGTCACAGTCCTTCTCTTTCCAGGTATTTAGCCGAAACATTGTTTTGCTGAATTGTACCACCATACATTTTTTACCAGTTCATGCTGACCACACCTGCAACTCTCAGAGCTTCAGTACGTTAGAAAATGTTGTGGAAACTGTGACATCAAGCTTAAAAATACAAGTTCACTTAAACTACAGAAGAAGCAGTGATAGATTTACACAAACACAGAAACTGATGTAACTATCCCTCGTGGCTGTTGTGCCTACGATCACCCACACTACACCTCCACTGCACCACTATAGTACAGAGATGTACATTCTGACCATCCACCCTCACCCACAGATTTAGAAACAAGACGAATGTCAAAGGCCTTTGTCATGCCGAGGAAAGGTCAGGCAGTCAGGAGTCACTTTCTAGACAGCTTCATATCAAAGACTAGTAATGCAAACATAGACTCTAATGTCTCTATCTAATGAGTCGTGTCATGTACAGGACCGTCCCAGGAGTGCAGTGGATCAGACAGGGTTTGGGGAGCGGGAGGTGGGCAGAACGAGGATGAGTGTGGAGGAGCAGCTGGAGAGGATGAGGAGAAACCAGGAGGCCTCGTCGCTCCGAGAGAAGAAGAGAGAAACCCCGTCACGCTCGCCCTCCTTCAGCAAAGACAACCCTTTTGTTACCCTACAGGTACACACACACACACACACACACACACACACACACACACACACACACACACACCTTAACTAGAGTGATACTTTTTCTTCAGGACTTGAAAATTCTGACACATTTTAAATCTGTGAGTTAATTCAAGTGTGTGTGTGTGTGTGTGTGTGTGTGTGTGTGTGTGTGTGCGTGTGTGCGTGTGTGCGTGTGTGCAGACTCGGGTCCAGGCAGAGGGGGCCTGTGCAGACCCTGTGGAGCTGGAGGCGGCTCTGCAGCAGCTGAAGGTGGCTCACATGGAGCAGAGCAGGCTGGCTGCTGAGGCTGCTGGGACCCACACAGAACCTGCCGCAAAGGTTCATGGGATATGTTTATTTACATTGTCTGCTAATTATTGCCACGCTCTGTACTGGCAACAAGTGCCAACTGTAAAACATTATACATCACAGTATCCTGTACATCTTCATCAAAACAAATGCAAAATATTACAAGTAAAGTGAAACCAATGTGTTTTTATTAATCAATGGCAAACACTGTGTTCTAATGCAATTATATTATCAGATTCTGTACATCCATATAGTATGTACAAAGTAATGAACTTTTTATTTACAGATTTCAATCCTGTTCTTTGCAGTGTTTCAATCAGTGATAAGACACTGATTAACAAAGGGTTATAGTCTTGACATATGTACTGCAGTGCATGATTCACCATCACAGACCGGGTGTAAAGCCTTATGCACATTTCTGATGATGACTGGGCCAGCGGCTCCTGACATGATTCTATTTCCATCTCCAGGAGGTGCAGCGAGCGGAGGAGGTGAAACATGACGAGTGTGAGGAAGTGCAGCAGGGGAGGGAGGTGACCCCGCAGAGTGTGACGGAGCCGCAGGCTGAGTCCAACAGCAGCGACACCGAGGTACTGTCCGCACAGCCAGGGTGGACATATAGGCTTGTCTGTGGCTCTCAGCCCCAAGCCCACTGGCTTTAAAAAACACGTTTTACTTTCCTTTGGACATTTCTCAACTGGGAGGAAATATTGTATTTGCTGGGGACTACTTTCAGATGCCCATTCACGCACATTTGGTGCTGGGACAGCATACAACAGGGTAACAGGGATAGTCAGATCAGTCCCTAAGCGTTGAGGAGTCGTCTGGCCTGGGGGAAGAAGCTGTTTTGTAGTCTGGTAGTGACAGACCGTATGCTACGCTACCTTCTGCCAGATGGAAGGGGGGAGAAAAGTCTATGTGAGGGGTGGGTGGGGTCTTCCACAATGCTGGTTGCCTTACGGATGCAGCGTGTGGTGTAAATGTCTGAGATGGAGGGGAGAGTGACTCCGATGATCTTTTCAGCCGTCCTCACCACTCGCTGCAGGTTCTTGTGGTCCAGTTGGGTGCAGTTTCCGAACCAGGTGGTGATGCAGCTACCCAGGAGGCTCTCTATAGTCCCTGTGCAGAAAGTGGTGAGAGTGGGGGGTGGGAGGTGGGCTCTCCTCAGCCTTCTCAGGAAGTGGAGACGCTGCTGGGCTTTCTTCACGGTGGAGCCAGTGTTTAGGGACCAGGTTATGTTCTCCGCCAGGTGGACACCGAGGAATTTGGTGTTCTTCACGATCTCCACCGGGATGGATGTCCAGTGGCTCGTGGTCCCTCTGTGTTCTCCAGAAGTCAACAACCATCTGTTTGGTTTTGTCTATATTCAGGGACAGGTTGTTGACTTTGCACCAGGTTATCAGTTATCAGTAAAGGTGGTGAAAAGTCAAAAGTCTCTCCTCTGCCTTCTCTCTGCGCCTCGCTACAGAAAGAATAGCCACCAGTGATCAGTGCTGTGATGTAATTGTAGGTGTGGTTAGTGTGTTAATGATCAATAGGGGCAGTTCTGGGTTAGTGCTGCTGCTGTGTGGGTGAAGTGGAACCAGGCAATGTGTTGTCTGTATAACTGCAGTTGTTTTGGCAGTAAAGTGTGAACATTACACCAAAGTAGTGTATTATCAATAATTAGTCATTTCTAATAACCACACCTGCCCTACGAACAATTCCCAACACACATATGGGATAGATGCACACGGTGTCTGGTAGCCTGTAGTAAGCTGTACAGTGTAGTCTGCTGGAGGCTGCAGGGGCAGCAGGTGGAGAAGACTCACTATACATGGCGCGCTCTGTTAAAATTCACCGTCTGTAATCCCAGCCATGTCTGCCACACAGCAGATAATCAGCCATTGTGGCCGTAACATCTCCGAGTGTAATCTGGGACAATAACAGAGGATTTGTGGGGATGTGGAAGAAGCCAGGTTGGCTTTAAGGGTTTTATCTCCTGGATTCAGCCAGGGTTGCTAGCTGGGTCTGGGCTGTTCTCCAGCGGGATGCCACCCGGAGCTCCATGGAGCTGATCACTGTACACACACCAGTCGTCATTCCACGGCTGAGACAGGCAAACACACTTCTTCTCTCAGTCGTTTATTGTTTTATTCACTTCTTTATTCAGGATTTTTCTCTTTTGTCATCCATTTGCTCAAAAACTGACTCAAACTGATATTTCCTCATGTATTTCTTTCCCCTTCTTCCTTTACTTATTTAATCCCTAACTGTCCTCGCTCATACATCAGATATACTTACATATTTCATAATTATTCTATTGTTTAAAACATATGGAGCGACAATGCTGTGAAAAAAGAGCACTGAACCAATTCCCAGTACCAGCCCTGCTCTTTAACTTCCAGCACATCATGGCCATCAAACAGTGTTGTAATGAAGGTGTGTGTTTGTGTGTGTTTCAGCTGTGTGAGAGCCAGAGGGTGGTGATCGTTGACCTGGGTACAGCGCCTCAGCGTGTGGAGATAGTAAACCTTCAGCCCTTTGAGGATGATGAAAGCCGAGAGCAAGATCTGACCAGCTCGCCAACCAACACCACCACTGAAAACAGGTGTGTGTGTGTGTGTGTATGTGTGTGTGTGTGTGTGTGTGTGTGTGTGTGTGTGTGTGTGTGTGTGTGTGGAGCTCATTAGTGAAAGTGCAGATTAAGAGCTGTGGAAGAAGGGAAAGGGATTTCCAGGACACATATAAAATAAAAACAGATGACCCTAGTTGTCTCTGTTGTCCAATCAATAGTAGTCTCTTTTGCTTGTGAGTCGGAGTGTGACCCATTCTGCTTACCGTAGCTTCCAGACTCCTGAGCCTGAGACGCCGAGCCCCGAGCCGAGGGAGGAGGAATCGGACGTTACGCAGCAAACCACCAGAGAGGAGAAGCTGGAGAAGAGTGTGGATTCCTCCAAGCAGCTGACAGCAGACGACAAGAAACACAGCAACAACAACAACAACATGTTGGCTTGTAAGAGAGACTCCATCCATCACTGCTCACATGTGACCTCCATGGTCAGAACACCTGTGTCTGTCCAAACTGAGACCACACTTCATGTTAACCCAGATCCCTTCTGTTGCAGCTGCTCGCCAGGGTTGAAATTTGCCATTTTGGAAACCACTTTTTTTCATTCAAAGGTGCTCTAACATTACAGAATGTTGTTGGGCCTCAGCTAAGATTCATGTTCTGTAATAGTCCATCATCATCTCCTCCCTCCCCGCTGCTTGCCTGCAGGGGGCGCTCTCGTCTCCTCTTTCTTCACCCACAGCTGCTGCTGCTCCTGACGCTGCAGTTTAGCATCACAGATGTGTGTCAGGTTGACGTTAGTCTACTCTGACTGTCAGAGCCATTTGGAATTTGATCCAGCCCATTTCACTCCTGGTCTGGGCTCTGTGAGTGAAGGCCCCAGTACTGAAGGATCTTTCCACATTGAAGTGACACGCAGTTTTCTCAACACTTCATGTGTAGACATTTTTAGATTGGATATCTTTAAAGAATCCAAATCAATTTCATTTGAAAGAATGTATTTGAGAGCAATTTCTTTTATTTTTATAATAAAAAAAAACTTGGTTGAGAGTGGCAAGCAAAAAAAATAAAGATGGACTATAAAACTAAGAAGAGTGTTGACCAACTATACAACAGACAGGGAGATAACATGAGAGTGTCAATAATATCTAATGATTGAATCATTAAGTAATGACACTGCTGAGGCCACATGAGCAAGCTTTTCATTCACACATGATAACACAATGTAACAATGACTATCGGAGGAATTCCACAGACTACCTGATCTGAGATCAGTCCTACATCAGGCTGTAGGCCAACAGCTGTGTGCTGTCTCCCTGCTGCCTCACTTTATGTCTGCAGATTGAAATGACTTCTCAACATGTCAGACTGTCATGTCAAAGCCTACGTACAGACACGTCCACTGGGTCTCATGTGGCACAGAGCAAACAGACAGCACACTCTAGTGGGTAAATAATGAAACTGCAACTTTTAAAGAATGAATCAAGGAAGACCATCACACCCGTCACCATGATCGCAGTGTGTATTTACCACGTTATTACATCTTCCAACTCAGCCTTCATTTTGATCTCAGCTACACACACCTGTGAAGTTTTGAGCGTCTTGCTATAATGCTGACAAAATCTGTCCACAGACAGACAGACAGACAGACAATGAGAGGGGCCATTCTGTAGTACACTGAGTGCTTTGCCTTTTGATACTTTAGGTACACTCTGTTCATAATGCTATAATACTTTTAGCTTATGTAAGATTTTGAAAGCAGTTTTTATTAGTTGTATTGATACTGAAGTAAATGAACTTTCTGCACTACAGCTAATGTCCACCTTCAAAGCAGTCCAGCAGTTAAATGACAAAATAAAACCTTGGAAACGTCTAAAGAAATGTCTACACACAAATAGTCCTGCAGACCATCCCCAAAAGCTGAAGAGTTGGTAAAGCGTTAAAGAGTGATTGATTTGTTTTTGGGTAATAATTAATTGTTCATAATCTTCCACGGCTGAATTAAATGCAAAGTAAAAGTAAAAAAACAAGATTCAAGAAACTTCATTGTCTGTAACATAGTGACAGAAAATGACCTTCGGTTAGGGCTCAAACATGAAAAAATATTCACACCCATGAGACTCACGTAAAATCACACAACACTACATTAAAAGAGTAGTGTCTGTTTTGCCCTGTTTAAAATGCTCTTTGCAGTGGGAATAAAAGAGTTCTTGAAAGTTCTCCTTTTGGCCAGAGGTACTCTGAAAGGGCTGCCTGAAGGGAGCAGCTGAAACGAGTGATGAAGGGGATGTGAAGGGCCCGTCACCAATGTAACTTGTACGCATCACTGTGTGATCTCTGACTCACTCTGATTTCCATCCTTCATCTCTTCTTCTCCTCTCTGCAGCGCAGACGTTCACCTTGGTGAGCAGCGACGCGTGAGCGACGCCTGCCTCGACATCCACACTGGCGTCCCATAAAGCCACAAATGTAGCCAGCCTGCAACGAGCATGCTCCACGGCTTCCTGCGTTTACAACAGAACTACTTTGACACTACTGTTACATGCCCACAACGAGACTGAGAGGACGGCAGCAGACACAGACGGGACATGAGGAAGGCAGATGTACTGTATCTTTAGCTCCTGTTAGATCTGTCCATACTGATATGTCCCTGAGCCAAACACCAATTCTATGGAGTCATATTTGTCCCAAATAATGTCTGCATACAGATCACATTGTGAAATGGTTTGGTCATAAGACAGTTACAGATAAGTTCTGTTTGGCCTGAAATAAACCTGCACAAGCACAGAGTTGTAAAATATGTCTGCCTCTATATAAGATGAATCACGTTCACGTTAGAAGAGCAACAAACCCTTCTCCTGGCTTCAGCCACACAATTAAACAGGAAGATGACATACTCAACTGTCAGCTGACTCCTAAAACTATATCATGGTCATAAAAAACAGCTCATAGTTTAATAAGGAGTGTTGTTGTTTGAGCAGCGTCTGTTTGGTGTTTAAAGGTGCAATGTTTAAGAACTGTCCACCTGTCCAATTCATACTCAAAACAAATATGGGGCAGCATATCAGTCGATAGAACGGGCTACATAAGTAATGCCTTACAGTAAGATATTACTATACGCAGTGCCCGACTGATTAATGCGTTTCAAACAGGACTTTTGTAATATTATTAGTTACTGTGTCCAGTAACACGTTACTGCCTGAAATGAAGTGTTTGTTGATATTGTTTTTAAAAGTGTCCGCACCACGCCGCCAGAAAAATGTCCCCCGAAGAAGACTCATGTCAGCGGAATGCAGAAATGGCTACAGGGTCAGACTCTTTTAAAACAGAGAGGTGAAGTGGCTCCTCTTCTGGTGAGCATCATTAACCTTGGCAGTCAGAAGTCAGAGCTGGGAATGACGTCGTACCTGAGTTGACTGCCTTCCAGCACAACACGTTGGAATGCCGTTTCTAGCCAGCTTGGCCATTGTGAGCCATTGTTAGCAATACCAATTGATAACAACACATTACACAGTATTTTATACAAGAAAGTGTCCACAAATAGACATTGGACAGTGCTGCATGTAAGACTGATTTAATGAGACACAAAGACAAGTGCTAATAAACAGTGTACACGCCAGCTTTCACAACTGTTGATAAGCAGAGCGGCCATTTTGGATTCTGAGGTCAGGGCTGGTGAGGTGTATCTGACTTTCCGAGTTGGGAATCCAACTTCAGGGGTAATCCAGTTGAAATGGGCGACTAGGGACTCGTAAATTCTGACTTCCTTGTTCAACTGGAACACATCATTTTTTATAAGGGAAAAAAATGTACTGGAGTCAATAAAGAGAGACACATACATTTTTGATTTTGATGTTTGAATTGTGCCATGACTGACACATGTGACTTCTGTCCATTTTAAAAAAAGATAATTTTGCAAGTCAAGAAAGCCATTAAAATAGCATCTAGTATTGTGTTAAACTGCTCAGTGAACTACATCGTCTCACTCAACAAACATCACCAAACCAACACGGCTGTAAGCTTAAAGTCTCAGAGAAATGTGAAAATCACAACAGGTCTGGTGCTTTTGACAGCTGCAGTTAGGAGAGAGGAGAGCTGGTCGGTTCTGTGAGCTGCTGATGTACTGGACGACTGTACAAGGTGTCAGTTAAACTAGACAATGTCACTAAGGCGACTGCTGGCTGTGTTGTTTTTCCAATTATATATTTTCACAGCCTTATACTTTCTCAAGTTGGAAAATGATCTTTTGAATTCACAAACATCATATGTGTGATTCATGACACAATTCAAACAGGGTCAAAGCATATTGTATATGGCCTGAATAAATGGGTGAAACAGAGATTAGTGTGCTATCTGTTTAGCTTTGGGTGTAAAGCAGTCAGAGAGAAGTGATCGTGACAGCCTATTTGATGAGTTGCCTGTGAAGTAACCAGCTACCCCAATACGAACTGTGGGTTACATATTGTCAAAAACTGTATTAATGCATCCAGTCAGGGTGAATACTGTGTAACACAAAGAGTGAACCGCTGATCCTGTAGTTCAGACTTTTAGAGCTATAAATATAAAGAGTTCAACCATTTCACAATCGTGACTGTATGTAGAACTTGTCTTGGGGGTAAAATAGTGAAAATAGTCTCCATAGAAATGTGTTGCCAAATACATACACACACATCACTATACAGAACTTTTGATACCTTACTAAGTATTAAAGTCATCTTAACATAATGATTATTAGAGTATTGTACTGATCTGGAGGAGGGATATGAGCTGTTACTGAGTTGCTGGAGGTGAGTGTACAGCTGTATATAAGAGCATTGGAGTCTCACCACAGACGGGCTGAGCACCAAAACTCCACACACATGCAGTGCTTTACTTTAACCCCAAAGTGACCGCGATGCTCCTGGATTTTAACCTGCTTTGATTTTGATTCTTTGCGTTGTTTTGACACCGGAGGCTCCCTTATTGCTCTATTTTCACATCTTTTGCACCTGCAACACAACAGATTGTCCTTTAGTGGATATATATACATATATATATATATATATATAAATAAATATATAAAAAGTATATATATGAACATAAAGCAGATTTTTACTTCAACAAGGTGCCACTTCATGCTGCTGTTTTTTCCTCTTTTTTTGGACAGAACAAAGTATTTTGCAGAAGTTGTGATTATTTATGGAGAGCAGCAGTCTGAATCTCCTGAAGTCTGTTGATGACACACATAGTATGTGAATGTTTTGGATTTCCAGTCTGCTTTTTCGGTTGCGTCTCTTTCTGTTTCTCTGTCTTTGGTTTACATTACTTAAAGGATATACAGTAAAGAGGCTGAGGACATGACACAGATTAGACATTTTGCATTTGAAGAATCGGAGAATAGCACATGTACGAAGCAATAAGTAGGACTTTGGAGCTCCAGGATATAAAAGAAATTTAAACGAGATGTATAAACTGTAAAAAAAATAAAAAGATAGCATAATTTATGTACACACAGCAAAGAAGAGTGAATATTATAACTATAAGAGGTTATTATTAATATTATTAGGGTCAATATGCAAAAAGTTCATACCCCATCTGTTTTATATCATGTGAAATAAATGTTGATGTTCTTAAAACATGCTTGTTGCTGGGTTTTTCTGTCATCGGCATGTCAAATGAACTTTTGCCTTTTAGATATACATCTATATATTCTCTGATCTTTCTTTCTTTTTGTCCATTTGTCTTTATCAACCTTTTTGATTTGTGACTTAAAATGAATACAACTTGAGACCCCACATAACACGTCGCTGAGGGACCAGATTTGAGGTGTTTTTTGATATCTGAAGAGGTAAACGTATCCAGTATTTTACAAGAGAAGAAAACATAAAGGGAGAACATGTACAGTATCGTATGCTGCGATCCATTGCAAGTCGAAAATCAACATTTCCGAGTAAATATTCCTGACTTCCAATCTCAATGTGTGACAGTGCACCTGCTCAGCTAAACATGGATAACCACAGCAAATAGATGGTGGGCGAGTCTTTGAACTTTGCAAGCTACTAAAGAGCACATGAATAGTGACAGGAGGAGCAGGCTGTTGTGCATGCTCGCTTCTTTCAAGCATAAAAGGAAATGGCAACCACAAAGTTTTAAAGCATATTTCACAACACAAACACTGCGTGAAGTAAAATGTGATGAAAGGTTATTGTTCACTGTGTGTGCTGTGAAGTCAAGTTTGTTACCTGGAATTATGACTTGTCGGAGGTTATTTTTTCCAGATTCTGAGTACAGTGGAATGCAGCATTAATTTTGTGGACCAGATTTGTTTTAAATCTTGCTGTCTAGGCCCTGTGACCATTCAGTGATCACTCAGATTGAATCTGGAACCCTTTGGAAGGACTGGACCCTCAGGTGGGGAAACAATGGACAAAACAACCTGCACTAAGTCAGCACATACTGAAGGTTAAAGTCAGGAAGAGTTCATAGTTTGCATGAATATGAAAAGGTTCCAGTTGTGAAACAATAATGGTATTTGTATGTCTAAACACAGGATACATGATTGAGTCATGTAAAATGGATCAGAACCACCACAGTCTGCACCTTCCACTCATCTGGTACATAACACTGATCAAAAAAATATACCAAACGATGATAAAGATGGTGAAAAATACAGCGGAGAGTGTATATAAGTAAGGCCGCTGGTCCAGATAATATACCTGGCCGTGTGCTAAAAACATGTGCTGATCAGCTGATGTTATTACTGTTATTGCTATGTTTAACATCTCACTCTCAGGAGACTCTTCCCTCCTGCATCAAGACAGCAAACATCGTCCCTGTACCTAAAACATCTGCTGTGTGTAGTCAGAAACTGGTTCTCCAGCACATCAGAGACAACATCTCTGCCAGCCTGGACCCTCACCAGTCTGCTTTCAGAACCAACAGATCCACAGAGGATGCCACATCCACTGCCCTTCACTCAGTCTTCACTCACCTGGAGAATAAGAACAGCTACATCAGGATGCTGTTTGTTGACTTCAGCTCAGCATTCAACACAATCTCACAATGAAGCTGATTGGAAAACTAATCCTGGGCTTGAGTACAACACTCTGCAACTGGATATTGGACTTCATCACAAGCAGAGCTTTTACAGAGGCGCCACAGAAAGCATCCTGACTGGAGACACCATAAACTGACATGGTTCATCACGGTCCAGGACAGGAAGGCTCTACAGAGGCTGATTAAAACCACCAGAACATCACTGGCACCGTCTACAGAGCATCAGTGACATCGGTGAAGTGAGATGTCTGCACAGAGCCCAAAGATACTAAAAGACAACACCCACCCAGACACAGTCTGTTCACCCTGCTGCCATCTGACAACAGATACAGAAGTAGCTGCTGCCATCTGACAACAGACACAGAAGTATCTGCTGCCATCTGACAACAGATACAGAAGTATCAGCTGCCATCTGACAACAGATACAGAAGTGTCTGCTGCCATTTGACAACAGATACAGAAGTATCAGCTGCCATCTGACAACAGATACAGAAGTGTCTGCTGCCATTTGACAACAGATACAGAAGTATTAGCTGCCATCTGACAACAGACACACAGAAGTATCAGCTGCTATCTGACAACAGATACAGAAGTGTCTGCTGCCATCTGACAACAGATACAGAAGTATCTGCTGCTGTACCACCAGACTACAGAGCAGCTTCACTCCCCAGACTGTGAGACTCCTGAACTCATCCTCCACATCCACCATGAAAAATAGTTCTTATAGCATAATGACTGAAGTGTTTACCAAAATGGTTGACGATTAATTTCCTGTTGATTGAGAATGAATTGACTAATTGTTTCAGCTCTTCAAAAAGCTGAATAGTGGACCTTCAGTTGGGATTGTTTTACCAACTTGAAGTGAACAAAGTTCATGCTTACACCATGTGCACAAAATCCTAAAAGTGCTGTGAATGAAAGTAGCCTATGCAACAGAGCTATCTCCATGACAAGTGAGCAAACTAAATCTGCTGATGTGGTTGAAAACAGAAACAGCAAACTGCATCTTGAGATTGTTTTGTCAAAAATGAAAGAAATGTCACCCAGCAGAAGAGCTAATTAGTTCTTTTATTATTAATAATTATTCTACTGACTATTATTAGGCCTTAATATGTAACTGTATCCTAATGTAGCTGGCACTTTTTCTCCATCTCAACTCGCAGTAGAGAAGCAGGCGGTCATTACTATGCAACAAGTCGGTCACAAAGATCAGCACTGGCCCCGGAGCAGATGAACCGAGGTTCGGTTGAAAACGAGGACGGCAGCGGTACCGTCGTGAGGCTACAGCGGGCTGAACGAGTGCTGGAGCCTGCAACAATCTGCACCTTGCTGAGATAAGAACGTGCCTTTTCAGCACTTTTTGAGTTGGATCATTTTTCTGTTTGTCGGAACACGTGGAGCTGAGAGGCCACAATGCCGAAGATCGTGTATATTTACGACGGTAACCCACTCGTTTTTCAAAAACAGTTTAGTGTGCTCCTTGTAGCGCTGCTATATTTTACCCACCTTATTATATATATACACACATTTAATATACATATATACATATTTATAAATGTATCATAAACTATTCCATCAAGATCAGGGTTACTGAATGTGAAAGGAAAGCGGGCACACATTTTGGACTGGCTACATGGGTTAAGTTTATAACTCAAGAGACAATCAGGGTTACTTTTAGCTGGATTATCTTAATGTATAGTAACTAATTTGAAATATTTACATTACCTAATTATTTTCTTACTAATTTACACTGGGGGTTTTTTTCTGTTGGTGGTCAGAGTCACAATGTCTTATTTCTGGTTGTAAACAAACGTTATCTGAAAACGTACAAGTAGAACGAATGGTTTTGCTAACACTGCTGTTTACAGATGCATTGAACTATTTCAATGTTCATATCAAAGTTATTGCTGGTATGAAGTGAGACATCCTCTCGAATAGACTATCTTTGGCCATGCGGAGCCCCGACGTCACGCACACCCCCTGCTGTGTTGTACGCTTGAAGCGGAGAGTGAGTGGAGGAAGAAGGGCAGCCTGGGGCAACTTTTTGGATAGAACATCACTAAATACCTGTTCGTGTTGTTCAAAAATGGCTCAGATAACGAGCGAAGGGGCCGAACAAGATTCTCAGCCGACGCCGGATCAAAACGGCACCGGTGAAACGGCAGAAACCGGCAATGAGGGACAGGCCGTGCCGGACCCCAAACAGGAACCGGGCGACAACAACGAGAACAGAGGAGGAATGGACGTGAGCAGTGGTCGTGGTGCGGCGGTGGAGCCCGGGGACAACTCGTCTCCTGCTGCGGACTCCGACAAAGAAACAGCGGTACCGACCGAAAAACCAGACAACGATGAAGGGGCACACGGCAGTGAAGTGTCTGAACCGGGGAAAAGTCCCGTACAGGGGAGTTTGGCGAGTAGCACTGATTCCGCACAAGAGGGCTCCCGGGTGCTGAAACAAGAACAAAGAGAGGGGGAGAGCGTGTCCTCCTCACCGCCCACCGACCGCACAAAGACCGCCGAGAAAGCCGAGCACGGTACCAAGAGACGGGCCAGCGTGGAGCTGACCTCGTCGGATGGAGAGCCGCTGAGCCGGATGGATTCAGAGGACAGGTTGGTAAAGTAACGCTGGTGGACAGCATGGAGAGGCCTCGCGCTGCTTTAAACAGGCTGAGGTCTCGACATGGTGCCGCTTCATTCATCTCACTGTTAGCGGTGACACGTTTCATTACACGGGACATTGTTTTGTCCTCGCCGGGAAACCAGCGAGCCGTCGTGAGTCCGGGGGACAGTGAGGGACGTTAGCTGAAGGCTGCGGAGACGTCCGTCCGCTGCGGGGTCCGCTGCGGGCTGCTGCTGGACGTCCCTCCGGTTCGTCGGGGAAGTTTTTGTAAGCCGAGCTGAAACGATCGTTTGTGGTTCAAACATGAAGCGTTGTGTGTCGATCCCGTCGCGTTATAACAGAAACGGTGTGACTCGTTTTATAGCACTTAGTCCAGCAGCACATGGCAGCAGACATCTGTGACAGATCATCAGCTCACACAGAACCAGGCAGTTCTGCTGCCAATCATTTTTCTGTATTAGGACCTAAAATCATTTTCATCACGCACCGTAACCTTGTATATAAAGGAGGTTATGGTGTATAGATGTGACTCTCATACATCTGCTGACCACCAGCAGGTTTGGGACCTACACATGTAAGTTCACTGACATCCTGCTTCAGGGCTTAAACATCTCCACAAACCATGTGATCTGTTGTAAAGACACACAACACATGTCAGCTTCCTCAAGATGCATAAACATCGAAGGAGGAAGTCAGAATGCCACACACACACACACTGAAACATATCTCATCTAGGCAACTCAAGTCCAAGTTAATGTAAAGATTGTTACCCGCAGCCACACACTGCTGAACCAACAACAACACTTATATATAACAGTTATATGAGCAGATCTTAATAAGTCATTTCCTGAAACATGAAAAATAGTTTTTTAAAATCATTAACTAATATGTGATGAACTCTTTATTTGGATGATTGACACTTTACTCACATTTCCTGTGGGCTGTCTGACTACTGTAACATCCACATTAGTTGAATATGCACCTTGCTAGTTCACTTTCAGGTAACTTAGCTATGATGGCTAACAGTGGTTGTGGTTGTTGGGTTAAAACTCACAAATAGGTACGTTTGTCACTGAAAGCATTTGTTTCAACTCCATGTAATTCTATATTTCCACAGTTCTAACGCTAAAAGGCATATTGATGTTAACATTAGCTTTTAAGGCAGCAAAGCAGTTATGTTAAGGAGCAGGAGTGAGACATGCTGCAGCAAATCCAATCCATGGAGGCCTCAGACTGCGCTCTGACCCGTCAAGGCATGGACACAGGACCTCTTGGGGTGTCCTGTGGCGAATCGTTTTGAGTTGAGTTGGGGCATCCATGGATCGGACTTGTCGCGGCACGTCCCACCGATGCTCAATTGGATTGGGATCTGGGGAATTTAGAGGCCAGGTCAACACCTTGAGCTCTTTGTCATGTCCCATTCCTGGGCAGGTTTTCAGTGTGATGGGGCCCATTGTCCTACTGGGTGACACTGCCATCAAGACTGCCGTTGCCATGAGTTGGTATGCTTGGTCTTAAACAGTATCTTATGAAGAAAAAAGACAAGGTAGGACCTGTCTAATAATGATATTATTGGACAGTGTATGTCACACGTTCAAAAATGTTTGTTTGACAGTAAATTGAATTTGTATTATAATTGTTTGTTGAATCAAACAACGAACAAATAATAATTATAAAAGTTTATTCATTTCTTCTCAATCAAAATAAATAAATCATTCTCATCACTTCTAAACAGTGAAGACTGAGACTTTATGCAGAAAATGTGAATGTGCTTCAGTGTAGCAGTGATTGTAACAAAGTTTACCATGCACATGTTTTTGTTTTACTGAAGTACTTTAGTGGCCTAAAGAGTTATAAAATTAAGTAATTCACAAAAAAGAAAATGTCATAGGAAAATCTGAAAAGAAAACGACAATAAAGAACAGAATGTGGCAGTGCAGATGTGTTTTGTCAAGGTTCAAGTCTTTTCCTGGATGACCCTGCATTATTTAGCCCAGAGCCCTCTGTGTCGGCACTGTGGATGTATTAAGGAAAACTGGATACACCTTTCCAAGATGGTGCCCCATTCTCTGAAACTACAGTTGTGCACTGGGTGCAAACGCCGAAAAAGTCTCTGTGGGCTTCGTCACACTTCTGTGTTTCTGGGCCTGCAGAGAATGCATGGCTTGGTCAGCACCCCACCGCGTAGCCGGACTGGTTTCATTGAAATGAATGAGGGTGCTGTGGTTTTTTTTCACAGGGCTGAAGTTGCTTTGAGCACAGCCCTACTGTGACTGATGTTAATCTCCTCCTTATTCTCATAGCTAGGATCAGGGTATCTGCTGATCTGATGCCAGTGCTGAATATTTATATTTTCTGAATATAAAATCTGTATAATGCTTTCACCTCAGTCATGTACCTTAATCTGCTCATTCAAAATAGTTTGTTCCCGGTGTAAGAAGGCCTGTGACGATTGTTTCTTTCTGTTTACCTCCCCCTTTTTTTTCTGCCGTCCATGCTGAACTTGAAACATTTCTCGATTCATTGGAAAGTGATCTTTCCCTGGAAGCTTCTGTGGCAGATTGAAACTGTGTGAATCATTCAGAGTAGTTGTGATAGTGTGAGCTAAATCCTGAACCTTGGCCAGAAACCATCTAACCACGCTCAGTACATAAACATCAGCCGTGCCAACAAGGTGGGAAATGACTAAACTGACACTTTAGTGAAACCGTGCACACCTACACTGCTGCTTATTAGATACAGTATGAGTAATAGTACAGTGTATCAGGATCACTGGAAGCTGCACCACTCATGGTCCCATTCTCCCCTCCAGTTCTTGGAAATGCCACAGTAAGGCTGTTTTCAGATCAGATCCGTCGGTGTGGTGACAACACACTTTTTCCCATTCATTTTAATGAGGGCAGCCCGACGTCACATAAGTTGCCGTTCAGACTGGCAGCATGAATGAGTGAAACCACAGTAGAGTGTAACGTCATGTGTATTCACTCAGTTTGACTTTGTACACCAGTTAAAACACATGTTTTGTCGGACCGGCATGTTTAACCTACTGTGGCAGAGGCGTGACAGCAGACCAGCTCAGTAGCTGGGCATGTTATTTAGCTTGGCTGAATGCTACAGAGAGAACACAGCGGTGTTTCGCCACACAACCGGTTTTGGTCTGAATGTGCCATTAAACTGAAGCATGACATGACATTGAATCAGAAAGGTTTGATACCAGCTGTTGTCATTGTGCCTGAACACTAGGCCCGCTAAGCTCTCACCCATGAAACATACAGAGTGGCAGATGACCCTGTGACTAAGACGAGTACACAGTTGTACAACTGAGCGTCATCGCAGAGTGATCTGAAGTACACACTGGCCTCTGCTCCCCTATGATGTTCTCTTGACTCTGCAGTATAAGTGTGATATGTTAGTTTGTGTTTCGTGGTTAGTAAAGGCACAGTGAGGGACACAATGACTACACTGGTAGATACTTACTTTTTTTGTGTAAAGTCTTTATGCCAGTGTAGAAGGGGACCGCTGTCTAATACCATCCAGTCGAATCAAATCAATTCATTAATGATTATTTCCTCCAGAATGTAAGAGCAAAGTGAAACATACTGATGGCTGTTTTCTTACAGCTCATTTTTCAAACTGCCAAGTTATAGTCCAAAACCTAAAGGTAATCCATTTAACTAATATATAGGAAGCTACAACCAGCAAACGTTGAGTTGTCATGGAACAAATCAGATGTGTGTTATTTATAGGTTAGGGTTAGGTAGTAGACCTGCTGGTAGGTAGACTGCTTTGGTCAGAGCCAGGCTAGCTGTTCTCCCTGCTTCCAGGCCATATGCTAGGTTAAGCTAACTGGCTGCTGGCTCAAGCTTCATATTTACTGTATAGTAGTGGTGTGAACTTTCTCATCAAGTACATATTTTCCAAAATGTTGCACTGTTGCTTACATTTTCCTTCTCTAGCAGTGTTCACAGCCATGTTGCTGCGATGGTCACGTGTGGCACAATCTGATATCGCTGTGTTGGTGTTGAACATAATGATAAATTTCACTCCAGGACCATCATTGAAACTGACTGATCACTTTCTGTAATGGCGTAGATTTGCGATTTGGGGGGAAAAATGGAAATATATACGCACATGGGAGTAATTCTTTGAAACACATTTTTAACGATATGAAATGGTCTCGTTTAACCCAAACCTTGCTTTCCTGAACAGAAACGGAAAACGGTGACACAAAACTTGAAAAGACACAGAAGATAATCAGTGAACATGTGGTTTTCACTGTTTCGTAGTTGAAATGAGTTCACATCAGAACAACTTGATTGATCAGTTTCAATGATGGTCGTGGAACAATATTAATAATGTTTTAGGAACAACACCAACACAGTGCTATCCAATATACAGTCACCTGTGTGTGAAGCATGCAGTGGCAACAGCTGAGAGCTTACATGCTTTAAGGGGCTGAACAACAGTGCTACTAACAAATTGCAATTTATTACATATGACTGGTTACCTTTTATTTTAAAGTACTATATTATGCATAGAGTAATAAATTACTTATTTCACTCCTTTTTCGTGACTTTCAACAAAATGCCTAAATAAAAATTGAAACACTTTAAAGATGCATCAGATCTTGATCAACAAATTCTTCACGTTGAAAATCTTTACTGATGTACATTGTGTAATTTGTTGAGAACAAAATGGCGAAACAACGGTCAGTGGAAACCAAAATCATCAACCCACTGAGGGCTGGATTCAAAATCACACTGAAAATCAAAGTAAACATTTGAAATGACAGGCTGATCTAACTCTGCGGATAATGTCCTGGGGGATCTCCTCCCAGACCTGGATCAGGGCATCAGCGACCTCCTGGACAGCCTGTGACCGTACTTGGCGTCGTCGGATTTACCGATGCATAACGTCCCGCAGGTGGTCAGGGGAAAAAGAGACGCCGGTCAATGGCATCATTGCCTTTGTCATCAAGGCCAGGCATTGTCCTGCACCAGGAGGAACCCAGGGCCCACTGCAGTAGTGAAAGGTCTGACAGTCGCTCTGAGGATTTCATCCCGGTACCTAACAGCAGTCAGGGTACTGTTGACTATGACATGGAGGTCTGTGCGACCCTCCAAGGATATGTCTCCCTGGACCATCACTGACCCACCACCAAACCCGTCATGCTGGATGATGTTACAGGCAGCATAACATTCACCATCCTGCTTTCTGCTCTTTCAACTCGTATTTGATGATTATCAATGTAAACAGATAGGGCAACCAGTGTCCTCTGTTTCCTCTGGCTGAGGTGGCATGTGTGTTTTTAGTGTAGAAGGGGAGTATCACAGCCAATCAGGGACACTCTCTCTCTGTCTCTATAGATCAGATATTATGACATGTCCCCTCAGTTGTGCTCTGGCAGATGGTTTAGTAAAGGTTGTCTCATAGACTTGTATAATTGAATGTGAGTTCTTTCAAAGATCTGATGTAATGAGGCGTTATTTCTAATGATTTCTTTGTTTCCTGCACAAGAGGGGACTGAATAGTTTGTGTTCCCTCTTTTATTGAATTGATTAGAATGAATTGGTTTGAGACACTGATCTGCCCTGTGTTGAACCAGTATATTCAAATTAATGTTTTACAGAGAAGTTACCACCAGTGAAGCATCTCAACTCAATCTCAACTCAGCTCTTCATGTTGTCTTCACAGCAATGAGGGCTCACTTACACTTTCTTAGCCTCAGGTGTATATAAACTACAGGTGAGGAACTTTCAAAAAATGTGAAATTATTGGTTATCTTATCGATATCAGCCATGAGGAGGTGATAAGTACTGGTACTGATGTTGGCTGAAATAAATCCATATGGGACATCCCTCGATATTTCTTTGTATTAGTTGTACAAGTGTGCAGTTGCAAATATTTATTGAGGATTGTAGTATGGGTATGATTTGTTCAATTCTAGTCTAGTCAAATTTCCTTTATATGGCGCCAAATCACATACTCAATACTAACCCTAACCCAGGAGCACACACTTAAAAAAAGGCCTGGAATCAAGGTCAGCAGCCATCAGTCTTCTTTAGCTGGAGAGAGACAGAGAAAATGTATATTAGTAAGAGTAAATCAATGGAAATGCTTAGTTACAGGAGCAATCTGTGTGTACATCCTCAGGACATTCCCCCCACTGTTAACACCTGTGTGCAGGTGTTTAATGCCAAGCATAAATCAGCATAAGTTGTCACAAACGTATTGAAACACTCCTTACTGAAGACTCATCCACTAGAGCAGGTGGATCCAAAACGTATTGTCCACTGTGGCTGTTTCATCAGACAGCCACATAGTATTTGAGGCTTTAACGGGAGCCTTTGAACAGAGGTTAGTTCAGTCGCAGTGGACAGAACTTCAGCCGTCTCCGTGAAAATAGAATATAATCCGTCGCCTGCTTTAATGCCCACTTGGCTGCCTCTCAGCTTTTGGTAATCCTGCTGTTGTGGCAGCTGTAAGACTTCACTGTAACTTTTGTTCTCAGAGTGGCAGCTGGAAGAATGTGTGTGTGATTCAGAGGTATTAGTCCTCTTGTAGGACGTCGAAGCACGGCCCCCACAGAAAGACACTGTGGACACAGAGCAGATGGTCAGCTGGCTCAGGCTGCCACACACACAAACACACACTGGCTGCAGCCGTCTGCTCGCAGTCACAGTTAAGATCACTTTAAGATCATGTGTTCTTCACATTATTGCAGTGTGTTGTTTTCAGTCTGTAGATGGATGTTTCCCTTCTAACAGCCGGTTAAAGTCACTTCAGGTCACTTTGACATTCCTATAAAATGTCATCAAAGGGTGACAAATGTGGATCAGTGTTTGACACATGCATTCACACGCAGTTGACAGTAAAACACGACACAACCAGTACTGGAGAAACAATTTGATGAGGATCTCTTCGACTCGTCTTTCTTTTACATGATACAAATCAACTCAACAGTGCTCCCTGGTGGAGAAGTTATATAATGGAGTCACTGTTTCTCTGCTAAATAACCTGAAACCTTCTTTGTACTTATCAGCCAATTTATATACAGATACTGATATACAGTACCTGCAATGCAATACGCTAACATTGGACTGACTCACACAGGTAAACTTACCTGCTGCTGGAGTCACATTTGGTCTGCATGCGGAGGATGTCTAACTGGTGCTATTCTTTTCTCTGGTGACATTTTGGCTCTCGTCTGGATAATCTGCCATCATATTCCAGTTGATGTGTGTATTGTGTCCACTCTCACAGCCTGGTGACCCAACCAATCACCAGTGCTCTGACAATATTTACCTCTTATCTCAATCAAACAATCATTGTTCATGTGTGTGGACTGAGCTCTACTATAGAAAGCTGTTTTCCTCTAAATGATTCCACTGTGTTGAACTGTCTGCACCTGGAGGACAGAGTCACACTGAACCTACAAATGTTTCTGACATTTTCCTTCATCCCATAACCCTGCAACTGCTTTGTCTTCATTTTATCTGCAAAACAACATTTTAATAACTGTAGTTGCACAGGAGATGTCTTCAAATGCAGCTGCTATTCTTTATCATGTAGTCAAACACGGTGAATCATGGGTAATACTGTATGTACTGTACTTTCTTGCTCTTTCTAATGTCTTCTTCCTGCTGTGTGTGTTCTCCAGTATCAGCAGCACCCTGATGGACATGGAGAGCACGGCGTCCAGCGGTCGCTCCACCCCGGCCATGCTCAACGGTCATGGTGGAGGTGCGGTGGCAGGGAGCGGCTCAGCGCCTGCGGGGGGCAAGTCTCTGAGCTACACATGCTGCTGGGATCACTGCCAGCTGCTGTTTCCCAGCAGCCCCGACCTGGCCGAACACATCAGGGCCACACATGTGGACGGACAGAGAGGAGGGGTCAGTGTCTCACCGTCAGGTTACTGTGTGTGTGTTCATGTAGTTAGTTTTCTTTTGTAAGGGGGAGACTGTGGAGTCCTGTGGTATCAAATAACTGAAACAGAGCACCTGAAGATGCAGGTGTTGGTCATTGTAGAAAATAACAGTTGGTAGGAATGTAATCTGAAGCAGTTTGACATGGACAGATGTTCCAGTCACATCTGATAGCCTCTTTGACTCATGCTGGAATAAACACATGGATCTAAAGAAGGGAAGGCTCCTACACTCAGTTTATCAGTCTTGTTATTGACAGTACTGGATGTCACTGGAGGAGAGCTCTGTGAGGTAGACCAGCAGAGACCATGTCTACAAACCCCACCTGCCTGTTTGTACAGATCTCTGTCTGCACTGAAGCACCTGAACAATCAGAAAACTGCCACATCTCTTCTTCACTCTCTTATCAGTCAGCTGACAACGTCACTGTTTGTCAGTTTCTGTGATCACTTGTGGGGCTTTTCCACCGGCACCAACACAAACCGTGTCACAATGATTTGCTTCTCCATTACCACTTTACCCACACCTAGTTGAGCCGTACCTGGAATAGACCTGTGCACCTGCCCCGCATCCAAGACTAAACTAATGCCTGTCCAGGAAACCTAAGAGAAAAATGTGTCTGTTCAGTAGTTTTGTAGCTTTGTACCGAATCTCTTTAGTTTCTCTCCAGTTTCTCTGTTCCTACGTTCAGATTCCTGCTGGATTTTACTGTTTCATCATGATTGCTTTCAGCAGCATCTGGAGTCGTGTTTAGTGACTGTTGGTAAAAGCTTTTAAATAATTAAATAATGGGGGACTTTTATTGTGAAGAATTTATAGGAAGTGAAACATGGATGTAGTGGCGCTTTGTTAGCGGCTATTCTTCGATAACACTGCAGCGAGGTAGAGTATTTGCAGCTGCTAGTTTGACCGCTACAAGACGACCGCATCATCAGTTAAAGACACACCTTCAAGCAGGGAGTCCTGTTGTCATGGAAATGCAGATCCCTGCTGTACTGGGCTGACATGCCAAGTCAAACCAGGTCAATCTGAGCCAGCGTTTGTGGAAAAGACCCACTATACTGTGTTGTGATACAGAATCATTTTTGTACGGAGACAATGAAACAAGTATGAAGTGATATTTGAGCCAGCAGTCAGCCGAGGTCCACAACATATGATGATCACAACATAACTCAGGCTAATGACACCACCTGCTCTTGTGATCAGCTACTGTAAGACGTGTGATCACAGAGTCAGTCAGAGGTGACATTAGATTGTCATGGTAACCTGTGGGAAGGCACGCTTACATCATCAATTGGCCAAACTCTGTTTCCAGCTTCACATTGGAATAAGAGGGGCTCATCTGAATGACATTCCCTCTCTCTCAACCACAAGATTGATCTGAAAGTAAAGGTGCACAGCAGTGCTTCTGTTCTGGGTGCGGCCAGTACAGGGCAGACATAGTAGAGCAAAGAAATCAATCTTCCAGCGCAGCAGGACGGATTGACACTGTTTCATTATCAGTTACATTAAAAACAAAGAGGAAAGCGTTTTGCATGCAGCTTTGTCACATTCACTCTGTCGTTTTTAATGTAACTGATAATGAAATGGTGTCAATCTGTCCTGTATTGATTTTTTTTTTCTTTTTTTTTTTCTAAATTATTCTGAAAGCCTTCATGTCTTTAAGAAGTCTTTTTGTCCAAACCCAGCTGTAAGAAAAGGGGATCATCTTATATTCAGGCCAACACAGTGATCTCATCACCACCCCTACAGTTTGTGTATTGACTTTGTAATCACAGTGTGTGCATGTATGTACTCCACACAGGTGTTTGTGTGTCTGTGGAAGGGCTGCAAGGTGTACAACACACCGTCCACCAGTCAGAGCTGGCTGCAGAGGCACATGCTGACCCACAGCGGGGACAAGCCATTCAAGGTGACCACACACACACACACACACACACACACACACACACACACACACACACACACACACCTACCTAACAGTCAAGTCAGTCATGAGTCAGAGTACCTGCTCACCACCTGGACTACATGTAATTCAGTCAGCCTGAACTCCCTCTGCATCATGTGAGCTGACTGTAAACGGTGTGTGTTCCTGCAGTGTGTGGTGGGGGGCTGCAATGCCACGTTTGCCTCTCAGGGCGGGCTGGCCCGTCACGTCCCCACTCACTTCAGCTCACAGAGTTCATCCAAAGTGTCCAGTCAGGGCAAAGTGAAGGAGGAGTCTCCATCCAAGGCCGGCCTCAACAAGAGGAGGAAACTGAAGAACAAACAAAGACGCTCGCTACGTATGTACACGCTCGCACACCTTTCTGTCCAAATAGTTTCATGTTGTTCCATTTAAAGATAAAACACATACTCATAAACAAAGTGATCATCAGATGCAGTGTGCAGCATCAAGTGATGCCACACACCATTATTGAACATCATGATTTATTTCCAGCCCGACCTCATGACTTCTTCGATGCTCAGACCATGGACGCCATCCGCCATCGAGCCATCTGCCTCAACCTGGCAACACACATCGAGAGCCTGGGCAACGGACACAGTGTGGTCTTCCACAGCACGGTGGGCTCACACACACATACAAACACACACATAATTATGATAATATAATCTGATAATCTTTATTTATAAAGCAGAGGAACAAGCTGCTGTACGATGCAAACACTGATGTAAACAGAGTTAGAGCAGGATGTAAGAATGTAAACAATAAAAACAGAACGACACATTGAGGCAGCACAGAACTCAAACAGTAAAAACAACTCACAATAAAGTTTACAGAACGTGAACATGCATTAGAGAGCAAAGTGCACAGGAAACAGGTGAGTGAACACCTGTTCAGACTGTCAGCTGATGTTCCAGAGGGAGCCACAACTGCAACAGCTCCGACACTTTGGTTCTCAGTCTAGATTTTGGGACAGCCAAAGGCCTCGAACATCAGCCCTCAGGTGTCATCGTGAACAGGACAGAGCAGTTCAGAGACATGACGTGGGGCCAGGCTGTGTGCTGATGTATATAAATCAACACCTCACTCTGTGGATAACCAGTGAAGACTGGCCAACACTGCTGAGGTGTGACCTATGTCTTGTATTGTGGTCAGCAGAACATTATCTTCATTGGTGTGTGTCTGTATGTGTGTGTTCAGGTAATAGCCAGGAGGAAAGAGGACTCTGGGAAAGTGAAGGTCTTGTTGCACTGGACACCTGAAGACATGTAAGTCCTGCTCTCCTCCCTTCTCCTCCTCATCCCCCCCCACTCTTCATGTCCTCTTCCTTCTCTGCTCCTCACTGTCCTGCAGCAGTAAAACAGAATAATGGTCAGGTCAGCTTCCCACTGTTCATGAAAACATCAGTGACATGCGAGACATGTAAGGAGATGTCCAGTGAGTGTGACACTGTACATATGTAAATGTATTCTTCACTGTGTGTCAGACTGCCAGACGTGTGGGTGAATGAGAGTGACAGACTGCAGCAGAAGACTAAGGTGGTTCATCTGTCCAAGCTGCCCACAGACACCGCTGTACTCCTGGACCCCAACATCTACAGGTCAGTCAGTCTGTCTGTGTCCTGGATATCAGTACAAAACAAACAAAAAGAAGAACAGTTGAATAAAGTATCTGAAACCTCTCTCTCCCACAGGATGTTCTTCTAACCGCCTCCAGAGGAACTCCACTGTCACTTCCTGCTAATCAGACCTCGAGGAGGATCGTCTCCTTTTCCCTCCGTCTCCACCTCTACATTCCTCTTCTCCCTCTCCCAGAGGATGCTGGGAGTTTAGTGACTTATTGTCAGGGCTGTCTTAGGCCTCCATTGTTTTCTCTATTAGGTGCTGAGTTTACTGAGGACATGTAGGGAAGATGTTGCTCGTTTTAGGTAACACAACTAGACTGAAAACTAACTGACAGAAGTGTAACTGTAGACATGTGTAGAGCTGTCTTTGTAAATACTTGAGATTTGTAATATATTTTTATACTTTGGATTTTTTACTGTCCTGTAGATAGATGTCTTTTTCTGCCAAACATTTTTAAATAGATGTTTTAAAAACTGATAATATTGATCATGTGCATATAGCAGGCAATGCTCTGGTTTAATGTCATTAAACTCTGGCAACAACCACATGTGTGTTTGTGTGAAGGGGACATGAATCTACTGAGTAGAACAAGGTGCTTCAGACAGGCTCTAATGTAGGCCCGGTCTAACATGGGTTGAATTTACAAAAATGCTCAAAAGATAAATATACATAAAGATGGGAACAAGTAAAAAGAGGTGAGGTGATCCTGTGAAAGTGTCAGGACAGGACAGCAGAGGGAGCCATGCTGTGGAAAGACACTGACAAAGTGATTCCTATGAAGATGATGCCTCAAATAGTCGTTACAGAAAACTTAACACTGATTTTTCAATGAATCTGAAAATCACCCACACCTCCTTCATAACAGTTGTTTATGTTGTATCTATGAGCTGAGTAAGACAATTCACAACGTTTCATTTCACTGTACACAACACGTGTTCATATGAAAACAGCGCGCACTGAGCTGTGGGTGGTGCTGTTTAAAGAACCGCCGACGTCATATTTAGTGGCCGGAAACGACGGACGGGAGACTTGTCCGCAGACAATAATGGCTGGGCTGCTGAAAAAGGTACGAGTAGAGGTCATGGTTTGTTTAAATGATGGAAGAAAACGCGGTGAACGGTGCAGAACTAACTAACTCAGTGTTGTTTGTACTACATTGTATTAATGTGGTTGATTTAAACGGGCACTGTTTTCCGTGTGTTGTGTGTTGGCTAACATTAGCTAACACCTGTTTTGCTAACTTGTCTAGGTAGGTTAGCCTGGTCAACTAAGTACAGCTACTTACAGGCTGCAGTTCTAAGGATTATGGTACGATAATATTTACTTCGTAGTAAATGTATACTACAATGTGGAAGCAGTAATGATAGCTAACCTACTATAGTACCCTTCCGCTGTGTTGTGCTACATTGCTTCAAATGAATTAACTATGGTAATTGTTGAAAAAACTGAACATGTAGAATACTCACAGGTAACACGCTTACTTTACAATGTCTGATTTCCTGTAATTTGCCACTAACGTTAGAGGTAAAATAGGAAACGTTTTAAAGCTAGCCATAGCATGTCATGTGTTAGCATACACTGGTCACACATTATGTTGACATCCAGATGGTTAGAAGAGATTTGGGGGATTCTGAGAACATCAGTTAGTCTTTGTGAAGGACAGCCTGAGTTTAGTAATGATCGCAGATGAATCACATGTTTACCTGTGTGGCCTGAATGTAGCTGACACTGAAGGACAAGATGCAGCCAGTGTATTCAACGCATATGGAGAAGAGAGTTTACACACTGAGCTGTCACAGAAGTCCCAACGACACTAACTACACTGCAACATCTTTCATGAGAGTTACTTTCTGTCTATCTTACTTCAGGTTAAGTAAGGTACTCCAGCAGCAGGACTGCTGCACTGGCAACCTTTAACTGACTGCAGCCAGTCATTAACACAGCCACAGAAAGATCAGCTAGTCCGGCTTTTTAAAGAACACCTGCTGTTATTAAAGTGGCTGTAAATGATATTAGAAGGCAGCTCATACTGCAGTTCTGTTGGTGAATATTATTAAAGATGGAAATATCTCCACAGCAAACTAGTTAAACTTCAAGACCGAGCTATACATCTTATATTAATCTACATTTTGAAGGCTCATATACACACATCCTCTAATTAAATCAAACAAATTTTATTTATATCGCCCAAAATCACAATCACATTGCCTCAATGGGCTCTACAATCTGTACAGTGGACGACATCCTCTGTCCTCTGACCCTTGATTCAAGTGAGGAAAAATTTGCCATGTTGAGGAATAAAAACAACCCATTCAACAGGGAAAACAGATGGAAGAAACCACAGGAAGAGCCACAGAGGAGGGATAATAATAACAACACATTATTATCATTATTATTATTACTATTATTGTCCCTCTCCCAGGACGGACAGACATGCAATAGATGTCACATGTAGGTAGTTTCTCATATTATTGACATTGTAGCATGGTAAAAAGATTACAGTATACTAGTGTAGGGTGTGTAATAGTCCCACTGCAGATAGGTGCCACTTGACCTGCCATATGTTTGATAAAGTCACCATTTTGTCCAACTATACACGTGTGATTAGTAGTTGACTGTATACAGCAGTGAAAATTCTGTTATACGAGGTTCTTTAAAAATAAGTAAGAAAAATTAAGTTTGAGCTTGATAACTGGAGCCTGAGCGATATATCAGCTGGCTGACATTATCAGCTGATACTGGCCTTTCACAGATATCAGTATCAACACATATGTTTTCTGATATGCACTGATTGTGATAGAGATTATTATAGTACAGAATATTATGCTTGGAGTAATAAATAATGATTAAATTCCCAGTGAAGTTTACTGTTTCAGTTTACTGATGTCATTTTATAGTTAAACTGTAAAATATCTCGTCTCTGTTGCATATCCTTGTCACACATGTTTGATATCCACATTTTTGAGGTCATTGCAAAAAATGTGTGCTGAATGATATATCGATATCCATAGTATTGGTTTCTTCCGAGGTGAAGTAACAAGTGTCTCTCCTGCTGTTCTCTTCCAGACGACCGGCCTGGTCGGCCTGGCAGTGTCCCACAATCCACATGAGGTGAGCAGCACACAGTACAGACACCACACACGGGTCCAGTGTGCACCAGTCACACTGCTGCACTCTTGCGAGAGGGAAACCTCCATCACATGGTGTGAATGCATGCAGTTATTGACTCCACAGAAAAATCAACCAAAAGTTAATCGCAGCTCATCAACACACTCCAGCCGACACTGACACATTCTCCAGGAATCTAACCCTCCAGGAGAGTTTGTTGCCTTAACTGATTTGCTCTGGTCTTCCTCAGCGTCTGAGGATTCTGTACTCAAAGATTCTGGCATCGCTGCAGACGATGCCACAGGACGCAGCCTACAGGAAGTACACGGAGCAGCTGGTCAACGAGAGGTTCAACCACGTCAAAGTGGTGAGTGGGGGTTGAAAAGTGATCCTCCTGCTTGATAATGTCTCTGTTTGCCTACATGTCAGTCACTTCTGCAGGAATAATGAGTCCCTATTTCCAGCCATGTGATTGACTGTTGGCAGGTTTTGATCCAATCCTCTGAAGTTGCTTTATAGAGTGTAGGTTACCACGGTGATGCAGCTTTATGACAGCTGAACACCTGAGTTCAACCCATATAGCTGACTAACCTTGTTCTTCTGTCTCCACAGGAGCCTGATGTTGAGAAGCTGGAGAAGAAGATAAACTGTGGGCAGATTGAAGAAGTCATTTTCCAGGTGGGTGACTGATGATGTATTTCACTTCAGTCTGTTCACATGCTGACACTGACACACATTACAGCTGTTTCGCTGATTAAAGTCCTACTTCTCACATCAACCAAGTTTGACTTGACAGTTGAAGGAGTCCCATTGTCATTAAGATAATTATTTCATGGCTTTACTTGGTGGTGCAGGTGAAGAGCAACAGAAGACAGGAGGAGAGGGAGGGAGATATATATCAAGGGGCCGCAGGTTTGAGTTGTTCAAAGGACTTGAACCTGGCTCTGGACTTTACCAACTGAGCTACTGTAGACATACTATTTTCAACTAGAATCTGGGCCATGTGAAGAAGTGAGCTGGCATTATTTTATGATGAGTTTATCCAGGTTCCTGGAGGATCTTCACATACCTCAGTCTCTGGAGAGCAGACTTTACAGTTCTTGGTTCCCATGTGTCGCCACCCCTGATTTCAACTTCCTACTCCACAGATTTTGATGGCTATCCATTTCAGTTTGCTACAGACACTTGAGGGAGGATCTGAGGAGGCTGCTTAATGACAGGACTCTGATCATAGTCTGTTAATCAGTGTCAATGCAACTGTGATATTTAGTCAGTGATGGTCTGTTCCCAGCTGTAGTGACTGAAGACATGGCAGTGTCACAGATCTACCAGTGCTGCTGAACTGTGTAGACTTCATGTTGATGACACTCTGCATCCTTGAAACAATCATCTGTATCTCCTCAACTGAATATTTCACATAATTCCAAAACTCCAGCTAAACATTCAGCATGTTTATGCTGTTTATCTCTCACACTGGGTGTGCTGGAAGATAAAACCCTGTATCTGTAGTTTGACACGTTAGAGAACTACAGCCAACAGCTAACCTGGTTATAGATTCAATAATTAATTAAATAAGATGTGTGTTATTGAGCTTTTGGTGTGTTTTTGACCCGAGACATCACCAGCCTAGCTGGTCCAGTCTTTATGCTAAGCTAATCACCTCCTTGCTCTCGCTCCACACTTGAAGAACAGAAATCTTTGTGTAAAGCATGATGTGAGAACTCAACTGTCTGTTATTCCTGGGATAATGTAAGTGCTACTGAATGCTGTGTGTCCTGTGTGTAGGCCGAGTGTGAGCTGGCTCTGTCCAGGAAGATGTCAGAGTGGAAACCATGGGAGCCGCTGGTAGAGGAGCCTCCTGCCAACCAGTGGAAATGGCCCATCTGAATACACCTATGTATACTGCTCATGTCATACCGTGTATGTGTTTCAATACCCCTGCTTCTACTCAAGTACTGTACAAATAAAAGTCCTCAAGATATTTCCCCATTTATTGTCATTGTTGAACTGTTGTACACCATCACATGAGTCAGTGTCTGGAGAAGCTCAATCCAAATCACTGGACTGAAAAAACAAACATACCTTCCTTTGCATCATTGAGATAAGAAGCTGTGTAATTGAGATATTTCTGGGACTACACTTAGTGACAGTCAGTTCTATTGTACCGGACAAGTTTCTAATGATATTCAGCTTTGGTCACTCAAGTTAAATTCTGGTAACGTGACAAAACCACGGTTTTGTTCAGTGAAGAGTGCCACAGTCGGCGTCATTAGAAGGGAAAAAAACTTAAACATCATGCTTTCCTCCCTTCATTCCTTCAGAATTATAAAAATTAGTTTTAGCTGGACTGCAGCTGCGGTGGTCACACATATTAAAGGAGCATTCTGTAGTGTTCATAGAGCTAAACCTGATCCAACAAACTTCCTCGGGCTTTCACGTGTGTCAGACGGAAGCTTCTGACTCTGCTCAGCTACTGTTTGCAGCTGCGTCCTCCTCCTCAGGCTCTGACCTCCTGTGTGCTGCTGGTGGCTCTCTGTAACAGCTGGAGCATGATGGGATAGATGGGAGCAAACTCCTTCCCCTGCCGAGCCCTCACCGACTGCACGTAGGCCTCCAGAGCGCCCCTTAGAGGACAGAGAGGACACACTTCAGTTATACCACTTGATTACAGCATATGAACAGCTAAAGCAAGTGTTTATAATGTACATGTCAGACATGACAGTTACAGCGTGGCTCAGTGCTAACTTGAGAGTACACAGAGGAAAATGATGGCTCGTGCTGTCTGTGGAAGTATTTCAATGTTGAAGATGGTTGATATGAAGCTACTTCTGACTTCTTTATAGACCCTATATTATCCTTTTATAAACAGTACTCTTACAATCTTGATGTAAAAAGACATTTATAAATATTAATGTTAAGGGTGTATTTTGTAAGAAATAGAAGAATTCAAGGGTTGCTGCAAAATCATGGGCAGCAGACTGTTGCCTCTTCAGATACAAGTGGAGTTATGAGACAGGACGGGCCGGGGCTAGCTGGTTAGCATGTCAAGTTCAGCAGACATCTCTAACACAGTACACACATCGTTGACACAACTTCAACTCTGTTGTTTCTTCACACTCTGATCATAATGGCTCTTATTTTAATGCTTTAAACTAAAATTCTGGCCAGATCTTACAGACTGCCCCTTTAAAAATCAAATCTACTGTCTCTTTAAGACAGAACACTGCTGTTTTTCTACTTCTGGTAGACAGTATGGTTGAAGTACTGTTCCTTTTCACAAAACTAAAACTAGCAATAAGAGAGAAAACATTTTTACATGTGCATGGAAGCAGCTGATCCATGTGAAGCTACTTTATATACTGTTAATAATGCATCATGTTATATAAGCGAACAGTGCTCGTTCAATGTAAATTCTTTGTTTTAAAAAAGTCACTCATAACTTACAATTCCACCTGTGCCTTTCCTGCTTTGACATGTCAAAATGTCTGTTTAGATGGAAACATAATGTGTGGTCACGTGCACTTTACACAGTATCACCTCACAGCAACTATTGTTCACTGGTCAACTTTCAAAATACAGCCAGCTCCATTTACAAAGGTTCCATCAGGTGAAGGCAGCTGAACCCATCCAACAACCACACTTAGAACAATGACTTGTAGTCAGCTGGCAAAAGCATGCCGTATTCAACATGAGCATGACACAGTTCACCACTAGAGGCCGATCATTCACCACAGATCAGATCACAGTGGCTTTTCTATGAGATGATCCGAGCCGTGTAAGTTCATTCAGTTTTGTTCCCTGTAAGGGCTAAAGGTGTTTGTTGATGGGATGGATTTCCCACATGGACCTTAGGTGTGTGCATGTGTGTGTGTGTGTGTGTTAGCTGTGAGGTACCAGCACTCTGACCTATAAAAGGAGCAAGCCAATGGAACAAAGGTTACCTGAGGAGAGTGAGCCTGTCTCTCTCAGAGGGATGATCATCAAGCCACTGGGAGTAACGGGCGATGGACCACTCTGCTCTCTGTGGGGGACAACGCTCTTTAGTTGCTGTAGTGATATACAGTAGTTTTGGGATTCATCTGTCAGTGTGTGTACGCACCTGGTGGGGTGACTTGAGCTCAGACGGGGCTCTGGTGAGGAGGAAGTGCAGCAGGGTGCTGTAGGGGATCAGGTCACCCACAGCTGGACTGCTGGCTATCAGCTCGCTGGTCTGAAACAGCAGCGGCCTGGAACATAGAACACACAGTAATATAATAATACGGTAATATAGTGTATTCTGGACACAGTCAGGCTGACATGACCATGTAGAAATGATATCACTTCCATAACATCAGTGTTTGATTGGCTTCCTTCCCTCCAGGCAGACAGAAGCATTCATGTATCATTCTGTAGCACAGGAGTGAACAACCAAATGGAAGCTGTACTTCCTATGAAGCCCATGTCTAGAATGCATTTAAGTATTGTATTATATTGTGTCTAAAGCACTGTATAATTACAGTCACTTGCTTTATAACAATACAAACTATAAACTGAAACAATATTAGTTGGTTGAACGGCTTTCTACTGAACAACAGTCCTTATTCAAACTGCTGATTTGGATGATCACAGGATCCGAGACACTGCTGGTGGAAAGATACACAGCTGTGGAGCATTTCAAACGTCACTGTCTGAGGAACAGAACTTCCATTTAGCTCCATTGTACTGCGACAGAGACAAATATCTAATGTGGACCAACTGCCATTATAGGGGTGAGCTGTGTTCACATCACTGCAGACAAACACACTTTGTGTTGGTTTGTTCAAAGAATCAAAGAGTACAAATGAGTGTGATGAGCATTGATCTTCATCATACATATGATGATTATGAGTGTACACACCTGAAGGAGCGCAGCATTCTGTAAGGTTTCCCCAAATCTGACACTCTCCTGCACAGAGGACCTACTGCCATCTCCATCTGTCTCACACACACACACACACACACACATTACATTACATTACAAACAGAGAAAGACTTTTCAGTCTGCTCAATGACCTCTGCATCTGCCTCATCATGGACACCAGAGAGGGCTTACAACCAGCCTGGAGCAGTCTCATCTGTCCAGCTCACCTGTGCAAAGTCAGCAGCCAGCCTCATCTTGCCGCCCTCCCCTAGCGGACGCAGCAGGCTGGTGTGGCGGACGAACAGCTCGATGGCCCTCTGAGCAATGGACTCTGTGCTCTCGTAGATGAAGTCCACACACTGGAAGTGTCGGAAGTAGTCAGCCATCACTCTGGAGATGAAGCCCTGCAGCTCCTTCATGTAGAGGGAGCATGGAACGTCTGGCTTATCAGGGCTGGACAGAGGCCTGACACACACACAGACACACACACACACAGACACACACACACACAGACACACACACACACACACACACACACACACACACACACACAGTAATGTGATTTCCCCAAGTGATGCCATTTACAAAAGAAGCTATGGTTGTTGACTCGGGATAGAACGATTATCAGGCCGATATTCAGCATTTTTCAGATTATTGGTATCAGTGATTTTTCTCTCAAATCACAGATAAAACAAACTAATCTAAAATGTGCTACTTTGGATCTGATGGAGCTTCCTCTCATACAATGTCCAGCCCACAATATTGTGATCTGATTGGTAACGCATTACAATTATAAGCCTATAAACAATGAAATAATCTGAATCTGTAAAGTAACCAAATGTATCAAAAACAATGTAGTGGGGAGGAAGTATGAATTAAATACTCAAGTAAAGTACTTGAAAATTGTACTGAAGAACACTACTTGAGTAAACTGTACTTCGGTTCAGAACACCACTGGTTGTTCTTAATGTTGACACCAAGATTGGCATTTTTACTGCAAATGATTATCTGTTATCAGTCTCCTTGATTTCTAATAATCAGTGTCAGCACTGAGAAAGCCAAACAGGTCGACTGCATCACACAGCACCTGAGGCTGTGACACATGCACGGGTAATATTGTGGACTCTTTCTTTGAACAGGCTGAATGTAGCGTACCCTGAGAAGTCTTCTTGGTGTAGCGTGATGATGATGGCCTCTATGGAGTCACTCACTGACTGCAGGAGAGGCTGCACTGCACTGCTCATCAGGTCCTGCACCCCCTGAATGAGACAAGAGGAGAACAAACAGTGAGGGGCTGATGTAACGTTCTGACTCCAGCAAACACAAAGAGCACATCACATGAACCTCACTGCTCATTACCTGTGTCTGATGGACACCCTGTCGCCACACAGTAGCAACTTGTGAAGTCACGTAGTCAAGTACATATATATGAGGTTGGATGACTGATATACATTTAGAGATATAGGCATATTGTCAGCTGTGGGGGTGTGTGTTGATTGGAGCACTATAATTTTAAGTGGTTTAAACCAGTGTTGTGAGGACATTTGTGCCGCCAAGTCGTTTTGGCAGTCTGTACCACATGAGCCACAATACAAATGTCATTAATTATACAGTAGATATTTTTCATTGTTTTAAATTTTCATAAAAATTATGTACGTCTATTTTTCTTCTCATACAAATCAAGCAAGAAGACATATCCAGCTGCCTGGATCAGAAATATAGTGTCAACTTTGACAAGGGGAGAAAACTCTTATCACATAATCTTCCAATAGTTGTTTAGTGGCTATTCTAGATTTTTCAAAAGATAGCTCTTTTTTTTCTTCAGAAAAATGCACATGTAGCTGTGAGACTGAAGTGTAATGGTACTACATAAGAGGCAAAAACAGACCTAAATACCCACAATAACTGAGTTCTTGTCAGCTTATCTTGACTAAAACTAACAATGATCAAATGACTAAATTGAGAGTAAAATCAACATTAATTTTTTTATTGGGAAAAAAAAACTAAACTAAATCAAACCCGGTGCCTAAACACTGAGGAAGAACAAATGCCACAGAAATATAAAAACGAGGTCTTGCACACTTAATATTAGATTCCACAAAGAATGAAACCAACTGTGCATGTCCCAGTTTTCTAATTCACAGTTATGAAGAAAGGATGTGAGCCTCAGGCCTTTGGTACATTGGCAGAACACTCCATTATAATAACATACTCAGAGGACGTCGTCCCCACAATGTCAGCGCAGGAGCATGTGGATTTCTACCAGGCATGTGTACTTAGGAAGATTTGCTTCAAACAAAAACCAAACAAACTGAGAAATCAATACAAATACAATGAAATAAAAACAGTTTCCTGTGATACCTCCAAAGAAGAAGAGAGGGCGTCTGCAGCAGCTGCCGGACACGACCCCAATCCTGAGACGATCTGCAGATGCAACAGACAGGAAGTCAAAGGGGACATCGGTGCTAGAGATAATTCTAGCTGTGTCCCTCAGCATAGGTTGTATGTGTTGTTGTATATTGTGGGAGCATGGAAGCATGTATAATGAAAGAATAATAAGTGGACCAAGTATGGATCACTGCAGGCAGATAGGTCAGGATTCCTTTTCTATAGCTAATTGATGCTAATTAGTACAAAAGCATCCTGCATGATATGTATTTGTCTTTGTCCCTCCTCCCCCCTCCCCCCTCCTCCTGCCTCTGTCTTCACACAGTAACATTGTAAAGGCTGGAGGTTGAATACTTAATGCAGGAGTACTCTGTTTTTTTGTTTTTGTTTTTGCTATTAATCAGCTGGGCTGCTGTGGCAGGAACACCACACATCTTTAATTGAGGAGGCTGAACACACAGCACCCTGACTGCTTGTCCTTTGATCCCCCTTTAATTTCCTTTGCTTCCTTTCACGTGTGTGTTTGTGTGTCCATGTGATATCTCTTAGGTAATAGTCCGATCACATGCACACTTTAGAGCGCTCTGTGTTACTGTGTGTCATCTCTGCGGACAACTGGGAGAAAAAAATTTAGTTAACTAATCACCCATGACTACACACACTACACACAGAACCTATAGTACTATGGTATAGTACAAGCCATGTACTATACTATGATGTACTATAGTATAATACAAGTACCATACTATAGTTCTAGAGTATACTTGTACTGTAGAACATACAGGAAAGCTATTATTGACAGAAGAGCAAACTAAACCAAAGTGATTTAAAACCAAGGAAAAAAAAAAAAAAAAACTTTGCAAGTTTGCAAATTGCAACCAAGTGAACACCCTCTGTCTCACTCTCCACTATGGTGGCTGTTGAGAAATGTGAGAGGCCCTCTGTAGAGTCAGCGTTTGGGTTGTCCTTTCTGGGCTACAGCAGAAGTCTAGCATCAATTCAAAAACATCTTGCCCAAAGACACTTTGACAAGTCGAATGCGGGGGCTGGGTATCGAACCAGCAACCTTTTAATCAGTGGGTGACCACTCTACTTCCTGAGCCGACCGCAGCCGCCCTGACGTTGCATCGTTTGGTATGCACATTAACCACTTGGCCACCGGCGCGCCTCTAGCAGTGACACTGCTCGCTCTCTCACACCAGGTGAGCAGTAACGATCCCGTCATGACTGAGTGCAGCCATCACCTAACATTTATGTAACAGACACCTATTCCTGAACAACAAAGAGCCACTGAACATGCAGATGAAGCCAGAAATGTTGTCAACACATCAGTGTATGTTGTAAATGTGAACAGAAGCTGTATGAAGCCTTGAGTGGCTCCAGAGGGAGCTGTGTGATGTCTGATCAATGTCTTCAAATTCATCTCTGACTGAACTGTTGGCAGTGGCGCTGCATTGTGGGTAATGTAGGTTCCGGGTTAACAAACAAGCAGCATCAAATTTAACTTTTTGAAACAGTTCACAATGAGTGAACTAAGTACTGAAATGGAGGTAAATTGAAGTTGGAGGATAGCTGTTAGACTTGATGTTTACTGGAGGACAAAGCTATGGTCTGTCTGGAGGCTACTGGATCTTGTATATTTAGCCTGGACTCAGGGTCAGGACTGTAAGAAGTGTCTGTAAAGAACTTTATTTAGCAGAAAAGAAGCTTGACATTAAAACCACTACAGAAATATAACATTATCTCCTCATGATAAAACATGACCACACTATCTTGACTGTTGTATGAGAGCTGAAGTTGTAGTTAGTGTGTTTGTGACTTGAACTCTAAGTGTGCAGGTGCATTGGTTCGGCAGAAGGAGCCTCCTACCTTGGCGACGGCCTGCTGTAGGCGGTAGAGGGAGTTGACCACAGCAACGTTTCTCCTCTGGCCCTCCGTTAATGGACCAATCACCTGACTGGCATCACCCTGAGTACTCAGCTGCAAACAGAGGGAGGAGTGACTGACTGATTGAAAAGTAAAGCTGGACAGACCACAGGGGGGCAGCGGATACAGACAGTCTACACACAGCAGAGCCAACTGGAGATAAATCCAGAGTATCCAAAACCAAAACAGAGATCATCCTTTTTCATTCACAATTTTAGAATTGCACACACACACACGCACGCACACACAGTACACACAGAGTACACACAGAGTACACATGCATGCACACAGAGTACACACAGAGTACACACAGAGTACACATGCTTGCACACAGAGTACACACAGAGTACACATGCACACACACAGAGTACACACAGGGTACACACAGAGTACACACAGAGTACACACAGGGTACACACAGACTACACACAGGGTACACACAGGGTACACACAGAGTACACACAGGGTACACACAGGGTACACACAGACTACACACAGGGTACACACAGGGTACACACAGAGTACACACAGAGTACACACAGGGTACACACAGACTACACACAGAGTACACACAGAGTACACACCAGCTGTTCAGACTTGACACAGAAGAGTTGAACGGTCTTGGCAGCATTCTTTGCCACAGACAGAGAGAGGTTTGGATCTACAGATGCTACATTCAGCTCGCTGCAAACAAACAAATATATTCATTAGACAAATTTCAAACCCCATTTAAAAACTGCAACCTGGCTAATTACCAAGCTAAACTGAAGCTTGGTTTCATCATATTTTTATCAGTAATAATTCAATTAATATGTTCTCTGAATTTGATTGCCATGTATGTGTGTATCTGTGGGATAGGGAGACTGATCATTTATGTTTTGGTATTATCATGAAGAATAAATGAATGAACAGACTTGTATGAAATGGTCTCGACAATAATTTATATAATGTCAAGTTATTGAAAATGTGTCACACATTCAGGGCTCATTTCACTGTTAACAATGCTGGAAGATCTGCAAGAATACAATCCAAACAAAGTGGACTTGACCAGTGCTGGACAATGTGGGTGTTGAATGGCAGACCACGCACATATCTGTCGGTCTTGTCCTGTCTTGCAACCTTTCTGGACTGAAATGCAAGCCACCACTAAGAGCATATTAGGAGTCTATGCTGAGTTCAGCTGTCTCACTCTCTGCTGAGGAAACATGCCAAAGAAATCGGTTATCAGAGACAATCATTTACTCAAAATTCCTAACGTTGCAAGCAAGAAGGCAATAACAAGGTGCTTGCTCCTTAAAGAGCCTCCCACTCTGAAACAGTGGACAGATATTGTAAACAACATATACAGTATGGAACGTGTGACATTTCATTTAAGATTGCAGAAAGAAAAGGGAGAAGAGTGTTGGTCTAAATGGTTACATTCCTGGCTCACAAGGAGTACGACAACTGAAAACTATGGTTGATGTAACTGTGAAACAAATGAATGTAAATGAAAATATACCATTGTATGACCAGAAACTCCTGTGTATTTCTTCCAATGTAATCATGTCACCTCGTGTTCACTGTTATAATACTAATATCTATATCTTTATTAATATCGGTCATTTGTAATTAGTGAAGAAAACAACACTGTCTTTAAATAGACTGAAGTGCCTCTCTGCCACACTGTCTGGTGTCGCTGTGCCATTATGTGGGTTGAAAAGTACTTCTATGCTCATTATTATGTGCTCATGATTAGCATTTTAACTAAGAATATAAAAGTATATCAGTGAGGAGGAACAAATGCTGAAGCAGCATCGGTCAGTTCTTCATATGTACTGTGTATAAGCAATGACATTTTAATTGGCCCTACAGAAAAACCCTGACTTATTTTATACTTCTATGCGAGTCACTTATTAAATGTTCTGAACAGGCACATGAAGCTGGAGACCCACTGCATGAAATGTCTGACGATGTGATTTGTGTTTCATTGCAAGTAATAGGCCAGTGCAAAAAAAAGGAAGAGCTGAAAGTTTTAAATATTTATGTTTTCCAAAATTAAAGCCTCAGCATGCTTCAGACTAAGTGCTTGTCGGACTGTTTTAACCGATTCATTCATGTTACTTTATGTCTGCCTGACGTTATTTTTTTACACCCCAGTATTTGCTAAGACTGACACTCCTTTTATAACCACTCGCACAAGTGAAATGTCTCGTAGGAGAATCCAACATGTGGACACACTGTGAGACAAGTGACAAAAAATGGCAGCGGCTGCACTGAACGATTTTGTCACTTCTAGCATCTCTTGGCTGTAAGGCATGTAGTGCACTTGCCTGCTGATGGTCTTGATGATGCTGTCCAGCTCATCGCTGGAGGGCGGGTTGCGGCCGCCCATAGGGAACACAAGGTTGATAGGATCAAACAGGCGAGAGAGGGACTTGGAGAGGTAGGCTGCCTCATACGGCTGCAGAGAGTCCTTCAGAGCCTTCTCTGGGCTACAGAGAAACACAGTTCATATGTTCACAAGATATTTACAGTATCAGTAACATACATACGGTGGTGATATTACTGGTCCTTTCTCTCGGCCACAACAGGAAATCAGATCAGGAAATAGCATCACTTTACTCAAACCCATGATGTCCATGATCTATTTAGCGTTTCATCTTGACATATACTATCTTCTAATTGGCTAAAACATTGTGCCGACATTTTTAATGGATCATTTAGAACGCAAACATAAATGGAAGCAAAAGGCCACTGTGTCTCATCCTACTACAATTCAGGGCTACTTCACTGTGTGTGTGTGTGTGCGCGTGCACTCTATTCATCATCATTATCTCATGACTGTGTATCACTGTAGTAGGCACAAGAGGGGGGGAATGTTCAAACAGTCCAGTGTATATACAAACATGTGTCCAGTGTTCCTGGTGAGGCTGATGTCTTTCTGAAACGCTGCATTAAAACATGCGACTGTTGTTTTTCTCTCTGCCAGCAGATTGTCTGGTGTGTAACATCTAACATATGTCTGCTCACCAGCATCTGTGCACATGCTCCTGAGTGCTCATCCAGAGAGGACTTGTTTCTTGTATCTGTCATGTCTTCACTCCCTCTCCATCCACCTGTTACATCATTCCTTTGTTCCTCGGTCCCTCCTCCCTCCTGCACTTCTTCATCTCACTGTCCTCCCTCCTACCTTCTTTTCATATACCGTCTCTGCTACAACCCTGATTCCAAAAAAGTTGGAATGCTTTATAAAACGCCGAATATGATGATTTGCTCAGCCTGTAGCGGCTGTAGCTCAGGAGTTAGAGCAGATACTGAACCCCAAACTGCTCCTAATGAGCAGGTTGGCACTTTGCATGGCAGCTTCCGCCATCAATGTATGAATGTTACAAGTGTTGTCGAGCGCTTTGAGTGGCAAAGAGGGAGAGCAATAGAGACAGTGATTGAATAGAAAGGCATTCCTTTTTATGGAATCATAGTTGTACTACAGATGCACCAATCCCATTTGTTCGACCCTTATACAGATTCTAGTACCTCGGCTTTATAGAATTTGTTCACAGGTGGTTGTTTTTCTGAAACTGATTGTTCTCTGTGTAATGTAACACCACATCACTTCATAATGATACAGTCAGTGGAGATGTTCTTACCAATATTCTGCTTAGGCTTTAGGGATGCAACAATATTCAATATTTTATCGAACCGTTCAATACGCCCTGTTAGGTTCAATACACAAAGGCAAACAATACAATACAATACAATACAATACTACAATAATGTTTGCTGTTTAACTCCATACGTTTTTTATGGAAGGTTTGTGGTTTGACTATATCTGCTTTTAATTATTTTTACATGCAATATTGCTAGTGTGAGTAGTTTTATATTAAGATATCAAAACCGTACCGTTACCATGGCCCAAAAACCATGATGCATACCGAACTGTGGGAAAACTGTACTGTTGCATCCCTATTAGTTAATCCCTATTAACAGATGTGTTTGTTCACTTGTAAGTAAACATGTAACTGAAGTGTTCATCTCAACAAACAAAACACAAATATGCTCCAAAATAAACTTGTCCACCCTGGTTCTGGTTCTGAAGGTGTGATCACAGCCTATGCGGACTCTGATTGTGTTGCTGTCTTTGTGTCTGCTCACTTGTAGTCCTGTTTGCCGTGTGTGAAGAGGTCCTGGCTGTCCGACTCTGCAGCTGAGATGTCCAGAG
Source organism: Pagrus pagrus (assembly GCF_965226575.1). NCBI lineage: Eukaryota > Metazoa > Chordata > Actinopteri > Spariformes > Sparidae > Pagrus > Pagrus pagrus. The sequence goes on along the minus strand of NC_140205.1, from coordinate 20,646,564 downwards.
ATGCGTCCATCCCTCCGCTGCTCGTTAGCGCCCCCTGCAGACTGGTGCTGTACTGCTGCAGGCGCCGCCACAGCTCGTTGTACAGTCGCAACAGCTTAGGGTACTCTCCTTCAAACGCCTGCTTCAGGAAGGACGAGGCTAGAGAGAGAGGAAGAGAAGAGAGCAGTCAGTGAGGAAAGAGTTATGATAATTCTGAGGGAAGCAACAACCTCTGAACCCCTGACTAGAGCTTATTATACGACCTGCTATGTCTAAAGTTTAAAAAATACACCTACCCCTTTGAGCTCTATCATTATGTTAATGACACATTGCATCTTGTGTGTGGGATACATACAACAACAGAAATGTAAAAATGACAAGTTGTAGTTTTGGGAGTGGTTAGGAACAATTTATTTTAAAAACACTGACAAGCAAAAACAAGTTTGAGTTTCTCCTGTGTGTGAGTCACCGAACTGCTCAGCATGCAGCGCTGTCAGACTTAGTAATGACATTGGACACACGTCTGAGCTCCAGATGTCAGTTGTGATACTAACGCTATCAGCATTTCGAAATGAACTCACACACTTGTGCCATTTTTCCATTACATCTGCCGGCCAGGCTCTACTCGGTTTGACTCAGCACGGCCGGTTTTTGCATTTCCACCACAACTGGGCAACCAGCTTGAAGGTGTGTATTAAACCAATGACACTGAATCACCGCTAACAAAGTGGCTCCACTAATTCACTTACAAACATTTCCATTTCCAATTTTCCATTTTTCATTTCCTATAACTTCTTTATAATAAAAGTCTGCATTATTTACTCATTTAAATCTTTTATTATGAAGCAGCATTACAGGAAATGCTGTGTTTTCACCAGCAGTAACTGAACACGACTCCTGAAACAGCTGAAATTGAACACGATGAGCCAGTAAAACACAGCAGATGTCTGAAAGTACAAACAGGAAAGAAAAGCTAAAGAGATTCAGTTAGAAGATACAAAAGAACTAAGAGCTGAACACACTGACTTTTAAAAATCTTTCTCTCTCATCTTTCTTTCCCTGCACAGACGTGAGCCGAGTATCGATTTTAGGGGGAGACAGGTGATCGTTGTGGGTTGGCTGCAGTTGGATCTGTTTAGTTGTCGGACTGCGAACGCCATCAGAACATCACACCCCCGTTCCGTGGCAAAACGTTTTGCTTTTTATTCTGGTGTCCATGTTAACAGGTTATATCAGACACACTGGCTGTGTGACTAGCGCTTCTGATGCGCGTCAAGCGAGGTTAAAGCGGTGCTTCCTCTAGAGATTCGGAGTCTTGCCTATCTTTACCGCAACATGTGTGTGGTTCTCTGCAAAAATAGACTCTGAAAAACGACTGAAAACGACCTGCAGACACATCATAGCAGCGTTTCTCTACAGTTTTATTGTCTGTATCTGCACAATATGTCACAGACATGAAGAGAATACACACAACAGGAAGGGCAGTTTTTTTCCTCCCTCCCTCCCACTTTCTCTTTCTTTCAGCGGGGTAAAAGAATATCACATCATCATATCTATCAACAATGATCAGTCCACCTCCATGTAAGCGGACATGGCAGGCAGGAGCCGCACTGCTGCAGCAGCAACACTGCTGTGTGGACACAAACACGCAGAGCAGCAGCTCAGCAACGCAGCCAGTGTGAATGGGGCTGGTGTCAGTTTGGGCTGCAGACATGAGGGTGTATGGAGTTAGAAAGAAGTGAGCTTACCACGCCTCTGTAGCCCACTCCACATCTCACCTGCAGCTTAGCAGCTCGAGCCTACAGTATATTAGCCATTAGCCATAACACACCTGAATCTCTGAAATGACGGCGGCCGTGTTGTATTGTGGGTAAAGTAGAAACCGTGTTTTGACGAGGAAGAAGAATGCATGAAATGACAAGGATGATATTTCTGAATCTGCTGCATTGATTTGCAAAGCTTGGTTCAAACTGCCAATCATTAGTGTGACAGTGTGGTACATATTGGTATACACTGGTACACACTGGAGACTTAAATCTTTTAAAAATGGCTCACAAATCCCTTCATCCTTTTAAAGGCTGAGTCATCTCCTAAAAGCTTTTTTAGCAAACACTGCTAACAGGGGGAAACAGTGCATTTGTTTGGGACAATTTCAGCAGTGGATTAGTCCACATTCAGTGAGTATTTGGGGCAGTAGGACGGTGTATGTGGGAGTGTGTGAGCTGTTGATGTGTTTCGGTTTTTTAAATAGTTTTGGGACAACAACAGAGCTCTACTGGAGATCGATCAGGCTTTGATACACTTCAGTAGATACATTCAGTATTGGTTTGACTTTACACATGAGATTTGATGACTATAAGAGAAATACAGAATACTATCATTTGATCAACCATGACAAAGAATGAAAAGAAAAGAGGGGAAGAAAAGAAAAGAGAAACTGAGGACCGTCAGTAATATCACTTCTATATAAACCTATACATGCATGCCTTTATATTACTCATATATAAAAACCCTCCTTATTTATTTTTGTTTCAGAATATCTTCACCACACAGCTTGCATACACACACACACACACACACACACACACACACACACACACACACACACACACACACACACACACACACACACACACACACACACACACACACACCTCATGACAGACACTGCAGGGTTTTCAGTAAAGTGTGAGTGTGAAGCCAAGTATGTTATCAAGCAGCCAAATCCGCCTCTCCTGTTCTCACTTTGTTATTCCCTGTAATCAGATAACTCTCTACTGAAACACCTCCATATAATGTGTGTGTGTGTGTGTGTGTGTGTGTGTGTGTGTGTGTGTGTGTGTGTGTGTGTGTGTGTGTGTGTGTGAGAGAGAGAGATAGAATGACAGAGAGAGAGTAATGTTAGCATAATGAAGTATTTCTTTTTTCCACTCTTTAAAAGGATCGGTCATTCACCCACTGCTGATTTATTGTTTTTCTTAGTCTTTTTTTGATGTTTTAATTTAAAATAAGAGACTCTGTGGTGTTCCTCATCTCACCAGAGATAATTGAAACAGCAGTCACCATTTACAACTGGTTCTAAAGTGTTCAATTCCTGAGAAGCACTTAGCTTGAAAATGATCAATTTCTGCAATCAGTTGCAATCAGTGACGTAACTTTGGGATGCACATACTTTAGGAATGGCAGAAAAGAATATGATCTTGCAATGGGTGGATGCAAAATCTAAAATATGTCTCAATGACTACTGGCACTGTATGTTATGAGATTAGAGGAAAGCGTTGTATGTCCCTCCAAGCCAGGACAAGAGCATCTATAAGCTAACATTAGATCCACACAGGCAGCCTTAGCAGATATTTTAATTTCTTGAGTTGGAGGACACAAAAATATTCTCTGATTTAATCTATTTTAGATCATGTTAGTCAGACTCAGTAAGTTAGCTCCAGTAATTTACAGAGAATATTGGCAAAATGTTGTGTTCTTGTTCTCATGATATTCGATAAGACTACAGCCTCTTCTTTCCTCACAGTGAAGATTCAAACAGATATTTGAATACAGTATATAGATTATCATTACTATAAGCAGAGTTCATGGGGAACAGGTTACATCAGGCTACAGGTGAGCTGTGTCAATGTGACCACAGGTACCACAGCTGACTGCCTGCTTAGTGTATCTTCAGTTAAATGACCTGAATGAGGCTTTGTAAAGGTACTTTTTACAAACAGGTGTCACAGATGTGCAGCTTTTATCAGTTTAATGACAAATGATGTACAAGTCAGTATTCAGCTACTTTGTTTTGTTCTGTCTTGTTTTGTTGAAGAGGAATTAAAAACCCCATCCCCCCCAACCGCACAGAGCTTTGAATATTCATGTTATTCTCAGCCCCATAATGGTATTTGTGACAACATGTCAGCCCATCACAGGGGGTATTAACAGAAGGGTTGAAGACGCCTGCTTTACATTTTGTTCCACAGAAGATAAACAATAAAGCTGCATTAACACTTCAAGCCTGCAGTGTGGCTGTCAGCAGCACACTGTTTTTAGACTAATTACTACGTCCAGACAGCCGCTGCTCTCTGCTCTACGCTACTGAATGACTTTTTAAAAACTACAGTTGCAGTGAAAAAAATCCATAAAAACTGTAGTTGCCAGTAGTGACTTCATACAAAGCAAGACTGTACCACGAGCCAACACTGATTCAAAGCTCTGATAGATTTATGAACAACAGGCTGTTTATGACTTGCAGCCCCATCGACTCCCTGCTGTTAGCTGTGATCTTGTTACAGCCCGATGATTACGGCTCACTAAATGAAACCTCCCACTAGTTGTTTTTGCTGCTGGTAGTGTAGCAGCTATCTGCAAGAAAACTTTACGATTCACACTCTTTGGGTAGAAATGGAAGAAAAGGGTGTTCAGTTCATACCTTCAGTTGCTCTGTGAAACTCCTCACTAAGTGTGGTGGTTACATCGTTCCAGAAGGTATAGAGGATATCGGGCTGACCATCCTGTCATCAAGTACACAGAAGAGGAAACACATTTATGATCAGAGCTACAGGTCTACTAGGAGGCCTTGTGCCTGACATGAGTTGACAAGTTCATGGGAGACACCTTTGGTCTCAGGGTGGTAGCTGCACCCTAAAAACAAGTGAATACCTTACAAAGCAGCCTGTCCGTGTACTAACTGTCTGTGCATAGATGAAAAAGAAAAACAGTTGAGACAAATAAACCTGAAAAGTAATTGCAATCAGAATATCAAGTGAAATCATTGCAACATTATCTATCAGAGTATTATCCATACTGATATCACTGAGGTCTTCATCTGCACCTTCTTAATGAATATTAGAAGGACCAACCTCAAAGCCTGTGAAAAACTGTGGTGTGAAAGGAGAAGAAAAAGAGCAGTAAGTGTTGTCACATGGGTCACAGTTGAACACAGAGCCTGACTGAGGAAAGTGCTTTAATTATCTAATGGGATGGGACTTTTGTGTCTGTATATTCTCCCTTGATCCACCATTACAGAAGCCTGTTGCAGCTCTGCTGTCCAGCCGTCTCACCTCTCCTCCCCACATCCATTACATCCTCTGCTTTCTGCACCTTCGCTCTTACTTCTGGCTATCACTTCTTCTTTCTTAATGGACCAATAGGACGTGAGGAGAATAGAAAAGAACAGCAAGAAGAGGTACTGCATTTAGGTGTGTTTTCCTGGCTCGGTCTGGGATCCTGAGGCCCAATCCCAACACACTCCTTGACCCTACCCTTAACCCTAACCCTCCATTTGGTGCGTTCAGGTCTAGGTGTAGTGTGTCCTGACTCTTGTTGGGATAGAGGTGTAGGGCGCAGTGTTGGGGCTGCATGGCCCTCCAAATGGAGATTTTCCAGAGACACACTTCAAACTGAGGGTTATGAGAACTCTGTCATTTCATTGTATTGTGGTCCTTTTCTTTATAACAAGCAGAAAACAATCACTACTAGTCTGATGATGACTCGGTAGCTAACTTGCGATAAATGACAAATGGCATTGTGACAATAGCAGGGTTGCCATAGTAACGTAAGAGAAATCACCACAGCTGAAGACGGTAGACTGGAAATGTCCGGTCTGTTTACAAAAAAGCCATCGACGACTTCTGATGACCTATGAGGGTCTTGAGGGGTTGTCCCATTTCATAGGGGGTGATTTCAACCCCTAGCCCTTGTGACTGTTCTGAGGGACGAGGGGGGCAATCAGAAACCAGGGGCAGGGGTAAGACTTGGAAATGATGTTGAACCTTTGTTCCAATGAAAAGGAAATCAGATCACTATAGCATACCATGATGTTTTAGACAACAGTATGCTTCCAACTTCATGTCAACAGTTTGTGTTTGGCCCTTTCCTGTTTCAACATGACAGCTCCTCATGCGAATAAAAATACCGTAATGATGACGGACCCAGACCTCAAGCAGCGTTTACAGTTGGAGGGGCTTAATAGATCTGAGCCCGACCACACCAACATCTAAAAACCAGAATGAACATCTGAATCATTTGTAAAAATGAGAACCAGGGGCTGGCAGCAGGGATAGGAGTAACACGCCGTATCTCTTTGAGCGTGATCATAGCCTGGCAGCAGCGCTCAGTACAAGCAGGAGAAATTTCACCTGCTGAGAGCTGAAAGAAGGAAGTCACAATTATCAAACCTGGAGGAAATAAAAGTATGAATGATCTTTCACTGGATTTCGAAACAGAAGAGAGGGTTTTTTCCACTCCCTGTAGAATCAGTGGGTGGTGAGTTAATTGCTAACACATGAAGAAACCATGATTGAGGGGAGGACAAAACAAGTGATGCCAGGATTTAGGCGAAGAAGTACATGAGAGCGAGCTAACCTGTGTAACTCTGCATAAACATGCCCAGGGGATAGGTGTAACAGCCATTTCTGAATGCAATATTACACAATATTACCTTCGTCAGGATTAGTTGCAGCTCGTTTGTCAGATGCCAAGTGTCTGAATGCTTCTCTTTCTCTCCTTGTAATGATTTATTTGGATGCAGCTACTCTACATTAAGATGTTATTGCTGACAATGTGTGTATTCAGTCATGTTTCTGTGGACACATGGCACTCTCGCCCAGGAAGAGTGATAGTGCAGCTGTGCTGCTGAGAAGCCTTGCATTTAGACATGTCATTAGGTCTCCAACTCACACCTCTATCTCTGGGTAATTGGTGAGAGCTTTGTTTCCATAGCAACAGTCTCCTGCTCTGATTTGTACATCTATGTTTCAGTGGAGGTAAGACAGTGAGACACTGATGATGGTCATGATAATGTGTTAACTATTGATACCACTCCTATTTAAATGACCAGGAGCTGGTATCCTGCTGCCTTTTGGCTTTCCTCTAAATAGAACTGTCTTCCTAAGAATGCACCAAAAAAATATAGCATTTTAAAAAAACTGTGAAACAAATTTTATAATCTTTACATATTTCACCACAAACCGCTCTACATGGCTATCGGATGAGAGATTCATTAAAATCAGTAAATACTCAAAAATGACATTTTCTGTCTTTTACAGTTTTCTTCAATTGCTAACAAGCATCAAGACACTTTTTTCAAACCATTCTACATTACCAACAGTTCATCTCCCAACCCACTCAGACTACCAAAACACAATACATGTCTCAAAAGGCTCCTTTGACCATACCACTGGCAACAATCCTCACAGAGAGCATACACTGTCACCTGACCCCAATGGATAGGCACGTATGTATGCATTTATACATGTGGGTACATGTGAATATAAGTAATTTATTTTTATTATTATTATTTTCATTATTATTATTAATATCATTATTATTATTATTATCATTTTGTAATCTTTCATTATCATTTTTGATCTGCACTGATGGCTCAGAGTTCATGGGTAGGCAGGTGGGAGGGGTGGCAGTTGTTTCGAGGGAGACTTGAATGATGCAACCAACCCATTTTGAAAAAGTGATGTACAGTGTTCAAAATCAATAAAGGTATGATATACAAAAAAACATAAAATCAAAAACACAGCCAATGCTTGCAAATGTGTAGAACTAAAACAGTTGGCATATAGTAACTTACTTGTGAAGCATAAAAAACTGAAGCAAAAAACAAATTCCTGAGATTTCCAGTGCTGGAATAAACATTACAAAAAACAAATCAACAAAATGTAGTATATCCACTCATCCTGTACAGTACTGCTGGGGCTCTAGTTTTCCCTCTCTAGAATCAGGACACCTGCGGAGGCTTTCAGCTTTCACTTTATTGTGAATTTTCTGCTGAGGCTTTCTGTGTATTTCAACATGGTTACTGCACAGATACATACATCTTTCTGTTTTGATTGTTTTTTGAAAAAAGTGCTGTGTTTTGCTGGTGGTGGAGTATGAATGATGAAAGAGCTCAAGGATTTTGGAAGATGTGGTCATTGAATGCATTTTGAGTGAAAGCAATGGAAAGTGGTTCTCAGTTTGGTCCACACAGACTTCTGTTTCACTGACTGTGTGAAGAGTTTCAACAATGTGATTTTAGTGTTGACCAGTGCATGTCAGCAATGGAAACACACTGTAATAACTGCATGGCCAGATTGGAGCCCTATCACTGTTGTCCTGATTGCAACTGTAATTACTGCTATTAGACTGAAACCACAGCAGTAGAGCCCACCCACCTTGATGATCTCATCGATGAAGCACACATGAGTGACTGGGTCTCTCTTCTTCATCAGAACCTTCTGCAGATGTTGCACCTGAAAAATATGTAGCAAAGAAACCTTCATACCTTATTCATCAGTGTTGCTGACTGCAGGGGGTTATGTTTTTGATGTGTTATTGAACAATCTGTGATGGCTGGACAGTCGGTAGTGTGTACCTGTCTGCACGCAGCACATATCTGGTCCATCAGCTTCTCCAGGTTGGTCCACAGAGCAGCACGAAAAGCTGCAGTGTTGCCTGGAGTCGGCAGCACTGCTCTGCCCGGTGCACCTGGGGGAAGAACTTCATTACATGCAATGTTTTTGTTTATATGATTGAGAAATAATGAGACAGTATTGGTTCACAAAAAACATTTAAAAAAACAAACAGATGACACAACAAAGCCCTGATTCTTCAAGGAAATAAGGGAGTCAAAAAGAGGAGCTTAATTTTTTCTAAATTAGTTATTAAATCCCATGAAAAACCCAAACCAGCTGTCTGTCAGTACTTTCTGACTTCCTGTCTGTGGCTCTCACGTGTAAATCTTTAAAAACAACCTCATCTATTTTCATTTTAACTACAATGGCACTTAGTAGAGCACATACCTCTGCCATGGCCCATCATCACTTTTGCACTCACTCATAGATACCAGCCACCTAGATATACCTGTTTTTTTATTTATATATATCAAGATCCATGCATTATTCCCTGAGAACAAAAACGCTGCAATCTCACAATGTTAAAAAAAATCCTGGATCTGTTCCCTTATCTGGATCCATACCCAAGTGAATGTTAGTGTGTTGTTCATGGTAATGAAGGAAGATGTCACAGTTTTTGGACAACAGTGGAGCTCTATGACACAGAGAAAGCAGATTTACGGAGGTTGGCAACACAAAACCAATCCATTCAGTGTTGGTTTGGGTCTTTTTATGATTTGTGGACAATAAGAAAAAAACAGAATATCACTAGACTTTAAGACTTTCAACACACTTTTTATTTATATATCTATATACAGTATATCTATTGTACAAAGTGATATAATCCTTAAAACTGAAAAAGGCCAGAGGAGGAACCTTGTGTCTGATCGGGGCTGGTTCGCTGAAGTACCGCGTGCATTAATTAGAATGATGATGTGGCCATGAAAATAACATACACCCTCCAGCCAGAATTGACTATTCTCTGTGGCCATGGTGTAATAATCTATTTTGGATCAAGCTAACTCGTGAACTAGGTCAAATCATAAAATGTCATTGTCTTTCATCTTTTAGAAATGAGGGCAATGTTTCCAGTTTGTGAGTGTCTGTGTGTGTGTATAAGTGAAATTTGTTAATGAACCACATCCTCCTTGGGTGTTACCTCTGGGGTTGGCCGGTTGTGTCAGGCCCTTGATGTCCAGTGCACTAGTGATGTTGTCCTGTATGGTGGTCCTGTATCCTCCCACTACAGAGCTGATGGTCTCCCTGAGACTGCCCAGGTTATAGAAGACCTGCAGGGCCGTGCCGACCTGGGTGGGATTCTGCAGAGAGGAAGACAGAGGGACAGAGAGAAGTGAAGTTGGCAGTCATCCATGGTTCTGTTTTTAACTAAATGAAATCAACTTAATGGATCTGGTAGTTTCACACACAAACACGCAGTAAGCCAGTGAGTAGAGGTGACAGCAGCATCTAAAAATACGACTTGCATTGATTTAACGAGATAGAGCTGTGAAAATGTAGCAAGGCAAAGTCAAGAGAAGAACAAGTGAAGAGAGGAGAGGAGAGGAAAGAGAGGAGACAGAGATCAAATCCAGAAATATCCCCACTGCACTTTATTTACACTGTTTATGCCTCAAAGCATTCTTCTCTTCCACTTGTATTATTTTGTTAATGAGGGAAATCTCTGACATCATTCTACAGAGATTGAAGGTTTTCCACTTGTGCCCCATTCACTGTTGTATGAGCCTGACGGGCCCTTTACAGTGACTCCAGCTGTTACAGCCTTGTTTCAGTGAAGACTGTTGTTTAGAGCTCAGACTAAAATGACACTGAATGTGAATGTATCACCTTGTTTCAGAATAAATCTGAGGGGAAAAAAATAAACTTTAGCGTCCAAATATCCACTTTATATAGTTGCTCATTTAAAAAGACTTAGGAGAGGCAGCAGGTCGCATCATCTGTCCTCACCCACACTCCCCAGTGTTACTGACAACTTCAAGCCACTGGGGCTCAACTGATTTCATATTTTTGGATAAAGTAAGTAAACTACAGCCTCTTGGTTTTATGTCGCTGCAAACCAGTTGTAGTTTACATGCACGTCTGTCCAGACTGACACAATATATGTCATCAAGACTTTGAAGAAATTAATAAAAAGTATTAAGTGTATATTTTGGCAAAATGCAAGTTCTCACTGTATTGACATGTTTGATTCAGTTAGTAATTTCCAGTGAGAAACATGCTGTAAAACACCTTTACAGCAGTACTGTGGTTACATTTTTATCTCAGCAGCGAATAATGTTCGAGTGCTGCTTGAACAGAGACGGATGGAAAAGTATGCACTGTACCAGAAAAGGGGCGAAAATCAGTGTGTCCACCCAGATGTCATGTTAACACCACGGCCCATCAGAGCTGGAGCTGATAAACACCCGTGGCTACTGCAGAGTCACTTGACCCATGAATCAATGCTGATTGCACCTGGTCTACTAAAGACAAGGATTTTTGTCTCGTGTAATTAGAGTTATTAGAGACTGTTTTCACAGAAGAGTACAGGACTGATAGAGAGCTTCATCACATGGTGCAACAACAATCACCTGAAGATCAATATGAACAAAACCAATGAGCTGCTGTTGGACTGCTGCTGTAGTGTGTAAGTTCAGAAACATGTGTTCACATGTCTGATAGAACACAAAGCTGTAGCCATGACAGCAGACAATGTTTCAAATGTTCACATGTGAAACGTGGTCACCACCTCTGTTCTGTTCCACAGTTATAGCATGAAATAATGACCAGAGAGATTTGGCACAAACTCCTTGAAGGTGTTCCCGAGATAATGTGTTCACAAGAACAGGATGGACAACCCAAAAACACTTGGGCCGATGCAGAGGCATATAAAATATAGAGGCAGTCTTATACATGAGAGGAGAGGAGCAGTTCTTCTACGTGGGTCAGCTGAGCTCCCACTCAACAGATGGGCTACAGGGTCTCTGCTGGCACAATCAGAGCACTGAGGTGAAACTAGCTCCCACACAGCCCAGGCAGCATGTCCAACTGCTTACATAACATTCACAATAAACAACTCCCAGGCTTGATATAAGAAGCTGTCACTGTGTGTGTATACACTACATGTGTGTGTATCTGTGTGTGTTTCTCTACAGCCCCATATGTCCACACACATAACACAGTGACAGAAGTTGTTAGCCAAGGCTACTCCAGCAGTAGTCAGGATAAAAATACTTCTACTGAGGGTGGAATACACAGGGGAGAGCAAAGTGTGTGTGTGTGTGTGTGTGTGTGTGTGTGTGTGTGTGTGTGTGTGTGTGTGTGTGTGTGTGTGTGTGTGTGTGTGTGTGTGAGAGAGAGAGAGTGTGTGAGAGAGAGAGAGAGAGAGAGAGAGAGAGAGAGAGAGAGAGAGAATGTGTCTAATTTTGGAAGCACAGCTTATTGTCTAGACGTAGGAGTAGAAACCTGTAGCCAAGACATTTATTTGGAGAGAACTGTAAAGTAACTGTATCCTGCAACTTCACTCTGCCACCAGCTTCTGACACACCTGTTTAACTTCTTTGTTCACACCTCTCACGCACATAAACGAGCACGTGCACACACAGACACAAACATAAATCCACCAGCTTAAACTTTGCAATTTTTTCATTCAGTGTTAAGCTACTGTGAATGAAGTCAACACTTCCTGCACAGATGTCTTCTATGAAAACAGGCCTCAGCATCCTATCAGTTCTTTAGTTTTTATCTAAGTTTGCAGGCTGCCACTGGTTTAAATGAAATACAGGAGGTCAGCAGAACTTCAAGCCTCCTATGTACACTGCTTTCATTTTTAACAACAATGAACAATATTGGAAAAGGTTCACTTCTGTTGTACAAATAATGAGTTGAACTTCTGATCTGCCAGAGTTGGCTTCTGGTTGTTTGTCTCTATGTGTCAGCCCGGTAATGAACTGGTGACCTGTCCAGGTCATACAGCGCATCTTGCCCAATGTCAGCTGGGATCGGCTCCAGCCCCACACCACCCTCCAGAAGAAAAGCGGTTGTAGATAATGGATGGATGGAACTATTCAACCATAATGAAATAGACTATTTTGAAATATGCCATGAAAAAGGATATTTCATTTTCATTTGAAAGCAGCTAAAATCCAGACAAAATTCTAATTCAGTCAGTTGAAGGTCCAGTGTGTAGGGTTTAGTGGAATCTAGTGGTGAGGTTGCAGATCACAACCAACTGAGTACCGGTCCCCACAGCCTCCCCTTCCAAACACGTCGGAGAAATACTATAAAGGCCCCGTCTATAACAGTGTTTGGTTTGTCTGTTCTGGGCTACTGTAGAAGCATGGTGGACTCAGTGGAAGAGGACCTGATCTCTCATCAAAAAGTCCATTCAGAGGTAACGAAAACACAGCTATTATTAATTTCAGGTGATCATACACTCATGAAAACATGAATATTCCATTTCTGCCACAACCTGCCTAAATCCTATATACAGGAACTTAAAATCAAATGTATTAAAATGTAGACAGATCCTTCCCAGGGGTCCTCCAGTCTGACACTTACAGCAGTACTTGATCCATTTACTCATTTTACTAACTTAACAGTATCGTCACATGGTTCTACAGAGAGGTTTGTCCTTTTCAGATCTTCTTTGTCCTCTGGGGTTTTTGTGCTACACAGATTTCCAACAAATCTGCATCCTTGAACGTACCGGCAGGGACAGCAGTCAACACAGTCAGCAGTGGCAGCTATTCTACCACATGATGATTGGCAATACTGACATTTTCTAACAAATGACGCAGACTAAATGTTAAGTGTGATGACTTATCTATCCCAAGGAAATTCAAGTCAAACGCAGGCTCATTTTCATTCAACTGGTCGACAATGATGTGAATTATACACAGTTTGAAAAACATGTCAAACCACAAGTATCGTGGTTAATCATTTTTTTCCCTAAATAATCACTTCAGTCTGCTTGTGATGTCCTAAAATATAACAGTCAGTCCAGCAGCAGTTACAGTTAGGAATACACACTGTGACAGTCTGTCACAACAGTGTTACATTAATCTTTGTTAAAGGCAATGTTTTTGTAAGTCAAGTCATGTAAGTTACATTTGTCACTTTCGAAATGTCACAAGAAAGAAACCACATGAGGCAATATTGTAATCAGCCCCGCTGAGCTAAATACCAACCCTTCTAAATGCCAGGAGGAAAAAAGCCCATTCCAGAATTATATTTAGTTTTCCTTTTCATCTGTCTGAATTTCTCTTAATCCTTCTTCAATCCTGTGCTGCCCCTCCACAGACAGCTTCTGTCTCCTCTCCTCAGGAACTCATGTTGTTTTCCTGACAGAAAAACATGCTCCATGTGCTAAGAGATACTAACAGACAACATAATCAGCTGAGTGATCATTAGTTGTAGCCTTAACAATGTCTAAGAAATGCAAATCTGTTCCTACTTAAACCTGGTTTTAGTATAACCATTCATTTTAAAAGCATCCCTCTCTTGGGATCTCCCTTCACTCATTAAGGGCATGTTAGGATCCAGTGTTTTACCCATCCTCTGGACTAGACCTAAGGATATCTCAGCCTCTGCTGCATCTGTTTTTACCATTCTTTTTTATCCATCTCTTGCGAGTCTCCAAATTTAATGAAAGTACAATGCTAAATCACTGGAGTGCCTTTGTGTTATTGTTCTACTTATTGCCTTTGCCAAGGAGGCTATGTTTTCACCTGTGTCCATTTGTTTGTTGGTCAGTTGGTTGGTTTGTCGGCATAATTTCACAAAAACTACAGAACACATTTCTACGAAAGCTGGATGGAGGATGGCTCTAGAGCCCATTAACCTTTGGTACCAATCCAGATCAAGGATTTTTTTCTCACTGTAATTGCAAGATTGGGTGTTTTTTGTCATTGACATATACTGTATAGGGGGGTGGCGGGGGATCAGCCACATTTAGGTGGATGGTTTCTATGAGTGAGTACAATTTGACACGGATAAAAGGGACTATTGGTTGAGGTATGTGCTCTCCTTAGTTCCAGTCTAGTTACTATTTTTTTTTCTTAATTTCCTGCAGGAGGTTGAAATTGAAATTAACAGTATGATGAGAGGTCGGATTAGATGTCCTGTGAGATTAAGAGGGAGAAGGTTGTGTCATGTAATTCAGATCAGAGCAAACTACCTCTAGGCTGATCAACATTTTATCATCTCTGCATTTGGAGGAAGGACAAAGCACAAGCTGAAACACCACTACAACACTCTCCTGGACACGGACAACATGTCGTCATGGACACTGAACAGACCGTCACACACACACACACACACACACAAGAACATGCTTCCTTTAATGGGACACTGTCCCCTTGAGAACAAGGCTTTCTGGGGCAGATGAAGGTTAGCAGAGCTCACATGTGCTCCCTCTCTCACATGTGTATTATAGGACGACACATATACGACATGCTCGCCTCTCTTCTACTGTTGAGTCACAACCAATAGCTTAACATAGTTTTTAAAAATAAAATGACATCAAATTTCCTTCTGTTTACAGAAATATGAATAAAAATTACCCCCCCCCCCCAAAAAAAAACCACAAAGAACATCTGTGATGTCACATGAGATGTTCACCACAGTCTGGGAAAAAAATAACAAAAAATGTACTACCACTAAACTAAAAAAATAAATGTATTATAGACCGTCAGAGTGCTTTACTTTCTGTGACCCATTTACTCCATTGAAGGAGCCAACATGTGATGTTACCAGCTGGGAACAGGAATAGTAGCTGTGTGGAGTGGCAGGGCTTCTGGGATCTGCTTGGCGAGTGCATTTACGTGAAGAAGTTCATTCTTATTAATATTCAAAGAAAGCTGAAGGTGGAGAGGAGGTGGGTCTCTGCCAGAATAACTTCATTTCCATATAGTCTGATACAGTGAACAGGAATGTACAGCATGTACAGAGCAAACACTCAGTATACTTTTAGCAATGTAGTGGAAGGTCTGATGCTGTATGTCGGAGCATACACCCTACCTGACCAGTGAGTAGGAGAAACTACAGTAACATCAAGATCCTGAACACTTCCTGAACAGCAACCAGACTATAAGGACAGGGTTTTTGCAGTACACCACCCACAAACCTGGCATGCTTGTTTACTCTACTTTTATTCAATATTTAATAATAGAATATTAAATGACATTCTCGAGTAGCTGGTATCCAAATAATGATAGAGTCTCCATAACTGCTGCTGGCGCTCGGCACCAAAAGGGAAAAAAACATTCTGGAGATTGGTATTGCCTACAAGGAGAGGGAGAATTGGAGCCATTGGACAATCTAGAGCAACCAAAAGCAAAACGTTTCTTCTTGTCACAGTGTGTTGTGTTTGTACCTGGATCTCCATGCCCTGCTCCAGCAGTCTCTTTGCCTGGTTCTCCACCTCCAGCCTGGCTCTGCTAATCAGCAGCAAGTCATTCTCAATCACCTCAATGCCGCTCAGATCCACACCTTGTGACAGATAGTCTGGAGCATGAGCGCGCACACACACACACACACACACACACACACACACAAAGAAACCACATGTTAATACATTTTCTAGCTTCTTTTGCATTATCATTCATGTTTACTAACAGTTTGGGGATATTTAAGTGGATTACTTATGAAGATTTTATTGTAGCGATTCTTTTGTGTAGCTTTTTGTGACATGTCAGAATGGTGTTGCTTTAACTGTTACGGTCATTTTTAAGTTGTGGTTAGTGGTGCTGTTGTACTGGAATGAATTATATTGCATTTTCAACTGTTTCCAATGTTTCACCAGTCACTGTACATGCAGAAGGGGAACAGCATATCAGAAATAATATATCGCAGTCCATTTATACTGTCTGTTTCGTCAGTTTTTAGGCTTTTTTGCTGCTCTTGCGTTGGCTCTATGGAACAGCACTTTCCAATTGAAGCAGGTCTAGACAATACTCTTCATTCATTTACAGCAACCCAACATTTGCCCATGAGCAAGGCGAGAAAAAATGAAAAGCTGTTCTTTGCTTAAGAAGCAATAACAGTGTGTTTTCAACCACAGATAAAGCAGTCTGAAGCTTTATAAACTACAGTCTGAAACAGGGATCAATATACTCTTAGAAATATTTAAACAAAGGCAGAGAATCAAATGGTTAATGTCAAATGAAAGAAATGATATTTTATTATTTGCTGTTTCCAGGTAAACGTTACTTTAGGGGATACGAATATCAGTCTGTCAGTCTGAAACTCCATTAACACATCTCTTTTATGATTAAATTATCATTTTCCTGTCATTTAATTTGCATCCAGTTGACAGTAAAGATGGCAGAGGGACTAGTCAGCTTGACAGATTCGTCAACAACACTTCAAAGAATCAAAGGAGCACATCGCACTTCTAACTGCGTGTTAAACATTTCCATTCTGCTCCTGCCTCGGTTTTGTTCGTCCACCCACCTGCTTTGGAAAGCCTGATCGGGCATGAGAGGAAGTCGAAATTGATCTAACACAGTCAATATGTGTGATTTTTGTCCAACAAGTCAAACACAGCTCTACCACGATGAGTCCACCATCAATGGCAGTCAAACTGCTTTCTGCTGCTCACTCTCAGTCAGAAGCACTTCAACACTACCATTCAAAGTAAATTACAAATAGGCTAAACAGCAGAGTTTACAGCTCTTAGTGCTGTTTTTTAATAGATAGCATGAGGAGGATCAGGTGACATGAAGTGTCTCTAAGAGTTCTGAGGCAGTGACGCTGCAGCCATGACTTGTGTGGGAAGTTCACTAAGCAGGAAGGAAGAGAGAAGCAGGGCCAGGCGGAAAGATGAGCAGGCTGGAACATGGAGACACAGTAAGATATGAAGAGAGAAGACAGACAGCAGACAACAGACTGGTGTGTGACTAAACCATGACCTGCTGGTGCAACCTCCTTCTGCAATAGTCTGCACTCAAAATGTATAGCAACAAGAAGCCAGTGAATGGGGCCTTCAATATTTCAGTAACAGAGTTAAAAGCTGCTGAATTAGATAATTATACCATTTTTCGACTTGTCCAAAACCACATTTTTTTTCCTGTTCGATTAAAATCCTCAATAATTGCAAAGACATTACGAAAATGTACATTTCTAATGTAAAATAACATGAAAAATCCGTAAATGTAATGAAATTCAATTCTTTCACAGATCACAATTTAGTTTTTTCTGCAAATGTATCAGAACTTCACACACATTTATCTTTTATCTAATAGATAAGCTGTTACATTCAAGTTAAAAACTCTAATTAACTCTAATTCCTCTGATATGACATGAAAAGCAGTGAGCTTCATTCCTTCAATCTCATGCCATCATTCCTAACAACTGTGGTTTTAATCATCCTGAGTATCCTCATCTTAGTGATCGCCATATGTTTTAAAACAACAATATAGAAAGACATTATGTACGAGGAAACGAGCTATTGATTGAAGAGACGTGAGGGTGTGGGGCCTGATATCAAACCTTTTCCAATGTGCTATTTGTCTTGAGCTGCAGATTGTTTGCTCTTCTTCCCAGAGAGACGGAGACGGAGAGTATTATCAGGCAGGTGGCGGGCTGAGGCACACAGGACCAGGGAATTGGACAGGAGCCACATTCAATTCAAAAGCAATCCCCTCGAAGCCTCAACCCAAGTACAAAGCCTGCCAGAGACCACAATCGAACAGCTGAGCCCTGTATCACTTTGCTTGTTTAGATATGTGTGTTTGTGAGAGAGAGAGAGAGAGAGAGAGAGAGAGAGAGAGAGAGAGAGAGAGAGAGAAATAGAAAGAGGTTGGTCTTTTTCTGACTTGTGTCATAATATGCTCAGAGGGCTGTCTGATATGGCACGCTTGAAGCCACACACATAAACACAGACCACACAGGCCATTGGATATTATGTGTTGGTTCCCAGGGGATAAGCTGTGCTCTGGCACAGATGTGCCCTGGTTTCTGTGCTGGGGGAATTCATTCAGCTCATTCTTTAGAGGACAACAAGATGTTCACCAATAATCAAAGTTACCCAAACATAAAATATGCTTCACCACATTGGAATTTATCACTGTATAGCAGCACTTGAAATTAGCAGCGTGGCAGAGTGTACCCCCCCTTTAGCATCACCTTGGTGATATAGGTAATCAGCAGAGTGGGTTGTGGATGAGAATAGGCAGTAGGGAGGGATGCTTCCCGCTCTCTGAGCATATTTAACAGTCAGGAAATAATTACCATCGAGTGCAAATGAAGAAAGCTGTGTAGGTGAGAGATAAACCTTAAGGGGGTTCATGAAGGAGGCTAAAAACAGACACTACATCTTGCTTCATTAAGTGTTAATACATACTATAGATCGGACCACCCTCAGTAAACTCATTCAGGCTTGTGCATTTAGAATTTGTAGTACTGCACTGAAAACCAATGTTTGGAATATCAAACATTTGTCCCTGTGGTCCTGAAAGGTTTGTAGCCTGCTCCTTTGTGGGGGATGGCAGCTGTCAGGTTGGTTTCACAGCAGCTATAATGGATACAATATGTGGTGATAAAAAAATATCAAAACATCCTCAGATGACTGTCAGATGTGTCCATCTGTAGGCTCACTATGATGCGAACACTCGTATTTTTAAACAAATACTGTACACAAAATATTCCAGCATGAATATTCACTTGCAGTTCGACAGAAGTACTCAAGACTGACTAACTGGTATTTTTAAAGGAATCTCACATTCTTCATGAAAAGACAGAGTTTGCTCAGTTGTCATGGAGATCTCATCTAATGATTAAGGCTGTGGGATGAGATAGAAAGCTCTGTAAAAAGGCTTAAGGTTGGCTAAACGTGGCTTGATGCTCCTATGGGTAAATGTTTGTTTGCTGCTCTCAACCAATCTCTACAAAGTCACCAATAACCAGGTGTCATGTATGTACACTTCAGTTGAATTTACAGACAGTAAAGCTCCATCTATAAATGCAAATGCAGTGAGGGACAACATAACACGGGTCAAATTAAACGGCTGCTTTCTGATCAGTTATGTACATTTTATGGTTTGCTGTAGTACACTCAAAAATTCAAGAAAGACTGAGCACAGATTTGTTTGTGTACTGGTGTTTGTTACTGTGCAGTGACAATAAAGTCATTCTATTCGATGCTAATAAAAGGTCTCCGAAATGAGTGTTTAATGTTAAAATCTTCAGTCTACAAAACAAAAGAGAAGGTACCAATGAAATTACTATTTTCCCCAAATACTTGCGTAACTGCTTGCTTGACTTAATATAATATTCAATATTATTTTGGTTGATTGTTTGCTCGGCACACATTGTCAAGTATCTAATTAAAAAGGAAGTGAGAAGCAAAGCAGACAGCAGCTCTGCCTGAACAACTCATGCCTGAAACAGTGTCTTCAACATAATACGCGTCGAGAGGCAGAGGCTGTACAACTGCCAGGCTGCAGTGTGTACACCATGATGTGCAGCTGTGTGAGCCTCTGCTCATAGGCACAAGGAAGTGTAATCTTACTTTGGTCATCTGATGTAACTAAGGCTGAAAATGGATATTAGACTGTAGCAGGTCTTTGTTAGTCCCACTCTGATTACAATATGCAGTCCCTCCTACAGACTCTTGTGATGTAATTTGCTATTGTTGTACATGCAACATCTATTACTGTCTGTCCGTCCTGGGAGAGGGATCCCTCCTCTGTGGCTCTTCCCGAGGTTTCTAACATCTTTTCGTCCCCCTGCTAAAAGGTTTTTCTCAACATGGCACGTTTTTCCTCACTCAGATCGAGGGTCTAAGGACAGAGGGTGTCATTCACTGTACAGATTGTAGAGCCCACTGAGGCAATGTGAGTGTGATTTTGGGCTTTATAAATAAAACTGGTTTGATTTGATTTGACAATAAGTCAAAATGTGTCAAAAACACAGGTTTAGGCTGCTATTAACACATTTTTGTGATTCGTCCCAATTCTTTCTGTCTCTGTTCCGTGATTAACCACTCTAAGGCTTTTACTGTGACGCAGCTACACGTTAGTAGTAGTGTGAGTGCTAACACCTCATAGCATGACAATGGGTGTACATAAAAATACAGATATTTTTCTGCATGTTTTAATTTGCTTTCACAGCAAGTACATAAATAGGTGTAGACATTCAGTACAGACTTCTTTCGTATCACAGCAGCTTGAAAGGACACTTCATCTCACTTGTTCACAGGGACTCATAACACTGTAGAATGCTCCCCTTCAAAACAGCTTCTTTCATTCATTTAGCAAGAGTACAACGTTTTCAGCCCAGGCTGGCTCTTCACCTGGTAGAGAAAGAGCCTTCTACTGTGTTGCCAGTACTTGTGAAACAGATAGGACCTCTTTTGTTGACTCAGCACCTGGACAAAAAAGAAGAGCATGTGTTTTGCACACTGACATACTTTTAGTCTGGGCCTGGGCTGCAACTAGGGATTGTTTTATGAACAGGTAATTGACTATTTCAATAAATTGTTTGCTATATAAATATGATAACACATGACTACTGCAAGGCACAAGAGCCCAGACTGATTATGTAACGGTCACTTCATACAATCACCAGCCACAAAAAGTGTTCATTTTACACTGGTCTGAAACAGAGTAAAAAAGCAGGCAGTTACACTTAAATGGAGCTAAAATCAGAACTATTTGGTATTAATTTAAATAGTCGAAACTTTATCTGACTAATTTCCACTGAAAAAGAGATATTGTAATGCTTATGAAGTAGCTGTGCCAGCATTACATTAATCCAGTCCACAGGGGCCCTCAAGAGGACTTTCTGCAGACTTCCTGGGAGCCTGCTTGGGGTGTGGACTTCACTGATTTAATTACCCATAATTCATTGCAACATGGATGTGGGCAATGACTTAATTTTAACATTACTTGAATCGTGTAGGCCGGGCATATTATTCAACAACATCATAATACAGAAGTCCAGAGGGTGGAGACTTGGAGGCAGCCAAAGAATGTTGCATCAGAGCCAAAGCAGGTCATTTTTAAATTAATTTATTTTATCGGCTTTCACACACAGAGAAAACACTAATACCGATAATTAGCCAGGCTGATAATCAATATGTCCATAGAAATTAGGGCTGCACCTAACGATTATTTTTTATCGATTAATTTTTGGATTAATCTAACTATTGTTTTTTTTATTACTCGATTAATATCACAACAAATTTACCCAAAATAACATTTTAAAACTTGTCATTTATATTTCAATATTTTATTCAATCATCTTCAATCATCAACAAACAAATATGACAAAGTATGCACTGCAGGGCATTATTCCCCAACAAAAAACAGCCCAGTCTTAAATGGTGATCTGTGCAATCCTAATAGATATTACGTTTGGGTGGGGACAAAAAGTAACTAGTAATAGTAGTAACGAGTAACCAGCATGTTTAACCTACTGTTTGGTTTTATGCCCCAGTTTAAAACACAGCAACGATCTGCATCATCCTGGTTGTTTACTGTTATTTTTAATCCGTCGATAAGGACAAACAATCACTAGCAGTACCAGCATGCTAGTAGCATAACAACATAGCAGCTTTCCACATCCTGGAAAAATATGATTTGCCTCCCCAGTATATCACTGTAAACAGAGTGTTTGAGTTACACCACTACATTTGGTGTCCTCTTCAAGTTGCTAAATATCATGTAGTTGTCCCCACCAAAGGTGACATTTGATTTTCGCCTGTGCAGATTGAAATTTTCAGAAAAGACTGGCTCATCACACCTCATATGTACTTTATGTAGTTAGAGTCCCTCTGCTGCGAGCAGACACATAGAAACCTCCCGGACGGCACATTTTACAAACATAAAAAAAAAAAAAACGCTGATACAACTTCATCCTAGAGGAAACACCATCATTCATAAATGCAAAGCACACACATAAACAGCCCTACAATTGCCTTCACTCATATGCACCTGTGTTTGAAATAGCACAGCTGTGGACTACACAACAGCCAGCAGCCTTCAGGCTAGCCAGTGGACAGCCAAAATATCAGGTTGAAATATTAATGCACCCATTAAACATTTATGGATGTTTTCTATTCCACTCTATTGTGCTTAAAGCTATAATGAAGCCTCTCACATCATCACATCTTCTTTGTTGAGAAAAAGTCTGTAACTGCCTTCCCCCCCCCTGTTTCTACCTCTGCCCTGCTCACATGTAATACTCATATTTTCT
This sequence comes from Pagrus pagrus, assembly GCF_965226575.1. Lineage (NCBI taxonomy): Eukaryota > Metazoa > Chordata > Actinopteri > Spariformes > Sparidae > Pagrus > Pagrus pagrus. The sequence continues at coordinate 20,624,014 of NC_140205.1, read as the reverse complement.
CCCTCTATATAATCCTGCTGCCTGCCATTTTACACTCTCTTGTTAAAGACTCGCATCTGGGGGAAAACATGCCTCCTGCTGAGTTGCGCATGTCAGTAAAACAGTCGGACTGGAAACCATCATCTCTGCTTACACTCCTTGAATAAACAGATGAAGATACAATGACCAGATGAGGGAAGATGTGAAAAATCAGGAGTTCTTCTTGTATCAGTGGAGAAGTGTATCCCAAAAGACAACAGATGGGCCCTGATTTGAATTCTGATCCATCAGTCTGCGTTCACTTTGGCCGGTGAGGCGGTTGTTGCCATGCCAATGCCAAGTAGCCCTAATTAGTCCTCTCACTAGCTACCTTGTAGATACGTTCGGCAGGCAATAAGGGCAATGCGGTGACTGTTCCAATGGCAGCCAGATTGTGACCATGAAGCATGTCCATCCGGCAGGTGCTATGCAAACACAAACAGCGGAGGAGTGGCCAAAGTCCTGAGAGGAAGGATGCTGCCATTAGTATTGTCATGGCCACCGTTTTCTACCTGGGCTCTTTAATGAGGGCAAACAAACTTATGGGTAGATGGCTCAGAGGAAAAGAGAAAGAAGCAAGGGCTCAAAGCCAAGAAAGACCTGTGCTGTCCCTGCATACTGGAAACTGACTTATCCCACACTTATTACAGGCAGCAAAACAGATAAAGGTAACAAAGGAGAGATGGAAACATAAAAAATGAGAGCGAAAAAATACACGGAGAGTGTTAAATCCGCTTTGTGAGTCCAATTAGTCTGGCGTAGAGGTGTAAAAGGAAAAAGAGAGGGAGAAGACAGTTTCAGAGAGGGAATAAGACGGAGGAGGAGGAGGACGAGGAGGAGGAGGAGGAGGGAGCAATGGATGAGTAGGAAGGGCTACTGGAGGCAGATACAGAGAGAGGCAGGAAGCAGGACAGAGAGACAAACGGACAGAAAAAGAAGCAGAGCAGAGAGAAGAGAGGGGGAGGCAGAGCAGCAGCGTCAGTTTCTCCCTGGCTCTCTCCAGGGTCTGTGGCTGCATGCTTTCTGCCACTTCAATTTCCATCCAGAAGGGACTCATCAACCGTGTGGCGTAAGATCCTTTAATTATGGACTACTGAGCTACACCTCAGCCACTCAGGCTCATCACCTGTGGGCACAACGCTACCTTTGGGGATTGAAATTACAAAGCCCTGCAGGGAAAGACAGCAGTCCGACAGACCCAAGGATCACTGAAGAACAGTCTTTCTCTAGAGGTAAACTAGCACACACCACAGTCACTCACTGACACTGTTATCTGTGTTCTGGCAGCAACACAATGTCAATGTGTTGTATGAAGGCACTGTAAAATCAACACATTTAGCTCAACATAAACACACACAGCATGCTGACATGTAGTTGAGCCTGCGAGTCACGATTTTAAAGCAGTGATTATTTTGAGTGGAATAATTACACAAAATGAGCGGCTGTCAAACAGCAAGGAACAAGCAGGCTCAGTGCCTCCCAGAGAGACCAGCTCCTCTCATGCACCGCAAAACTAATCAGACTGAAGACAGAAGTTGTTTGGATTTGTCCTAAGACTGAGGTCACCCAGAGGACAGGTATTTCATGGAATGGAAAAGAATTATAAGAACAGCATCACAAACAAGTGTATTAAGTCATCAATCCTGTGCAAAATTGCACATTTGTGTCAGTTAAAAATATTATGGAGACTATAAAACTGCAACAGAGGCTGCTCAAACTACTACTACTACGACTAAGCGTCATGAACTGAGTATCAGAACACAAGACAGTGAAAGCTAAAGGCCAAACATTCCTTTATTTTAAAAAAACTACTTGGGCTGCACCTAGCATTTACTTTCATTGTTGGTCATTATTTTTTTAGTTCACTTAACAAATTATTTAGGTCAGAAAATACTGAAAAACATCCATCAACATGACATTTTCTATTAGCTTGTTTTGTCTAAAACCAACAGTGCAATACCCAAAGATACTCAATTTACATTGAACAGAGAAAGGGGTCAAATCATCATAATTGTGAAGCTGAACTCAATGAATTCTTGGCATTTTGCTAATAAAGTGAATGACTGAACACACTACTAAATGACAAATGATCAAACAGACTACTTGCATTGTTAGCGATTAACTATTGTTGATCAACAAATGGATTAATAAACTAAATTTTTCCCTGACTGATCGATCGGGCCATTGATTTAGAGCTATACTTTATATAACTGCAGCCCGAGGCGGCTCTGGAAGCTGGGCGTTTCGCCAGAACTTGGTAGGCGTGTTGACAGTAGTAGGTGTTCCTTCAGATTACACGTGATTGGCTGATAGGGTTTAGGTGCGACTTTTGCGTGGATAAGGTTAAGGTAAGCCCACTTCTGTCAACATTTCCCACACTCCATGTTTTTATATGGCTAAAATAAACTTTGATTTTTCCAGGACAGAGAACAAGCAATGTGGGCTATAACCCACATGAAACACACATAAAGTGCATAAACTGTAAAGGTAATAGTGGATTATGAGGTTCATACCAATAATTGCCTTCACGAGGCGAACGTGAAGTGTATTGCGAACTCTCTGTGCAATAACTGAGATACTTAGCAGAGCAGCAAACTCCAGCAGTAACAAATGAGCCCGATTGTACAACACACGTTGCAGAACCTAAACAACTTAAACCAACTCTGAGGTGAGGAAAATAACTCAATGTTCAGTCTGTTTCATCTCCAAAAGCCTGCTCGTCCAGCGTCTTGGACAGTGATGGCTTTCCCAGGAGCTCACAGTGCAGCAGAGAGGCTGCTCTCACTGCTGGAGGCATGATGTTAATAACAACACAGCAGAGCACTCCGCCTCCCCTTACTCTGTTATTCTCATGCAGGCAGGACACTGTTACATTTGCTATTAAAACATTTCACTGTGGAGTTAATTTTTTTAATCAAAAAGGCTGTGGATCATTCATCTTATCTGCCAGTTGGTCTGGCACACAGTACAGAGGAGGAGAAGATTGAAAATAGTGCCCCTTTTCTATTCATTCAATCCAGAATGGGTTTTAAACCGAGATTCTGATTTGAATCTGCATCTGAGTATCATAACATTATTGAATTGGGACATAAGCGCCTTATTTTTAACATGTTTTTTAAACTAAACAGAGGGGCAGCTCAGTTGGAACAGAGATATAATGGCTGGGAAGCTCACCAGTGACATCTGTTGGTTAAGCCCACACCAGGCCCCCATCAAAAATGTAGACGCACACAATTGCAATTTTTTTTTGGCAAAATAGTCGAATTTATGTTCATAATGAAACAATGACATTAAATAACCAGTAAAAACAGAACATTGAAAGCACTGAGATGTTGAAGTTTAGCTCCCTCTTGTAAGCATTCGCTCAGTGTGAAATATCTGGGACTAAAATACAGAATAAAAAGTTTGCTGCTCTGGTTCTGCTCCGGCTCTGATCATTATCCTCAAAGTAAACACACAATTCCTCACCCACGGTTGCAACATTTTACTTTCAGGAAAGAAAACATCTCTACAAAAACGACACTCATCCGCTGCGCCGGCCCCCATCAAAAGATACTTGCCATCGGGCCAAAAATGTTTGGGGGGACCCTGCCATGTTTTAGATGTTGTTCACTTCTACTCAAATGGAAACTTTGAGCTGGCAGAATCTTAGACAACCATAATACAAATGTTACTACAAATAAAGCAGGAGAAGCTGTAGCTTGAGAACAGCCAGTATTGATTTAGAATGCTGATGAGATTGTTACATCAGAGCTTAAAATAGCCAATAAGAATACAGTTTTGTCGGGGGCCCCCTGGCAGCTCAACTGGTAGAGCATGTACCGTGAATTAAGGCCAAATCCTAGAAGCAGCAGTCAAGGTTTTATTCCAGCCCAGACCCTTTGCTGCACATCATCTTCAGACCCATTTCTTCATTTTACAAAAACAAGGAGTCAAAGTTGCAGCCTTACAGAACACATTACCCAAATGGAAACGGTCTGATATTGGCCACATTTTTATCTAGCCTCTGTCTGTTCATGAATGAGTGAACATGACCAGACCTTCCATTCAAGCTTTCAGTTCTTGACATCCCTCGCTACTCACACTCAAAATCTTTTCAAATTTAAAATCTCAAGCAAATCCAGCTGAGAAGTGAACAAAGAACTGATTAAAACCAACTGTGGCCAGTTGTTGTGACAGACAGACAGCATTTCATTTTATACACAGTCTGCAGTGAAAGACAAAAGGCAAGGCATCAAACACATGTTCAGTACATGCACAAACACTACACAAGCAAATAGCCAGGCGTCCAATAAGCACAAGAAGGAGCAAGCTATCCGTCGGGGATGATAATGAGAGACGCAAGAGACATGTGATGCAACATGCTGACCCAAATTTATTTCATACATTTTAACTGAAATCTTCTTGCCTTTCCCTCTGCAGGATTAAACATGGAACGCGAATGAAGAAGATGAACAAGGAAAGGTGATGATCAATCAGTTCAACAATCAGTTCCTCTCTCACTGTTGTGACAGATAAAGGAGAAGTAAGTAGTGACTGTGAATGTCCACGCGTCGAAGGAATCAGTCTCTTTGAACCTACATCCAGGTCTCTGACCTTTGGTGCAACTCTGCCCCCCCTTGGATCACAGGGAAGTGAAGGGTTTGACTGACTCGCGCCCAGAGGAACAACCACACAACCTTGTTTTCTTTTTCTGGCGGAGCCTCCCCTCTATTCTCTCATGTCTGCTATTCTCTGGAACATGTCATGGAAAAACTGACGTGGTCTCACATAAGGTGCTATGGACCATACCGGGATATTCACCATGTCTAGAGAGATAAACAGATGAGTGTGAAAGATGTGTAATACCTGAAATGTGGGAAATAGTGGAGAGAGGATTGTTCTGACACTGGCATTATTTTCAGGCAGAGATGAGACTGAAGGCAATGGTCCAAGCACAACGGACAATGAGGAGACAGAGCTATGCATGAAAGAAAGCATTGATCTAAGTGCACCGCACTGATGTTGCAAACCACATGCCCCCCAATGAGGGGCGGGTTTGTGTTGCTCTCTGTGTTTCACAAACAGACTACGCTCCTCGCCTGAGTGGAGTATCCCCATAGCCGAAGCTTGCAGAAGACTTTTCAATGTTCATCAGATTTTAATATGATCGCCAAAAGAATGCTGCACATCAGCCAGATGAAGTGAAGATTGATTTTGTCCAGGCTGAACATGGTGGAATAGTTTGACATGCTCCACTTTCCTTGTGGCCACTTCGATCGCTGCTGAGCTGGAGAAGACACTGCTGGGGGGAAGTGGTGAGTTTAAGCCTCATATCACACCTGCAGTAAGTTTTCTCTGAACACTACGTACACCAACGTCTGTAAAAAAAAACACATATTATAGTATTTTTGTATTTTGTTTTTAGACTCGACACAAGCTAACCAGGACTGTTAAGTAACTCATCTGTCTTTTAACTTCTATCTGACTGTCTGTTTTCGGAAAGTTAAAAAAGCTGTCTGCTCTTTGCCATAACAAACCTTCTCTGCTGCTAAAACCAGTGCGCCCTGAAACAAACTGCCAAACTGTCTGGTACTCACAACTCAACACTGACAATATAGCATTTGGCTTTGATGGCGTAAACTGATAAAATATAAATATTGGTGCCAGACTTCTGATCTACAGTGAAGAAAGTAGTGTCTGGTGCCTTCTCTGTGTGTTTGATTACCCCTTGACATTTGAAGAACCTTCCTCTTCGTATGTTGATGAAGGTTCTCAGTCTGTGCTGTATCGTAGGCAACTGGATGTGTTTCATCATCGACATTCCCTATGTCTCGGGAACATCTGAGAAACTCAGGAGGATCTTTAATAAACATCATATCCTGGTTCACTTCGAACCTACCAACACACTGAGGCAGAATCTGTCCATCCTAAGGACTAAACACCCATTGATAAGCAGAGTAGTGTAGTTGATGCTGTTCAATGCAGCCAGGACTGCACAGATCTGTACATTGGGGAAACAAAACAACTTCTCCATAAACGAATGGCACAACACAGGAGGGCCAACTCCTCAGGTCAAGACTCTGCTGTCCACTTACATCTGAAGGAGAAACATCATTCCCTTGAGGACAACAATGTAAACATGTTGTCCAGAGAAGACAGATGGTTTGAAAGAGGAGTAAAAGAATCCATCTATGTCAAAGTGTAATGACCGTCTTTGAACAGAGGAGGTGGCCTAAGACATTACTCATCACCCACCTACAATGCAGCACTGAGTTCCCTCCCCAGACAGCTTAACAACCATCCACACCTGGGCTCACCTAGCCCTAGCAATCCACATGAAGGCCGGTTTGACCAATGACCCACAAGTGGCCCTAACGACTCTGAAACTCAGAGCTCACACGTGTCCTTATCGACTCTGTAAGGACACTCCCACACAGAGTTTAAAAGCCTGCAGCTCCTCCAGTTAGTTAGAACTGAAGAAGCCTCTGAAACAGGTCCACTTGCCTACGATACAGCACTTAGTTAATTCATTATTGAGCAGTGGCCCAGGTTTGATTCCAACCGGCAGCCCTTTCCTGCATGTCTTCCCCGCTCTCTCTACCCCCTTTCCTGTCTGACACATTATCTGTCCTGTCCCAGTAAGGGCCAAAAATAATCTAAAAAAGAATTTTGCCAAGGGATAATCTGTTCAGTCACAAGATTTGTTACGCAAGTAGGGTCCCATATTCCTGATGTTCCCATGAAAAACAAATCACTAGCATGTGAAAAACAGTGTACTTTTCAAAAACTTTGGTTTCGTTTCAACATGAATTCGAATTAGTATCCTGAAAAAGCACATTTAATGTACAAGTTGATGTTATGACAGAAATATTTTGTTTATTTTACTTCAGCATTATGAAATCACCCTAAAAATGTAAAATCCCACTGATATGATGTACACTTTTTCTATTTGTAGAGGTATTCAAATGATCCCTGACAAGCAAAACATATTTCAGCATTCTTTGTAGTAAAAATGAGACTTGCATGCTGAGCAGTTTTTGGCAGATGATTTATACTGCACAAGTAGCAGATGATCAAGGCCGATATTCATCATTTTTCCTGATTATCTGTATTTTTCTGTCCAACTGCCAAAAATAAAATATCTTTAAAAATGTGCGACTTTAGCTCTGACACAGCATCCTTTGTCTGTAATCACCTCTCTGTGGTCTCACTCAATGTCCCGCCCACAACACCACCTGAGTGGTTACATGTCACAAGTAACAGCCTATCATTAGTGAATCATCTGAGCCTGCAAAGAAACTAGCAAGTAAAGTTATCAAATAAGTGTAGTGGAGTAGAAGTATAAAGTAGCAGTAGCAATGAAAATAATCAAATAAAGTACGTAAAGTTGTACTTAAGTACAGCATGTGAGTAAATTGATTGAAGTTATTTTGACACATAGTTATTTATTTTTACTGCAAATGTAAATTGTAAAATTTCGCTCCATTTTAACAGACTTCTTTGTGCAATCCGCTCTCCAGGCCTCTTCCTCTCATCAGGATAATGCACACATCCCCAGTGCTGATCTCTGCAGCCACCATGAGCAACATGACGGTGCTTGACACTGCTAACCCCTATGACCCTGACATGACCCCCGAGGCCATCTACCCCATCAGCTTCCAGGTAATTCAACAGGCTCACACATACATCAATGTGACATGATAGCATTATATCCTTTTGCAAGCAGTTTAATCTACAGAGATCTTCTTTGTTTATGATATTTTTAGGGAAACTGGTAAAAAATGTTTGGCTCATTAATGTGTTGGGAATTTGGATTTTGGATACTAAAAAACAGGGTGACTTCCTGTTTATATAAATTGAAATCTTCTACATTATCATTATCACACATTATCATGGCTACATAACATTAAATGTCACACTAAATGCCACCATGCTCTTTCTGTTGGTAGGTTTCTCTGACAGGCTTCCTGCTTTTGGAAATAGTTTTGGGCTTGAGCTCCAATCTCACTGTGCTCGTCCTCTACTGTATGAAACAGAACCTCATCAGCTCCGTTTCCAACATCATCACCATGAACCTGCATGTGGTGGATGTGTTGGTGAGTCTTATCAGTTACTTTTGTTGCCAACAGGGATTTAACATACGAACACTTCTAGAGCGACAAAAATGACCTGTCAGCCCTGCTGAATCCACCACTTTGTTTGTACACATCGGCTGCGTCAGTCAGTAGGCTGAGACTGGAAGTTCCACTCCGTTCATCAGGAACACAATGCTTTTAGTTTCAAAAAGGGCCAACACACCTACTGCTGTCAGTCATCAGACAGTGAGATAAATACAGGAGGTCTGATAATGTACTACAGACAATCATAGGAACTAGGGCTGCCCCAAAATGTTGACGATATGACTCATAAGTGGAATCTCATTTCCACAGTTGAATCACTGCTTTCCCATGCTCTGGGCTCCTGTGCTGATTGCAGCAAAGTCGACTATACTACTTTGTTAACCAGACGCTGGTAGAGCGCCCTCTACTGCCATCATCTGTGTTTATTACAACTTGGCTTTTAGTTTTGTAGCTTTCTGCAGCACTTTCTGACGATGATTACAAAGCACTCACCATTGACAACTGGCCAAAAACTGAGATTTTGTAATGAAGCACCATCACTTTGATAACATTATTATCAAATTAATATAAATAGCCAGAGCTACAAAAATAAAACCCAGAGTAGAAAAAAATAATAATTAAAAAATGCACTAGTAACTACAGTTCTCAAATAAATGAAATGACTAACAAGTGCACTAATGTAACTCTGTGTAAGTATGCAGAAGGAGAAAATTGAATTACTAAAGTACAGCACCTCAAAATTGTACTTAAGTACTAGGGTGAATGTACTTGGTTACATTCCATCACTGTTTCTTCAGCAACCATAAGGCCAATAATTCCTTTACCAAATCAGCTGTGGGTGACAGTAATGATTACAGTTTATTCTCTGGACTGACACAATCTTATCGTACAATTTAGAATCTGATTAGATGGAAACATATAGAACGCATTCAGCACGTGACCTGAATTTCTGTCTTGTTTCCAGGTGTGTGTATGCTGCATCCCACTGACAGCCGTGGTGGTGTTACTTCCTCTAGAGGCGGACACGGCCATGATCCGTTGTTTCCATGAGGCCTGCGTCTCCTTTGCAAGTGTAGCTACAGCTGCCAATGTATTGGCCATCACGGTGGACCGCTACGACATCTCAGTGCGGCCTGCGAACCGCGTGCTGACGATGGGCCGAGCTGTAGCTCTACTGGGATCCATCTGGGCTCTATCCTTTTTCAGTTTCCTGGTTCCCTTTATGGAAGTGGGCTTCTTCATCAGCTCGGGTTCAGACCTTGTGAACCAGACTGCAGTGGTCACAGTGGCTCAAACAAATGAGTACTACACAGAGCTGGGTTTGTACTATCATCTGCTAGCACAGATCCCCATATTCTTTTTTACGGCTGTGGTAATGCTAGTGACTTACTACAAGATCCTTCAGGCACTTAACATTCGCATTGGGACACGCTTTCAGCACAACCTACCTAAAAAGAAGCAAAGGAGCAAAAACACTATCTCTTTGAGCACTGCAACACAGGCAGAGTCGACTGATGCTTCTCAGAGCAGCACAGGAGTCAGAGCAGGTGGGAGTGCACCACTGGGCATGCGCGCATCAGTGTCAGTCATTATTGCACTAAGACGAGCAGTAAAGCGTCATCGGGAGAGACGGGAGAGGCAGAAACGAGTCTTCAGGATGTCTCTGCTCATCATCTCCACATTCCTTCTTTGTTGGACTCCAATTACTGTGCTCAACACCATCATCCTCAGCACTGGGCCCAGTGATTTTACAGTTCGCCTCCGCCTTGGCTTCCTTGTGATGGCCTACGGAACCACTATCTTTCACCCACTCCTCTATGCCTTCACTCGGCAGAAGTTCCAAAAGGTTTTGAAAAGCAAGATGAAGAAGAGGGTGGTGTCTGTAGTAGAAGCTGACCCTACACCAAACAATGTGGTCATACATAACTCATGGATTGACCCGAGGAGAAACAAGAAGGTCACCTTCGAGGACACAGAAGCCAGACAAAAATGTCTATGCTCGCAGGATGCCGAGTAATAGGATAAACTAAAATGTGAATATGTCAAATATGTACAGTAAATGGGGATTGGTTCCATTCCACTCAAGTAACTATGGCAGAAACATTTTAAAAATTGGCATTTTAGATGGAGACAGTTTGTTCCTTCAATTAGAGAGGTAGAAAGCATTTGACAAAAATCAAGGAAAAATATTCTAAAAATCTAAACAAGCTAAACAGACAGGTGCTCATTAACACTGGAGAAGATAAGAAGTAATAAACCCACAAAGGCTAGGTGTTTCCTAAAAATAAACATCACCATCAAAAGGGAAACTACTAGCAGCTGAATGTGTGTGAGTTCAAGGATTGCATTTTTGCCACAGCACAAAGGATGTCTCAAAATAGGTGTAGTCGGCTCACAGAGAGTAATTTATTGCTATTTATTGTGGAATGTCGTGGAGTGTTCAGTCAAGAACAATTCAGTCATAACTCTGTATCTAAGCAACAGTGCTTGTTGTTCTCTGGTTAGTGTAATATGAGACATAAGTCTATTGTATGTACAGTCACAAAATACCTTGATATTGTTTGTCACCATTTGTAATAAACAACCAAAGCCACAATATGTGTCAGTGTCCCGCTGCTCTCTTTAGCTTCTCCATGTGGAAACGGGTATTAGAAAGACTGCATCAGACCATTTGGACACTGTGTTTCTCCTTCATTTGCCTCAGAGGTCACCTCTGTCTGTCATGTAGATCAAGTCCACCATCAAGTAAATAAGGCACATCCTTTGAATCTTTAGTTCAAAATAAGGCCACTCTTTTTTGCAAGAAAAAAATAATTAATTATTCAATTAGGTCTAAAGAGGAGGAGGTACAGATCATTACACTACCAGGACATCCCTTTTCTCCAACCAATACAATGTATTTGTTTGAAAGACACATGTACCATTTCCTAAAGACCTTAAACAGCCTGTGTGGTTTTAAGATAAGCAGCTATATGAAGGTCCATATTGATAGGGAGAAATGACAAAAGAGAGCATTGCTGAAAATCTGCCATTTGAACATGGAAAGACAATTTAAAAATGAAGTAGTAATGATACTTGCAAATTATATTCCATTTATCAAATGCACTGTCGCCCCAATCGGTCATGTCTTGTTGTCCTGTCAATAAAGAAGGCAATCATTCTCTTCATAAGTAACTAACAAGCCATGCTGAACTGAGAAGTGGAAGCATCCTGTAATTGTGAATAATGATTGTTGTTTTCTAAATTGCAACTGCCCTACAGTATTGTTACCATAACAACAAACATGAAGTCATCCGTCACTAAAAGGAGCTTAGGCATCTCGAATCAATGAGACAAAACTTCAAATTAAGGTTTTGGATTCTTTTCATGGGATCTTTCTTGTTATTTCAGAAAGAGTGACGGCCCGATGGCAGTCTGAACCACAACAAAAGGTCACAGGTTTGATCTGCACTTTAGCAAAATTCATAGGACATTAACATCACTACCTGCTTACTTCATGCAGGGGATCAAACTATCAACGTCAGTTAAATGCTTTATATGTAAACAGAACTTGGGAACCAAAGAAATGAAAACGATGATGAAAATGATCTCTCCGTGGTAAGTCTGATTCAGTGCTATATATAGTGGCTTGTTTGAAGGAAGCGTTTTACATATTTTGGAAGGATAAAGAAACCCAAAGCAAAATGTTACCAGACACATGGGTTTCACATGACCATTTTTCCAATATATTAAATATCTATGTTATTACACAATTTTAATGTTTGTACTGAGTTTCTTACAACAGCTGCTATTTGCATTTCAAGCAAATTTGATTCAACTAAGACCAAGACGTTGGCGGACATGTGCACAAGGACGATGCTCACACACTGATGTTAAACAGATACGTTCATCATGTTTACCATCTCTGTTTAGTGTGTTAGCATGCTAACATTTGCTAAATTGCACTAAAGACAAAGGAGAGCTGATGGGAACACTAAAATCTGAATGCGATGATGAAAGGTAAAGAAGATCGCCAAAGTTGTTACAGTGTTTGCTGAGGGGTACATGAATGTATGTGTCAAATGTCATGGCAAATATGTCCAACAGCTGTCATTTCACTTAAAACTGCATGCCAACCTCATTGTCACACGACAGGGAAAGTCATGGGATCATCGTGGCAGACTTGGGATCCATCTTCTGAAGACCATAAACGTCTGTTTAAAATTTCATGGCAATTAAATTTCTAGCTGTTGAAATATTACAATTTGGACCATAGTGATCCACCGACTGCCCAACACTGCCACCCATAGAGCCATGTCACTGGCAAGGCTACAAACAGCCCCAGACCAAAAGTACACATAAGTACGTGGACATAATGTTGTGTAATTGTGCTATATAGTGTTTATAATGTGCATTTTATTAAAGACTTTTCACTGGAATTCAACTATTCTTCAGAAGACTCTTCTTTAAACCCCACTGAAGAGACCCAGGATCCCACAGTACGAACTCTAATAAAAACACAAAGCAGCAAAGCACACTCGAAAAATCGTTGGAATTGTTGGATCACAACCAACTGGCAGACCAGAAGTTGATACTGTAACAGCTAGAAGAGTTTGTTTCTGTGCTGGAGAACACCACCGACATTAACCCCATTTAATGGCTCCGTACAGCCAAAAGAACCACTTGTGATGTGTGTGTGTGCATGTGTCTGTATGTGTGTGTGTATGTATGTGGCATAAGGAGTGGTCACAGGCAAGCAGTCATAGGCTTCTGAAAACACTTGCCCTTGTGAACCCACTGTGACATGTAAATGCATTGTGATAACTCAGGCTAGTACAGCAGATAGATAACTGGTGGTGGTGACAGCAATGCATCAATATCACTTTCCCTCTGCTGACACCAGAAGGTTACACAGTCCTCTGAACCTATCCAGCCATTGTTAGGCACAACAAATGTGACCGAGAGACTGAGACCAAGTCTATGAAGGGCAGCTGGTTTGGTGGTATCATTACCTCATTCATGTTGTGTATTTTCATGCAGGGGCAAGACATTAAACAGTAATGTTTGCTTCACACATAGGGCTAGGGAGGTGGGCTTTCACAGTAAAATTCATGCCAATTCTGTCCCTCCATTCCCAAGCAGCCCTGCCGCTGACACAACAGGCCTCATGCTCCGATTTAAAGGTCAGCAGCCCTGTCATCACTGAAGCTGCTGTATGATAGCTTCTATCTTTGATCCTGTACACCACAACACAACACAACCAAACTATTGGCTCTGGTGTAGCCTGCCACTGCCAGCATTTTTTGCATCCGAACAGCCTTGTGCTCACTTTTCTCACAATTCCAAAATTAGTTTGAAAGAATTAGAGAAAAATTACAAAAAAAAAACCCAAAAAACATTGAGTCTTACTACTACTGCTACGTCAGGCAACTCAAACAAATGGTAAATGGACTTTTATTTCAATAGCGCTTTTCCAGTCCACTGACAGCCCAGTGCTTAACAACACTTTCACCCATTCACAAACACATTCATAAACTGATGGCAGAGGCTGCCACGCAAGGTGACAGCTGGAACCAGGGAATCCAACCAGCGACCTTCCAATTACTTGACAACCCACTCTACTTGCTGAGCTACAGCCATGACAAACAGCCTGCATTAAATAAACCAATTTTAGCAATAAGCCTCTGGTGAAGGTGGTCTGGAAGGATCTGCACTGGTGTTAAAAGCACACACATGCCAGTGGTGCATGTGTCAGTTTTGTAGAAACAGATGTGAGCAATGGATTAGACCTCATTAACCATGTATGTCCTTACCGAGTTCGTTAAGGCTCTGAGCAGCCTTGGTGATCTCCCTGCTGCCCCCCTGGAGCTGTCCCTGGAGCCTCTTGCTCAGGTACAAGATACGAATGATCCTCCGCAGCAGGTCACAGGCCACCTGGAGCAGGAGGAAGAGAGGGAGGAAGCAGGATGGTGAGGTACGTGAATCAACCTACAAGTAAAATATCCACAGATTAAGCATCTGCTAAGATACAGTAAGTGTGATGAGCGTGTGTTGGGCACCACACACGCTCATACCATCATGCTGACTTTTACAATTTTGCTCTGGTAACAGTCTGGATGGTCCTTTCCTCTTTAGCCCAGAGGAGATGATGTCCATGACTTACAAAAATAAACTCAAAATGTGGACATCCACAGCACACTTTCTCTGTTTTAGGTCAGTCCATTTCAGATCTTAAATCAAGTCTTAAATTGCATTTAATTTATTACATGTGGTACTTTCTGCCAAGCAATCTTGTTGGTCAGTAATACTTGCTTTTAAAGCCAGGGGAAGAAAATTAAAATGACACTTTATGGCTGCTATGTCGACTCATATGGTAACCATGGAGCTACTCACACTACTCAATATTCAGGCACAACAGGAAAAGGGGACAAGTCAAAAAGTATCTCTTTCAAATAATTCAAACTCCAAACAGAGTCTCATTCATTTGAACTGGATTTTGTTGTTTTTTACAGAGGCAGTCCTAGTGTGTGGATATCTCCAGGATGTATGTCCATGTAATGATCTCAGATGGTCAAATGTAATTCAGTGTAATGAGAGGATGACATTGTGTTGCTGATCACAAACGTAGGCCTTATTCCCCAGTGACTGATCATCTGCTGTTTGAGTCACATCCAACCTATACTGAAGGCTCAGGCGAGGCCAGGACTGAGAGTGATCCCTGTCTCTCTCTCACACACAGAGAAAATCTGAGCGACACGGAGCCATTAGCCCAGGCGAGACACTTCAGAATCACACTGACCTTTTAACAGCCGCTGTTTCATCAATATTTAATCATGATTTCCCTCGGCTGCACAAACAGGAGAACTGCAGTGTTCTTACTGAGCTGCACGCACAGCAGCTTGGAGCTCTGCACACAAATCTGTTGCCTACATATAGGAAAAAGCTGAACCTCTCTCCTACACAGTGTCGATTTCTCTGTGGGCTTTGGAAAGCTTCAAATCAAATGGAAATAACGTTGTGCCATGTAAAGAACAGTCTTTCTATTTCTTCTGCCATCTCAAAAGGAGACAGTGAGTGATTCACACACAGCAACAAAAACTTAACATAAAAGCATCATCAAATGTGCAGTAGATTACTACCTGCAGCCTGGCAAGCTGGGTGATCCTGGCCACAATCTTGTTGTACGGGTCAACAATCTTGGTCCTGATCCTGGAAAGACATGCATGTAATAACTGTTAACAGCACAAAGAATGAGAGAAAGAGATGCCGGACATCATAGTCAACAGGTGATGAAGGTAACTTTCAAGGGTTTTTCGCTGGAGAAATTAAAATGTTTGTGACATGCAGTAAACAGGACTGTGAGATAGATTTGTTTTGCTCGTTGAAGCTGAGGCTTCAAGATGACACCATGGGATGATGTGAAAATTCATGCCAAGATAAGATATGATATTATCCTGATAATCATCAAAAAATATTGTTAAAATTCTTAAAATTGCAGTAAAACGTACTGGAATCACTTTAACCTTAAATTTTAGAAAACAAATACACTGCTCAAAAACATTAAGGGAACACCTAATGGTCACAGTATAACACCAGGTCAGTTAAACTTCAGGGATATCAATCTGTCCATTTAGGAAGCACAAGTGATTGTGAATCAGTTTCAGCTGCTTTGGTACAAATGGAAGTGACAACAGGTGCAATGAAGTGGCAAAAGCAAGAAAAGGTTTGATTTGACCAAACTGTCGGAAACGGACTCCATGAGGGCCCAACATCCTCAAATGGGACCTGTGCTCACAGCCCAGCACCGTGCAGCTCAAATGGCATTCACAAGAGGCGTGTGAATATTATATCGCCTGTAACATCAACCAGCATGACCGGTTTGGTGGCGGGTTAGTGATGGTCTAGGGAGGCATATCCTTGGAGGGTCGCACAGACCTCCATGTCATAGCCAACAGTACCCTGACTGCTGTTAGGTACCAGGATGAAATCCTCAGAGCGACTGTCAGACCTTACAATGCTGCAGGGGGCCCTGGGTTCCTCCTGGTGCAGGAGAATGTCAGGCCTCATGTGGCCAGAGAGTGTAGACAGTTCCTGGATGACGAAGGCATTGATGCCATTGACTGGCCCTCTCCTTCCTCTAACCTAAATCCAACTGAGCACCTGTATGACGTTATGCATCGGTAAATCCGATGTCCTAGAGCTCACTGATGCCCTGATCCAAGTCTGGGAGGAGGTCCCCCCAGGACACCATCCACTGACTCACCAGGAGCATGCCAGGAGTCACATTATAAGTTGTCGTGATCAAATTTCAAGCAAGTTGGATCAGCCTGTGATTTCAATTTTTGACTTTGATTTTTGGTGTGATTTCGGTTTCCATTGACCGTTGTTATGTCATTTTGTTCTCATCAAATTATACAATGTACATCAGTGAAGATTTTCAAGTTGAATTGAATTGAATTTGTTCATCAAGATCTGATGTTTGATTAAAGTGTTCCCTTAATTTCTTTGAGCAGTGTATTTGTATTGCATCACAAATAAGACACAGATCTGTTTTTGTGAAAATCTTTTGGGATCTTAAAATAAGTGATCAAAAAATCATGAGGTCCCGCTGCACAAATAACAGTAACCTCACTCCCTGTCTTTCTTTAGTTTGGAAATCGTAGTATTTACACACATCTGATTTAACTTGTTTTTTTGGGGGATATAATGTGTAAGCCGAGCCTTGAGCCATGGTGACAGGCTGAGGCAATTCAAAAATAAAATCAGGAAACCAATCTCTGCCCATCAGTGGGCTACACAGCTTTTACACGTCACTCACGTGAGAATATAACCTCTATATAGAAATTCACCACAATCAACTTATTGTGAGTGTTTTTGATCTTGATCTACCATGATATATGTGATATAAAGGGATATTTTATCATCCCATCCCTAGTGTCTCTGTCTAATCACTTATTGGTTGAAGGAGATTCTGAGACGTCCTCTTGATGTCATCAAGGTAGTTTTGGAGCAATTACATTTTTTGTTTTTAAAAAGGCCACAGCTTCAGTAAATTGGTGCTTCATCTGCCGTAAAAAAAGAAAACTGATGTTCTGTCTACATGTGAGGAGACCTAAAGAAAAAATGTAAGTGAAAAAGCAAAGGATTGGACCTCAAGACAGAGCCACCAACACCTGATAACAATAACTCATTAATGACCTATGAAAAATCAAAAGATATTGTTTTTATTCATAATTACTTCAGTGCTACAGTCAGTGATTCTCTCTCTGTCTTGTTTGCTTGCTAGGGGCTGTGTTCTTTGATTTTGTGCCTAGCAAACGTGAGAGTGAAAAGCTATTTATAACATTTAATGAACGCCAACGGGAAACCATCTTTATCAACTGCAGCTTAGAAAAGATAACCACATCACACATGTGTTCATGTGCACATGCATGAAATGAAACTTGGGCTTTCCAGCAGCAGAGATGAGACAGTCCGGACAATAACCGGACGTGATGGCACTCCTCATAGGCACACATAATACAATGATCATCTAGTCTCTCAGTCAAGGGCGGCTGTGGCTCAGGGGTAGAGCGTCTTGCCAGTGTCTTGTTATCGGACGTTCGCTGGTTCGATTCCCCTGGTCATCATGTCAAAGTGTCCTTGGGCAAGATACTGAACCCCAAACTGCTCCTGATGTGCTGGTCGGCACCTTGTACGGCAGCCACCGCCATCAGTATGTATGAATTAGTTGCTTTGGACAAAAGTGTCTGCTAAATGTAACGTAAAATGTCAAGGCTCAGTTACAACTAAATTAACTTGAGGCCATGTCAGAGTTTCAGTACTTTACTGACAGCCGATTGCTTGAATAATGTCGATCTTTTATTTTATTTTTCACATATGGTTAAACAAAATGCTGCCAGTTAAAACAAGAAAATGGCTGGTACAAAAAATGGAGTTCCTGGTTTTGGTTTTGGAATCCATCAGCCACAGTGGCAGGTGGTGCTGATATTGTCATAGATTTTCCGTCATGATGAAGGCATTAAAACTGTGTCCTTAATGTTAAATCACTTTGGCTTGCTCCATTGTGTACATTGTGATCCTTCATTTTAATATAATCTCATTTTGTCTTCACATCTTATGTTGCTCAATAATTGCGCCAAAATCGAGTTCCACAAAGTTGTCTTAACATCAGGGGAAATTAAAAAATCTGTGACTCGTTTACAGTGAGACTTAAATTAGACACTTCAGACAGGCCTCAGTTTCTACTCATGATTTTGTCAAGAAATCCCAAAGAAGTCACTGGTTAAATACTGCTGATAAACACAAACATTTCAACTAGTAATGCTGCTTATCTAGTCACATGTATTTAATTATGCTGAGAAAAATGTTTCTTAAAATGTTTGAAATAGAGTTTTCATGGACTTAATTCACCTTTTTTATAACAGTGGTTGTAAACAGGTGAATGTGACGCAGCAGGCACCGAGGCCAATCATTATACACATTGAAGATTAATACATCTAACATAAAGCAACAGCAAAACATATTTACCTGTCAACAGCTGCCTGCAGAGCACTGATCCTCGTCTGCATCATCTGAAGGACCCCTGAAAACAACAACAACAACATCTTTACCTTTCACTACATTTTGACTCTGGTTTGAAGAGCTACTTTACAGCAGACTTCATGTGAGGGATGTTGGCTCTCTCTGGTGGTAAAATGCGAGAAGTACAGCCATCGTAGGGGCAGAGTTTTAATAACAGCTCACTGCTCCTGCTTGACAGTACTGTTCAGGCCAATTTAAAAAGCCTCTCTATGTGCATTCAAATGCTGCTGAGAGAGTCTGAGACTTTAGACTTTTTTTTTTCTACAGTTGGTTTCTCAACATCATTATACTGATGATGTGAATGTTGTCATAAAATCAAACCTCTAGGACAAACAGATGTCACTGACAATTAATTCCATGAAACAGGCTATAAAACACAATATTGTAATCTGTTTTCATGACCATTATACAACCGTAAAATAACCTATAAAATAACAGAATTACAATCAAGCATGCTTCTCAGTGTAATACAATAATAGGTTTATGTTCATATGTTCATAACTGAAGCCACTGGCTGTTTGGAAAGTAGTGAAATAGCACTACTGACAAATCTCCCATTTGCGTTTTATTGCATCCCTGAGTGTTCCAACAAGGAGAGTTTTCAATACGGTCACTGCTCACACTTCCCTAATTGTGCTCAAATTATTTTACTTCAGCTACTTATCTCGACCAAGCTACTGCTACAATTGATTTGGGTAGCACAATGAAATGAACTGAAACCAATGGCAGTAAGGAAGCATATGGTAGCATGTGTAACTGTGGCTCTCACCTTCAAGAGACTCAATCCCAGTTGCCTGAGACAGTAGGTCTTCATGTCTGGCCACAACCTGGAAAGAGAAGTATAAATATATGTGGATGGGGCACCTATTACAGTGACCACTGTGTTCCCTGCAGAACCTGGTTTAAAGAAAGTTTCTGCTTCATTTCCACAATGAAATCAAATTAAGTGAACCCAAGTGCTGCCTGGAAGGCAGGCATATGTGGATGGAGTGAATGATGGAATGATGGCACACGTGCACATGGACAAGTTGCAGTCAGTTTATGTGATAAAGCAATAAGTCACTTTGTGTCAGATTCTGTGAAACTGACACCACAATGCAGTGAACAAATACATAATTCCTGCACTTTGCCTTCTAAAGGGTATTCTGTGTTCTACAGTTAGACAGATATTAGGATGCATCATGAGATGATTGCCTTGCAGTGTATGGCTTATTACAGAATCGCTGTATCATGATACTATCATTATTATGGGTAACATGTTGTGAATCCTATTATCTGTGAGTTACTCTGTGATTCACACCCCTATTAGCTGTGGGATTACACAAAAATCGCAATATGGCCGAGAGCAACATTCAAATGTTTTTTTTTTATAAAAGTAGACTGCAAGACAAACAGCTTTATGATGAAGTACTGTAGTGCTGCAGAGATGTCCTGACCCACATTCTTGTTCTCCAGATGCAAGGAACATATTTGTTTGGTAAAGAGTCCAACATGTCACATCAAGACTTTTAATGGATTCTTCTATTAAAATTAAATGTGTTAAGCAAAGAGGACCATTCTCACTAATCTAAATTTCTATCGTGATTGAAATATCTGTAATTTTTTTCCTTACACATCATGATTTTATTTACTGGATCATGCAGCCCTTATGGTTTTACTTTGTCTTCAAAATGTCAGAAAATAGTGAAAAATGCCAATCACATTTTCCAAAGCCCAAGCTGAAGTCTTCAAAAGTCTTTTTTTGTCTGATCAACAGTCCAAACCCGGAATATGTTCAGTTTACTATCACAAAAGGCAGAGGAAACTAGAAAATATTCACATTCGAGAAGCAGGAACCAGAACATTTTTCCATTTTCCTCAAAAAAGTATTCAAAGAAAAGTGATTGATTAAAAATGTAGTTGTCTTATAGTTTTCTGTCAATCTACATATTGATTAATGAACTCAGTGTCTGAGTTCAACAACTGAATCAGACTCCTCTATGTGAGAGTCAAAAGCTTACACCAGTAAGCACCATCCTATACCAAGTCTGGTCTGGTGTTTAATGTAGGATTTCCCAGTTAAGGTTATTTGCAGCGCACTGATTTACCAGTAGATGACAAAATTACTGTGCACTGTAATATTAGGATCCGAGTCATCAACAAGCATTTCACAATCTTTACAGAAGTCGTCCCCTCAGCCTCTGCAGTGAGTCAGCGGCTGTGCTGAGGTGTGTTGTGTCTGTACCTGGCTGTGCAGCTCCTTGTCCAGCTGACTGATGCCCTGTGCCAGCTTGGCCAGCTGCTCAGCAATAACAGCATGATGGATAGCCTGAGCGGTGTACGTCTTCACATCGAAGTCCTCTGCCAGGAAATCAGCATAGCACTCTGCAAACACAGCAGCACATCCTCAAACTGTACAGCATATTCACACTACAATACTATTCCCAAATATCAGGCTTGAATTGCACCTAATACAGTTCTTTTCTAGCTCTTTGGTGGAGTCTTCAGTGTTCTTCTCTTGAGCTGAGCCAGAACTCTCTCAACAGACTGGATCAGAGCACTGAAGACCTGCACACTGTCTACGTCCTCCTCTCAGCTCCATCGCGTCACTTTCACCGGTGTAATTTACATGTGCTACCAATGATTCAAAAGTGAGCAGTACGAAGTGTATTTCCAGGTGAGTTTCACTTGTACGGAACAACAGACACGTCACAATTACAATAATAAAGAAGTGTAATAGCTGCTTAGTTCGTTTGCAGTAGCTAGCCGCGAGACGAATACGGAAATGTAACAAAGCTACTGATGTCATTCTTTGCAACTGTCGAAGAACACGTTAAAACACGGTGTGCATCACCACCGCCGTTCATACACTTATATTTACCGTCTTTCAGAAGTGAATTCGTGGAAGCTTCTCTGCCGTCCTCCATGTTGACACTTCCGCATGTGACGTATAAACTGAGAGACGGGAGCTACACGTCGCGTGAGCCTTGAGGCTGCGCTCCACCCATTCACAAACACACCGCTGCACCCAGGACCTGTTCATGGCGTTTGCTTTGTGTGAAACGCAGAAACACGATCAAGATTATATTATAATTTATACAATGCTATATTAATGTGTTATATAATTGTTTAACTATAGCACAATTGTATTATTATATTATAGAAAATGATCACTATTTATTTTCGTTTATTTATTATTCAAAAGTTTAAAAAACAAACACAAAAATGAAGTCAATGATTATCATTTATGTCACCCACTATTTGTGATTTTATTTGATTTGATGTGATGTGATGAATAACAGTGAAAAATGTAAAACTGTAAAACTCAATAAAAGACATGCAGGCACATTTGCGAATGAAGCAAAACAATACGCTACACAACACAACATTAACATCATAACACCTACATGAGAAAAAAAAATTCAAGCCATACATAACAATATAAGAACATTACACTTCACCGGCACACAAAATGACAACATACACAGTACCATCATAAAAGAAAGACCCTTTCATGTCACCACACATCCCATGGTGGACATTTTGACTTGATTAACTTAAATGAAACTAAGGATAATCATAATGTGTACATGTACCCCGGTATTGTGCGTACTGGTTTGGCTGTTTTGTGTCACAGCCCTGTGTGTTTCCTGTAGTACCCTAATCTACAGTTGGAGTTGATGCTTGGGTTAGGTTATAGTTAGGCGGAGCAGGGATAACTGTTAGTGGTAAGGTATAAGGTAATGCTAGTTAAATGTGTGCAACTTGCATGAGTCTGCAAATCTGACAGTCTTTAAAATCAGTCTACCACATCTTTGTTAGAGCTGTGACCCTACTAATACAGAAAGCAAATTAAACAATAGAAAAAACAAATATTTTGAAATGTTGGACAAATGGATAAACAAAAAAATGTACATGAGACATTCAGTATACAGACAAATATATTTGTTTTCTCTCAGTATTCAGGACCTGAGTGCTAACCGGGGCAACCACATTGTTTAATCATCAACCAGAGTGCCAATGTTAGTGTAATTTCCAGTTTAGTGGTTTGCAATAGGGCATTAACCAGTCTTGAATGGATAAAGTAGTACCACCCACCCATTTACTGAAAATCAACTTTTCTTTTTGGCAACAGCAAAAGCTATTGCCAACCACTTATCATATTGTTACAAGGAAGTCTAGACAGACCCCCCTTACATCGTACCAAATTTTGCCATGTTTTTACCACAACACTGATTCCCTGGAAAACATTAACCCAGAACCTTCGAAGGAACAAATTCCCTTAAGAAATGAAGCAGTGACCCTTAAACTGACCTGGACTATTTTTTTTGGGAGTCCACCGACAATAACAACGGTCCTACTTTTGGTTTGCAGTGCAAAAAAGAATAAAGAACCACAGCTAACCTGCACAATCAATTAAGGAACAATGTTTCCCCTGCTTTTTGGATCATAGTTTCACTGCCAGTAAGATCAGACAATATTTGCAGAGGAAATAAAGTGATAGGGTAAATCTAATTTGTGTGGCTGAGAGGGAGAAGAATCAGGGGGGTAACGTTTAAGCCACCATTAATACCACAGGGACTGAAGTATGGGTAGAGTTTCTCAGTGAAGTTACAGCCAGTAAAGGAGTAGATGAGAGCTGCTGCAGCTACATCATAAAAGGAGATCAGACCCTCCTCATAATCCACAAACACCCCCACCTTCTGAGGCTTAGACTTCAGAGGGAGAAGGACACCAGGACCAGCAAGAGCTTTGTACTCCCTTCCATTTCTCAGCCATATAGTCCAGAAGCCATTTTTAGGGGACAACCTGATTTTCCCCTTCCTCATGACAGATTCCTTGGCCACTCCTAAATCCCAGTCAGTCTTACCTCTAACCTGAACTTCGTAGTAAAATCTGCCTGAAGAGAAGCTCTGCTTTCCTAAAACACCATTACAAATGGAAAATCTTGTTAGGTTGTCGGGGACATTATTGTGCATCTCATCACTCTTTACTTGTTTGCCATCATCAGACAGGATAAGATACGGACTTGCAGTGTCAGGATCAAGAGTGACATCCACTACATACTGCTGGACCCTCTTCAGCTGAACATCAGCACACAGCTTCTCCATCTTTTTACTGAGTGTCTCCTCCAGCTGAGCCACAGCTCTCCTCACAGTCCCCTCATATGATGAGTGAACTCTGACCTCTGTCCAGTACTTGGTGGGTGGAGCAGGGTTCAGGGATGGGAAGCTCTGGAGGAGCTGGAGGTGGTCTTCAGTGCACGATAGCTGCTCCAGCTCAGCACTTCTCTTCATCAGCTCAGAGATTTCTTCTTCCAGCTCTTTGATGAAGCCTTCAGCCTGTTTCTCTGTTGTTTTCTGCTTCTCTTCAATCATGTCCATGAGCTGAGCCAGACCTCTCTCAACAGACTGGACCAGAGCAGTGAAGATCTGCACACTGTCTGCTGTCTCTCTGTCTGCGTCTTCCTTGCTGAGCTTTACTGATTGTTTGATCTGCTGAATCTTCAGTCTTCTCTCCTGGACCATCTGGTCAATTTCAGCCTTTAAGTTCCCCAGTTTAGCTTTCTTTGCATCATATTCTTCTGTCATGGGGATAAAGACATGTGACTTGTGGTCTGACTCGGTGCAGAACTGACACACACACATCTGATCCGTCTTGCAGAACATCTCCAGAGGTCTATCATGCCTCTTACACAGTCTGTCTTCCAGGTTCTCCACAGGATCAATCAGCTCATGTCTTTTCAGGCCTGGGATTCTGTAATGTGGCTCCAGGTGAGTGTCACAGTAGGAGGTCAGACACACCAGGCAGGATTTCAGTGCCTTCAGCTTGGGTCCAGTGCAGACATCACACAGGACTTCTCCTGAATTGGTTCTTCTTTGGACTGGGCAGCTTCTGGTTTTCTTTACAGTTGACTGTCTGAACAGATCAGCCATCTCTGATATGAATGGATTGACCCGCAGCTCAGGCCTTCTGTCAAAGACATCTTTACACATGGGACACTGACTCTGGACATTAATAGTCCAGTGTTGTGTGATGCAGCTCTTACAGAAGTTGTGTCCACATGGTATGGTGACAGGATGCTTGAACACATCCAGACAGATGGAACACAGAAACTGCTCTTCAGAGAGGACGCTACAGCCAGCATACATGTCTAGAAAACAAGACCAAAAGGGAAAAAAAAAATCAAACTTCATCATCTCACTTTCCCCCATACTTCTCATTATTAGCCCAAGGCTCCCAAAAAATATCCTTTATTCGATCACCTGAAAAAGTCCTTGTACACTGTTCCAAATCAAGCTGCACAATTTATTTAAGTTTAATTGAAATGTATTAGGAACATTGTATGTTAGCTCTGCTCTACAGTTTTGTTCTCATTCAATTCCTAGACAAAGTATCAAAAAAGGATAATAACTGTGTGTTTTCATGTTGAAGTCGGTAATAAAATAAAATACAAAACTAAAAAAGAAGTCTTACTTCTGCTTTGGAGATTTTCAGTTTTGTAGATTTCTGAATTTTGGTGACTGCTGCATGCACCTCACAGAGCACACACTGCAGTGGAATACTATCAGACCTTTTGATGATTTGTGAGGAGATTTAGTTTTTATGACTGATAGTAACTTTTACTATCCTATCACCAGTGTTCACAGATGACCTGTAGTCTGCATGGTAATAAGGTATATTAGGTATATATATCCTGAGGCATAGGTTACGTGCTAGGCATTGTTTGTTGCTGTGTTGTAAAAATGTTACACATCACACATTATCACAATCTTTTCCTTCTATGTTGACTTTGAACAGGCTTGAGGAGTAATGGAATACATGTAACAGGATTACATAATTAGGACACAAATAAAGATAACAGTATTCCATTACTGTTACAGAAAAAAAGATGTGATTAGATTACAGATACGTTCAGTAAACAAGGGGATCACTAACAGGATTAGAATTTTTTACTTTAATATTGTGATACTTAGATGTCATTACTGACTACATTTATTAACAGGTAATTAGTAATTGTATCAGAAGACATTTTTAAAGTAAGGCCCCCCAACCCTGCTTTTGCATGTCTGTTTGCAAAGAAGTGACATTTAGTTGTGTATTCACTAACTCACAATATCTGATTATTCCCCAAAGATTTCCTTCCTTAAATAATCCCTTTACAAACAACTAGTCGTTGTCTAGTTTACATAATCCCTTCTAGTGTGGATGTGATCATGATGCTGCATATTTTTCCCCCTCTCCCACTAGTGATTGACTGGTCAAGCCCGCCACTCCGAAAACCACGGTCAAACTAGCCCCCAGGT
Source organism: Pagrus pagrus (assembly GCF_965226575.1). Taxonomy (NCBI): domain Eukaryota; kingdom Metazoa; phylum Chordata; class Actinopteri; order Spariformes; family Sparidae; genus Pagrus; species Pagrus pagrus. The sequence goes on along the minus strand of NC_140205.1, from coordinate 20,598,045 downwards.
GCCTGTAGTAGATATTACGGTAATGCAGTGTAAGAACAGAATTCAAAATAAAAGCACCAACCTATGAACGGAATTTGCAAGTTCACATTAATTCAGTCAGTCTGACTGACTGACTGAATTAATGTGAACTTGCAAATTCTGTCAGTCAGTCCGATTAACTGATGAATTAATTGAATGACTGTTCTGATTTGGAACTTCCTGGTATTTTCTGAGGTGTAGTACTATCATTCTGGAGTCAAATTAGTCTGTGGAAACAGATAATTTTCCTTTAACGTAAATCTGAATTTGAGGGAAATATTGAAAATATTTTACTATGAAGTGGGCTTTAATTTTGAAATTCCTCATCAGAAGCTCCTGATATTGTGTTTAATTTTACGTTTGACTAATTATTCAGACAAGTGTAATGCCATGGCCTCCATCTTCTAATGCTTCAATGTGATCAGAATTAGGCTGGTAAAATGAATTAAGAAAATAATCAATGGGTGAATTCCTTAAATGCTCAATTAATTAATTAACTAATCGTTCAATTAATCATCAGACTGACTGACTGAATTAATGTGAAACTGCAAATTGCGTTCATAGATCGGTGCTTTTATTTTGAATTCTGTTCTTGGACTGCATTACCGTAATATGTAGTATATATAGGCACCACAAAATGAGTTTCCCACTAGTTTGAGCGGGAGTGGAGACGGGCATGACCGCGGGATTACCAGTACCGGCGCTTTTGGGGAGTGGTTGTTATCCCCTGATCCTTCTGCCTCTGGTCATAAACCCTCCATCTCAGCACAAAAGTCTCGAAAACACAAGACAGAAGACGTTTTTTCAAGTTTTGGATTTACATCTATTTCATTGATTACTCATTCAAAACGAAATCAGTTCTTCGTTCTGAGAGAAGTGGAGAAGTGATTAGAAGTGAATAACTGAATGATCGGATGACAGAGAACTTTCTGTCAAAGCACTCACTCTGAAATAGCAACTCTAAAGTGCTGACTGACAAAGTGAACTGCACTGAAGTGAAGGCAGTCCTTCTCTGCTGCTGTCTGTTTAAACAGTATCAATGACTGTACTTACCAGCGAGTCTCTGGTGTATCCGCTACAGAAGAAGACGCCAGCTTCGACTCTTGTCGAGAGAAACGGACCTTACTTTCCTGCAGCAGTGACTTCCTTTCACTTTCATTTCTGGATAAAGTTGTAAATCTGTTCTTAGTGTTGCTCCGCCTCCCATTGCACTCACGATACTTACATGTTGACTCAGCATTCTGTCTTTTTTCACAGTTATGTGAGCATACAGAACACAAAACACAGTTATTATATCTGTTTCAAAATATCCCAATATTCCTTAAAAAAACATTTTTTAAACAATTAGACTCCTTAATTACTCCTTTTTTGTGGGGACACAGAGCTCCCAGAATAGGTAAGAAATATCTCTGCAGGCCTAAATCTGTAGGAGGATTAGCACTACGAAATGTTTTGTTTTACTACTGGGCCTCAGCGATTAAGACTTATTTTCTGGCTAAACACCACAAAGTCCCCACCTAATTGGCTACTGATGGAACAGGAGGAATGCCATCCATATTCCCTGGCTGCAATTCTATTAGCGCCAACTAAGATCAGTAGGTTATTATATAACAATCCTATTATTCATAACATGATTTGTATCTGGAAATAAATCAAATCCAGTTATAATCTTAAATCCATATCCTCTGCTTTACCCATATATAGAAGCCCCACTTTTGCCCCGTCTGGTTTGGGTGGAGCCTTTTCTAAGTGGAGTCAGAAGGGTAATAAATGTGTCAGAGACCTGTATATACAAAGTGTATTTGCCTCGTTTTCTCAAATACAGCAGAAATTTGGATTGGGAAACAATCATTTCTTTCAATATCTGCAAATCAGGGACTTTATACGTAGACATTTGGAGGATTTTAAGACCGAATCAAAATCATTAATAGATGACTGTTTAAAATTGCCAACAAATGAGCCCAAGTTGATGACACGCATCTTGTCAGGTTTCACAAAGTGGCAGGCAAGAACCCAATAGCACGACACAAGAACAGTTCAGGTGCAGAAACAGGCTGTGTCTCAATTCAGGGGCTGCAGCCCACGAAGGGCGCATTTGAAGGCCAATTACGTCACAACGCCGCGCGAAGGCTGTCCAAATGAAGGAAGGCTCCTTCAAACGCAGCCCACAAATGCAGCCTAGCCTTCCCTCTTTTCGGAGGACACACACCGCAACTATCCTTTGCGGCCTGCCATATCCCAAGATCCTTTGCGCGCCGCTGCTCAGTCCCGAAACAGAAGAGGAAGCAAGAGACATGACATGACATTCAAATTTAAGTAATGGGTTTACACTCGGTTTTTAGTCATTTGAACATCCAACACCAGATATGTTAAACTTCAAGGGACTATAAAACCTCCAGATGTTAACTTTCAGTTAAAATACGTGACGCTGGTAATGCTATGGTAAATATAGTTGTTATTCACCAATGGGTTAATGTTTATTTTGTTATGTTGATAATTCAATTTAGATTTTGTCGTTAATTTTTGTACAAATAAATGTACACGTTCGATAGATTTGAACCAAAACAGACTTTAATGCATCACTTCATTCATAATCGTGAAGGGGAAGGGCAGGAACATCTGGTGGCCAACCAGGAAATACTCCGAAGGCTAGACCGTCCCATTTAACAACGGTGGACGAGGCTTTCAAAGACCTGTTCGAAGGACCCGGCCCTCGTGGGCCGCAAAGGCCGTGTCCTTGAAGGCTGCAGCCCCTGAATTTGGACACAGCTACAGAGTTTTTCACCAAGCAGAAGGTCAAACCAGGTGATCAGTCAGGGTAGCAAACAAATCCAAAAGGAGCAGGCAAAAGGGAAAGTCCAAGGTCCAAAGGGCAGGTCAAAACTCGAGCAGGCAGGATCAGATTAACAGAATGCTGGAGAGCTAGGCAAACACACTAGACAATCTGGCAAAGAACTGAGGGAAAGGATCTGTACAAATACTGAGGGGCTGATTAGCTGATGAGGAGCAGGTGAGTATGGGGTGGGGCAGGCCAGGTGAATCAAACCAGCAGGTAATGCAGAGCAGGAGGGAGTGGCAGAGTCTGAAATGACATGAGAGTTAGTGTGGCAAAACAGGAAACAGACAAGTGAAAAACTAAAGCCTGGCTGAAGTGTGACACATCTATAATACCCTGCTGTCATTAAGTTCCCCCCCTGCTCATGTGCATAGACGCAAATGGGAGAAAGAATTTGGCGAACCCATCACAGATGATCTATGGGACAGAGCCCTTGAAAAGATCAACACCTGTTCACACAGTACAGTACATGCAACCTCTTATACAGTACCTTGCTAATACGAATCCAACTCAACAATCGGTCTCCTATGCATAGCGGGGTTTTCGTGATATTTTCCATGTGGGTCTTCACCAGGGGGTGGGGGGTGGGGGGTGGTTTTTGTCAACCTGTTATGTTCTGTTTCTGTTGTCTCTGTTTATATATATATATATATATATATATATATGTAGATAATGACTGAATTTTGTTTTAGAGTGAATAATTCCTTTAAATGTCCAACAATTTATGTATAAAGCGCTCATGTGTCTTAAAAACACACCATCACCTTCAGTAAACTTGAGGATTTCTCTGGTTTGAACATTGTTGTAATGTAAACAACATAAAGAACAAAGGTCGAGTCGTTTTGAGACATTTTAATGCAGAAATGTTACATATTACATCTTTAAATCAAGTTGAACTGATTTATGATGACATTTAATTTTGTACCAAATGCAGTCAGAGAGAAATCCTTCACATCATGGGTTCAGTTAAACCTCAGTGAGGTGACACAATGGAAATGGTGACATCTGCTGGCAGGAAGCAGCTCCACAATGCAAGCTCCACATGAATGCTAGTGAGAAGAACGGCTTCAACACTGACCTCAGAGGGGAGACAGATCCACAGGTTGACTTCATGTGTGTGTTGATCATGTGATGTGTAAACCAGCAGGGTCGCATGTTAAACTGGAGTTCACTGATGCTGCAGGAAACATGATGATCAGACTGTTGTCACGTCTAAAACGTTCCCCTCAAGTACAACGTCAGGCGACACAAGTGACACACAGATACTGAGGTTTAACTGTAATGTATGAAAATAGTTCATTAAATATATATTTGAAAAGTATAAACACGTTCTGGTTCTGGTTCTAAATGTATGTTTGGACTGGCTGGATTTGTTTCTGTTTTTGTTAAATCCAGGGGGCAGTAGGGAGGGCAGTTAGTGGCCCCAACACATGGAGCTGGATGCTGGACTTGGTGACAGTGGAGCTGATCTCAGAGCAGTTCAGACTGCGGCACTGACAGTCATCTCCACTTGTTGTGATTGGTCCGTCAGTCACTGCTGGATGAAGCTCTCCTCTCCACTCCACCTCCCAGTAACACGGCCCAGTCAGAGCCTCTCCACCCACCAGCTGATGGTGCTGCTTCAACCTCTCTGGATCATCAGGACACAGCTGATCCTCTCAACATCCCCACCTTTCATCACTCACACACTGATGGAGCTCAACGGTACCTCCAGCTGATGAGAGAAGCAGAGAGAGCAGCAGATACATGAGTGTTGACAGAGACTCCCTCCATCAGCTGTCAGTCAGTGATATAAAGACCTATGGCAAGCCCTTTTAACATTTAATCGAACCACACTCCTATCTGTAATTACATTTTAGATATCCATAATAGCATTTCTCCTAGTCAAAATTGTATTCTCACTAGTCAGAATGGTAATTAAAGTTATCCACAATAACATCCTTACTAGAAGAAATTGTATTTCAAGATATCTACAACTTTGATTGTACAGTACTAGTCAAAACTAAATTTAAGATATCTAAAAATCCTTAAAAAGTATAAGTGGCCGTTTTAAAATTTAATAGCTAGACTGTATATGTATTGCAGATATCTGTAATTCAATTCTTCCTAGTCAAAAAGAACATTTCAGATATCCACAATGACATTCTTCCTATCCACAATTGTCATTTCAGATATCCACAACGTCATTCTCCCTAGGACAAATGACATCACTTTTGCCATTCATGTGTATTGGGCTTTCAATTTCAGATATCCACAATTACATTCTGGATATCTAGAATGAACATTCTGGATATCTGCAATAGAATTCTTACTAGGAAAAACTCCCATTTCAGATATCTTCAATCCAATTGTTACTAGTCATAATTTTCATTTCAGATATCCAAAATGAAAAACTATTCCAGATATCCAGAATGTAATTTTGAATATCCAGAATACATTGTGACTAGTAAAAATGCAATTGTGGACATCTGTATATATATATTGTGGATATCCATAATTGTAATTCTTCCTATCCAGAATGCAGTTTTAGATATCTGAATATCTACTGTATGAAAATTATGACTAGTAACAATTGGATTTAAGATATCTGAAATGGGAGTTTTTCCTAGTAAGAATTCTATTGCAGATATCCAGAATGTTCATTCTAGATATCCAGAATGTAATTGTGGATAGGAAGAATGTCATTGTGGATATCTGAAATGTTCTTTTTGACTAGGAAGAATTGAATTACAGATATCTGCAATACATATCCAGTCTAGCTATTAAATGTTAAAAGAGCTTGCCATAAAGACCAGCAGGACTTCAGTCCTGTTCAGACCACAAGTAGAGCGGCTGTGTGGCGTAGCTAGCTTCCTTTCAGCTCTCATGTTAACGTGTTGGAGTGAAGCTCACAGGTTTACTCTGCAGGTTTCACTCAAGTTCCTACATGTTCATACACAGACTGACAGTCCAACATCAGCTGTGGTTACTGGACTTCAGCACAGCTTCTGCTCTGTACAAACACCACATGGTTACTAAATGTAATGATGGTTCTCTGAAATCAGAGCAGTGATTTGCAGGCTTCAGTCAGACTAATCTGTACGGTGGCCCTGAAGGTCAAAACACATCAACATCTCACATTACAGAAAAGGTGGGACAGCGTTCTTGTTTGTAATTGGACGGAACCCGAGTCCCTGTGGACAGTTTGATGTTTTGTGAAATGCTGTTGTGTTTTGACCTTCAGGGCCACCGTAGACCTGAGAGCTGTGACACAGATCAGCTGATCAGTTCTTCAGTGTTTTAGAGAGATCACGTTTGATGAATGAGGACGACTGTCTCTACACATCCTGTGATGCTGTCAGCTGTGATCCAGCTTTACTTCCTGTAGACATGAACACAACAACAACAGTCGTCTTCACATCAACTCAACACGAGGTCACAACAAGCTTCTGGCTCGTCTGATTGGCTGATTCTCTCTCTGTCTTTCTGTCCAATCATGAAGCCTGTCACCGTTCTCCTCTCACAGCTTCACTGAGTGAAACAGGAAATTCTGGATCTTTACTTTGATACTGACTGTGTTCAGTACAATACTGCTGAAACCAGCGTGGACTGACTCCAACCCTCCACTGACCTCAGAGTCTCCAGTCTACAGTGTGGACTGTCCTTCAGATCAGACAGCAGCTTCACTCCTGAATCCTGCAGCTTGTTGTTACTCAGGTCCAGCTCTCTCAGGTGTGAGGGGTTGGACTTCAGAGCTGAGGCCAGAGAAGCACAGCTGATCTCTGACAAACTGCACCAACTCAATCTGAATGAAGAATAAATGATGAAGATAAAAATCAATTTATGATCCGATCAGATGTGTTCAGGTTTAAATGTGCAGCTCAACATCACTGTGTCCTAATTAAGGGTGGTCCGATTGTTATCAGACGATATTGGTTCTGAATAGTTTGATGGGTGGTCTCTAAAAGGACCAATCAGAAGAGCCGATCAGATAAACACAGGAGACAGTTTGTCTTTAATACATGCAGCATGGAGAGAAGAGCCACAGTGCTCTCTGCAGTCTTCAGGTTGTCTTGACTTCTATACAGCAGAACAGTGGTTACAGACTTTATGACAGGTGTTACCCATGCCTTCCCCAAGGCAGTGACCCTCTGATGTTTGACTGGACAATAAGTGTCATCCTAGCTGCCTTCCTGTTATCATCCTCATATGAACTCCTGACCTGTTCTATCCCTGACAACTCCCCACAGCTCAGGTGAAGGGGAATCTCCCCTCCTCTCACATCCTCACATCTTCTCTACCATATATTGATATTTGAGTCCAAAACTGTTTAATTCCCACCAGTTAGAATAGTGTGTAACTAAAGTGGGCCTGTAAAGATGGACTAGTGAGTAGATGAATCTCCGTGTTCGCTGTGAGGACGTTTAATGTCCCCGACAACCTCTGTAGTCTCATTTAGACACTTGTTAGCAACCGCTAACAGTTTTTAACACATGAAGAGCTTTATAATTAAACTGTGGACATTTAATGATGGATTTTATGTTGGAGAACAAAACATGTAAATATGTTCAGCCTGTGGTAACCACACACCTTATTTCACACATTTAACTGAAAACACATTCAACTAACTCACAGACTGTAACAGGATGTGCTAACATGCTAACAGGTTTCTGGTTTTAGGACTACAGACCACACCTCTCTATAGGGAGGGGGAGCCCTGCCCCTTCAGGTGGACTTCATGGACCTTATTTCAGTCAGAAAGTGTCTGTTTGTTGTAAATAAAGTAAAATCTCATAGTTTTGTGTTAAAGCGCACAGTGAACTACTTGGTCTCACTCAACATACGTCACCAACAGCAACATGGCCGCCGCCTCAACACAGAAGAAGGTGTGGTCATACTGACAGCTGCAGTTATGTGAAAGGAGAGTTGGTCAGTTCTGTGAGCTGCTGATATTTAGGACGACTCTACAAGGTTTCAGTCAGCATTAAACCAGATGTCACTTGACGCCTGTTGGCTGTGTCGTCTTTATAATTACAGATTTTCACTCTTATATTTTATTAGTTTGATGACAAACTGAGACTTTCTCGAGAAAATGTTTCTTTTAAACTGACAAACATCATATGTGAGATTCATGACACAATTCAAACGAGAGCAGAAAATTATTTGTCTAATTTTTTCTGAAATCAGGTCCCAGGTGGTCGACCAGAGGGGGCGTGGCTTCACCTCTCTATTGTGGATCATCATCATGGTGACATCATCCTGTCAACACAACATTCACCCACCTGTTCACATCAACACAGATTAATAACATGCTGCTGATCTCAGCCAGGTCTGGAGTTACAGTGTGTGTGTGTGTGTGTGTGTGTGTGTGTGTGTGTGTGTGTGTGTGTGTGTGTGTGTGTGTTGTGATTTGAGTTCAGAAAAACCCAGAAAACAAGTGAACTGAAGGAAATTTAAAACTTCTGTTCTAGATTTAAATTTAATATAAACAGAGAAAAAACACATGAACTGACCTCAGAGTCTCCAGTCGACAGTTTGGACTCTTCAGTCCAGCACACAGACGCTTCACTGCTGAATCATTCAGTTTGTTGATACTCAGGTCCAGCTCTCTCAGATGGGAGGGGTTGGACTTCAGAGCTGAGGCCAGAGAAACACAGCTGATCTCTGACAAACTGCAGCTCATCAATCTGAATAAAGAATCAATGAAGTGAGTTTAGAAGACAATGTTCCTGCTTGTAATCATTCAGAGTTTAATCATCTGTTCAGAGCTGAACATGTTTAGAAAATGAAGCTCCAAACACCTGAACCCAATTGTCAGATACACAAAGTGAACCAGAGCTCTCATTAATATTAATGACAATGTGCTGCTGCTTCAATATAAAGACGTAGTGACTCCACCTCTTAAACTCTGCAGCTCCACCAGAGGCTCCATCCATACAAACTCATGTTGTGCAGCCAAACAGAAACCAACAGGAATTGACTGAAGATCTGATTCTACTGTTTCAGATCAAAATCATCCTGAGTTTAAATATTTCCGTCAGTGTAAACGTCACATATCATCATAAAGCTGTGTAATATGTTCAATGTTATAAAGTTTGTCTTCAGAGTTTCAGACAGTCAACACGTGCAGTGTGTTCAATCAGAGAGGACATTAAATTACATTCATGTGTCTTTTGTCCAGCGTGACTTTAACATCATCAAAGATTCAACACTTTCTATTCAGAGATTTAAATGTGAGTGGGGCCACACCTTTCTGATGTCAGACTAGGACGCTCTGTGTCCAACAGTGTCTGTCACTTTAAAACCAACAGCACAACATTAACACACACCTCACTGTGTGATTGGTCACCTGAGTGCAGGTGAGAAAGGAGGCGGGGTTTGAACTTCTCTTTCAGCTCTTTGCTCATTTGTCACACAACTACTTCTGTCACTGTTCATATGAACAACTGAGTGAAACACTGAATGTCTTCAGGAGAGACTGTCTGAACATGTGACACCTTTTCTCCACATTTAAACCATCGCTGTGTCTCCAGCAGCTCTTCACTCCACCTTCGGCTGTTTGGACCAGCTGTGAAGACTTTGAGCTTCAGATGTGTTCAGACAACACGTCGTACCACTGAGCTTCTTTCTACAAATATCTGAGCCAGCAGCTCTTAAAGAAAACCAGTTCAGTGGATTTGCAAACAGAAGTGAGTCCAACATCCTGCTTCTGTCCGCTGATGCACAGTGAGCATGAGAGCCAGGTGACCTCTGAAGCTGCCTCTGGTGCACAACTGACCACAGTTACTGAAAAGAATTTTTTCAGAGCTCCAGCACCGATCCATCTCATTCCTACTCGCTGAGGAAATTACGTGAAGGAAGCTGCAGAGGAGTTATGGGATTGTTCCCAGGGAATTGTGGGAATTGTTGTTGGATTTACGGACTCTAAGCAGCCTGGGGCATCATTTTAATCACACGACAGACTTCAACGACCAAACAGAAACGTTCTACACCATCGATCCACCTTCAGCACAAACAAGCAGCTCTGACTCACATACATAGAAAGCTGTAATCAAAGCACAGATCTTCATCACCACCGTCATCTCCATCAACACACAGCTGACTGACTGTGAGCTTCATCCTCCATCATCTTCATCACTGATCAGACGTGCACTGAGCTGTGTGTGTGTGTGTGTGTTGTGATATGAGTTCAGACAAACTTCTGTTCTAGATTTAAATTTAATATAAACAGAGAAAAAACACATGAACTGACTTCAGAGTCTCCAGTCGACAGTTTGGACTCTCCAGTGCAGCACACAGACGCTTCACTGCTGAATCATTCAGTTTGTTTCCACTCAGGTGCAGCTCTCTCAGATGTGAGGGGTTGAACTTCAGAGCTGAGATGACGACTTCACGTTGAGTCTCTGAGAGTTCACAGTTAAACAGTCTGTGAATAAAGATAATAAAACATTTAAATGTGATAAAATCTGACTCTTTACTATGAAAACAGACTATAAATTTTGCGTCACAAAGCACATGAACATGAGCAGCTGTAGCTCAGATGGTCAGTTGTTCGGCCTGAGCTGGTCAGTCACTGATCACAAGGTTTGTATTTTGAAACTTGAGCTCCTCCTCAGCTAGGCTGAATCAGTGCCCCATTTTAAATCCCCTCAAAACACACCTGTATAAAACGGCTTTTAACAGCTGATTCTGATAATTTCATCTTTGTGTGATTTTGGTTTGACATATTTGTGTTTGTCCATTTTCTTCATTCTGCTGTCTTTATATTTATATCTGTAACTGTCCCTGTAATACTTTTCTTGTGACTCTTTCATTGTTGTGCCGTTTTATTTGTGTCCAACAAACTGATGTTCCTGTTTTTAAAGTGCGATATAAATAACAGAAATACATGTTGAAGTGTCCTTGAGGGAAATAATGAACCAGAAATGACAAAAGGACAAAAGTGTTGAAATAAGTGAGACGTGAACGTGTCAGATGTTAGTTTACAGGCTGCTGTGATTTATATTGGTTCAGCTTCATGTTCACATGATGATCAGTGAACTGTGAAGTCACTGTAGGTTGTAACTGCACTCGTATGTATTTACTCAGTTATGTGTTTGTGTGTATTGTCTCAGTCTTTGATGCATTTTATTCTGTCGCTGCTTTTCATCTCCCATTTCATTCATTTAATGCCTCCCACTGCACAAACAGAAGAATTACAACTAAACATTGTGTTATTATCATTTTATGAGCTGAATGTTTTGGAAACAAGATGACTTCATGTAATTTCTACTCTGAGCTTGGTGATGATCATTGATTCAATCAGCAGGTTTAATACTTGTTTTGGTAAACGTGTATAGTGTCGAGCTTTTATATTATTCATGTGTGTAAAGGTTTGATCTTTAATACTGAAGGCTTCAACTTCACCTCACTTTATAATGTTTAACACATCTGGACTTACACAGCCTTTCTACAGTTCCTCACAGCTGGAATCAGTCTCTGTCGTCCCTGTTCTGATGTGTTGTAATTCTGCAGGTCCAACTCATCCAGAACCTCCTCTGACATCTGCAGCATGTAGGCCAGAGCTGAGCAGTGGATCTCAGAGAGTTCCTTCTCTGATCTGTTCTCTGACTTCAGGAACTCTTGGATCTCCTGATGGACTGAGTGGTCGTTCATCTCCGTCAGACAGTGGAAGATGTTGATGCTTCTGTCAGGAGAGACTTTTGTTTTCTTCTTCTTCAGGTTGTTGATGGCTCTCTGGATTATTTCTGGCCTGTTGTCTGTCTGACCCAGCAGGCCTCCTAAGAGTCTCTGGTTGGACTTCAGAGAGAGTCCATGAAGGAAGCGAACAAACAGGTCCAGGTGGCCATTTTTACTCCTCAGGGATTTCTCCATGGTGCTCCTCAGGAAGTCATCCAGGGATGAGTCATCGTCGTCCTCATCCTCATCATCCTTCTCACTGTCCTCCTCTTCGTACTCATACTCATCATCCTCCTCACTGTCCTCCTCTTCGTCCTCATACTCATCGTAGTCATACTCATCATCCTCATACTCATCGTCCTCCTCTTTGTCCTCCTCTTTGTCCTCCTCTTTGTCCTCATACTCAACATCATCATCATCCTGCTCATATCCTCCCAGGAAGTCCTCCTCATATCCTCCCAGGAAGTCCTCCACCACCTCTGTGTTCCTGTTCGTGTAACAGTGGAACAAGTAGACTGCAGCCAGAAACTCCTGAACGCTCAGATGAACAAAGCAGTAGACTGTTTTCTGGAAGATCACACTCTCTCTTCTGAAGATCTCTGTACAAACTCCTGAGTACACCGAGGCCTCTGTGACATTAAGACCACACCGCTCCAGGTCTTCTTGGTAGAACATGATGTTTCCTGTCTTCAGATGTTCAAACGCCAGCCTCCCCAGCTTCAGAAGAACTTCCCTGTCAGCCTCCGTCAGCTCCTGTGGACTCGTCTCACGTCCCTCATCGTATTTCTGCTTCTTCCTCTTTGTCTGAACCAGCAGGAAGTGTGAGTACATGTCAGTCAGGGTCTTGGGCAGCTCTCCTCTCTGGTCTGTAGTCAACATGTGCTCCAGAACTGCAGCAGTGATCCAGCAGAAGACTGGGATCAGACACATGATGTGGAGGCTCCTGGAGGTCTTGATGTGTGAGATGATTCTGCTGGACAGATCTTCATCACTGAACCTCCTCCTGAAGTACTCCTCCTTCTGGGCGTCAGTGAAGCCTCGTACTTCTGTTACCCTGTCAACACGCGAAGGAGGGATCCGATTGGCCGCTGCAGGTCGGGAAGTTATCCAGACGAGAGCCGAGGGAAGCAGCTTCCCCTCGATGAGGTTTGTCAGCAGCACGCTGACTGATGACTTCTGTGTGACATCAGACACGACCTCTTTGTTCTTGAAATCCAGTGAAAGTCTGCTTTCATCCAGGCCGTCAAAGATGAACAGAAGTTTACAGACAGCGAGCTTCTCTGCTGTCACCTTCTGTAATGTTGGATGGAAAACATGGAGCAGCCTGAGAAGACTGTACTGCTCATCTCTGATCAGGTTCAGCTCCCTGAACGAGAGCAGAACCAGCAGACTGACATCTTGGTTTTCGGAGCCCTCTGCCCAGTCCAGAGTGAACTTCTGCACCGAGAAGGTTTTTCCAACTCCAGCGACGCCGTTCGTCAGAACCACTCTGATGCGTCTCTGTTGGTCAGGTGAGGCTTTAAAGATGTCGCTGCACTTGATTGGAGTTTCACTGAAGGTCTTCTTCTTGGAAACTGTCTCAAGCTGCCTCACCTCATGTTGGGTATTAACCTCTTCACTCTGTCCCTCTGTGATGTAGAGCTCAGTGTAGATCCTGTTGAGGAGGGTTCCACTTCCTGTTCCATCACTTCCTGTTCCATCACTTCCTTCAGTCACATGTTCACATCTCCTCCTCAGACTGATCTTATGTTCATCTAAAACCTCCTGAAGACCAACATTCACTGAAAAGAGAGACAAATGTTGGAGAAACACAATCTGTGGATTATTTTCATGATCAATAACAATCCATCAGTATCACAATATATAAAGTTTGAGTCTCTTCAAGTCTTTTCATTGACTTTGTGTGTAATCTAGACAATCTAGTAATTCGTCCTGGTGTTGGTCTGAATGCCTCCTGAGTCTCTAAATAAATATAATGACATGTAGAAGGTGAGATGTTTAAAGCAACATGATGTAACTTTGTGAGGTTAAAGTAGCAGCTTCAGAGTCGTGTTGATGGTCCAGTGTGTTGTAACAGGTGAACGGTGTCGCTGTCACTTGTAGGATCGCAGCCTTACATACGCGTTGACTTCAACACGTAACACTGTGATGATGTCATGAGTTGTGTTTGTAGTCAGCACCTATATTACGTCTGACAAACTGTTACACACCTGGGATTTGTTTTTACTACAGTGGTGTTGCAGTCACAAACTGTGGGGGGCGCCAAATCACACAACATGACATGATAATGTGGCTTTAACATGTTCAGATGTTCAGTCTGACTTGGTACAGTTTGTCTCTGACTGTCTGTCCACAGTCCAGCTGTTGTTCTGGGTCTTACCTCCACACTGGGGACAGGAGGAGTCTCCTGGTGAACAAGACTGGTCCCAGTCTGAGGTGATGCACCGTCTGCAGAACCAGTGTCCACAGCTGGTAGAGACCGGATCCTTCAGGACGTCCTGGCAACAAACACAGCAGGTGGGCTGCTTCTTCACAGAGACATGACTCCTCTTCCTCTCTCTGTGAACACAATTCTTTATAACTACAATGATTTGATGATTGTTGTTAAAAACATCAAGATTTGGTCGACACTGCTGAGAAGCTCAGATGGTCACAGAGAAAAGTCAAAGTGTCGATACTTTTCAGCTTGAATTCAGCATTCATGAAAATGATGTGTGAAGATTATCTCTCAGAACAAAACGTGTCAGTTTCATAAACTTGTGTTTGTCACAGACATTATTTTCTGCAATAATCCAAAATCCAACTCAAACATCTCTCAGGCTTTTTGTGGAGGGAGCCAGAGCGATGCTAATGTAGCGCCTCTCTAGCGTGTTTGGCTATAGTGAGAGCTGGCTAACCTGTGTTCTTTAAATTATCATGAATAGCTTGGGGTTTCCAAATAAACTTAACAATTTTAACCTAATGTGTGTGCAATCATTTACTTTTAAATGCAATACTTTTACCCTTTTAAATTAGTCAATAACTACAACTGTTTTATAAAAAAAAGTAAACCCAAAGTAAGGTTAAATGTTTCATTCAATGGTCTTCAACTAAAATGCTTTACAACTCACAATGTCAAATGCATTCACAGACACATTCAAAACACATGGGCCCAAATAAAATAAAATAGCCGGCAACAAAATAGCCTAAATGAAAATACCCAGTTCAAAGTTAAAAAAACAAAAGAAGAAGTATAGTCTTTTAACAAATTAATTTAGGTCAATAAGTATTGGAGAGTGCTGTTGGACAGAAACCTTTTATCTCCATATTTCAACTTTTTTTCCAACATATTTAATTTTTTTTTCATGAATTAATGCCCTACTTCATCATAAAAGAGTGTCACACATAAGTTGTGAAAATAGCAGATCTACAAGTTCAACACATTGCAACACATTGTGAGCTTGCAGGTCAGCTATTTTCACCAATAATTACAATAATAAAGGAATGGTTTTAGACATACAAGGTTTACTGTATATCCTCTCGTTGTTTCCAACCACCAAGCCCCTTTACAACAATAGTAAAGTGCTCTTCTCCACTGTTGACCGACTTATTAATCCACCATCTACAACCCCATCAGAAATGCTGTCCACTGAAAAATGTGAAGAATTCGCTACATTTTTCAACAATAAAATTATAGCTATCAGACAGAACATTAGTGCATCAACATCCAGAAATGAACCTACCCTCCAGTTCTCCAGGAATATGACTGCTACCATGTCCCACTTTGTCCTGTTAGACCAAAAAAAACTAGACGATATCGTTGGGCAGCTCAGGTCCTCCACCTGCTGCTTGGACCCTCTCCCTACCAAATTCTTTAAAACTGTTTTTAGCTGCTTAGCACATGAAGTATTAAAGATTATTAACTGCTCTCTTCAATCAGGTATATTTCCTGCAGCACTTAAAACAGCTGTTATTACACCACTTCTGAAAAAGAGCAATCTTGATGTAACAGTTATTGCTAACTATAGGCCCATCTCCAACTTACCATTCCTCAGCAAAATACTTGAAAAAGCAGTTTACTTCCAGCTTAACAACTATCTAACATCAAACAGCCTACTAGACTTTTATCAATCTGGTTTTCGACCTCACCATAGCACAGAAACAGCACTTATCAAAGTTGTGAATGATCTGCATATAAACACAGATTCTAATAAACTATCTGTCCTTGTGCTCCTGGATCTCAGTGCTGCCTTTGACACTGTTGACCATGATATCTTATTAGAGAAACTAGAACAATGGGTTGGCCTATCTGGCCCAGTTCTAAACTGGTTCAGAACTTACTTACAGGACAGGCAGTCCTTCGTGTCCATTGGAGACTTTGTCTCAGACAAAGTAGGTGTTATGTGTGGAGTACCCCAAGGCTCGATTCTTGGACCATTATTATTTAATCTTTATATGCTCCCACTCGCACATGTTATAAAGAAACACAACATAAATTACCATAATTATGCAGATGATTCACAACTGTACTTATCCATATCTCCGGATGACCTACATCCCATTCACTCCCTAACTCAGTGTATTGAGGACATCAACCTGTGGATGTCACAGAACTTTTTACAACTGAACAAAGATAAAACAGAACTACTCATCTTTGGTGCAAAGGCTCAGAGACAGAGAATTGCAGCTCATCTCAGTTCTCTGTCCCTGGAGAGCAAAAGTGAAGCCAGAAATCTGGGTGTAATCATAGACAGTGATCTAAACTTTAAGAGCCATATCAATCACATCACAAAATCCGCTTTTTATCATTTAAAAAATATTTCAAAATTAAGAGGCTTCCTGTCAAAAGCAGACTCTGAAAAATTAATTCATGCATTCATAACAAGTAGACTAGACTACTGTAATGGTCTATTTACTGGCCTCCCAAAATCAGCTGTACAGCGATTACAGTTAATTCAAAATGCGGCTGCACGCGTTCTCACTCGAACAAAAAAGTTCGAACACATTACACCTGTTCTTATATCCCTACATTGGCTCCCCGTCAAAACTAGAATTGATTTTAAGATTCTACTACTTGTATATAAAGCTCTAAATGGCCTCGCACCTCAGTATATAAAAGACATGCTCATCAGATATGAACCAGCAAGCATTGATTTGTTGACGCTACCGCCATGGTCCAAAGTCTGTGACGAGTGACCGCAGGTGTGTTGAGCAGAATGCGCGCTGCATGCCAGGTGGTGGGCGTGACCAAACAAGGATAGGATGCAGCAGCATTACAGATACTTTTTAGGTTTTGATTGACAGATTACATGCACATTAAGCAGAAATGTCATGCATTTTCAACGTCTGACAAACCACCCACTAACATTTACGTCCGTTCTCGTCTCGTCAACGAAAACTCACACACGTCTTGTCATGTTTTAGTCATCAAAGAGCCACGTTTATCTCGTCACCGTCTCGTTATCGTCATGAATAAAAGGGGCGTCAACGAAATAATTTCGTCATCGTCATCGTTGACGAAAACAACACTGCTTCGGAGAGACCTTCGAAGGCCGCGTCACCCGTTGTTAAATAGGGGTGGGCGGATCGATCCAAATATCAGTAGTATCGATACCAAGGTGAGTATTGGTATTGGATCGATACTAGCGTGATAAGATCGATATTTTTGTTGTAGTTTCTCTTCTACAGTTCAGCAAATCACTCGTATTTCTTCAGAGTTTGTGTGAGCGCAGCATCTCTCTCAGTCCTTATGCGCAGCGCTCCTCCACCTCTCTCACTCCGCTCACTCAGGTTCACTGTGCCCGTCCCCTCACCTCCCGTCCCCTCCCCCTCCCCTCCTGCGCTTGCCTGCCAGAGCAGAGACAGACTGGCGAGATGGCAGAGAGGAAGAGGAGTGCGGTTTGGAGTTATTTCACAGTTTCAGACAGAGAAACTGCTACTTGTGACGTATGCAGGAAAGCAATACTTGTATAAGCATTTAAAAGCAGTACACCCAAAAGTTAACGCTGAGCTGCAAAGCAAACGGAGGGAGGAGGAGGAGGAGGAGGAGGGAGCTCCCCAAACCCGAACCAGACCCCTGGCACAGAGACAGACGTCACTGACAGAGGCCTTTCCACTTGATGTCGCCATTTTTCTTGCTTTCCCTCTTCTTTTTCGGGACTGAGCAGCGGCACGCAAAGGATCTTGGGATATGGGAGGCCGCAAAGGATAGTAGCGGTGCATACTACCGAAAAGAGGGAGAAGAAGGCCGCATTTGAAGGAGCCTTCGAATTTGGACAGCCTTAATGGATGTAGCCTCCCGCGCTAAGGATCCAAGGCGGCAGACGCAGAAGGAGAGCTGAAGAGAAGAGTCACCGGGCTGAAGAGAAACTCACACAGCTGACGATCTCGGCAAAGTCCACCACTCGGCAGCGCTATCCGGCTCCGTCTGGGTCTTTGGGTTTGCTGTCGGTCTCACAGCTCCACAGGCTTTACTCGTTAGGTCCGCTTGTAGCTAGCTTGTTAGCAAAGTCCATGCAAAAGCACTGCTAGCCGCTAGGTCAGAAGCTAACTTAAACTCCCCTCTGTCTTCTTGTGCTGAGTAGTCCACTCAAACGCACAGAACCCATCACCAATAGCGTTTTTATAAGAGTCCTGGTCGAACACTTTCACTCAAACTGGCGTAGATATTAATTAAAAAGTTCGTGTTTGTACTTTACAGCAGACAACCCGCATATCTCGTCTTCCTCCGCTCGTCACTCTCCCACATCTCCACACACTTCGCCTTCACCTCAGTACATCCCACCCCCTCGTCCTTTGACTTCGAAGGTGATTGGTCCAGGAATAAGAAAGGTCCCGAAATAACATAAAGTCACGAAAGGTCCAAGAATAACAAGTTCACAATACATTTGTGCAACTCTCTTTTCTATTCTTACAGGCACATCCCAATCATTTTAACATATATTATTAAACAACCAATAATTAACTTTAATTTTAAATGCTGTATTCAGTTAACCTTGGACATTACTTACTATTAATTGTTCTCATTGAGCAATATTATAACTTCACTGCTGGTCATTGACTCTTAACATTTTAACCTTAAATGCTATTTATTAACCTATGAACTTATTTATTCAAATATATTATTATTATCTTGAATACATTTCAACAGGGTTACACTAACTTCAGGGTCAGCCTACAAAAACACGTCATGGTTACACCAATCTATTTCATCCTGGTGAGATTTGTTAGTCCTCCAGGATTTGACTGAGTTCAGACATGTTAGTGTTCAGGAGACTTTCAAAGAGTTTCTGTTAGTGTTTCTTCAGTCCTGGAGCCTGATGTTACTCTACAGCAAAACATTACCAGCAGACACTCAATGAGTCCATCTCAGTCCTCTTACTTTGTGTCTGATGGTCCAGGTTCAGTACTGAAGGCTGGAGGTTCATCTTTGGACCAGTCACTCTTCATAGAGGGACAGATGGATCCTGGAGACTCTGCTCTCTGTCTGCTGGACTGAACTCTGCAAACACCAACAATGTTTTTATTCACATCACATGAATCCTTCATCAATAAAGTGATTTAAGAAGCTACATACACAAACGGCTGCTGCTGTCGATAAAAAGGAGGTTTAACAGTTTCTGTTTGTCCTCTTAGATCAGATTACAGATTTATAGCAGACACACAGAGGAACATGAGGCGTAAAGAGTCTTCAGTATGGACAGAAAAGACATTTTAGTGGAAATTTGAAGACATGTGATCATCACTGAAAAATGAGTCATATAAATGAGTTAGTATCAGTTGTCTTACTTTGTGTCTGATGGTCCAGGTTCAGTACTGAAGGCTGGAGGTTCATCTTTGGACCAGTCACTCTTCATAGACAGACAGATGGATCCTGGAGACTCTGCTCTCTGACTGCTGGACTGAACTCTGCAAACACCAACATGTTTTTATTCACATCACATGAATCCTTCATCAACAAAGTGATTTAAGAAGCTACATACACAAACGGCTGCTGTTGTCGATAAAAAGGAGGTTTAACAGTTTCTGTTTGTCCTCTTAGATCAGATTACAGATTTATAGCAGACACACAGGAACATGAGGCGTAAAAAGTCTTCATTGGACAGAAAAGACATTTTAGTGGAAATTTGAAGACATGAACACAAAATCAACTAAACAAACGTGATCATCACTGAAAAATGAGTCATATAAATGAGTTAGTATCAGTTGTCTTACTTTGTGTCTGATGGTCCAGGTTCAGTACTGAAGGCTGGAGGTTCATCTTTGGACCAGTCACTCTTCATAGAGGGACAGATGGATCCTGGAGACTCTGCTCGGTCCTCCTCTTCCTCCACACAAACACTCATCTTCAGGTCTGAGAGGTGAAACATGAACTGTGAGCTGAGAACACAAGAATCATGAGAACAGAGAGGACGGGATCTTCATCAAACAAACTATATAACAACTATGGGACTCTAATCCATGTTAACTGTATGAGTGACGTCTCTCTGTGATGTGTTTCTGATCTTCATATTTAGATTATACTTCTCAATGCTTAATGAAAGTGCTGCAGGAGAAGTGTTTTGTCTTCACGTACCACCTATAAAGTTGGATGTCTGAGACTGGAAAGGTCTAACTTCTTCCATGGGTAATATTAAATAAGTTAAACAGGTGATGGACAGAATCAAACAACTGCAGGCAAAAATAGTTTTCTCACAGGAAACCCACATGATGGCAGGAGACACAGTGAGGACACAGAGGAGATGGCAGGGTCAGCTGGGCTCTAGTTGATGTACTTCAGATGCAGGAGGGTGAATGATCCTGATTCGTGAATCAATTCATATACAGGTTGACCTCCCCACCCCTTAAGAGTGATTTTTGACCACTAAGTCAATGTTTTGTAAACTACCGGAGTCAGGAATTGAGTCTCTGAACGAGCCATTTGGATTTCACCCGGATTGTTACGTAACAGTCCGGGTGATTTGAATAATCCGGCCCTCGCGCTGGGTATCTCCTCCCACACTACGCCAGCTACCTGACCGAGGATCCGTCATTTTCTCATTCTCGCTTCGCTTGTACGCGACAGCCTGACCGCTACCATGTACAACCCGAAAGTCAGGCACTGCTGCTCTGTCGTCGGATGCACGGATCCTCATGTTTCGCTACATCGCCTCCCTACCAAAGAGGTTATCAGAGCTAAGTGGCTACATTTCATTTATCAGGGAATAGTCCCAGCTTCAGTGAGCAAAAGCGTTATGGTCTGTGCCAGTCACTTCACGCCGGACTGTTTCAGCAACCAGAGTCAGTATAACGCTGGCAACAACACTGATGATGGAACTGTAAGTATTTATTTAACAGTAGAGTTTGTGTTACTTTGGCCGTTTAGCACATGAGCTAACGCTAACCGTCAATGTAAATATGAGGCTGAACTAACGTTACATGTGAAGTTATCAACGTTGAACACGCAGAGGAGACGGTATGAAATTGTCTCAGTTGTTAGTGGACGGTGAGCTGCTGTTCCGCCGTGAACACGCAGAGGAGACGATATGAAATGGTCTGTTATTCACGGCCAGTGAGCTCCTGTTCCGCCGTGAACACGCAGAGGAGACGATATGAAATGGTCTGTTATTCACGGCCAGTGAGCTCCTGTTCCGCCGTGAACACGCAGAGGAGACGGTATGAAATGGTCTGCTATTCACGAGCAGTGAGCTACGTTGATTAATTAGCATGTTGTGCTAAAGGACAGTGTGTTAGTTGCCCAGGAGTAACTTGGCAGTCGTACGACTTACTGTGTGTTGGTATACACACAGCTAACGCTACAGCTAACTATGTGTAGCGTTAGCTGCTGGCATGAGAGACCAGACCTGAGAGTAACAAAACGTTATCTGCAGTAAAGCAATCACTACTTTGATTTGGAGCTGGAGACAAGGGCTACCTGCTACATGTCTGCTGTGCTACTATCAGTTATATGCAGGCACGGACACAGAA
Organism: Pagrus pagrus; assembly: GCF_965226575.1. Taxonomy (NCBI): domain Eukaryota; kingdom Metazoa; phylum Chordata; class Actinopteri; order Spariformes; family Sparidae; genus Pagrus; species Pagrus pagrus. The sequence continues at coordinate 20,576,588 of NC_140205.1, read as the reverse complement.
AGGTTGCGTCGCGCTGTGTTTTGCTCGTTGTTGTTGTTGTTTTGTTTTTGTTTTTTTCCCCAACTTTATTGAAGTTGCTGTGTATCGCTCGTTGCCATGGTTACGCGATGCCATCCTCACGTCTTCCGCCCGGCAGGAAGAGGTGGGCGGCGCACGCAGTAGCTCATTAGCATTAAAGGGAAAAAAACGGCCGCTTAGAGCAGGGCTGTGAAACTGGTGTGTAAAGAACCCTGCTGTGCTCAATCCTTCGGTTTTTTCAACCAAAGCATGTTACTATCATTCCACTTAGACATTAAGGAACCATGTCAACAAGCAGAAATGAGCATAATATGTCACCTTTAAATAATTAAATAAATGTTCATGGTCCTAACGATGATAATCTTAATTTCTACAATGATTAATTTCTCTTAATCTCTAACCTCTAATCTCTTTAGCAGGTGATATGAAACTCCAGTTGCACTTTGGACCCAGTGAGAGATGGTTCAACAGGCGCTGACAGTACACATGCCAAATCAAGACCACTGATCCAACAGTTCATGAAAGATTTAAATGTGTTGGATATTTGGAGACATCTTAATCCTGACATGTTGGAAGGATGTGAAGTGTATGATAGACAAAATCCTGACTATCAACATGCCATCATCTGCAGCAACATTTATATTACACCTGGAGTCCTTTCTGATCCTTTATGAGCATGATGAAGACGAAGCACCGACAGCTGATTATGTCAAAACTAATATGATGTGACGAGACACACACACGCACGCACACACACACACACACACACACACACACACACACACACACACACACACACACTCTCTCTCTCTCTCACACACACACGCACACACACACACTCTCTCTCTGTCACACACAGACACACACACACACGCACACATACACTCTCTCTCTGTCACACACACAGACACACACACACACACACACACACACACACACACACACACACACACACACTCACTCACTCACACCTCACACACACACACACACACACACACACACACACACAGTATACAGTACCATAGAGCTGGTCATGGTTCTGGTCTTCCCCTCTGGGCTCGTCGTCTTTAGTTACAGTAGTTTGAATGTGTGTTATTCAGCCTATCAGGACTTTGTGTCCACAGAAGAATCAAAGTGTTGAGTTTATTCTAACATGTGTTTCCAGGGGCCAGGCCAGGGGGGGAAAGGTTAGGTCGATTCCAAGGGCCCGGCACTGACAGGGGGCCCTTTGAGGGGCTAATAATATTATTTTAATAATGTTGCCCTGTTTAGGCTTTTGAAATAAAATGTATAATTTCTTCTGTTAAAATAAGCAAATTGAACATGGTTGTCGTTGTCTATAACATTTTTCTCGAATTCTTTATCATGTTGTCATTTACCCCGTCCCCTCTCTCTTTCTGGTACAGTCTGATTCTGGCAGAGCGGGACACGTGAAATGTGTATGCTCAGAGAATGGTCAGGGGGGTATTCCAGAAAGGAGGTTCAACAAACTCTGAGTCTATCCCTGAACTCTGAGTTGACTTCGACTCTGAGTATGTTAACTCTGAGTTGAGCTCGTGCCTGACGACTAGTAAAAAGCCATCATCAATGGAGCTCCCATACTGTGATTCACCATGGTTACAGGGGAGAAAACAGGAAGCAGATATTGTCTGGGGAAAAAAAAGTAACACGGCTGCGGCCGTAATAAAAATCACAGAGTTTTAGATGCGGTCGTCTTTTCATTTTGAATTTAACATCACTTTCTTTTATATTAGCCTTTGAGGAAGTGGTTGAATATTGTTCAATGTTTTATTTTATTTTATTTTAGACTATTTTATTTAATTTAAATCGTCTGAAAATGAAATAGGCTATAAAAACAGTCTCACGATGGCTCCTCACTGTAGTAACTCACACTGGAGTCATGGTATCTCAGGAAGAACTGGTTTACTTCAACTTTTACTGGAGGAAGGCAGGTAGGGTACACATCAACACACATCACATTAGGATGACCCCGAACATCAACAAACCTCATCAACTCTATGTGTGTATTCTGGTTCTCTCCACCAACTGCGCCACCTTGTGGCCTTCTCATTACTACATCCCTCCCCCCTTAAGCAGGTTCTATGCATCCAACAGAAACATGAAACATAACAACACCTTTTGTTTTTTTCTTTACAACAGGTGTCAAACAACACTCTCAGCTAATCTTCTAGTTCAACTGAAAGTCTTTAAGGTGACTGGGCAACTTAACTTCCCGTTTTGACTTTCTCCTCACTGGACTCGCATTTAACATAGTCTCTGTTTCAGTCTCTGATCTTTAACATAGTCTCTGTTTCAGTCTCTGATCTTCCTGCAGCCTCTGCAGCAGCTGACTCCTCCACCTTATCACTGCTGAGAACAACCTCCTCCACCTCCAGCAATGTCCCGTCATCTACCGTGGTGTGACTTTGCTGCATTGTCTCAGTCTGATGTCTCTTTGTGATTTTCTCTGATGTCTGTTGATGCATCAGAATCTGGTCCACATGTCTCCTGACTACACTCCCATCACCTAGCATCACCTTATATGACACAGGTCCTGTCACAGACTCTATGACTCCCAGGATCCACTTGGGGCCAAAACTGAAGTTCCGGGTCAGCACTGAGTCCCCCCACTTTGAACCAGCGTGCCTTTGCTTTGGTGTCATGATCTCTGGTTTGTTGTTCTTGTTTCTTCAGCACTTTCCTGTTCAGATCTGGATGGATCAGATCCAGTGTGCAACGCAGCTTTCTCCCTAGAAGTAGTTCTGCTGGTGATCGACCTGTTGTAGTCTGAGGGGTTACTCTGTAGCCAAACAACACTCTGGCCACCTTTTCTGTCAGTGTGCCCTCCTTACATTTTTTCATCATTCTTTTAAATGTCTGTACGCCTCTCTCTGCTAACCCATTACTGGAGGCATGGTAGGGTGCAGAGGTCACATGGCGAATACCATTTTTTTTCAAAAAGTCCTTGAACTCCCTGCTTACAAAACAAGTACCATTATACGACACCAACAACTCAGGCAGTCCGTGGTTGCTGAAACTGGTGCGCAGGCACTCAATGGTTGTAGCTGAAGTAGCAGAGTTCACGGGATACACATCCATCCACTTGGAATGTGCATCTATGAGCACAAAAAACATCTTTCCCATGAATGGTCCTGCATAATCCACATGGATATGGCTCCAGGACTTGTCTGCCCAGTCCCATGGGTGTAAAGGGGCTGGGGCTGGAACATTTTGGTGTTCTTGACATATTTTGCAGGCTTTGACAGTATCCTCCACTTCTTTGTCCAGCTTTGGCCACCACACATAACTGCTGGCCAGCGCTTTCATTCTGGACATCCCTGGGTGGCATTGATGAAGCTGTCTCAACACACTGTCTTGGCCTGACTGTGGCACTAGCACTCTCGCCCCCCACAATACACAACCGTTTTGGATACTAAGTTCATGTTTCCTCACTGTGTAAGGTGCAAACTCACTTCCTTTTAGTTCTGAGGGCTCAGGGCATCTGCATTGTTGTGATACTTTCCTTCTTTACACACTATTGTGTATTCATAGGCTCTCAAGGTGACGGCCCACCGCTGGATCCTTGGAGATGCCATTTGTGGCACTGCTCGCATCTCACTGTAAAGTGACAGCAAAGGCTTGTGATCTGTCACTATGCTGAATTTCCGTCCATAAATGTACTTGTGGAAGCGTTTTATACCAAATATGACTGCTAGTCCTTCCTTGTCCAGTTGTGAATAGTTTTTTTCTGCTGCATTTAGTGTTCGTGATGTGAATCCTATTGGTCTTTCAGTTCCATCTGCCATACGATGTGACAAAACCGCGCCTACTCCGTATGGTGATGCATCACATGATAACACAATGTCCTTCTCTGGGTCATAATGCACCAGCACCTCCGCTGACTGCATCATCTCTTTTGACTTCTCAAATGCAGCCTTCTGTTCCTTTCCCCACTGCCACGTTGTGTCCTTTTGCAACAGTTTTTGCAGTGGGGCAAGAAGAGTGGACAGACTTGGCAAAAACTTGTTATAATAGTTTAACAGTCCAAGATAAGCCTTCAGCTCTGTCATGTTTGAAGGTGTAGGTGCCTCCTTGATTGCTTGCACCTTTTCATTGACTGGTTGAAGTCCAGTTGCATCCACCTTGTGACCTAGAAACATCACTTCCTCACACATAAATGAACACTTGCTCCTCCTGAGCCTGAGACCGGCATCCTTTAGCCGCTGCAACACTTTGGTCAGTGTCTGGAGATGTTCTTGGTCATTTTTTCCTGTAAGAAGGATATTGTCCAAGAATATGGCCACATGAGGGATGCCCTGCAGCAGTCCCTCCATTGTCCGTTGAAAGATTGCTGGGCTTGAAGACACTCCAAAAGGTAACACTTTGTAAGTGAACAAGCCTTTGTGTGTGTTTATGGTCACATACTTTTTTGCTTCCTCATCCAAGGGGATTTGGTGATATGCGTGAACTTTTGTGAACTTCTGTCCACCTGACAGGCTGGCAAACAAATCCTCAATCCTGGGGATAGGATGCTGCTCTAGTTTTGACACTAGATTTACTGTCAGTTTATAGTCCCCGCAGAGCCTAACTGAGTCATCTGGTTTAAGGACAGGAACTACAGGCGCTGCCCACTCGGCATACTTAACAGGTTCCACTATGTCCTGAGCTACGAGATGGTCTAATTCTGCCTCCACCCTTCCTCTCATTGCATATGGGACAGGTCTGGCTTTAAAAAACCTGGGGGTTGCTTCCTTGTCCACATATATCTTAGCTGGGGGCCCATTAAATCTCCCGAGCTCCTCTTTGAAAACCTCTGCATGTTCCCCGAGTACCTCCTCTAAGGTCTCCTCCCTGATGTGGTGAATATGAGGTTCTGATCGCCACTGTAAGCCAAGCTCTTTTATCCAGCCTCTGCCTACTCAACTAGGGCCTGTTCCTGTCACTACTACCACAGGTAGTTTTTTTTCTGATTTGTTTTTGTTTTAACTCACCTGCTTCACACTTCAGTTTTCCTTCTCCGTCGAATCAAAATGGAGTCTAAACTTGAGGACTCAACACTTCACTCAGGTTCCCTCCCTGTTTATGATCCTGGACCACATGACACCTGCTCCTGCCCTCTACACTTACAGGACATAGAGTGTGTGTCTGTGTGTGTGTGTGTGTGTGTGTGTGTGTGTGTGTGTGTGTCTGTGTGTGTGTGTGTATGTGTGTATGTGTGTCTGTGTATGTGTGTGTGTGATTTCTGTGTTTCATCTGAAAATGAACGTGTTAAAAACAAAACAAACAAAAGTGAAAATCATCCTGTGCATTTGTCCCCGTTTGGTCACATCTGTAAGTAAAAGTCAAATAGTGTATATAGTGTTTATAGTCTTATTATTATTATTTTTACTTTATATTGTTCTATTTTTGTCTTGCTTTGTTCTGCTGTTACACTTTTATCTATAACTCTGTCACTGCTGTTCTTCTTCCTGTCTGTGACTCTACAGCTGTTGTAACGTGAGTTTCCCTGTTGAGGGAATAATAAAGTGTTATCTTTTCTGATGTTACTGTGAGAGTGTGAGTCCGTTTGTCTCTGTGGACTGTAGAGGAAACACATGTTAGAATAAACTCAACACTTTGACAACACTTCTTCTGTGGACACAAAGTCCTGATAGGCTGAATAACACACATTCAAACTACTGTAACTAAAGACGACGAGCCCGGGGGTGAAGACCAGAACCCTGACCAGCTTTATTATCACATCCCTTCAAAAAAGTCACCACGGTTGCAGATGGATTTGTTCTGATCTGTGCAAAAATTACTAAATGTCCACTGTTCACTAAATAAAGGTGATTTACTTTTAACAGTTCGTTGGCTGTTGAATACAACAGAGACCCACTTTCTGTGTGATGAGTCATTTGTTAATCATCGACTAAAGAAATCAATCGTTTCATTTACGATCACTGCAGCGAGGTCAACAACTGTCCGACCTGTTCAGAGAGCACGAGTCATCATTTCATCATCATCAGTTACTTTACAGATTACATACTGCATCATAATCAAAGTACAACGTTTAGAAACTCACATTTTTTAAAGAAAAGATTTGTCTCATCAGAAAAAAGCTGAATATCAAACCAATAATCAGACAAACACTGACAACATCTAACATAAATTAATAAAAGGCTCAAGAAGAAGTAAATTTGACATTAAATGCAACAATAATACTTAACATAAATATAGACATGAACCAATTTACATAATGAGACATGAAATGATATTTCTTTTTAATTGTTATTATTTAACTGTTTTTATGGACTTTTAAATTATTTGACCTTTTTATTTATTCATTTTTTACATTTATTTATTGATGGAATTTTATTTTGTATCATCTTTTAAAATGCAGAGAGAAAACAGAAATAAATACGTGAATCAAACTGGTTTCTTTAAGTTTTGACTCTTTTCCCAGAAACAGATGTGAAGTTGTCCTGTGCTCGCTGCTAAGTCCAACCAGGCTGAACTCTGCGCACGAGCGTCCACGTGCTCGCTGCGGTGAAAAGCTGCGGTGGCTGAGCCATTGGACCGATGGACGTCAGAATGGAGCGGTGCCGTTGTCTGGTTCTGTCTGAAAGGCCCCACCACATTTACATCAATCAGACTTGGTGTTAGAAAGGCCAGAAAATCAAACCAGTGCAGAGAAATATGATCCAGCACTGATGAGAAAGATTCTTCAGCTGCAGACTTCTGACATCAACCTCCAAGATACAAAGTGAAAAGTGTCTGAAGGAAATCGATCATCTACAACTGGAGATAATAACACAGAATACAGAAGATTGATGATTATGATCAGCTGGAAGTGGAAACATCTGAACACACTGAGCACAATACACAGGACATGGAGTACAACATGGACCCGGAACATAACTTCTTCTGTAACATCAAGGACGACTGATGAACAGTTCAACAAGACCATTGAGACAGATCAGAACCCATCAATCATTCACTTTAACAGGAGAAGCTTGAATGCACATTAACACAACATTAAGGAATATTTACGTCAATCTGCAAAACCGTTTAACATAACTGCAAGATGAGACACTTGGACCGACCCTGTGAAGGGTTTGGACTTTGAATGAGATGGTTCTGAACCGAACGACCAGACTGGAGGAGGTGTGGCTGTGTACGTGGACACAAGCTTAAATCTCAACTGCAGTCTGACACTTATTAGACTGTTGAACAGCAGAAATATACATGGAGAAACAGCAGGAATGTAACTGTGAGCTGTATTTACAGAGCAGCCGGTTCTGATGGGGTCATTTTCAAGGAACGATGGAAGAAATGTTCACAGTGTCAACAGAGCCAGCAGGATCACATCTCACTGAGCCACACTGACAGACAACATGTTGACTCATATGACAGACAACAATGCAATAAGTGGATTACTGATCAATTACTGATCAATGACATCAGTGAGCAGCTACCATTGTTTACAGTGTGTGACAGTGACGACAAAAAGGAAAAGCAGGACATTAAACTGGAGCACAGACGAGTCAGGACAGAGGAGTCAATGAACACTCTCAAAAATCAATTACTGAACCAAAACTGGGAAATATTATAGAAAGAAGAAAACCTTGACAAAGCACATGAAATATTCTTAAAGGCAGTCAAACTGTCATCTGATAAAAACTGTCCAATAAAACAAATCAATCAAAAACAGAAATATTCAGACAGTCATGGATCACTAAGGGATTACAAAATGTCTGCAGAAAGAAAAATACACTATGTAGAGAATTCATAAAAACAGAACCAAAGAGGCAGAAAATAAATATAAACAATATAAAGTTCACTAATACTGTGAGAATTAGTAGGAAGGAATATTACAGCAATCAATGAGATAATAATAACAACAATATTAAAGGTATATGAATATATTAAACAGTGTTATTGGAAATGTTTCTAGACAAGTTAATGATCATCAGTACTTTGTTGATAATGATTATTAACAATATGGATGATGTAGTTAATGGCTTCAGTCATTACTTTGTAAGTGTTTGGACCAAAACTGGCAGGAAGAATCCCTGATTCTGACATCTGAAGAGAAGAGTGCTGATCTGATGGGAAATAATCCTGACTCAGTGTTTCTGACAGCAGTGGAGAACAGATGAAAGAGGTTGTTCATGAATGTACATGTTCTCCTGACACCGACATGACAACAGTTTCAACTGCTGAACCACTAACACACAAGTAACTTCTCACTCCAAACTGGTAAATTCCCAGTAAAATTAAGATCACAGAAGTCACAGCTGTACAGAACTGGAGACAAACACTACTTCACAGATTACAGGCCTGTTTCTCTGCTGCCTCAATGTGACTCAATCTGATCAAAACAAATTCATCAATAAATACGATTTACTAACTGACAGTCGATACGGATTCAGATCCAACAGATCAACATCTTCAGCAGTCACTGAACTTATTGAAGAAATCACAAGCTGCTTAGACCAAAAGAAATATTTATTGATCTGAAGAAAGCATTGGATACAATCAATCATGACAGATGGATTAATAAAGTGGAGCGGTGTGGTATCAGAGGGGTTGTTCTGAACTGGCTGAGAAGCTCTCTAGATAACAGCAACAGTTTGGGGAGATGGTGAGGACATGTGGTCATGTTTGGACATTGCTTGTGGAGTCCACCAGGGGTCAGTGTTGGGTCCACTTCTCTTCATACTCTACATTAATGACACATGTCAAACATCAACATTAGTGAAGTTTGTGTTATTTGCAGATGAAACACACATATTTCTTGTCCTGGAGAGGATTTGCAGCAGATTCTGAAGTTGATCGTCTGAAATGAGCAAATTAAAAAGCTGCTTTGACAGAAATCAATTATGACATGTAAGCACAACAGAGATCATGTTGTTTAGAAACTGTCTGAAGATAGATGGTGTGAATATTGAAAGAGTGTATGTAAATACATTAGTGGGTGTGATAATAGAGCACAACATCTGCTGGAAACCTCACATAAAACATGTTCGGTCTAAAGTGTCAGGAAGCATCTCAGTCCTGTGTGAGACAAAGCTCGTACTGGATCACAAACCACTGCACATTCTCTACTGTTCACTGGTCTGACCATGTTTAAATGACTGTGTGGAGGTCTGAGGGGTAACACCTACAGAAGATCACTGCAACCTCTGTTCACACTTCAACAAAGAGCCATAAGAACAGTTCATAAAGACAGATATTATCATCACACCAACTTAGTGTTTTTAAATTCACCTGTGATAAAGTTCATCGACCTGGTTGAACATCAAACTGCACAAATAATGTACAGGATTCTTACACTTTTTCACCAATGATTTTCCATGACTTCTCCAAAACCTTTTACTGAATTTCCATGACCAAAAGAAATAATTTTATCTCAATGGGACCACCGAAAACTAATTATTGTAACACTAAGTAAAATTAGGTTTACATTTGAAATGTATGATGCCTCTCTAAAACAAAAACACACCAGACAGGCACACTTAGATATATTTTCTCATATTTTAATTGCAACGTTTTTTTGTCAATGTCTCAAAAGATAACAATGCCATCACAATTTCTGTCAGAGATAAACAGAGAGAAATAGTGCATTGGGGTAGGAATGCCAGTGCTAACTACTCATTACCCAGCAATTAGTACGTCATCAGTCAGTGTCTTTTGCCAGCCATAATTGGTATTTATTAGTGGTGTGACTCTTTGGGTGTCTCACGATTCGATTCCGATTCTTAGGGTCACGATTCGATTCAGAATCGATTCTCGATTCAACCGATTCTCGATTCAAACGATTCCCGATTCAAAAACTGATACAATGCATAGTGTGTTAAGGCAAATTATGGCATCAAAACAATACAGTTTGTATAAGATAATGTGATTTTTTTTAAAAAATGATTCCAATGATGTAATCACACAAAGGCAAACTTAAGACAAAAGGTAACATTTATTCATGCTAAACAAATAAAAACTTACTTACTGTACAAGAAATAACTTGCATAAATAAAATTGCCTAAATAAAAGCTTAGGCCAGCTGCCTTTTTCTCCCAGAAGTTACAAAAATAAACTGTACAAAAATAACACAAATTAGTGTTTTGTGTGATTTTTCAAAATAGAAAAAAGAAAAAAAAAAAAAAATGTAATCGATTTTTGAAGTTTATGAATCGATTCAGAATCGTGGATGATTAGAATCGCGATTCTTATGTGAATCGATTTTTCCCCCCACCCCTAGTATTTATCCTTAAAAAGCCATGTATTATTGAAGCTGCAGTTCCTACGCGCTTGCACGCCGCATGCCCAGTAACACAGACTGAGCCAGATTGAATAAACTTTACACAGCACCAAAATATCATGACGGTCCGTGGCAATTTACACTTTATTACGACACATCAATTTTGTTTGGATTAATTGATGAAGTCAATCAGTTTTTCCAAAACTTCTGAAAAAATATTATTTTCCATAACTTTTCCAGGGCCTAGAAATTGCATTTTAAAATCCCATGACTTTTCCAGATATTTCTTGACCGTAAGAACCCTGAATGTATGAAGCAAGAAACAAACTACCACCAGGTCATATTTATTTATAATCGGAGGGAGAAGTTGAATTTCAAGATGCGAGCTGTTCAGACGACTATAAACAGCAAGTGCATTTCAGTCGGCGGTGTTAACCTGTGGACTGGTATCATGTTGGAGTGATGTCCTGTTACATTTTAAAGCCTTTATGGGTCCATACCGATGATGTGCCGGTGTTCTGGTGCATCAATCACTTCCAGTTCTGTTGTCAGAACCAGAACAAACCTGCAGAGTCACTGTGTGTTCAGGATATCAATGAATCAGAGACAGAAAGAAAACAGAGCAGTTCAGACTGCAGCACTGACAGTCATCTCCACTTGTTGTGATTGGTCCGTCAGTCACTGCTGGATGAAGCTCTCCTCTCCACTCCACCTCCCAGTAACACGGCCCAGTCAGAGCCTCTCCACCCACCAGCTGATGGTGCTGCTTCAACCTCTCTGGATCATCAGGACACAGCTGATCCTCTCAACACCTCCACCTTCCATCACTCACACACTGACAGAGATCATAAGGACCACCACCTGATGAGAGAAGCAGAGAGAGCAGCAGATACATGAGTGTTGACAGAGACTCCATCAGCTGTCAGCCAGTGATATAAAGACCAGATCACAACAAGCTTCTGGCTTATCTGATTGGCTGACTATTCTCTCTTTGTCTTTCTGTCCAATCATGAAGCCTGTCACCATTCTTCTATCACAGCTTCACTGAGGAAAACAGGAAATACTGGATCTTTACTTTGACTGTGTTCAGTACAATACTGCTGAAACCAGTGTCGACTGATTCCAACCCTCTACTGACCTCAGAGTCTCCAGTCTACATTGTGGACTGTCCTTCAGATCAGACAGCGGCTTCACGTCTGAATCATTCAGGTTGATTCCCATCAGGTCCAGCTCTCTGAGATGGGAGGGGTTGGACTTCAGAGCTGAGGCCAGAGAAGCACAGCTGATCTCTGATAAACTGCAGAAAATCAATCTGAATAAAGAATAAATGATGAAGATAAAATTCAATTTAGGCTTCACCTCTCTATTATGGATCATCATCATGGTGACATCATCCTGTCAACACAACATTCACCCACCTGTTCACATCAACACAGATTAAAGGTCCCATATTATACTGTTTTTCATCAATTCCACACAGCTGTCAGAGGTCCAACAACACTGTATTCGAAATGTATTGCCCCAAACCCATCAGTGGTCCTGAATATCAGCTGTCTAATAGTTGCTCTACTGAGCTCTGCTGAGAGCAGCTGTTTCTGTGCCTGCAGCTTTTATGCTAATGAGCTCCATCCTAACACACGCCCCTCTCAGGAAGAGGATGCCGTTCACGCTAGTGGTAGCATGTGCTAATGTTTACGGTGTCCTACTCAGGGCCGGTTTTTGCTATGGGCAATGTGGGCGACCGCCCAGGGTGCAATCTATGAGAGGGCGCACGAGCGCCCTAAAAAAAAACAAAAAAACAACAACCTGGGCTACTTTGTGTTTGCAAAACAACAAGTGCAAATTCAGTCCTGACTGGAATTTTTAATGCTACACGCTATATGCTAACTTAAATAACTTCTAATATACATTGACATGGCATTTTGTAAGCTACATGTGATAGAGCTTTTTGAATAATTTGTAGTGTGTTATGCTTAGTTAATAGGATGTTAACAAATGTTAATCAAATGTGCATTATGGTCATTTTAATTGGGTAACTGATGCATGTGTGATGTAAATGTGACCTAACTTACATATTGTATCTTAATTGTAAATTCTGAAATATTTTGGAGCTGGAGCACCCACTGGCCAAAATGAGGAGTCAGATACTTCCACAGCAGCCACAGACATGGTCCTGGAGTCTGATGAGGAGCCATCTACCTCTGCAGCCACATGTTCCTTGCAGGACTCCTCAGGTGTGTGTGTGTGTGTGTGTGTCTGTATGTGCAAAACTGGTGTGTCATCATAACTTGAACTGTTCAGATGGTATTAATAGGATGATGCAAAACAAAACTTGTATGTATGTATGAAAAAATTTACTGCAGGAATCCTTTTTTTATGCTCATAGAGTAGCCTTTTTTTTTTTTTTAGCTTTCTTCAGGGATTTTTCAAGCATGGTTATTAGATCCTGTGATGAAGGATTTGTGCAATTTACATTTGTGTTTATATACTGGGGGGGGGGGGGGGGGGGCGGTCAAGGGATGGTTCGCCCAGGGCGTAAATCTAGCCAGGACCGCCCCTGACATCACTCTTACTAATTACTTTCACTTTCACAAATAGGCCCTTTAAGTCATGTCTAAAAAGTAACAGTGTCAAATATATAATAGTGAGAAGAAGAAAAGTCCATCATTCAGTGAGATAATAAACATTTACTCTGGTCAGACTGAGTCACAGAGTTGTTCTGTAACATGGTCCGACTCACAGTTCACATCGATGCAGCAGAACCAGAGGAAGCCTCGGTTTATTTCTTCTTCCTCGTTATTAACGGTCCACTAACACCCACAAACTGCTGCTTTATCTTCACTCTTTCACTTCAGTTTCATCAGAAATGAACAATAAATGATAAATATTATATAAGTGTCATTGTTTCCCAAATGATAAATCACAACTGTCATAAAGGATTAGAAGTGTTTCTCAGTAACTTCACATGTTGACACTGTAGTTATATAAATCAGGAACACATTGAATGGACTGGCTGTTATTGAGGGACACAAACATTTTCTGAAAACAAATGAAAACACGTTGAAGCCGTGAGATTCTGACCAGTTTAGTGTAAAAACAACATTTGTTTCAAAAATCTCCTCAGAATGAGTTTTGATCCTGAAACCAGACAGAAGAAGGCAGGTCGCTGTTTAACATAAGGAAGAAGTAAAGTCTCAATATTATTGATTCATTTGAAGATTTGTGATGAAAATAAAACTTTGGCGTCTTGTGGGAATGAAACGGTTTTGGATTGAGGTATCAGTGTATGGATCAGAACATATCAGGATGTGATCCTCTTCACCTGAGGTGTTAACAGGAAGGTGGAGAGGACGACAGGACCGCTGGAAGACACCATCAACACAAACATCAGAGGATCATTGTTTTGGGGAAGGCTTGTGAACAACTGTCATAAAGTATGTAACCACGGTTCTGTTGTATAGAAGTCCAGACACTCTGTGGTTCTTCTCTCTGTGCTGCAGGTCTGAAAGAGATCTGATTCATCACAGCCAGTCTGAAACTTCAGAGAATCAGCAAGCAGAGGGTTCACCCTGTTAGAAGTCAGTGTAGCATCAAATTGATTTTGAAGCTGTTATTTGAAGGTAAAGCAGTGACATGATGTTGCTTTAAGGCCTGTACTGCTTTCACACACAAACTTCAGCTGGGAAACTGCCTGGTCTTTGGGCCAAGATGGCTGCCTGTGTGAGCAGGCAGAGAGAAGCTGTGGTTTGTCCTGGTGCTTTGAATGATGACACTGATAAGAAGGTGAGTTCAGTCTGATCTGAGGTCTGATGTGTTTCACAACAGTCAGGACTTTTATTGATGTGGAGGGGAAGGCAGCACAGGGTTGAGCACTAGGACCCAGCAGGCATCAGGGAGTGTGAGAGCTCACCTGGGCTCCTCCTCCTGTGATGAAGCACACCTGAGAGACCTTCAGCAGCTGAGGACGGACTGTGTTTGCTCTCACCTGCTGCTTTCAGTCCTTTAAAGGTAAGATATGATTTAACTTCACAATAACATTCAGCTAACGAGCTAACATTCAGCTAACGAGCTAACATTCTGACCAGAGTGAAGAAACAACAGTGTTGACGTCCTGTCAAAGATGTCTCTGTCCGTCCTGTCTCCTAACAGCACTCTGTAGCTCAGAGGTGACAGCCTGTAGTTTCAGCTGGAGATGTAAAAGCAGCCAGTTCACTACTGAGTCTAATAAGACAACAAAATAAACTCACTAAATGTGAAGAAAGGAAATATTTTGGCACCTATTTTCCTTCTAAACAGAAAAATCCAACCGTCCACGTCTAAAGTCAAGTTTCTTTCTGTGACTGAACTGAGACGAGTTTAATCACCTCGTTAACTCATCGTCAAACACACTTCATTCAAATTGGACCTGAACTGAATCACAAACACTAACATGTAATTTACTGTGTTTGACGAGGTTCTAGTTAAAAACTGAAGGATTTTATAACACAAGTTTTTACTTGAATGTTTTTCATGACAACTTGTGAGTTGTGTGTGAGTTGTTGTGTAGTGACCTCATAGAAACTGTCAGTTAAAGTGATGTTGGTCTTTAAAAGTCAAAGCTGCTTTGTTGAACCAAAGTAACTACAACTGAACATGTATTTGACCTCTACACTCTCATTAAACACAAGTTATCAGATTTCACAGATATGATTCATACAATATGATTAATGAGTAACTCAAACAGCCTCTTTGGGTGGGGCCGGTCCAAAGTCTCATTCACTGTGAACGTTGTGGCGCACACAGTTTTGTCCGTGTGAACCTCCAGCTGAAGGTAATGTAATACATTTAAAATGTTTGACTCGTTAACACAAGCTGTCATTAGCTTAGCAACACTAGAAACGGCAACAAGCTGTCGTTAGCTTAGCGACTCTAGAAACAGCAACAAGCTGTCGTTAGCTTAGCGACATTAGAAACATCAACAATCTGCCACTCCATTGTTCATTTCTACAAACTCACAGCTGAGTTCAAACAGCCGCCATTACAAACATCATCCTCCATGTTGAGAGGAGAACGGTGGAGGAAGAGCAGAGGTGGAGTTAGTTGGTCGTCAGTAGTTGATATGGCGACGGCAGGCCACTGTCACTGTCCACTGAAATGTGATCAATAATCAAATCTAACACATTTACTTCACATCTTACATCTTTACTTTAGTCTGTTTTACGTCAACTGACACAGTATTTGCAGTGCAGCTGTACAGTTTTAAAAGGCCCATCAGTTTAATACTAGTTTTTACTTGTATTTTCTTTTTCATGAAAATCCAAGAAACAATTGAAGAAACAACAGTGTTATTTTTGAGTCTTTGAGTCGAAAACAACTAAAGTGAGAAGTGAAGTCGTGTCAACAAACCCAGACGACCTGTTTGTTTCAGATGAAGGTTTGTTAACTTGACGTCAGTTGTGAAATGCAGGAAAAATAGTTTTCAGTCTCTGCTCTAATGCTGTATGTAATATGTAATGTAACTAAAGTTATCAAACAGATGTAGAGTAAAAAGTAGAATATTTGCCTCCAAAATTTGGAAGAATAAAGTTGCAGTGCAGAACAGACGGATCAGGAGCTGCAGTGTCCGGCTTAGCAGGATAGACTGACGAGAGAGAAGCTGCAGGCTGGAACGTGAACTAATGTTTACTGCTCAGTGTCATGGTGCTTTTTCCTCTTCTGGTGACCAGAAGGATCCTGATGAGATGAGAGGGCGAAGCACAACCTCCCATCAAAGTTTGAAAAAATTACACCTGCATTCACACGAGGGGAAGATGTGTTGCATCATTCTGGGGCCCAACGCAACTTGAATAGTCAGAATGCAGCGTCGTTATAGGATCGTTGTGGGAGTGTAGCCAGTGAAATAAGAGTAGAAGTGGAGTTAGTTGGTCAGTATTTGAACACAGAGTGGTTGTCACTGTGTAGCTTCTGTCACTGTTCCTGCCTCGATCAGCCTGTGGAGGAGGCCGAGACGAGCCGCCGCTCTCTGACTGACGCAATAAACGCGGCTGGAGAGCAGCTGTTCGCCTGGATGTGGGAGCTGGAGGTGCTGAGGGGGCTGCAGCACCCCCTAAAACGAGGCTGTAGCATGTGCCGAATGTACAAGAAGGCCCGAATCATTAAGAATTTGTCATCGACGGTGTTTCACACAGTTTATAAAGGTTCACTTAACTCAACAACTCACAAAATGGAGCGATTTTCAAGGGAGTCTGGGGACTTCCTGTCCCTCCTCCTCTCCCTGCTGCTGTTGACTGTAGCTGATGTGATGTATAATATGTTGGTGTTCAGATTCTTGTTAATCATGATCAGATACATGTTGATACATGGCTCATGACACCATCTAGTGGACCGACAGTAGAAGTGCAGCATTCATGTGACACTAATATGAAGCAGCCAATCAATGGAGGAGCAGCTGATGTTCTGACAGGAGACATGATGTAAAGGCTGATTTCAGTTGATGTGCAGATGAATGATTTGTGTTTCCTCTCCAGATGAAAGTGTGTGTGAGTTGAGCAGCATGAATCAGTGTGAGGACAGAGAGGAGGGAGGCCCTCTCTCTAAAACCACTGGACCTGGACCTGAACCTGGACCTGAGCCCAGCTGTGTGTCCTTCAAGAGTGACCGGTCAAAAGGTCGTAACATTAATTTTAAAGGACAACAACCTCCTGCTGTAAAGAGGTGAGCTGTTAATAACATTAATATGTGACTGATTCATGCTTTAACTGTGGAGAAAGATGTTTTTTGAAACCTGATGTTTATTTTCAGCTTCGTTCTTCTTCTCTTAAATTTATATTGTCACTTTAGAAAGCGGCCCAATAGAACCAGTCTTCAACTCTTCATTTCACTTTATTGAATTAGTTTGGTCCAATATTCTCTGAGGTTTATTCCTGATGTTTTCCACTATTTTATGGACAGAAGCTTCTGTGTCTGAAGACTAGAAAGTGAATTAACATCTCTGGTGGTCTTCTTCTCTGTCCAACAGGAGACCAGCCTGTACTGGACCTGGACCTGGACCTGAACATGGACCTGAACCCAGCTGTGTGTCCTTCAAGAGTGACCGGTCAAAAGGTCGTAACATTAATTTTAAAGGACAACAACCTCCTGATATAAAGAGGTGAGCTGTTAATAACATTAATATGTGACTGATACGTGCTTTAACTGTGGAGAAAGATGTTTTTTTAAACCTGATATTTATTTTCAGCTTCGTTCTTCACTTTAGAAAGCGGCCCAATAGAACCAGTCTTCAACTCTTCATTTCACTTTATTGAATTATTTTGGTCCAATATTCTCTGAGGTTTATTCCTCATGTTTTCCACTATTTTATGGACAGAAGCTTCTGTGTCTGAAGACTAGAAAGTGAATTAACATCTCTGGTGGTCCTCTTCTCTGTCCAACAAGTCATCATGAACCATGAAATCATCATGAACCATGAAGTCATTATGAACCAAGCAGTCACAAACAGGTGACCAGTGCCTCTGCTGCTGGTTGCAGGGGGAACTCTCAACGTAACCAAAGTGAATCCAATGTAAAAAAAACACCCGGTGCTGCTGTGAATATAGTCTTAATGTGCTCAGTCATGAGGTTAACGTTATCTGGTAAAGTGAAATTATGATCAAGAGAGACATGACGGTTGTTGCAGGAGAGTAAAGGACGGAGACGTTATCATTATGTTATTCATTTACTTCCAGGCCAGCGATGCATTTCACTAAGCACGACTGTGACCCAAACTTATGGAGTCATTGTTTATTTCACAGACTAGTTATAAACTTACTGTGGAGGCAACTGTGCTCTGCTCTCAGGTCCACATCGTAGGAGACAGTGAGGTGAGTGTGACTGAGAGACTCTCCTGAGTGGGATGGAGTCGGAGCGCACTCTACTGGATAAATAGTGCAACAACATCATTTCAGAGTAAAACCAGGTCATATTCCCTGAACTTTATTAGGGAAAATAAAAGTGTTCACATCAGCGTCTAAAGGTCAACTTCTGCCCAATAGTGATTATTATCAGATCGGCTATAATCAGCTGATTAAATCAGCCGGCAGATTAATCGGTCGGGCCTCCACTTCATTAAAGTCCATTGGACTCGGAAATGATCAGATGAAAGCGATGCCTGGCAGCTGATGCTCTCCTGGTGGTGCTCTGTGGTGATGTGCTGCTCAAAATAGTTCTTTCTATAGGTAACGGCTCCGACCTCAACAAAAGCCCTCTTTGTGGCACCTTTCTTAGGTGCAGTCTTGTGCTGCCTGCACAGTCTACAGAACATCCCTTTAAAAGTACGTTGATAATTAATCAAATTAGTTAAATAGCCAGACATTCCACAGTCACATGTTGTGATTCTTTTTATCATATAACATAAATGATAATGATATAAAGAGAAGAATCAATGAAAATAATTATTTCTGATTATTTGTAAATGATGGCATAGATGATACAGACGTTAAGTTTACCATGCTGTGTGGTACACCCATGACTTGAACTGAGAGTTCAACCACTCTGGATTGAATCCAGTGCCCCTGTGTTTGGTGCTTTTGGATGTTGCCAAAGTCCTGCCGACCAGAAACAGAAGAACAGAAATGAGTTCCTTGTCCTGAGACCTGCTTTTTTACCTGCCTGTTTCTACATCTGTTTTTCCATCTCACCTGTTGCTTCAGCTGGCTCTCTCACAGCAGCATGTTGGCTGCTGTCCTCCTCCTCTCCTACATCTCTTTCTTCAATGCCTAACGTTAGCTCTATCTCTTTCTCTTCCTGACCCTGTCTTTCTGCTTGAGCAGCACTGGAGATATTAGAAACAAATTAATAACATAACTAATCAGACTGGTCAGACTGTTGAGCTCTGTTTCAGACTGATGCCTCCGGTTCAGGCTGGTCCACATCCTCAACACGTGCCTTTTTCATTCACGGAAAACACTTTTCAATACTCATCTGGATCGAAGCAGCAAACATTAAGTTTATTTGATTCACAGCAGCTACATATCGTGTGTTGACCTTGACATCCCAACTACATGTTTATTGTTTTTTAAACTGTTTTTTATTTCATTTTCATTTTTGTTCACACAAACAGACATACACGAACAGTGATAAACAAGAATACAGAGGGTCATCTCCATCATGTGTGGTTTTCCTTCTCAGTCCTTTAAATTAGTCCATTTATTTGTTGGTATCACTTTCCCTATAGGTGGTCCATTTGCTCCAGTTCTTGTCAAATATATGTCCCTTGAGTTTTAATTGGTAAGTCAACGTTTCCATTGAGTGAATGCCCTGGATGATCTCAAACCATTGCTCCTTGTTCGGTGTTTCCTCTTAGTACCAGTTCCTAGTTATAGTCTTTTTACTGGCAATGAGTAGAATTTTCACCCGATACCTGTCTTCTTAGGTACGTGACAACACAGTTATTTGGGATATCATAATCCAATATGTTATTAACAGTTGTATTTACAACATTCCAAAAAGGTCTTAATTTACAACAGCACCAAACCCCAACTGCATTTTAACGTGAACTTGCAACTAGTTAATCTAAAGAAGGACTAGCAACTGCTGTTTGTCTCCAACATTAACACACTGACAGCATTGTATTCAGAACATAGAATATTTTTTATACCACTTTTTAATGTGTGATTGTGTTCAGGTGTTCACGAGATAGTGTGTGTGTGTGTGTGTGTGTGTGTGTGTGTGTGTGTAAGGAAATGCAGCTGAACGAATACGCTGCGTTTTTCAATAGCGTTTAAAAAAAAGAAAACGAAACGCAATATGTGGCGGTCGGTCCCTCAGCCCGGGTGTTCAGTCCCTTGCTCCATTCTGCAGCCACTGGTCTCCAGTGTGCTCTCCTGCCCAGCTTCCTGAGGGCTTCCACCTTGTCCACCGATGATGTCATCAACACTTTAACTCAAAGGACCTTCAGCTTGTGTTTGTCTCTGAGTGGACAGACATAATGTGGCTGATTCTTCGTGATTCCTCCACAGAGTCGACCAGGAGAGCTCAGAGGTTCCCAGAGGTCAGTCTGCCCAGCAGCATCAAACACACCTGGACTCCATATTTATGGTCTGTACATGAACAACAACTACTTTAACTTCTGGTCTGTTCACAATAATCTCCATGCTGCACTTTACAGACCAGTGGTGAATCTGTCCAACATGGATCTGATGTTTGGATCCATAACTTTAAATTGTCTCATTCACATAATATTCTGTTCCAGCTGCTGGAGGAAAACATTGTCACTTTTGTGAAGAACGAGCTGAAGAAGGTCCAGAAGGTTCTGAGTTCAGATTACCCAGAATGCTTAGAGAGTCAGAGGGAGGATGAGGAGGTGTTGGATGGTGAGGATGAAGAGCAGAGGAGGAGCAGCAGAGAGGCATTTCTGAAGATCACACTGAACTTCCTGAGGAGAATGAAGCAGGAGGAGCTGGCTGACTGTCTGCAGAGCAGTAAGAGGATTTCTCTACAGATTTAACATGATGGATAAATGAGACATTACCTGATGTCTGATGATGATGATGATGGAAAATCTGTTTATATATGCAGTCTTTAGGAGAAGGAAATTGTCATATTTTCTTCATAAATAACTTAATGATCTTATTTTGTGTGTTTATTCAGGAAGTTATTCTGCAGTTTGTCAGCGTAAACTTAAATCTAACCTTCAGAAGAAGTTCCAGTGTGTGTTTGAGGGGATCGCTAAAGCAGGAAACCCAACCCTTCTGAATCAGATCTACACAGAGCTCTACATCACAGAGGGAGGGACTGCAGAGGTCAATGATGAACATGAGGTCAGACAGATTGAAACAGCATCCAGGAAACCACACAGACCAGAAACAACAGTCAGACAAGAAGACATCTTTAAAGCCTCACCTGGAAGAGATGAACCAATCAGAACAGTGATGACAAAGGGAGTGGCTGGCATCGGGAAAACAGTCTTAACACAGAAGTTCACTCTGGACTGGGCTGAAGACAAAGCCAACCAGGACATACAGTTCACATTTCCATTCACTTTCAGAGAGCTGAATGTGCTGAAAGAGAAAAAGTTCAGCTTGGTGGAACTTGTTCATCACTTCTTCACTGAAACCAAAGAAATCTGCAGCTTTGAAGAGTTCCAGGTTGTGTTCATCTTTGACGGTCTGGATGAGTGTCGACTTCCTCTGGACTTCCACAACACTAAAATCCTGACTGATGCCACAAAATCCACCTCAGTGTCTGTGCTGCTGACAAACCTCATCAGGGGAAACCTGCTTCCCTCTGCTCACCTCTGGATAACCACACGACCTGCAGCAGCCAATCAGATCCCTCCTGGGTGTGTTGACATGGTAACAGAGGTCAGAGGGTTCACTAACCCACAGAAGGAGGAGTACTTCAGGAAGAGATTCAGAGATGGGAGGCAGACCAGCAGAATCATCTCCCACATCAAGACATCACGAAGCCTCCACATCATGTGCCACATCCCAGTCTTCTGCTGGATCACTGCTACAGTTCTGGAGGATGTGTTGAAGACCAGAGAGGGAGGAGAGCTGCCCAAGACCCTGACTGAGATGTACATCCACTTCCTGGTGGTTCAGGCCAAACTGAAGAACATCAAGTATGATGGAGGAGCTGAGACAGATCCACACTGGACTCCAGAGAGCAGGAAGATGATTGAGTCTCTGGGAAAACTGGCTTTTGATCAGCTGCAGAAAGGAAACCTGATCTTCTATGAATCAGACCTGACGGAGTGTGGCATCGATATCAGATCAGCCTCAGTGTACTCAGGAGTGTTCACACAGATCTTTAAAGAGGAGAGAGGACTGTACCAGGACAAGGTGTTCTGCTTCGTCCATCTGAGTGTTCAGGAGTTTCTGGCTGCTCTTCATGTCCATCTGACGTTCATCAACTCTGGAGTCAACCTGGTGTCAGAAGAAGAGCAATCAACATCCTGGTGGTCGGAAGTGTTCAGAGAGAAATCAACACATTTCTACCAGAGTGCTGTGGACGAGGCCTTACAGAGTCCAAATGGACACCTGGACTTGTTACTCCGCTTCCTCCTGGGTCTTTCACTGGAGACCAATCAGACTCTCCTCCGAGGTCTGCAGACACAGACAGGGAGGAGCTCACAGACCAATCAGAAAACAGTCCAGTACATCAAGAAAAAGTTCAAAGAGACTCTGCCTGCAGAGAGAAGCATCAATCTGTTCCACTGTCTGAATGAACTGAACGATCATTCTCTAGTGGAGGAGATCCAACAGTACCTGACATCAGGAAGTCTCTCCACAGATAAACTGTCTCCTGCTCAGTGGTCAGCTCTGGTCTTCATCTTACTGTCATCAGAAGAAGATCTGGACGTGTTTGACCTAAAGAAATACTCTGCTTCAGAGGAGGCTCTTCTGAGGCTGCTGCCAGTGGTCAAAGCCTCCAACAAAGCTCTGTAAGTGTGGAGAAGTTTTTTCAGAATGCAGTTAATGTGCTGTTATTGACCCAAATAGAAATAATTTTCTGCTCATTATTCTTTATCCAGGCTGAGTGGCTGTAACCTCTCAGAGAGAAGCTGTGAAGCTCTGTCCTCAGTTCTCAGCTCCCAGTCCTCTAGTCTGAGAGAGCTGGACCTGAGTAACAACAACCTGCAGGATTCAGGAGTGAAGCTGCTTTCTGCTGAACTGAAGAGTTCACACTGTGTCCTTGAAACTCTCAGGTCAGGATTCATTATTTTAGTTCATTATTTCATGTAACTTTCCAATTGGAGCAGGTCTAGACCATACTCAGCCAGACAGGGTCCACTATTTGGAATAGAAAAAATGGTGTCACTTTTCACTAGCTTATTCTTATAGTATGAAGTTTTGCAAATATTTAGTCATGAACCAACATATTGTACAGATTAAAATGATCACCAAAAGAATTACAGTTCATCCTGATGATGAACATGAATGCATTTTCTATAAAATGTGGGTCTGTCAGTCTATTCTGCACTTTGGTTCAGATTTACTAATCTCAACAACCATTGGATGGATTGTCATGAGGTTTGGTTCAGACATTCATGCTCCCCTCAGGATGAACTGTAATTACTTTGGTGATCCCCTGACTTTTCTTCTGGTGCCATCATCCGGTCATCATTTTAATCTGTACAATATGTTGGTCCATGACCAAGTATTTGCAAAACTAATGGCGTTTCCATCAGTTTCAGTTGTACTCTGTGTTTAGTGCTGATTAGTAAATTAGTGAAAACTAAGATGATGAATATAATAAACGTTAAACCATCAGGACCCTCAGCTGATCTGTGTGTGTTGTTTTGTGTGTCTGCAGGCTGTCAGGCTGTCTGATCACAGAGGAAGGCTGTACTTCTCTGGCCTCAGCTCTGGACTCCAACCCCTCCCATCTGAGAGAGCTGGACCTGAGCTACAATCATCCAGGAGACTCAGGAGTGAAGCTTCTGTCTGCTCGACTGGAGGATCCAGGCTGGAGACTGGACACTCTCAGGTATGAAGAGTCCCGCTGCAGCCGCAGACAGTCAGTGTGAGACTCTGTATCTCGACTGTAGATGGTTCAGTGTCGGGAGGTCTGCTTCATTTACTCCACCTCCAGTTGTTCAGTTCAGTTCAGGAGAAAAGGCCAAGAGTTAGAAGTGAAGAGAGGAAGATGGGAAGAAGAGATGAAGATCAGCGACCAGGAGAGTCTTGGCACTAACACTAAAGTTACACCTCTTTTTTCAGACTAGTTTAGTGCCTGTTCAAAATGTGCCTGTTTGATTTGTTGGCCTCTGGTTTTGCTGCTTGATGAACCACTCATCCAAACTACTTCACACTCACACTGATTGCAGAGGGTTATCAAAGCATTAACATTAAATCTAATTTCCACCATGTCACCGCTGTGTTATAATATTAATAATAACAATAGACCCTGTCAGATGTCTGATCAGAAAATACTGAACCTCAAATTCAAAAGATTTCTGTGACACATGAATGAATTGAAACACTGAATGTCATAGAAACTCTTTCCCTGAACTGGAGAATCAGTGTTTTGCCAAAGTGCTTGACTTTGAACTTAAAATGGTTCTGACATGGATCTTTATCAACACTGGAGTAACTGCATTCTAGATCATCACTGACAAGTGATGAAACGCTTTACAGACTGTAACAACTGTCTATGGCATCAGTTTAAAGTGAACAGAAGATATAAAACAGTCCAATAACAACTTTAGATCACACAAGGTGGAAAATTCTCGTCACATTACCATAACAGCAGCAGTGCATTGATGAATTTAAGATGGGGTCAGTGGTGCCGTCACATAGATGAATTTAAGATGGGGACAGTGGTGCCGTCTAATAAAAGCTTTCAAATAACTACATAATGCAGGAATTTTATTGTGAAGGATTTATAGGACGTGTTAAATGCAGGAAGATGCCGTGACAACGTTGCATGAATGGACTTTTAATTTCTCTTCTGTGGCAGCAAACAACACACATGGTTTCAGTTACTAACTGAGTCTATCACACACTTTATGGCCGACTACAGTAATAACAGTGTGCACTTTACTGTGACTGCAGCAACGTGCTCGTAGCTCTGTCACATACCGGAGAGACTCACTCCTACCTACACAACACAGAGTAGTGTTTGTTGTCACTAATTATAGGGCTGCAACTAACAACTATTTTCATAACCCATTAATCAGATAAAAAGACAAAAGCTGATTTTTTTTTTTTTTTTTTTAACATTTCCAGTATTTTATTCAAACAATAAAACATTGCTCTTACATTTTCCTCTTTAGTCTTATTCAGTTCACTTTCAAACAACTCGCAGGTGTTGAAATGTCTCCATTATAAGATGCATCACGATGCAGAGACAGAGCAGAATCAGGAAGCAGCTCATGTTGATTGTTGATTGTTCGGCCTCAGCTGGACAACAAAGTTACGTTGTGACGTTGCTCCCATGTTTTGAACTGTGGGAGGGCTTCCAGCTAATGTTACTTATGTAGGAAGGATGTTGGAGGGAGGCAGAGATCATCTGAGAGTGATAAAATAAGGTATTTCTTTTAACGGACATCTCGGGACACATGTCAGATTTTATGAGCTTGCTGTGGAGAACGAACTGGACGAGACTTCTTCCTCACAACTATCACTAATCACGTCAGACATTTTCACCTGAAGCTAACGTCTGCAGCCATAAATAATAACTGTTACAGCAGCCCAGCTAATCAGCCAAGATCTGAGGAGGTGCTGTCAACTCTGCTGTCCAACTCTGAGAGAGGTGTGTGCAGCAGAGTCAGTAAATCTTTTCTTAAAGCTGCCTTGTGAAAACTATATTATTGTAGACACACATGAAAGACGCTGCAGATGGAAACATGTTTTGTTTGATTATTGAAATGATGCAGCTTTTATTTTGTAGCCTGCTGTAGTCTGATTATTGGAACGACTTTCTGAATAAAAGGGGAATTCAAATGATGAAAAGTAGCCGTGTGCAGTGATATAGATCATTGAGGATGACGAAAACAGAGATGCATCGAGAATTGTTGACAGCTGAATTGTAATCGAATCATGAGGCTGGTGAAGATTCACACCTCTAAAATGTTTGTTACATCAAGAATGCTAAAGTGACTTTGGTTAAGCCATGCTCAGGAAAGACGCATAGTCAATTGCTCTGCTCCAGTCGGTATTAAAAACTAGGGGTGTCTCGAAACTTCACTGTCCGCGACATGCCGTAAGACACTATTGCCTCAGCAACAGCAGTTGTGCGACGTGTGACATGCTGTTGCGCGGCGTGCCGTAAACAGAGATGCAGCAGCTGCAGCATGTGTAAACAGAACGTCGTGAGTGACAGCCTAGCGATTTTATCATGTCAGCTGTGTGGAATTACTTTGCGCACAAGCAGGGTTTCCCCCAGTGTATTATAAGCCTGGCGGGCCGCCAGGTCTTACTTGGCCCCCCCCCCCAAATCTCTGAGACACCAGGCAGTTGTTTTTTAGTTTTTAAAGTGCAGACAGTTGATATTATTTATCTAAATACTATTTTTATTATTTATTTATTTATGTGGTTGGTTGAACAGCATTTCAAGAGTGCAATCTGTAAGACCTGGTGTTACATAAATGTCTTATAATAACACATGATAATGATAATATTTTCAAATTTCCAGTCAACTTTTAACATTGATTTTAAAGCCTTATGGAATCACTCCTTCTAAATTCTACTGCTACATTAATGAATCTGTTACCTATAGGGCCCTGCCATCAGTCAATGGTCAGGGTCAGGCCCCTGACACAAAAAAACACACTTGGGCATCGGTGGGCCACTGGTGGGCCACCCTACCACCGGGCTTAACAAGTATTCTGTGGGAAACCCTGGATTTTATTTCTTCCTTTAGGGGAGCAGAATATTTGTTGCACAGTTTGAACATGGTGTTTTTAGATGTCCATATTAAGCAAAGTTCATCTATACAAATTATATGTATTATTTAAAGCCATCCCTATTAAAAACAACTTCCCAACTCGAAAACTTCTACAGCAAAACTTCAAGAGGCAAAAAATGAGTGGGGGGGAAACCACAGAGAGGACCTAAGAATCTGAGAGGGCGCGTAACTGAACAATTACAGCCCGACGAAAAACAAATGGAGCCGACAGATGAAGATAATGGCTACCTGCTAGCTAGCGGCGAAGTTGGTCAATCTAGAGACAAACTGCTCCAAGAAATGTCGAACATTTCTAAAAACATCCGCGACTTTAAGAACGACATACATTCAGCTATCTTTGATTTTAAAGAGGATGTTAAAAAAGACTTCAAGGATGAATTAGCAATGCCGAGACAAGAGCTAAACCAGAAGCTAACTCAAGTCGGAACCACGCTTCAAGCTCATGACCAGGCTATCACCGAGGCAGAGGAGCGCATCTCGGACAGGGAAACAAGCAGCGCTGTAACGAAAGAGGCTCTGCTGTGTCTGCTGAAAGAACAACGCAGGCTGCGGGAAAAAGTCATGGATCTGGAAAGCAGGTCCAGAAGAACTAACATTCGGGTATATGGCGTACCGGATGACTCCGAGGGTGACTTGACGATAAAGTTTGTAGAAAAGCTGCTGACCACAGAGCTCGCTCTCCCAGACGTTATGTCCCTGCAGATTCAATGGGCCCATAGAGCTTTGACACAGAAGCGAGGACCTGATGCTACACCTCGGTCTATCATGATAAACTTCCTGCAATTTGACGTCAAAGAAACTGTGTTGAAGTTGGCTTGGAAGAAGAAAATCCACTTAAACAACAAACAGATTTTCTTCGACCATTATTAAAGGAGCTCAGTCTAATACTAGAGCTACTGAGGCTTCTAACTCCGGAATAACATGGTTGACACGCCTCACCTTGGCTTTGCAATCATACCGCAATAAATGAATGTCCACGCTGTTCCTTGAGTTGCTCCACAGTGGGTTTTATTGCGGTGCATTGTCCATAAAGAAAGGAAACAAACAAACAAACAAACAAACCAGCTCATGAAGAGCGCCTCTGCGCCACAGCGGTCGAAAACCGTTTGCAATGAAGGGAGTGAAAAATGCCACCTATATGCACCTGAGCTCCCCAGGTGACAGCACAGTGACCCCACACACACACTGAGTGAATTACACCAAAACCTCAGAACACAACCAAACACATTCAGCTCCTATACACCGGCCCCTAATTGTTAATGGTAGACTGACAAAACAATTCAAATACAAGAAGACAGGAGCAAATAATGTGTTGAAACGGTTACATTAAAGTACAGTACAGACAAATCTATATTCCATGTACCAAACAAAGTTTCGTCACCGGCCTTTCAATAATGTTGGCCCTTGTCTGCAACCTCACAGAACGCACAAGCCCTTGCTTATCGGGAAAAACCTCCAGACCCTGCCAAGCGGCCATTAACCACGTGGAGCTGAAGAATCCATGATCACCACAATATCTCCAGCTTTCAAACTCCTCTTCCTTTCGTTCCACTTCTGCCTCTCTTGGAGCAACGGCAAATACTCCCGTATCCATCTCTTCCAGAAAAGGTCTGAGATATACTTTACTTACTCCAGCGCCTTCTCACATACAGATAATGAGGTTCAAATGCTCCAGGTGGCAAAGCTGGTTTACCCCTTAATAGAAGAAGATGGTTAGGCGTGAGAGGTTCCAGGTCATTAGCATCCTCTGAGAGCTTGGTGAATGGACGATCGTTCAAAATGGCCTCCACTTCACAGAACACTGTATGGAGTCCATCATCATCCAACTTCTGCTGATGCAGAACAGAACTGAGCACTCTTCTCAACAGGCGGATCATTCGCTCCCACACACCACCATGGTGTGAGCCTGCTGGTGGATTAAAGCTCCACTGAATTCCAACCTGTGCCAGCGCTCATTGAATCTTGTCCTGATTCAAAGCAGCAAGCGCCTCCTTCAGCTCTCTGTGTGCTCCAGTGAAGTTAGTGCCATTGTCTGATGTTAGACTAGTCACCTGCCCTCTTCTGCTGATAAAACGCCGCAGAGCATTGATGCATGCATCGGTGTCCAATGAAACAGCCACCTCCAGATGGACAGCCCTGCTTGCCATACAAGTAAATATAACACCATATCGCTTACAGGTTTGTAATCCAAAATCTCCTCCTCACCTTGGACGGTGTGTGAGTCCGCCCACCATGGCCGAGATTCTGGTGCACATGTCTGAGTATGAGCATGGAAATGTGCTGAGTCTTGGAGAGAATGAGTGGATGCTTGGCTTCCTCGGGCATTGCTCCTCTGCTCAGTCTTCCTCCAACTCTCAGGAATCCATCCTCCAAAACTGGGTCCAGCCGGCATATGGGACTCTGTCGACTCACTGACCCTTTCCCAGACGACAAAGCAGACATCTCTTCACCAAACCTCTGTTGCTGACAATAACGGATTATGGCACCTTCTGCTCCCAGCAAATCATCCAGCGTCAGACTGTCACTCATGAATGTTGATGTGACTCCCTTTCTTTCAGTCCTTGAGCTGCCCTGACCCTCTTTCTCCAGACAATTAGCCACAGAAGCCTCCAACTGTTTCCTCTTGCAACTCTGTGCCAACAACATGACCTTCAACCTTAGGACCCAGGCGACAGCTGTCTTGAGCCTCTTCCAGTCAGAAAAGAAGACAATGAGCTGGTCCGTAGGACTAGAGATGTCACACACACTGATGGCATTCACCATTACCTCCTTTCTGACCTCTTGGTTATCAGAGTCCACTGAGATGTCCAACACAGTTTTAGGCCAGTCCTCCTCAGGCTTCCAAAGAAATGCAGGACCTTCCAGCCACCTGTTTTTGTTCAGAAAATCAAATCAAATCAAATCAAATTTTATTTGTATAGCCCAAATTCACAAATCACAGTTTGCCTCAGAGGGCTTTACAATCTGTACAGAGACAACACCCTCTGTCCTTCGACCCTCGATTCGAGTGAGGAAAAACTTGCCCCAAAAAATACCCTTTTAACAGGGAAAAAAAAATGCGGAAGAAACCTCAGGAAGAGCCACAGAGGAGGGATCCCTCTCCCAGGACGGACAGACGTGCAATAGATGTCGCATGTACAGAGCAGATCAACGAGATCACAATGTATACAATTATAATAGATGGTTGACAGGAATGAAAGTACATAAAGAGGTATTACAGCAATAATAATGAAATGCACATGGAAATGTGACTACTAGTAATAACAGTAGTAGTGGTTAACGGTAAGGATAGTATGTAGTAATGCATTACAATAATAGTAGTGAAACGAATGTAACAGAGATATGACTAATATTAGCAACAGTAGTGGTGGGTGTCAGGCAGGGCCATGGCAGTAGGCGCATCCACGATCCATACAGGATCCATGAGAGCCTGTAGGACTAGAAAGCACAAGGACTCCGGGGAAGAAGTGAAGTCAGTGACATGCAGAGATGGGGCATGTATATAGGCATAATGTATACAGATGGAGAGGAGAGGAGGAGAGAGAAGCTCAGTGTGTCATTTGTCCCCCGGACTGGGCCTATAGCAGCATAACTAAGAGCTGGTCCACGACAGGCCTGGGCCAGCCCTAACTATAAGCTATATCAAAAAGGAAGGTCTTAAGTCTACTCTTAAAGGTAGAGAGGGTGTCCGCCTCCCGGACCAAAACAGGAAGATGGTTCCACAGAAGAGGAGCTTGATAACTGAAGGCTCTGTCTCCCATTCTGCTTTTGGAGACTTTAGGAACTACAAGTAATCCTGCGTTCTGGGAGCGTAATGCTCTAGTTGGGTAATAGGGTAGTATGAGCTCCTGGAGATATGATGGTGCCTGACCATTAACAGCTTTGTAGGTGAGGAGAAGGATTTTAAACTCTATTCTTGATTTTACAGGGAGCCAGTGCAGAGAGGCCAATACAGGAGTAATATGATCTCTTTTCTTAGTTCCTGTCAGTACACGTGCTGCAGCATTCTGGACCAGCTGGAGACTCTTTAGAGTCTTGTTAGGGCAGCCTGATAATAGAGAATTACAATAGTCCAGCCTGGAAGTAACAAATGCATGGACTAGCTTTTCTGCGTCTTTTTGGGATAGGATGGGCCTGATTTTTGCAATGTTATGTAGATGAAAAAATGCAGACCTTGAAATTTGTTTTATGTGGGAGTTGAAGAACATACAGTATCTTGATCAAAGATAACTCCCAGATTCCTGACAGTGGTGCTGGAGGCCAAGTTAATGCCATCCAAACTAGCTATATCATTAGATAATGCATCTCTAAGGTGTTTAGGACCAAGTACTATAACTTCGGTTTTATCTGAATTTAACAGCAGAAAATTGCAGGTCATCCAGGTCTTAATGTCCTTGAGACATGCATGGAGTTTAGTTAGCTGATTAGTTTCATCAGGCTTTATTGATAAGTATAACTGGGTATCATCTGCGTAACAATGAAAATGTATGGAGTGTTTCCGAATTATATTTCCTAGAGGGAGCATATATAAGGTGAATAGTATGGGTCCAAGCACGGAGCCTTGAGGAACACCATGACTAACCTTGGTATACAGGGATGACTCATCATTAACATGTACAAACTGAAATCGATCCGATAAATAGGACTTTAACCAGTTTAATGCGGGTCCTTTAATGCCAATTAAGTGTTCCAGTCTCTGTAGTAGAATGTGATGATCAATGGTATCAAATGCAGCACTAAGATCTAGCAAGACCAGGACAGAGACAAGTCCTTTGTCAGAAGCGATTAGGAGGTCATTTGTAACTTTCACCAGTGCCGTCTCTGTGCTATGATCTATGCTCTAAAACCTGATTAAAAATCCTCATATAAATTATTGTTATGAAAATCAGAAACCTTTATTCCCCTTGAAGCATCGTCAGCTGGATTATCCTTGGAACCTACATGCCTCCATTGTGAGGGTTCAGATGTTTCTCTGATGGTCGAGATTCTGTTGGCCACGAACGTGTGAAAGCGCCTGTCCTCATTATTAAGGTACTTCAAAACTGACGTGCTGTCAGTCCAAAAGACTGAATCCTCCACCTGGACGTCCAGCTCTGCCTTTAACAATGAGTCCACTCTGACTGCGAGGACAGCTGCTGTCAACTCCAGTCGGGGAATAGTCACAGCCTTCAGAGGTGTCACCCTGGCTTTGCCGAGCAGAAAGGTGACCTGGATGTTGTTTTCCTGATTTAACATACGGATGTATGTTACAGTTCCCTATCCACCTTCGCTGGCATAGGCAAAGTGATGTAATTGGGCAGGCTTGATCCCTCCAAACTCCACTGGCTTGATGCACCTTCCCACACTGAATGCAGACAGCTGGCCCAGGTCCTCCAACCACCTTTTCCAACAAGGTAAGATGTCCTTGGGCAGATCATCATCCCATCCACAGCCTCTCCTACAGAGCTCCTGTTGCATCATCTTGGCGGGCAAGGTGACTGGGGCCAAAAAACCCAGCGGATCATACACTGAGCTGGTGACTGATAGCATACCACGTCTGGTGAGAGACAGTTGTTTCATCTCCATCTTCAACCTGAAAGAGTCAGTCTCCACGCACCACAGTAGACCCAAAGCCCTTTCCACTGGCAGGTTGTCTTGGTCCAAATCTAACTCCTTCAGGTCCTTGGCCCTTTGCGCCTCTGTGAGGGCTTGTAACACAACACGACTGTTGCTTATCCATTTCTCCAAGATGAAGCTCCCCTTCTGACACAGAGCAGTTAAATCTTTTATCATTTGGATCGCTTCTTCTTTGGTGGCTAAGCTCTTTAAACAGTCGTCAACATAGAAATTCTGCTTAACAGACTGAACTACCTCATCCAAAAACTCAGGCTGGTTGTCGTCCGCAGTTTTCCTCAGTGCATAACTTGCACAGCTAGGAGATGACACGGCGCCGAACAGGTGTACAGTCATCCGATACTCCCTGAGGTCCTGAGTGATGTCACCATCTGGCCACCAAAGAAAGCGAAGAAATTCTGTCCTCCTCAGCAACTTTCACTTGGTGGAACATGGCTTGAATGTCGCCCATGAATGCCACCACTTCATTCCTGAAACGAAGAAGAACTCCAAGCAATGAGCTGGTGAGGTTGGGAGCTGGCAACAATTCACTGTTCAAGGATGCTCCTTGAAATGTGGCTCCACAGTCGAACACTGCACGGAGAGATCCTTTCCTTGGATGGTAGACACCATGGTGAGGGATGTACCACATCTTACCCCTTTCACCATGCAGCTGTTGCTGAGGCTTGCTCTGCATAGTTCTTACTGATGAGTGTGTTCATGTACCCAGCATACTCCTAATGCAAGTGTTTGTTGTTCAGGAATTTTCTCCTCAAACCCTGGATCCTTTGCTTAGCCATTGCAAAGTTATTAGGCAGACAGACCTCTTTGTTCTTATATGGAAGTTTCAAACAATACCTTCCCTCCTGAAGTACTGCTGAGCACTCCATGATTTCCAGAAACCTATGGTCTTCTCTGGACATTTCCTTCTCCTTTATGGTCTTCTCATTAAACTTATGACTGTACTGCTTGACCAGCATTTCTTCGAGCTTACACACAGAAATCCTGTGCACCATCGCCAAGGGCAGCTCCACCTCTGAAGCACCACTGTTTCCATTCAGTGGTCCCTTAACAACCCATCCAAGCACTGTCTTTATAGCATATGGGCCATTCCCGCTACTGTTAATGACCTCCCAGGGTTCTAATATCTTGGGAGCGTTTGTTCCAATTAACAGGTCGACATTTGCTTTTATGTTTGGGATGTTCACCTTGGACAAATATGGCCACTTTGCCAGTTCTTCAGATGTTACCATGTTATTAACATTGACCGGCATTTTTGTCTGTGTGAGAACCTCTGGGAGAATATGAAAGTCATCGCTGTCCAGATTAAATACCTCCAAGCCAGTTAATGAGTATGCTGGAACCACTGTTTTCTGCCCAATCGTGCTTAACAGGAAGTTGTTTTTTCTCCCTGTGATGTTCAGCTTCCGCATTAGATGTTCTGAGCAGAATGTGGCCAAACTTCCTGGGTCCAAAAAGGCATAGGTTTTTATTATGTGATTTCCCTTTGCACTTTTGACCTTCACAGGCAGGATGGATAACACACACCAGTCCTTACCGGCCCCTGTATGTCCACATGTTTTAAGCGAAGTTGGCTGGTGAGATGTTTCAAACTGTTCCGGGGCTGGTTGCCTTTTAATATGAAGCACAGTGGGATGGGTTTGACTACATATTTTACATGTCAAGCGGCTTTCACACTCACGGCTCATGTGTCCCACACATAAACATGCAAAACAAACCCCCTTTCCCCTCAGTATCTGAATCTTTTCCTTGTGCTTCTTTCCCTTGAACTGTTTGCAGTCCTCCAGAGTGACCACGAGCACAGCAAAGGCATTCAGCTTTTTCTGGACCTGATGTAGGCTATTTAATTTTTTCAGGCACTCCCATAGATGTTATGGTGGTGGTCACAACATTTCCTTTCATTTTGTTTCTAGGTTGTGCTTTAAACCCAGTGACAGTCTTTATCCCATCAACACCAGATGACTCCTGTATCTCACCAAACAAAGGGTCAGAAAGAATCCTGACACGACTGTGGCTTGTAGGTCTCTCCAGGTCTCCATCTAACCATTAGACAACCAGGTGTTTGGCAAAGCTGAAAATTGGACTCATCGGAGAGGATGAACTTACTACAGTCCTCTATGGTCCAATCCTTATGGTCTTCTGCAAACCTCAGCCTGGCTCTTCTTTGCTTCTCGTTGATGAAGGGCTTATTTCTAGCTTTACAGGACTTGAGCCCTGCCCCTAGGAGCATGTTTCGAACTGTCCTCCTGAGTGACATTAGAATGAGTTGACGGTCATCCCGGTCAGTGGAGAGTCGTTTTTTGCCCTCTGTCAGTCCTGTAGCTTTGTTGTCCCCAATGTCTGCTGCTTGACCTTGTTCTTATGAACCGCTGTTCTTTTCAACTCTTTTGGCATGGTCAATAGTTATTTTTTGATCCCAATTACTTTTGAGGTACTACTAGCACTGTTTTTGCCATCCAGCTGGTCCTATTGCAAGAGGATAGTGATGACCACAGCAGTGGTTTTTATACTTTTCCTCATTAAATAAGATTTGGGTACAGGTGATCACCTAATCAGTACCTCATTAAGTAGAATGAGGTGTGCTTGTGTTGGAATTCAACAGACACTGGAATGGAATGGCTGTCATACATGTAGAGATGCTGATTTCAGAAAAATTTGCAGTGGACTCTTACTTTTTTCCAGAGCTGTATATACGTGATGGAGAGGATCGCATTTAAACTAAGACACCAAGTTGATATCTTTTGAAGAAAACTGGTCAAAATGGCTCACTTATGTGTCAAGTATAAGACCGGATTTTGTATAATTGGTCTACCATTAGTAAGGTCATACCCTCTTTAAAAAGGGTTTTCCCCTTTCCCAAGTGCAGAATCCTTAAGTTTTTCGGTTTAGGATGTAGTATACGAAGACGCATGCTGTACAAACAACGCACTCCTTCATCCTCCACCATTGATAGTGGCCTCGTGTGTTAGCAGCATACTGGGGATACCATCAGTCAGAACAGCTGCTGGCTGTGGTGTCATGGGGCGTCTTTCCTCAGAACGTAGTCACCCATGTTGAGTTTTCTTTGTGAAGTGAGAGACACAATATTATATAATATCAGTATGCATAGTAGCACAATTCACATGAACCTCAGTGAACTCAGTACATGCCTTGTTGTTTGAGTTAATATTTGCTGATGTAAAGGGCAAATACAAATCAGGCCTGTACAATAAAACACAACAACAACAACAGAGCAGCACTTCCTCACAAAATGTGAAAAGTATCAACATATTAGAGAAACACATGTTAAACATGTAATAGATTACAAAGGGTTTGTTGAGCCAGTAGATGAAGAAACAACAGTCCTACTAGGGGAGAACCCAAAGAGCTGTGATCCAGCAGCAGTCTATGTTCTGCTGCCACAAACTGAGGGACAGTGAGTGACAGTCAGCTGAGAGTTGTTCCTGTTATATGTGATGACACTTATTATTTAGTGTTGTGCTGTTATTGTCAGCGTTGGTTATAGTTCTATCTATGGTGTGTTTTGATCTACTGTACTAGTCTTTACACTAGAATGTTCTTCTTCTTTATCTTCTCAATGTTCGTGCGCTTGCTTTGGCAACATGTTTGTGTTACATCGTGCCAATAAAGACATTTTTGAATTTAGAAAATGAAATAAAAAAATAAATGGACATTGTGAATGCAGCCTGAGCCATGCACTGAGAATATAAAGGAAATGTAATATATATTTGAACGGAACAGATATGCTCAAGTTTCTGTTGTGAAGAAATAAGACGTCAGACGATCTCTTACTATGACATGAAATATTCTAAAAACTCCTCTTATGTACTCCAGTGTCTCTGACCGTACTTCAGCTAATTACCCAACAGGGGGTGACACTGATCCATCACAAACCTGAGAGCACAGATGGAAGGTGTTTCTGTCTTAAAGGTTGCTTTTTAAATTGAAACCTGTAATGTAGCCGGGCCCTAATCTTGTGTTTGCAGGAACAACAGGTTTACAAATGGATGAAGTTTATCAGCTCCAAAAGTTCATCCTGTCCAAACTTGTGTCAGTCAGACTGTCCAACAAACAAATACTGCTGCTCATTAAAGATACTGAACAATAAGTGACTAAAGGGACAGACAGGTGCTCAGTGTGGTGCTACCTGCCATGTGAGAGCAGCTCTGCACATCTTGTAGCTGTTTTCTTTGAACACTTTAATATAACGTGCTGCCACATTTTTGATGACATGGCTCGTACACTTTTCTCTTCTGTAACGTTTGTAGTTCCTGTTGCCTCCGTGGCCTCTGCTATATTGCAAATGCATTATGGAGCCGATTCAGAAAGGAGACGGTGCAACTCCGAGTAGCTTCCTGATTCATCACCTGGGCTACGCGAGGCGCGCCATTGGCTAGAACTGCTGCACTGAATGTGTTTTCCTGATGTATCTTCCGCTCTACTGTCTTTGACTATGAAGTGAAACAGCTCGCTCCGTGCCACAGCGCCTGCATCCTAACGTAAACCAACTAATCCACGATGAAACTGGTTGGCAGCTGTTTTTATGATGGATTTAATGGGTTAGTTGTCACAGCCCTAAAACATTCTAATATTGAATTCAAAGTCAACACTGCACTTCTTTGAGTCCTCAGAGACAAACCTGCCAAGTATAAAGTAGATTGGATGAACGGTTCTGGAGACATTTGAACCACAGACAGACAGAAAGAGACAGATTCCTGGCTTCATAGTCAGATGGTCCTCTGTCACATCTGGATACATCATGTTTACCACAGCAGATTTCAAACTAAGAGGCATTTTCTGTCATTTTTTCTGCTTTTAATAGCATCAAACATGACATGAAGTTCTCCTCACAGTAACTATTACTGCTGTAATGTACATCAGATATCAATCCAGCACCAAACTATAGTAACATGAACATGTCAACACATGAGATGATGCTGTTTCTATCACAAGCAGGTTCAGTGACACTTGTGAGCTTCTGGAGGGAAACAGTCTGGGAGTCTCTGTCACTGGTCGGTAACCAACGTCCAACGTTTTCTGATGGATTTATTACGTATAAATTGTATTTGTTTATTTGCTCAGTAAAACAAAGCAGCAGAAACACAGCAAGAACAAAAAGCAGACTGTGCAGGTGAGATTCAGAAAAGCCCTGGAAGCTTCAAACAGGAATCTGACCTCAAACGTTCTGACATCCAAATACAAAAGTCCTATAATATACAAACATAAGCACAAGTTGACATTGGATCAGACAGCAAGCGTAAGGTAGCCCACAGGAAACAGCACCAACATCCAATAAAATAAATATGAAGTCATAAATCCAAAAAGAGTGTGTGTTTGTGTGTGTTCTCACATGTTGTCGTCCTCTTTCACACACACCAACATCCTGTGGCTCACTCTGTGTGTGAGGAGAGTGGCAGAGGTGAAGAGGTTCAGGAGAACAGGGAGAAGCAGGCCTGATGGACATATTGTGTTTCTGTGTATGAGTCATGTCATGTCCATGTCTGCATGCTGAAAGAGGATGTGCTGCTCTGACCCCCCTCCTCCTTTCAGGGTGGAGCCTGCTGGAGTCCGATGGATGACACCAGGTCTGAGGAAGTGTGAGTGTGTTTTTATTTTGATTCATGAAAACAAAGCAGCTTCACACTGTGACATCACTCAGTCACATCTGTGATGTCATCATCACACTGATGATACATTAATAACTGCAGCTGTGTTGTGTCTTTTTCTCTCCATCAGATTCCTGTGAGCTCACAGTCGACACAAACACAGTCAGCAGAGACATCAAACTGTCTGACAACAACAGGAAGATGACACATGTGAGAGAGGATCAGTCATATCCTGATCATCCAGAGAGGTTTGAGTCCTTCTCGTGTCCTCGGCTGCTGTGTAGAACTGGTCTGACTGGTCGCTGTTACTGGGAGGTCGAGGGGAGAGGAGAGGTTTGTATATCAGTGAGTTACAGAAGAATCAGAAGGAGAGGAGACAGAGAAGACTGTGTGTTTGGACGGAATGATCAGTCCTGGAGTCTGTGGTGTTTTGGTGGTCGTTCCTCTGTCTGGCACAATGACATAGAAACAGACATCTCCTCCTCCTCCTCCTCCTCCTCCTCCTCCTCCTCCTCTGGTAGAGTAGCAGTGTATGTGGACTGTCCTGCTGGCACTCTGTCCTTCTACAGAGTCTCCTCTGACTCACTGATCCACCTCCACACCTTCAACACCACATTCACTGAACCTCTTTATCCTGGATTTGGGTTCTTCAGGTCCAGGCCTGGTTCCTCAGTGTGTCTGTGTGGTGTTTAGTCTGCAGACATTGCAGTTTGTATTTTAAACTTCTTCCACATCCATTAAATTGTGGAAATTCTGTTGACTTGTACTTTCTGTCCCGTGTTGTTTTGAATTCTGGCTCTTGTTCCAATAAAATCCAGAAATATTAGTGAAATGTAAGAAACAGAAAACATTGACTCATCTGTAGCTTTAATTGTAAAGAATCATTGTGAACAAAGTTGTAAATGGACAGTAAAATATGATCAAATGTACTCGACACTCCACCTGAAACACTCTGACTTGTTTCATGTGTTCCTAATGATGAAACACAAAGTTTGATCATGTTGGTTAACACATGTAATTATGTCCGTAGTGACGTCA
This sequence comes from Pagrus pagrus, assembly GCF_965226575.1. Classification (NCBI taxonomy): domain Eukaryota; kingdom Metazoa; phylum Chordata; class Actinopteri; order Spariformes; family Sparidae; genus Pagrus; species Pagrus pagrus. The sequence continues at coordinate 20,537,705 of NC_140205.1, read as the reverse complement.
TAAACTGTCAACATCTGTTCATTTCTGTGTGATTATTATATGAGAAGAAAACACATTTTAATGACAATCATTGTGTTTCTCTGTGTTTTGTGGCTGTTGAGGTCCGGCTGTATTTTGAGGATGTTTGTTGGATTTGAATCTGTAAATATGAATCATCACTGACGTCCATTTGTTTGAGACGGTTAATTGCATTATTAGTTGAAGCACACTGGTGCTGAGTTCTGTATGTGTAATAATAATAATAATAAACTTTATTGTGATTAAAACATGTCAGAGTTGAGGCCAATAACAGCAGACATGTATAAATAGTACAATAAATAAAGAGCAATATGGAGGATAATAAAACAGACGAGACATGTTGAAATAAAACAGCGTGGTGGCAGCATTAATAAAAGACTTCCTGCTGATTTAAAAGATGTCAGTGATTGTGCCGCCTCAGAACACCACTGAACATTTCCCTCATTTGATTCCAGGACGACAAACAGTGAAATATGTGTAGTGAAATGTAACAGACTGAGATATATACAGACTGAACAGTGTGATGTGAGCTCACTGGATACACAACAGCTGTGGTTTCTTTTCACCAGCAGAGGGCGTCAACATCCTCCATTCCAACAGAATAATGCTGAATAAAGAGCCAGAGAAAACTCAGAAAGTACTGAGAAATACTTCAAGCTGAGGCTTCACACAAATACATGATTTTTACTGTAATACACTTTATTTATACAGCAGCTTTAAACACACAGTTTAGTGCTCTGACAATCAAGCAATCAGCCATCTTGTAGTCCCTTTTGATCAGCCATTTTGTTTGTAGTCTTCCTTTGTCCATGCCATGTGGCGTGGTACTTTGAACCCAGCCACCATTTTGTTTTTGTCCTTCCACACACACACACATACATGCGTTGGGCGATGAAAAGACTGTATAAACCATGTTGACTGTCTGTCATCATGGGAAATGTCAGATCTCTCCCTAATAAGATGGAAGAACTAACGGCGCTGACCCGGCTGCAGAGAGAGTATCGTGCTACATGGAGAAGTGGCTGAACAGACTTTCTCCAGACTCACTGTGACCCTGGAAGGCTTCCAGATCATCAGGGAGGTCAGAGGAAAGTAGGGGGAATAAAAAATCTGCCATAGAAAAAGTCAGTGAAGGTTTGGTCTGAGGAGGCCAGTGAAAGGCTGAGAGGCTGTTTTGATACCACAGACCTGGGAGCACTCTGCAGCCAACATGGGGAGGACATCAACGGCCTGACAGACTGCATCACAGACTACATACACTTCTGTGTGGAGAACACTGAGCTTCCAGGAAGGTACGGTGTTTTCCCAACAACAAACCTTGGGTGAACTCTGGGATCAAAACCCTACTGGACAAAAAGAAGAGGGTTTTCAGATCAGGGGACAAAGAGGAACTGAAGAGAGTCCAGAAGGAGCTCAGGCATGAAATAAGGAAGGAGAAAAACAGCTACGAGAGAAAACTGGAGCAGCAGCTGGAGCAGAACAACACCAGGGATGTCTGGAGAGGACTGAAGAAAATATCTGCTTATGGAAAAGGTGGAGGGAGAGAGAGAGATGGTGGAGACCAGGACTGGAGAGACGAGAGGCAAATACTCTCAATGACTTTTTTTGCCATAATGAGTCTCACTTTGTTATTTTAAATATCTTATCATTTCTATTTATTTTCTATTCAACTTTATTTGTATTTGTCTGACTTTTTTCCTGTACTTGTTGCATCTTGAGCTGTTGTAACAAGTGAATTTCCCCGTATTGGGATAAATAAAGTCCATCTTATCTAATCATTAATTATTACTGATAGCCAAATTTAACCCAAAACTCCCTATTAATGTTGCATGAAGCTCTACATAAATGTTGACTGAGTGGAGATCAGCAGTGTCTCGTGTCTTCGTTGAGTCCTCGTCCAGAGCTCTTCTTACCTCTGAGCTGAGGCTGCTGTGGAGCCTCACGCAGTCACATCACTCTTACTAATTACTTTCACTTTCACAAATAAGCCCAATGTCCAAAAAATAACAGTGTCAAATATATAATAGTGAGAAGAAGAAAAGTCCATCATTCAGTGAGATAATAAACATTTACTGTGGTCAGACTGAGTCACAGAGTTGTTCTGTAACATGGTCCGACTCACAGTTCACATCGATGCAGCAGAACCAGAGGAAGCCTCGGTTTATTTCTTCTTCCTAGTTATTAACAGTCCACTAACACCCACAAACTGCTGCTTTATCTTCAGTCTTTCACTTCAGTTTCATCAGAAATGAACAATAAATGATAAATATTAGATAGATTTGTGATGAAAATAAAACTTTGGCGTCTTGTGGGAATGAAACAGTTTTGGATTGAGGTATCAGTGTATGGATCAGAACATATCAGGATGTGAGAGAAGATCCTCTTCACCTGAGGTGTTAACAGGAAGGTGGAGAGGACGACAGGACCGCTGGAAGACACCATCAACACAATCATCAGAGGATCATTGTTTTGGGGAAGGCCTGTGAACAACTGTCATAAAGTATGTAACCACGGTTCTGTCTAAAAGAGGTCAGAAAGAGATCTGATTCATCACAATCAGTCTGAAACTCTTCAGAGAATCAGCAACTCTCAAACTTCAACATGGACGATTTCCCTTACAGACTGTTTAAAATCCCAGAGGGTTCACCCTGTTAGAAGTCAGTGTAGCATCCAAGTGATTTAGAAGCTGTTATTTGAAGGTAAACACACTTCATGTGTTTGCACAACAGTGGAAGACATGGTGACGTCCACAGGAAAACCTATTACACATAAAGATCTTATTTTGCAGCTACTAGACCCTATTTCAATGGGGAATCAAAAAGCGGATGAGGAAGCAAAACGAGCGGCTGCTGCTCAGCAACACGTAGATGACATTTATACCGCCGAAATTATGCCTACACATGTAGACCATGACATTTTAAGAGACGTGCAAAACAGCTCACCTGAGACCGAGAAAAACGTGGCGAAACAAAGGAGCCACACAGACACAAACAGGTATTCGGCAGAGCCTCGGAGGAAAGCCTATTCTGTCAAAACATGTATTTAGATTTGCTGCAATATTGAGTCATGGGAATACCCATGTCTCAACAGGAGGGATGGTATCCACAATAGAGAACGTAGTTACTACATATGGATTTCAAAACTATTCAAAACATTTTTGTGCTTCATGATTGATATGCTCCAAGCACAATGCTCAAGGTAGATTATGTCCAAAACCAGGTAAATTCCCAGAAGCAGCATACCCATTCCAATGCATCTGTATGGATTTTATGGAATTAAATAGAGCTGAAGGAAAGAAATACTGTTTAGTAATAATAGATATGTTCTCTAAATGGGTAGAAATCACACCAACAGTGAATAATGATGCAACAACTGTGGCCAAAATCAAACACACATGTTGTGCAAACACACTTTATGTATTTGCACAACAGTGGAAAAATAGAGGCATGGTGACGTCCACAGGAAAACCTATTACACATAAAGATTTTATTTTGCAGCTACTAGATGCTGTTCAACTGCCGAGAAAAGTTGCAATATGCAAGTGAACCGCACACTCAAGCAAAGACCCTATTTCAATGGGGAATCAAAAAGCGGATGAGGAAGCAAAACGAGTGGCTGCTACTCAGCAACACGTAGATGACATTTATACTGCCGAAATTATGCCTACACATGTAGACCATGACATTTTAAGAGACGTGCAAAACAGCTCACCTGAGACCGAGAAAAACGTGGCAAAACAAAGGAGCCACACAGACACAAACAGGTATTCGGCAGAGCCTCGGAGGAAAGCCTATTCTGTCAAAACATGTATTTAGATTTGCTGCAATATTGAGTCATGGCAATACCCATGACTCAACAGGAGGGATGGTATCCACAATAGAGAACATATTTACTACATATGGATTTCAAAACTATTGAAAAAATGTGCTTCATGATTGATATGCTTCAAGCACAATGCTCAAGGTAGATTACGTCCAAAACCAGGTAAATTCCCAGAAGCAACATACCCATTCCAATGCATCTGTATGGATTTTATCAAATTAAGTAGAGCTGAAGGAAAGAAATACTGTTTAGTAATAATAGATATGTTCTCTAAATGGGTAGAAATCACACCAACAGTGAATAATGATGCAATAACTGTGGCCGAAATCTTAGCTACAGTAATAGCTCCAAGGTATGGTGTTCCAGAGAAGATTTATTGTGATAATGGTCCACATTTTAGGAATCAAGTAATACAAAAACTATCTGAAATATTTTCAATCCAGCTCAGGTTCCATTGTAGCTATCATCCACAGTCAGCAGGACTGGTGGAAAGCAACAATGGAACTATTAAAGCAAAACTAAGAAAGGCTATGGAGGAAACAGGGAAAAGATGGGTAACATGTCTACCAGCTGTAGCATTAAGCTTACACATCCAACCCAACAGTACAGGACTGTCACCATTTGAAATATTACATGGAAGGCCATTCAGGGCACCACTAATAAATACGAAGGGAGATTATAGCTGCTGCACAGCGATGGGTCGGGTCCGGGCTATTTTTGGCAAATTTAGGCAACTCTGAGGCTGAGCAACAAAGTGTAGAACAGGAAGACAGACAGTTGACATCATAATGTTCATTTTGCATTAGTTGAGGCTTGAACTTACAACCTTTGACACCTAAGTCCATCTTCTATCTCACTTAGTTAACTCGCTAGTGACAGATCATGTGAGGCTTCACAAATTGAGTAAGCTATACACTGTCATGCAGGCATATTTGTAACCACTGTAAAAATAAAAAAAAATCTCTGCCTCCACATTTCCTGTCTTTCACTGTATTATCCATATAGGCAAAAATGCCCCCCAAAAAGATTGGTTTGAAATACTGCTCTCTTGATTTAATCTTTGTTTTGCTGTGATTTTTTTATATATATTTTTCCCACTCACTGAACTAGATCACTGATCCTGTCTCCTACACATATTGCATCTAGACAGCATGGAGATGTTGGTAATTTGTTTTTAAAAATGATTGATTTGCTCCATAAGTGAATAACTGATGCTTAGCTATGTCATTACTGCATTGACTCCAATTGTTCACATGAAAGAAAAATTTAAAATGCTGTGAAAAATTCAGTTTTTGAGGCTCAATTTTTGATAAATCAAAGGAGGAGAGAGGAAATAGGTTTAAGAAGTTTTACAGTTTTTGAAAAAAAACTGAGTGATGTACTTCATAATTTTTAATAGGTTTAAATGTACAAAAGTTTCTTCAATATTGAGGCTACAGTTTGATGAAAGTTCTGAAGCTGTAGGAAGTATGGTTGATTTGTTATGAATTTTCAAAGGTTTGAACTTTAGACGCTTGCTGTAGCACCACCATCAGAACTATTGGCTTGGGTTTACAGCTGAGGTAATCTGGCATGAGACTGGACCTTTGTGCAAAATTTGGTTAGCTTTCGTCCATGGTCCAGTCCAAGCTATTTGATTTTATTTAATTTAGAGGCTTGCTGTGATGCCACCGTCAGAACAATGGTCTTGTGTTTTATGTTGAGGACATCTGACATTTTGATCTGTCATCATCATCATCCTTGCTGGGTCTTGAACCCACAACCCCTGATACCAATCACCAGCGCCTAACTCACTGAGCTAATTGGCTGGAAGTGAGACCTGCTGTGTGGCTTCATTTGTCGACTCAGCGAGTCACTGTCCGGGCAGTTGTTGTCAAGTCAGATTTCAAAAATGGTCAAAATGTCAGAAATTCCTTGACTTAAAAAAATCTGATAATACATAAATTGCATCTTGACAGCATGGAAATGTTGGTGATTTGTTTTTAACTTAAAGTGTTTTGCTTCATAAGAGAAAATTTGATGTTTAAAAATGCCACTCTTCCATTGACTCCAGTTGTTCCCATGAGAGCAGAATTCAAAATGTTCTCAAAAATTCAGTTTTTGAGATAAAATTCTTTTATTTGCCAAACTCCATCAACCATGACTGCAAAATATTCTCAATTTTTTTTCAGGAAGATTGAAAATGTATTTAGCAAGAATTTGATAGTATATGTTTACAGTACTGTTTACGGTCAAACATTTTGATGCACTGTAGGCTTAATTTTTGATCAATCAAAAATCCGAGAAACAAGTTTTGTGGAGGACGGTCTGAAGATGCTCTCTAGCAAGTTTGGTGACAATTGGGCAAAAATTGTGGGAGGAGATAGGTTTTATAAGTTTTACAGGTTTTGAAAAAAACTGAGTGATGGACTTCATAATTTGTAATGAGTTTAAGTGGACTAAAGTTTCAGCAGTATTGGGGCTACAGTTTGGTGAAAGTTTCAAAACTGTAGCATGTACTGTTGATTTTGTAGGTATTTTTAAAGTTTTTAAATTTAAACGCTTATTGTGCCCCCCCCAGGGGGAATATTGACATGTCCTTGGAATTAAGTAAATCTGGCATGGGGCCGGACATTTCTGTAAAGTTTGGTGAGTTTTCGCCCATGGGAAGTATGACTTCCTCGGAAGAAGAAGAAAGAAAGAAAGAAAGAATTCCTAGGAATACAATAGGTTCCTGGCAGCTTAGCTGCCCGGACCCTAACAAGAGTGTTGTGTCTACAGTATCTCCTCCAACAGATCCAGCATCAACAGGAGGGCCAATAAACCCAGGAGACTGGGTGTTCATCACAGTCCTGAAGCGAAAGAATTGGTCAGCTCCACGCTGGGAAGGGCCCTATCAAGTACTGCTGTCTACACCCACAGCAGTCTGCCCAGCTGACAGACAGATGTGGATCCATCTCACACACTGCAAAAGAGCACAAATACCACTGTCAGATAAGAGGAAGCATTCACCATGCCGAAATTAAAATTATGTGCAATAACTGTTTTATGTGTGACCACGATTGCATTCTTTATCTTAAGTATATTGACACAAGGCCGGACACATGATAAAACGAGGAAAAGAGCTACAGGAACACAGTCCAGGTGGGACAATAGGAGAGGTGCAGTGATAATACAATGTACTGAAGGGACAAATTGCATTGCTCAGACTGACGCATGTGAGATTTCCCCCTGTTCAGGACAACACTCTAATTGGCTGGGGTCAGAAAAATATATTTGGGTCACCACAGCTGTATGCTAGATTTATATAACTCAGACAGTGCTACAAACTGCACCACACTGAAACTTTTGTTCCCACCAGTGTCACCACAGATTAAACCACCTTGGTTTACCCCGTACACCAGAAATTACACCTGCTTGACACAAAGTAAAGGCACAGTGTCAGAAGGGATGTTGACAACCTGCAAAACCACCATTAATGTAATCAAGGGCGAGAGCAATGTCACTGATGGCGTAGTGAATGATCACACCATGGCCAGAGCGGATGTATGGTGGTTCTGCGAGGGTAAGACACTCAGAGCAAAATTACCGACAGACTGGAAGGGAACCTGCATGGTACATTGCAGAATAGGATGACATTAGACATGTTGTTGCCGAGAAAGGAGGAGTATGTAGAATGTTTGGAGATATGTGTTGTACGTTTATTCCTAACAATACAGCACCTGATGGCAGCATTACCAAGACGTTGGATGGATTAACCTCCCTATCTGCAGAGCTAACTGAAAATTCTGGTTTTGATGATCCTCTGACAGGATGGTTTCAGGACATTTTTGGAAAATGGGCAGGTTCTATAAAAGCTATGATGTTATCTGTAGCTGTAATGATTTCCATTCTAATCACTTGTGGATGTTGTTGTATCCCCTGTTTGAGAGGACTGTTACAGAGACTCATTGACACCGCTGTGACCAAAAGGACGATGCTGTATGAAAGGGTCCCCACCACCGATGACCACCGAGGGGACTGTGAGAATACAGCACAAGAATATGTTACATCTGATCCCACAGATGATGATCTATATGGTAACCTCTTTGATGAAGATGAGGATACTGCGGTTTAAGGGCTAATTGCTGTTTATGTGTTTATTCTACTGATTATGATGGAACTACACAAAATCTAACTGAAGTTGTAGCTTTTTGAATTGGCCAACTAGAGCCACTTAGGAGGAAAATGCGCACAGCATTTGTGAATATTGTACATATTGAAAGTGACTCCATCTTTTATTCTTTTACGTGTAAGGGACAGCTAAGTCAGGTAGGGACAGGTCCGTAGCCAAGTACGATGGGTTGACCAGCTTGGTGAGGACGCTTATGTTTTGTTTTGGGGGTAACATTGTAATCAAAAAGCTTTTGAACTTATATTTATTTTTATAACTTCTGTGCCTTGATGGAGTACCTGTGTGTGGTTGCCGGGGCAGAAGAACCGTGAGAGTTTCCTTATTTAGAAGGGTAATGGTTAACTAGAATGTTTTGATCTGCCTGAAAGGGTTTTCGCTCTCACACTCCACACAAAATTTATGTTATAATTATGCTTGAAATCAGCATAAACAGGAGGGATATGTGATGAGAAGTATGTACTTCATGTAGAGGTATGTGAATTGAGGTTTTACACAGCCCTATTCAAAGAGCCTGTTTAACGTGAACTGTAACCTGTGACCTTGTTTTATGACCCATGTAAGATCCTGAGTAATCACTGAAGGTAAACACTCTCTTCTCTGCAGGAGGGCAGCTGTTAGAGAGTAAACACACCCAGAGAGACAGAGATAAATACCAGGATTTCCTCCTCAGAAATTGAGTCTTCACTTTGTAACTGATCTGCATGTTGCTCTGTGAATGCTCCTCTTGTACAAGATTAAAACCTTGTTTGAACTTTGAGCTGACTCCGATCTCCTTCCTCCAGCTTTAAATTAACGCAGAATTATTTTAACAGAAACTGCCTGGTCTTTGGGCCAAGATGGCTGCCTGTGTGAGCAGGCAGAGAGAAGCTGTGGTTTGTCCTGGTGCTTTGAATGATGACACTGTGATAAGAAGGTGAGTTCAGTCTAATCTGAGGTCTGATGTGTTTCACAACAGTCAGGACTTTTATTGATGTGGAGGGGAGGACAGCACTGGGTTGAGCACTAGGACCCAGCAGGCATCAGGGCGTGTAAACAGAGTGTGAGAGCTCACCTGGGCTCCTCCTCCTGTGATGAAGCACACCTGAGAGACCGTCAGCAGCTGAGGACGGACTGTGTTTGCTCTCACCTGCTGCTTTCAGTCCTTTAAAGGTAAGATATGATTTAACTTCACAATAACATTCAGCTAATGAGCTAAAATTCTGACCAGAGTGAAGAAACAACAGTGTTGACGTCCTGTCAAAGACATCTCTGTCTCTGTCTGTCCTGTCTCCTAACAGCACTCTGTAGCTCAGAGGTGACTGTCTGACAGCCTGTAGTTTCAGCTGGAGATGTAAAAGCAGCCAGTTCACTACTGAGTCTAATAAGGCAACAAAATAAACTCACTAAATGTTAAGAAAGGAAATATTTTGACACCTATTTTCCTTCTAAAGAGAAAAATTCAGCATTCAGAGGACTGTGGAGGAAGAGCAGAGGTGGAGTTAGTTGGTCGTCAGTAGTTGATGTGGAGATGGCAGGAAGCAGCATTCAGAGGACGGTGAGCAGATGAAAGCTTTTATTTTGTAATGAAGAATAAAAATGTAAGTGTGTCACTAAATGAGCTGTCAGAGCTGCGAACACTCCTCCAACAGGAAGTGTCGCCTCTTTCTGTCACTGTCCACTGAAATGTGATCAATAATCAAATCTAACACATTTACTTTACATCAGTCTGTTCTACATCAACTGACAGTATTTGCAGTGCAGCTGTAGGATTTTACAAGGTCCATCAGTTTAATACTAGTTTTTAAGTGAGAAGTGAAGTCGTGTCAACAAACCAAGACAACCTGTTTGTTTCAGATGCAGGTTTGTTATCTTGTCATCAGATGTGGAAGGCAGAGAAGCATAAAACTATTCCAGCTTCTCCGCTTTGTTTAAACACTTCCTGAAACTATCACTCAAACACAAACTGAGAACAGGTCACTTTTTTTTTGGTTTAAACTCGCCTCTTTCGGTCACTGTCCACTGAAATGTGATCAATAATCAAATCCAACACATTTACTGCTTCATAGTCTTGTCTTTTCAGCACCCTGTCAATGGCTGAGATGCTGACTGTTTGGATGTTTTCAAAGATGTTGTTGTCCTCTATAATGGCACTCTTTATCTCCCTTAGTCTTATGGCATTGTTTTCTACAACCATGGTGCAAATAGTCTCCTCCTGTTCAGGTGTGAAAAGGGGCCCTCTGCCACCCCTGTGAAGTTGTCTTGCAGTCCTATGTGGAAAAAATATAGTAATGCAAAACACAAAATTGAGTAAGATAAAATGTCACTGTAAAAAGTATACTTACTGTATATTGTAAAATGCAAGTGGAATACTGTAATATTGTATGAAGCATTACAGAAAGTATACAGTATTTCAGTACAGTGCCTATTGTTAGATTACATACCTGTTCTGTCGATGAAAGTCTGAATGATTGAGGACACAGTTGTTCTCCCAACATTTGGCTGCACCCTTCGACCAGCCTCGGTCATTGTAAGCCCACGATTGAGAACGTGGTCTACAAGTGTGGCTCTTATCTCATCAGGAACACGCATATGTCCTTGGCCTATTCCTATGTTTTGCCTCCCAGCTCCTCCCCCACGCAGCCTCACTCCTCTTCCTCTTCCTCTTCCTCTTCCTCTTCTCTCTGGCTGTTGACCCCGTCCAATTCCTTGTCCTTCCATTGTCAGACATTGTAACATTGTGTTGTGCGTGCTCTAGCTATATATATACTTGCCAGTTGATGGTTCATGAGATGCACCTTTGAGCTATTTCAGAAAACTGTTTGATCATAGGTTGATCTAATGTTTCACACATTTCCCTTCGTTAGAGAAAGTCAAGATTCACCTGGGAGCAATTTACCAATTCAGGACAGATTTAGAAAAAAAGTCTAATGGAAATGTATAGAAATATGCTTGACATATTATGACAACTTGTTCAACCATTTTGCATGTAAAGACTTATGCGATGAACTAATGCCTAAATGTTGTGGGGGGTGAGACTATTCAACAGAGACCCATTATAATACATTTTGATCAACATGACATAAGCAGCTGATAATGTAGGAAACAGCATAGAATTGTACATAATCATTTGCATGGATGTACCAAAGCATTTGCAACTTGTTCAAAGAAATGAGAAACTGCTTTTTTGATGTGCACAAGTGACACAATGATGTGAAGATTGAACAAATAGTATTACAGTTTTTGCCTAATGCTTAAACACTAAAAGTGGTTGCTATGCCCAAAGCTTCACAACCTCTAACTTTGGTGACCATGCCCTAAACAAAAGCACCAACCCTGCAAACACAATATATGCTTTGCACTGTGTTTGAAATTCTCCAACACACTTCTTGCAAAACACTACACACTGTTTTTTACATAAGACACATTGTTCAAAAAGGAAATCTAATGCAATCATTGGGAAAACACATCCATTTAAAATACAAAACACAACTAAAATTGGAAAAGCACACAGATTCACACACATGAAAACATTTAAAATCTCATTGTAGACCAATCAGTCTAAGCCATAGCACTACAAATACACCTGATGTGGGCTCAGCTCCTTTGTGCCAACTTTGGAAACATGGAGGCAGAAAGAGGAAGAGGGAGAGTAAGAGCAGTAGCAGGACGAGGAAGAGGACGAAGAAGGGGAGCAGGCAACAGAAGGAGACAAATATCTGATGCAGGGGTGCAGATCCGATGTCAGGATTGGGGGGATACAAAAGTGATATTTTTTTTTTTTTTGCCCATATGCAGCTCATACCAGGCCACCATAAATCACAACTTCGTAGAGGCTCGCCATATCATTCAAAAAGTACTGCATTTCTTTTTAGATGTGAATCTAAAATGTGAAGAATGTGAAGTCTGAAAATACATTTGTTGAATAATTTAGGGTATTTTTATTGGGTGGGACTGTGGACATGACAAGTAAGCCCCCCCCCCACACACACACACACAGACACACACATACTCATTACAGTATTGTCTGTAAATGTATATGTGATAGTCCTGTGTTTTCAATTACACTCACTATTCACTGTACATTATCTGCATGTTTCTGTTTTTAGAGATTCCTGGAACTTTTTTACTGTGTTTCCATTTTGTTTTCATGTGTCTAGATCAACTGTAGTGGATCAATCTTTCATAAAAAAAATCTGTATGAGTCTTTTAAAGTCAAAAACCATCCAAAGTACTGAATACAGCTGTGTTTTACATAAAGCACATCTGTGTGTTGTTGCTGCTAGGAAAGAGTAATTCAAAGGTGCATGTGTTTAATGTTTTGATGCTAAAAAGAGTTTTGAAATGGGATTGTTAGGTTTTGTTTCAAGAGTTTCATTTTGCTGTATACGTTAGGAGTTTATCTTCATGTGCTGTGTCTTACTCTGCCTGTGTGTTTAGTTATGACACAGTGAGCCAAAGTCTGCAACATGTGTCAAAGCATTCGCCAAAAACTGTAAGAATTTCAATTCTGATCTGAGAAGTGTACCAAAGCGACTGAGAAAAACTGTAAAGTGAAACTCTCATCAAAATGCAATCTGGGCTTTTTTTGTGAAGGAACCCGAGTCAAACCTTCGTGTAAAAGCATAATTAGGACGAAAAAGCCACTTTTAAGATTTACCGTATTTTCGTTTTCGGGTCAAAATCATTTTCAATGGCACAACAAGAAACTTCACAAAAAAAGCCTAGGTTGCACTTCAGTTGCTGTCAGATTCAGTCAGTGTGTCAGTGAACTCATCACTTCAGGTCACTGCAGCTCCATGCCACCATCTAGTGGACTAATGGTAGAAGTGCAGCAGCTGATGGCAGCTTCCTCTGATGTCTGGCTGCATTCAGCTGACACTGATATGAAGCAGAACATCAGAGGAGGAGCAGCTGATCTCTGACAGGAGAAATGATGTAAACCATGATCTCAGGTGATGTGCACATCAATGATCTGTGTTTCCTCTGCAGATCAATGTGTGTGTGAGCTGAGCAGCATGAATCAGTGTGAGGACAGAGAGGAGGGAGGCCCTGCAGGACCTGGACCTGAACCTGAACCTGATCCCAGCTGTGTGTCCTTGAAGAGTGACCGATCATTTGGCCGCTACATTGATTTTAAAGGACAGCATGATTCAGACAGACGGTAAGTTTTTGGACAACATGATCTAAATGTTGATGTTCCCTCCTCATGTTGCCCTCTGCTGATGTCTGTCCTCAGTGAATCCAGTCTGACCGGTCGTCCTCATGATGTTCATGGTCTTTGATAATGATTCCTCGTGTGGTTTCAGTGGCAGTGATGGAGGACAAAGTCCAGTCAGGATATTTGTGGGGAGTCATTCGAAAACAGGCCCACCGTGTTGCTGCTGATGTACCCACAGTTCAGTCTGTTAACTGTCAATACCAGGAAAACGTTTCAGTCCCAGCTGGTTTCAATACTTGATGTAGAAATGATCTGTTTATTCACGGGAGCTAATCGACATTGTTTGAGGTGGAGCTAAACTTTATTGTTTGAGGTGGAGCTTCATGTTTTATTGAACTCTGGTGTGTTGATCCGTGTCTTGTGGATAGCTGCTAGTTTCTCCAGCAGCTTCTGTGTCTAAATGTGAATTTCCATCCTGATGGTCTTCCTCTGTGTCTAACAGGATCTATAGGAGACCAGCTACTGCTGGACCTGAATCTGAACCTGATCCCAGCTGTGTGTCCTTGAAGAGTGACAGGTCATTTAGTCGCTACATTGATTTTAAAGGACAGCATGATTCAGACAGACGGTAAGTTGTTGGACAACATGATCTAAATGTTGATGTTCCCTCCTCATGTTGCCCTCTGCTGATGTCTGTCCTCAGTGAATCCAGTCTGACCGGTCGTCCTCATGATGTTCATGGTCTTTGATAATGATTCCTCATGTGGTTTCAGTGGCAGTGATGGAGGACAAAGTCCACAGTGGTCATTCTGTGTAAAGACAACTTTGTAAAGTTCAGCTGAGGATAATCTGAAGCTTCAGCAGTCTGACTGACACAAATCAAGAGAGGATCTTCTAAAGTCTTTCTACTCTGAAATGGACTTTGTTGTAAAATGTTTCAGCTACCAGAGACTATAAATGACAGTCAGGATATTTGTGCTGAGTCATTAGAAAACCGCAGTGTTGCTGCTGATGTACCCACAGTTCAGTCTGTTCTGTCAGTTGTATTCAGAGAAGGGTGTGACAGATAACTAAACTGTGCAGAAGCTCAAAGTGGAGGCAAGTCTCACCTCTATAAAAACTCTAAACTACAGGATACATGTAGAACAAGAATAAAAGAAACAGCCATACCAACTCCTGTGATCAGCGCCTGTGCTTCCATGTAGAAAAGGTTGTAGCTTTAATCTGAGTTCAGTGTGAAATCATCCTCAACTTTGGTTTGATCCAGTATTCTCTGGGTTCTCTCTGGTTTCCTGATCTTTCACTCACTTCACCTGCTACGCGTTTATTGTGACTCGACCAGCTTTCACTGGACAGGTAGCATCGTATTAGCTTGTGTGAGCTGTGTGTTGCTGTCGTCAGTATTATTGAGACAATCAGAGCTGGAGGGACTAAACCAGACAAACTGCTGAACCATCACAGTGAACTGAAGCTGCACAGAGCTGCAGACTGGACTGTTGATTCACAGTGAGATCAGCAGTACGACCAACACTTTAATGTCAGAGGAAACCATCTGATTCAATGATGTCATCAACACTTTAACTCAAAGGACCTTCAGCTTGTGTTTGTCTCTGAGTGGACAGACATAATGTGGCTGATTCTTCATGATTCCTCCACAGAGTCGACCAGGAGAGCTCAGAGGTTCCCAGAGGTCAGTCTGCCCAGCAGCATCAAACACACCTGGACTCCATATTTATGGTCTGTACATGAACAACAACTACTGTAACTTCTGGTCTGTTCACATTAAACTCCATGCTGCACTTTACAGACCAGTGGTGAATCTGTCAAACATGGATCTGATGTTTGGCTTCATAACTTTAAATTGTCTCATTCACATAATATTCTGTTCCAGCTGCTGGAGGAGAACATTGTCACTTTTGTGAAGAACGAGCTGAAGAAGGTCCAGAAGGTTCTGAGTTCAGATTACCCAGAATGCTTAGAGAGTCAGAGAGAGGATGAGGAGGTGTTGGATGGTGAGGATGAAGAGCAGAGGAGGAGCAGCAGAGAGGCATTTCTGAAGATCACACTGAACTTCCTGAGGAGAATGAATCAGGAGGAGCTGGCTGACTGTCTGCAGAGCAGTAAGAGGATTTCTCTACAGATTTAACATGATGGATAAATAAGACATTACCTTATGTCTGATGATGATGATGATGATGATGATGGAAAATCTGTTTATATATGCAATCTTTAGGGGAAGGAAATTGTCATATTTTCTTTATAAATAACTTAATGATCTTGTTTGTTGTGTGTTTATTCAGGAAGTCATTCTGGAGTTTGTCAGCGTAAACTTAAATCTAACCTTCAGAAGAAGTTCCAGTGTGTGTTTGAGGGGATTGCTAAAGCAGGAAACCCAACCCTTCTGAATCAGATCTACACAGAGCTCTACATCACAGAGGGAGGGACTGCAGAGGTCAATGATGAACATGAGGTCAGACAGATTGAAACAGCATCCAGGAAACCACACAGACCAGAAACAACAGTCAGACAAGAAGACATCTTTAAAGCCTCACCTGGAAGAGATGAACCAATCAGAACAGTGATGACAAAGGGAGTGGCTGGCGTCGGGAAAACAGTCTTAACACAGAAGGTCACTCTGGACTGGGCGGAAGACAAAGCCAACCAGGACATACAGTTCACATTTCCATTCACTTTCAGAGAGCTGAATGTGCTGAAAGAGAAAAAGTTCAGCTTGGTGGAACTTGTTCATCACTTCTTCACTGAAACCAAAGAAGCAGGAATCTGCAGCTTTCAAGAGTTCCAGGTTGTGTTCATCTTTGACGGTCTGGATGAGTGTCGACTTCCTCTGGACTTCCACAACACTAAAATCCTGACTGATGCCACAAAATCCACCTCAGTGTCTGTGCTGCTGACAAACCTCATCAGGGGAAACCTGCTTCCCTCTGCTCGCCTCTGGATAACCACACGACCTGCAGCAGCCAATCAGATCCCTCCTGGGTGTGTTGACATGGTAACAGAGGTCAGAGGGTTCACTGACCCACAGAAGGAGAAGTACTTCAGGAAGAGATTCAGAGACAGCAAGCAGACCAACAGAATCATCTCCCACATCAAGACAGCACGAAGCCTCCACATCATGTGCCACATCCCAGTCTTCTGCTGGATCACTGCTACAGTTCTGGAGGATGTGTTGAAGACCATAGAGGGAGGAGAGCTGCCCAAGACCCTGACTGAGATGTACATCCACTTCCTGGTGGTTCAGGCCAAAGTGAAGAAGGTCAAGTATGATGGAGGAGCTGAGACAGATCCACACTGGACTCCAGAGAGCAGGAAGATGATTGAGTCTCTGGGAAAACTGGCTTTTGAGCAGCTGCAGAAAGGAAACCTGATCTTCTATGAATCAGACCTGACAGAGTGTGGCATCGATATCAGATCAGCCTCAGTATACTCAGGAGTGTTCACACAGATCTTTAAAGAGGAGCGAGGACTGTACCAGGACAAGGTGTTCTGCTTCGTCCATCTGAGTGTTCAGGAGTTTTTGGCTGCTCTTCATGTCCATCTGACGTTCATCAACTCTGGAGTCAATCTGCTGGCAAAAGGACAAACAACATCTCAGACATCTAACAGAAGAAAAGACTTCTACCAGAGTGCTGTGGATGAGGCCTTACAGAGTCCAAATGGATACCTGGACTTGTTCCTCCGCTTCCTCCTGGGTCTTTCACTGGAGACCAATCAGACTCTCCTCCGAGGTCTGCAGACACAGACAGGAAGGAGCTCACAGACCAATCAGGAAACAGTCGATTACATCAAGAAGAAGTTCGAAGAGACTCTGCCTGCAGAGAGAAGCATCAATCTGTTCCACTGTCTGAATGAACTGAACGACCGTTCTCTGGTGAAGGAGATCCAACAGTACCTGAGATCAGGAAGTCTCTCCACAGATAAACTGTCTCCTGCTCAGTGGTCAGCTCTGGTCTTCAACTTACTGTCATCAGAAAAAGATCTGGACGTGTTTGACCTAAAGAAATACTCTGCTTCAGAGGAGGCTCTTCTGAGGCTGCTGCCAGTGGTCAAAGCCTCCAACAAAGCTCTGTAAGTGTGGAGAAGTTTTTTCAGAATGCAGTAAATGTGCTGTTATTGACCCAAATAGAAATAATTTTCTTGTTGTGCTCATTATTCTTTATCCAGGCTGAGTGGCTGTAACCTCTCAGAGAGAAGCTGTGAAGCTCTGTCCTCAGTTCTCAGCTCCCAGTCCTCTAGTCTGAGAGAGCTGGACCTGAGTAACAACAACCTGCAGGATTCAGGAGTGAAGCTACTTTCTGCTGAACTGAAGAGTTCACACTGTGTCCTTGAAACTCTCAGGTCAGGATTCATTATTTTATTTCATTATTTCCTGTAACTGTCCAATTGGAGCAGGTCTAGACCAGACAGGGTTGATTGGTGATCCTCTGACTTTTCATCTGGTGCCATCATCAGGTCATCATTTTAATCTGTACAATATGTTGGTCCATGACCAAGTATTTGCAAAACTAATGGCATTTCCATCAGTTTCAGTTGTACTCTGTGTTTAGTGCTGATTAGTAAATTAGTGAAAACTAAGATGATGAATATAATAAACTGAGGGTCCTGATGATTTTGAATCATCAGGACCCTCAGCTGATCTGTGATGTGTGTTGTTTTGTGTGTCTGCAGGCTGTCAGGCTGTCTGATCACAGAGGAAGGCTGTACTTCTCTGGCCTCAGCTCTGGACTCCAACCCCTCCCATCTGAGAGAGCTGGACCTGAGCTACAATCATCCAGGAGACTCAGGAGTGAAGCTTCTGTCTGCTAGACTGGAGGATCCAGGCTGGAGACTGGACACTCTCAGGTATGAAGAGTCCCGCTGCAGCCACAGACAGTCAGTGTGAGACTCTGTATCTCGACTGTAGATGGTTCAGTGTCGGGAGGTCTGCTTCGTTTACTCCACCTCCAGTTGTTCAGTTCAGTTCAGGAGAAAAGGCAGCATAGCTTGAAGCCAAGAGTTACAAGTGAAGAGAGGAAGAAGAGATGAAGAGATGAAGATCAGCGACCAGGAGAGTCTTGGCACTAACACTAAAGTTACACCTCTTTTTTCAGACTAGTTTAGTGCCTGTTCAAAATGTGTCTGTTTGATTTGTTGGCCTCTGGTTTTGCTGCTTGATGAACCCCTCATCCAAATTCACACTCACACTGATTGCAGAGGGTTATCAAAACATTAACATTAAATCTAATTTCCACTACGTCACTGCTGTGTTATGATATTAATAATAACAATAGACCCTCTGTGTCAGATGTCTGATCAGAAAATACTGAACCTCAAATTCAAAAGATTTCTGTGACACATGAATGAATGTAATCACTGAATGTCATAGAAACTCTTTCCCTGAACTGGAGAATCAGTTTTTTGCCAAAGTGCTTGACTTTGAACTTAAAATGGTTCTGACATGGATCTTTATCAACACTGGAGTAACTGCATTCTAGATCATCACTGACAAGTGTATTTGTGCCTCAGTGTGAAACCATTTACAGACTGTAACAACTGTCTGTGGCATCAGTTTAAAGTTAACAGAAGATATAAAACAGTCCAATAACAACTTTAGATGACACAAGGTGGAAAATTCTCGTCACATTACCATAACAGCAGCAGTGCATAGATGAATTTAAGATGGGGTCAGTGGTGCCGTCACATAGATGAATTTAAGATGGGGACAGTGGTGCCGTCTAATAAAAGCTTTCAAATAACTACATAGTGCAGGAATTTTATTGTGAAGGATTTATAGGACGTGTTAAATGCAGGAAGTTGCCGTGACAACGTTGCATGAATGGACTTTTAATTTCTCTTCTGTGGCAGCAAACAACACACATGGTTTAAGTTACTGAGTCTATCCACACACTTTATGGCCGACTACAGTAATAACAGCGTGCACTTTACTGTGACTGCAGCAACGTGCTCGTAGCTCTGTCACATACCGGAGAGACTCACTCCTACCAACACAACACAGAGTAGTGTTTGTTGTCACTAATTATAGGGCTGCAACTAACAACTATTTTCATAACCCATTAATCAGATAAAAAGACAAAAGCTGATTTTTTTTTTTTTTTTTTTTAACATTTCCAGTATTTTATTCAAACAATAAAACATTGCTCTTACATTTTCCTCTTTAGTCTTGTTCAGTTCACTTTCAAACAACTCGCATGTGTTGAAATGTCTCCATTATAAGATGCATCACGATGCAGAGACAGAGCAGAATTGAGAGTCTGCAGCTCATGTTGATTGTTGATTGTTTGGCCTCAGCTGGACAACAAAGTTACGTTGTGATGTTGCTCCCATGTTTTGAACTGTGGGAGGACTTCCAGCTAATGTTGCTTATGTAGGAAGGATGTTGGAGGGAGGCAGAGATCATCTGAGAGTGATAAAATAAGGTATTTCTTTTAACGGACATCTCGGGACACATGTCAGATTTTATGAGCTTGCTGTGAAGAATGAACTGGACGAGACTTCTTCCTCACAACAATCACTAATCACGTTGGCCATTTTCACCTGAAGCTAACGTCTGCAGCCATAAATAATAACTGTTACAGCAGCCCAGCTAATCAGCCAAGATCTGAGGAGGTGCTGTCAACTCTGCTGTCCAACTCTGAGAGAGGTGTGTGCAGCAGAGTCAGTAAATCTTTTCTTAAAACTGCCTTGTGAAAACTATATTATTGTAGACACACATGAAAGACGCTGCAGATGGAAACATGTTTTGTTTGATTATTGAAATGATGCAGCTTTTATTTTGTAGCCTGCTGTAGTCTGATTATTGGAAGGACTTTCTGAATAAAAGGGGAATTCAAATGATGAAAAGTAGCCGTGTGCAGTGATATAGATCATTGAGGATGACGAAAACAGAGATGCATCGAGAATTGTTGACAGCTGAATTGTAATCGAATCATGAGGCTGGTGAAGATTCACACCTCTAAAATGTTTGTTACATCAAGAATGCTAAAGTGACTTTGGTTAAGCCATGCTCAGGAAAGACGCATAGTCAATTGCTCTGCTCCAGTCGGGGGTGGCCAGGGGTGTCAGGGGTGGCTCAAAACTTCACTTTCCGCGACATGCCGTAAGACACTATTGCCTCAGCAACAGCAGTTGCGCGACGTGTGACATGCTGTTGCGCAGCGTGCCGTAAACAGAGATGCAGCAGCTGCAGCATGTGTAAACAGAATGTCGTGAGTGACAGCCTAGCGATTTTATCATGTCAGCTGTGTGGAATTACTTTGCGCACAAGCAGGGTTTCCCCCAGTGTATTATAAGCCTGGACACCAGGCAGTTGTTTTTTAGTTTTTAAAGTGCAGACAGTTGATATTATTTATCTAAATACTATTTTTATTATTTATTTATTTATGTGGTTGGTTGAACAGCATTTCAAGAGTGCAATCTGTAAGACCTGGTGTTACATAAATGTCTTATAATAACACATGATAATGATAATATTTTCAAATTTCCAGTCAACTTTTAACATTGATCTTAAAGCCTTATGGAATTACTCCTTCTAAATTCTACTGCTACATTAATGAATCTGTTACCTATAGGGCCCTGCCATAAGTCAATGGTCAGGGTCAGGCCCCTGACACAAAAAAACACACTTGGGCATCGGTGGGCCACTGGTGGGCCACCCTACCACCGGGCTTAACAAGTATTCTGTGGGAAACCCTGGATTTTATTTCTTCCTTTAGGGGAGCAGAATATTTGTTGCACAGTTTGAACATGGTGTTTTTAGATGTCCATATTAAGCAAAGTTCATCTATACAAATTATATGTATTATTTAAAGCCATCCCTATTAAAAACAACTTCCCAACTCGAAAACTTCTACAGCAAAACTTCAAGAGGCAAAAAATGAGTGGGGGGGAAACCACAGAGAGGACCTCAGAATCTGAGAGGGCGCGTAACTGAACAATTACAGCCCGACGAAAAACAAATGGAGCCGACAGATGAAGATAATGGCTACCTGCTAGCTAGCGGCGAAGTTGGTCAATCTAGAGACAAACTGCTCCAAGAAATGTCGAACATTTCTAAAAACATCCGCAACTTTAAGAACGACATACATTCAGCTGTCTTTGATTTTAAAGAGGATGTTAAAAAAGACTTCAAGGATGAATTAGCAATGCCGAGACAAGAGCTAAACCAGAAGCTAACTCAAGTCGGAACCACGCTTCAAGCTCATGACCAGGCTATCACCGAGGCAGAGGAGCGCATCTCGGACAGGGAAACAAGCAGCGCTGTAATGAAAGAGGCTCTGCTGTGTCTGCTGAAAGAACAACGCAGGCTGCGGGAAAAAGTCATGGATCTGGAAAGCAGGTCCAGAAGAACTAACATTCGGGTATATGGCGTACCGGATGACTCCGAGGGTGACTTGACGATAAAGTTTGTAGAAAAGCTGCTGACCACAGAGCTCGCTCTCCCAGACGTTATGTCCCTGCAGATTCAATGGGCCCATAGAGCTTTGACACAGAAGCTAGGACCTGATGCTACACCTCGGTCTATCATGATAAACTTCCTGCAATTTGACGTCAAAGAAACTGTGTTGAAGTTGGCTTGGAAGAAGAAAATCCACTTAAACAACAAACAGATTTTCTTCGACCATTATTAAAGGAGCTCAGTCTAATACTAGAGCTACTGAGGCTTCTAACTCCGGAATAACATGGTTGACACGCCTCACCTTGGCTTTGCAATCATACCGCAATAAATGAATGTCCACGCTGTTCCTTGAGTTGCTCCACAGTGGGTTTTATTGCGGTGCATTGTCCATAAAGAAAGGAAACAAACAAACAAACAAACAAACCAGCTCATGAAGAGCGCCTCTGCGCCACAGCGGTCGAAAACCGTTTGCAATGAAGGGAGTGAAAAATGCCACCTATATGCACCTGAGCTCCCCAGGTGACAGCACAGCGACCCCACACACACACTGAGTGAATTACACCAAAACCTCAGAACACAACCAAACACATTCAGCTCCTATACACCGGCCCCTAATTGTTAATGGTAGACTGACAAAACAATTCAAATACAAGAAGACAGGAGCAAATAATGTGTTGAAACGGTTACATTAAAGTACAGTACAGACAAATCTATATTCCATGTACCAAACAAAGTTTCGTCACCGGCCTTTCAATAATGTTGGCCCTTGTCTGCAACCTCACAGAACGCACAAGCCCTTGCTTATCGGGAAAAACCTCCAGACCCTGCCAAGCGGCCATTAACCACGTGGAGCTGAAGAATCCATGATCACCACAATATCTCCAGCTTTCAAACTCCTCTTCCTTTCGTTCCACTTCTGCCTCTCTTGGAGCAACGGCAAATACTCCCGTATCCATCTCTTCCAGAAAAGGTCTGAGATATACTTTACTTACTCCAGCGCCTTCTCACATACAGATAATGAGGTTCAAATGCTCCAGGTGGCAAAGCTGGTTTACCCCTTAATAGAAGAAGATGGTTAGGCGTGAGAGGTTCCAGGTCATTAGCATCCTCTGAGAGCTTGGTGAATGGACGATCGTTCAAAATGGCCTCCACTTCACAGAACACTGTATGGAGTCCATCATCATCCAACTTCTGCTGATGCAGAACAGAACTGAGCACTCTTCTCAACAGGCGGATCATTCGCTCCCACACACCACCATGGTGTGAGCCTGCTGGTGGATTAAAGCTCCACTGAATTCCAACCTGTGCCAGCGCTCATTGAATCTTGTCCTGATTCAAAGCAGCAAGCGCCTCCTTCAGCTCTCTGTCTGCTCCAGTAAAGTTAGTGCCATTGTCTGATGTTAGACTAGTCACCTGCCCTCTTCTGCTGATAAAACGCCGCAGAGCATTGATGCATGCATCGGTGTCCAATGAAACAGCCACCTCCAGATGGACAGCCCTGCTTGCCATACAAGTAAATATAACACCATATCGCTTACAGGTTTGTAATCCAAAATCTCCTCCTCACCTTGGACGGTGTGTGAGTCCGCCCACCATGGCCGAGATTCTGGTGCACATGTCTGAGTATGAGCATGGAAATGTGCTGATTCTTGGAGAGAATGAGTGGATGCTTGGCTTCCTCGGGCATTGCTCCTCTGCTCAGTCTTCCTCCAACTCTCAGGAATCCATCCTCCAAAACTGGGTCCAGCCGGCATATGGGACTCTGTCGACTCACTGACCCTTTCCCAGACGACAAAGCAGACATCTCTTCACCAAACCTCTGTTGCTGACAATAACGGATTATGGCACCTTCTGCTCCCAGCAAATCATCCAGCGTCAGACTGTCACTCATGAATGTTGATGTGACTCCCTTTCTTTCAGTCCTTGAGCTGCCCTGACCCTCTTTCTCCAGACAATTAGCCACAGAAGCCTCCAACTGTTTCCTCTTGCAACTCTGTGCCAACAACATGACCTTCAACCTTAGGACCCAGGCAACAGCTGTCTTGAGCCTCTTCCAGTCAGAAAAGAAGACAATGAGCTGGTCCGTAGGACTAGAGATGTCACACACACTGATGGCATTCACCATTACCTCCTTTCTGACCTCTTGGTTATCAGAGTCCACTGAGATGTCCAACACAGTTTTAGGCCAGTCCTCCTCAGGCTTCCAAAGAAATGCAGGACCTTCCAGCCACCTGTTTTTGTTCAGAAAATCAAATCAGATCAAATCAAATTTTATTTGTATAGCCCAAATTCACAAATCACAGTTTGCCTCAGAGGGCTTTACAATCTGTACAGAGACGACACCCTCTGTCCTTCGACCCTCGATTCGAGTGAGGAAAAACTTGCCCCAAAAAATACCCTTTTAACCGGGAAAAAAAAATGCGGAAGAAACCTCAGGAAGAGCCACAGAGGAGGGATCCCTCTCCCAGGACGGACAGACGTGCAATAGATGTCGCATGTACAGAGCAGATCAACGAGATCACAATGTATACAATTATAATAGATGGTTGACAGGAATGAAAGTACATAAAGAGGTATTACAGCAATAATAATGAAATGCACATGGAAATGTGACTACTAGTAATAACAGTAGTAGTGGTTAACGGTAAGGATAGTATGTAGTAATGCATTACAATAATAGTAGTGAAACGAATGTAACAGAGATATGACTAATATTAGCAACAGTAGTGGTGGGTGTCAGGCAGGGCCATGGCAGTAGGCGCATCCACGATCCATACAGGATCCATGAGAGCCTGTAGGACTAGAAAGCACAAGGACTCCGGGGAAGAAGTGAAGTCAGTGACATGTAGAGATGGGGCATGTATATAGGCATAATGTATACAGATGGAGAGGAGAGGAGGAGAGAGAAGCTCAGTGTGTCATTTGTCCCCCGGACTGGGCCTATAGCAGCATAACTAAGAGCTGGTCCACGACAGGCCTGGGCCAGCCCTAACTATAAGCTATATCAAAAAGGAAGGTCTTAAGTCTACTCTTAAAGGTAGAGAGGGTGTCCGCCTCCCGGACCAAAACAGGAAGATGGTTCCACAGAAGAGGAGCTTGATAACTGAAGGCTCTGTCTCCCATTCTGCTTTTGGAGACTTTAGGAACTACAAGTAATCCTGCGTTCTGGGAGCGTAATGCTCTAGTTGGGTAATAGGGTAGTATGAGCTCCTGGAGATATGATGGTGCCTGACCATTAACAGCTTTGTAGGTGAGGAGAAGGATTTTAAACTCTATTCTTGATTTTACAGGGAGCCAGTGCAGAGAGGCCAATACAGGAGTAATATGATCTCTTTTCTTAGTTCCTGTCAGTACACGTGCTGCAGCATTCTGGACCAGCTGGAGACTCTTTAGAGTCTTGTTAGGGCAGCCTGATAATAGAGAATTACAATAGTCCAGCCTGGAAGTAACAAATGCATGGACTAGCTTTTCTGCGTCTTTTTGGGATAGGATGGGCCTGATTTTTGCAATGTTATGTAGATGAAAAAATGCAGACCTTGAAATTTGTTTTATGTGGGAGTTGAAGAACATACAGTATCTTGATCAAAGATAACTCCCAGATTCCTGACAGTGGTGCTGGAGGCCAAGTTAATGCCATCCAAACTAGCTATATCATTAGATAATGCATCTCTAAGGTGTTTAGGACCAAGTACTATAACTTCGGTTTTATCTGAATTTAACAGCAGAAAATTGCAGGTCATCCAGGTCTTAATGTCCTTGAGACATGCATGGAGTTTAGTTAGCTGATTAGTTTCATCAGGCTTTATTGATAAGTATAACTGGGTATCATCTGCGTAACAATGAAAATGTATGGAGTGTTTCCGAATTATATTTCCTAGAGGGAGCATATATAAGGTGAATAGTATGGGTCCAAGCACGGAGCCTTGAGGAACACCATGACTAACCTTGGTATACAGGGATGACTCATCATTAACATGTACAAACTGAAATCGATCCGATAAATAGGACTTTAACCAGTTTAATGCGGGTCCTTTAATGCCAATTAAGTGTTCCAGTCTCTGTAGTAGAATGTGATGATCAATGGTATCAAATGCAGCACTAAGATCTAGCAAGACCAGGACAGAGACAAGTCCTTTGTCAGAAGCGATTAGGAGGTCATTTGTAACTTTCACCAGTGCCGTCTCTGTGCTATGATCTATGCTCTAAAACCTGATTAAAAATCCTCGTATAAATTATTGTTATGAAAATCAGAAACCTTTATTCCCCTTGAAGCATCGTCAGCTGGATTATCCTTGGAACCTACATGCCTCCATTGTGAGGGTTCAGATGTTTCTCTGATGGTCGAGATTCTGTTGGCCACGAACGTGTGAAAGCGCCTGTCCTCATTATTAAGGTACTTCAAAACTGACGTGCTGTCAGTCCAAAAGACTGAATCCTCCACCTGGACGTCCAGCTCTGCCTTTAACAATGAGTCCACTCTGACTGCGAGGACAGCTGCTGTCAACTCCAGTCGGGGAATAGTCACAGCCTTCAGAGGTGTCACCCTGGCTTTGCCGAGCAGAAAGGTGACCTGGATGTTGTTTTCCTGATTTAACATACGGATGTATGTTACAGTTCCCTATCCACCTTCGCTGGCATTGGCAAAGTGATGTAATTGGGCAGGCTTGATCCCTCCAAACTCCACTGGCTT
Source organism: Pagrus pagrus (assembly GCF_965226575.1). Taxonomy (NCBI): domain Eukaryota; kingdom Metazoa; phylum Chordata; class Actinopteri; order Spariformes; family Sparidae; genus Pagrus; species Pagrus pagrus. The sequence goes on along the minus strand of NC_140205.1, from coordinate 20,511,472 downwards.
GATGCACCTTCCCACACTGAATGCAGACAGCTGGCCCAGGTCCTCCAACCACCTTTTCCAACAAGGTAAGATGTCCTTGGGCAGATCATCATCCCATCCACAGCCTCTCCTACAGAGCTCTTGTTGCATCATCTTGGCGGGCAAGGTGACTGGGGCCAAAAAACCCAGCGGATCATACACTGAGCTGGTGACTGATAGCATACCACGTCTGGTGAGAGACAGTTGTTTCATCTCCATCTTCAACCTGAAAGAGTCAGTCTCCACGCACCACAGTAGACCCAAAGCCCTTTCCACTGGCAGGTTGTCTTGGTCCAAATCTAACTCCTTCAGGTCCTTGGCCCTTTGCTCCTCTGTGAGGGCTTGTAACACAACACGACTGTTGCTTATCCATTTCTCCAAGATGAAGCTCCCCTTCTGACACAGAGCAGTTAAATCTTTTATCATTTGGATCGCTTCTTCTTTGGTGGCTAAGCTCTTTAAACAGTCGTCAACATAGAAATTCTGCTTAACAGACTGAACTACCTCATCCAAAAACTCAGGCTGGTTGTCGTCCGCAGTTTTCCTCAGTGCATAACTTGCACAGCTAGGAGATGACACGGCGCCGAACAGGTGTACAGTCATCCGATACTCCCTGAGGTCCTGAGTGATGTCACCATCTGGCCACCAAAGAAAGCGAAGAAATTCTGTCCTCCTCAGCAACTTTCACTTGGTGGAACATGGCTTGAATGTCGCCCATGAATGCCACCACTTCATTCCTGAAACGAAGAAGAACTCCAAGCAATGAGCTGGTGAGGTTGGGACCTGGCAACAATTCACTGTTCAAGGATGCTCATTGAAATGTGGCTCCACAGTCGAACACTGCACGGAGAGATCCTTTCCTTGGATGGTAGACACCATGGTGAGGGATGTACCACATCTTACCCCTTTCACCATGCAGCTGTTGCTGAGGCTTGCTCTGCATAGTTCTTACTGATGAGCGTGTTCATGTACCCAGCATACTCCTAATGCAAGTGTTTGTTGTTCAGGAATTTTCTCCTCAAACCCTGGATCCTTTGCTTAGCCATTGCAAAGTTATTAGGCAGACAGACCTCTTTGTTCTTATATGGAAGTTTCAAACAATACCTTCCCTCCTGAAGTACTGCTGAGCACTCCATGATTTCCAGAAACCTATGGTCTTCTCTGGACATTTCCTTCTCCTTTATGGTCTTCTCATTAAACTCATGACTGTACTGCTTGACCAGCATTTCTTCGAGCTTACACACAGAAATCCTGTGCACCATCGCCAAGGGCAGCTCCACCTCTGAAGCACCACTGTTTCCATTCAGTGGTCCCTTAACAACCCATCCAAGCACTGTCTTTATAGCATATGGGCCATTCCCGCTACTGTTAATGACCTCCCAGGGTTCTAATATCTTGGGAGCGTTTGTTCCAATTAACAGGTCGACATTTGCTTTTATGTTTGGGATGTTCACCTTGGACAAATATGGCCACTTTGCCAGTTCTTCAGATGTTACCATGTTATTAACATTGACCGGCATTTTTGTCTGTGTGAGAACCTCTGGGAGAATATGAAAGTCATCGCTGTCCAGATTAAATACCTCCAAGCCAGTTAATGAGTATGCTGGAACCACTGTTTTCTGCCCAATCGTGCTTAACAGGAAGTTGTTTTTTCTCCCTGTGATGTTCAGCTTCCGCATTAGATGTTCTGAGCAGAATGTGGCCAAACTTCCTGGGTCCAAAAAGGCATAGGTTTTTATTATGTGATTTCCCTTTGCACTTTTGACCTTCACAGGCAGGATGGATAACACACACCAGTCCTTACCGGCCCCTGTATGTCCACATGTTTTAAGTGAAGTTGGCTGGTGAGATGTTTCAAACTGTTCCGGGGCTGGTTGCCTTTTAATATGAAGCACAGTGGGATGGGTTTGACTACATATTTTACATGTCAAGCGGCTTTCACACTCACGGCTCATGTGTCCCACACATAAACATGCAAAACAAACCCCCTTTCCCCTCAGTATCTGAATCTTTTCCTTGTGCTTCTTTCCCTTGAACTGTTTGCAGTCCTCCAGAGTGGCCACGAGCACAGCAAAGGCATTCAGCTTTTTCTGGACCTGATGTAGGCTATTTAATTTTTTCAGGCACTCCCATAGATGTTATGGTGGTGGTCACAACATTTCCTTTCATTTTGTTTCTAGGTTGTGCTTTAAACCCAGTGACAGTCTTTATCCCATCAACACCAGATGACTCCTGTATCTCACCAAACAAAGGGTCAGAAAGAATCCTGACACGACTGTGGCTTGTAGGTCTCTCCAGGTCTCCATCTAACCATTAGACAACCAGGTGTTTGGCAAAGCTGAAAATTGGACTCATCGGAGAGGATGAACTTACTACAGTCCTCTATGGTCCAATCCTTATGGTCTTCTGCAAACCTCAGCCTGGCTCTTCTTTGCTTCTCGTTGATGAAGGGCTTATTTCTAGCTTTACAGGACTTGAGCCCTGCCCCTAGGAGCATGTTTCGAACTGTCCTCCTGAGTGACATTAGAATGAGTTGACGGTCATCCCGGTCAGTGGAGAGTCGTTTTTTGCCCTCTGTCAGTCCTGTAGCTTTGTTGTCCCCAATGTCTGCTGCTTGACCTTGTTCTTATGAACCGCTGTTCTTTTCAACTCTTTTGGCATGGTCAATAGTTATTTTTTGATCCCAATTACTTTTGAGGTACTACTAGCACTGTTTTTGCCATCCAGCTGGTCCTATTGCAAGAGGATAGTGATGACCACAGCAGTGGTTTTTATACTTTTCCTCATTAAATAAGATTTGGGTACAGGTGATCACCTAATCAGTACCTCATTAAGTAGAATAAGGTGTGCTTGTGTTGGAATTCAACAGACACTGGAATGGAATGGCTGTCATACATGTAGAGATGCTGATTTCAGAAAAATTTGCAGTGGACTCTTACTTTTTTCCAGAGCTGTATATACGTGATGGAGAGGATCGCATTTAAACTAAGACACCAAGTTGATATCTTTTGAAGAAAACTGGTCAAAATGGCTCACTTATGTGTCAAGTATAAGACCGGATTTTGTATAATTGGTCTACCATTAGTAAGGTCATACCCTCTTTAAAAAGGGTTTTCCCCTTTCCCAAGTGCAGAATCCTTAAGTTTTTCGGTTTAGGATGTAGTATACGAAGACGCATGCTGTACAAACAAAGCACTCCTTCATCCTCCACCATTGATAGTGGCCTCGTGTGTTAGCAGCATACTGGGGATACCATCAGTCAGAACAGCTGCTGGCTGTGGTGTCGTGGGGCGTCTTTCCTCAGAACGTAGTCACCCATGTTGAGTTTTCTTTGTGAAGTGAGAGACACAATATTATATAATATCAGTATGCATAGTAGCACAATTCACATGAACCTCAGTGAACTCAGTACATGCCTTGTTGTTTGAGTTAATATTTGCTGATGTAAAGGGCAAATACAGATCAGGCCTGTACAATAAAACACAACAACAACAACAGAGCAGCACTTCCTCACAAAATGTGAAAAGTATCAACATATTAGAGAAACACATGTTAAACATGTAATAGATTACAAAGGGTTTGTTGAGCCAGTAGATGAAGAAACAACAGTCCTACTAGGGGAGAACCCAAAGAGCTGTGATCCAGCAGCAGTCTATGTTCTGCTGCCACAAACTGAGGGACAGTGAGTGGCAGTCAGCTGAGAGTTGTTCATGTTATATGTGATCACACTTATTATTTAGTGTTGTGCTGTTATTGTCAGCGTTGGTTATAGTTCTATCTATGGTGTGTTTTGATCTACTGTACTAGTCTTTACACTAGAATGTTCTTCTTCTTTATCTTCTCAATGTTCGTGCGCTTGCTTTGGCAACATGTTTGTGTTACATCGTGCCAATAAAGACATTTTTGAATTTAGAAAATGAAATAAAAAAATAAATGGACATTGTGAATGCAGCCTGAGCCATGCACTGAGAATAAAAAGGAAATGTAATATATATTTGAACAGAACAGATATGCTCAAGTTTCTGTTGTGAAGAAATAAGACGTCAGACGATCTCTTACTATGACATGAAATATTCTAAAAACTCCTCTTATGTACTCCAGTGTCTCTGACCGTACTTCAGCTAATTACCCAACAGGGGGTGACACTGATCCATCACAAACCTGAGAGCACAGATGGAAGGTGTTTCTGTCTTAAACGTTTTTTAAATTGGAAACCTGTAATGTAGCCGGGCCCTAATCTTGTGTTTGCAGGAACAACAGGTTTACTAATGGATGAAGTTTATCAGCTCCAAAAGTTCATCCTGTCCAAACTTGTGTCAGTCAGCCTGTCCAACAAACAAATACTGCTGCTCTTTAAAGATACTGAACAATAAGTGACTAAAGGGACAGACAGGTGCTCAGTGATGTGGTGCTACCTGCCATGTGAGAGCAGCTCTGCACATCTTGTAGCTGTTTTCTTTGAACACTTTAATATAACGTGCTGCCACACTTTTGATGACATGGCTCGTACACTTTTCTCTTCTGTAACGTTTGTAGTTCCTGTTGCCTCCGTGGCCTCTGCTATTTTGCAAATGCATTATGGAGCCGATTCAGAAAGGAGACGGTGCAACTCCGAGTAGCTTCCTGATTCATCACCTGAGCTACGCGAGGCGTGCCATTGGCTAGAACTGCTGCACTGAATGTGTTTTCCTGATGTATCTTCCGCTCTACTGTCTTTGACTATGAAGTGAAACAGCTCGCTCCGTGCCACAGCGCCTGCATCCTAACGTAAACAAACTAATCCACGATGAAACTGGTTGGCAGCTGTTTTTATGATGGATTTAATGGGTTAGTTGTCACAGCCCTAAAACATTCTAATATTGAATTCAAAGTCAACACTGCACTTCTTTGAGTCCTCAGAGACAAACCTGCCAAGTATAAAGTAGATTGGATGAACGGTTCTGGAGACATGTGAACCACAGACAGACAGAAAGAGACAGATTCCTGGCTTCATAGTCAGATGTTCCTCTGTCACATCTGGATACATCATGTTTACCACAGCAGATTTCAAACTAAGAGGCATTTTCTGTCATTTTTTCTGCTTTTAATAGCATCAAACATGACATGAAGTTCTCCTCACAGTAACTATTACTGCTGTAATGTACATCAGATATCAGTCCAGCACCAAACTATAGTAACATGAACATGTCAACACATGAGATGATGCTGTTTCTACCACAAACAGGTTCAGTGACACTTGTGAGCTTCTGGAGGGAAACAGTCTGGGAGTCTCTGTCACTTGGTTTTGTGGCAGAGGTCGGGAACCAACGTCCAACGTTTTCTGATGGATTCATTACGTATAAATTGTATTTGTTTATTTGCTCAGTAAAACAAAGCAGCAGAAACACAGCAAGAACAAAAAGCAGACTGTGCAGGTGAGATTCAGAAAATCCCTGGAAGCTTCAAACAGGAATCTGACCTCAAACGTTCTGACATCCAAATCCAAAAGTCCTATAATACACAAACATAAGCACAAGTTGACATTGGATCAGACAGCAAGCGTAAGGTAGCCCACAGGAAACAGCAACAACATCCAATAAAATAAATATGAAGTCATAAATCCAAAAAGAGTGTGTGTTTGTGTGTGTTCTCACATGTTGTCGTCCTCTTTCACACACACCAACATCCTGTGGCTCACTCTGTGTGTGAGGAGAGTGGCAGAGGTGAAGAGGTTCAGGAGAACAGGGAGAAGCAGGCCTGATGGACATATTGTGTTTCTGTGTATGAGTCATGTCATGTCCATGTCTGCATGCTGACAGAGGATGTGCTGCTCTGACCCCCCTCCTCCTTTCAGGGTGGAGCCTGCTGGAGTCCGATGGTTGACACCAGGTCTGAGGAAGTGTGAGTGTGTTTTTACTTTGATTCATGAAAACAAAGCAGCTTCACACTGTGACATCACGCAGTCACATCTGTGATGTCATCGTCACACTGATGATACATTAATAACTGCAGCTGTGTTGTGTCTTTTTCTCTCCATCAGATTCCTGTGAGCTCACAGTCGACACAAACACAGTCAGCAGAGACATCAAACTGTCTGACAACAACAGGAAGATGACACATGTGAGAGAGGTTCAGTCATATCCAGAGATGTTTGAGTCCTCCTTGTGTCCTCGGCTTCTGTGTAGAACTGGTCTGACTGGTCGCTGTTACTGGGAGGTCGAGTGGAGCGGAAATGTTTCTATATCAGTGAGTTACAGAAGAATCAGAAGGAGAGGAGACAGTGAAGACTGTGTGTTTGGACTGAAGGATCAGTCCTGGAGTCTGTGGTGCTTTGCTGGTCGTTACTCTGTCTGGCACAATGACATAGAAACAGACATCTCCTCCTCCTCCTCGTCCTCTGGTAGAGTAGCAGTGTATGTGGACTGTCCTGCTGGCACTCTGTCCTTCTACAGAGTCTCCTCTGACTCACTGATCCACCTCCACACCTTCAACACCACATTCACTGAACCTCTTTATCCTGGATTTGGGTTCTTCAGGTCCAGGCCTGGTTCCTCAGTGTGTCTGTGTGGTGAGTCGTCTGCAGAGTCTCCTCCTGTCACAGAAACATTGTCAGTGCTGAACAGTTGAGTCTGTACAGGATCACAGTCGCATCAATCTTTCAGCTTCTTGTAATAAACTCATCAGTGAACTTTGTACAAAATGATTCAAACTGATTGAAAAGATTCTTCATTTACATTTTAAACTTCTGCCACTTCCATTAAATTGTGGAAATTCTGTTGACTTGTACTTTCTGTCATGTGTTGTTTTGAATTCTGGCTCTTGTTCCAATAAAATCCAGAAATATTAGTGAAATGTAAGAAACAGAAAACATCGACTCATCTGTAGCTTTAATTGTAAAGAATCATTGTGAACAAAGTTGTAAATGGACAGTAAAATATGATCAAATGTACTCGACACTCCACCTGAAACACTCTGGCTTGTTTCATGTGTTTCTAATGATGAAACAAACAGTTTGATCATGTTGGTTAGCACATGTAATTATGTCCGTAGTGACGTCATAAACTGTCAACATCTGTTCATTTCTGTGTGATTATTATGAGAAGAAAACACATTTTAATGACAATCATTGTGTTTCTCTCAGTGTTTTGTGGCTGTTGAGGTCTGGCTGTTATTTCTGGCTCCACTTGTTACAGACCAGTTTTAAAGTCCAACAGCAGGCGACGGACTGACAAGCCGGAGACCAAATAGTCCACACGGAACCAACAAGCTGCCGAGTCGACGGCTCAGCGAGCTGAAGAAGTTATGTCAAGTTCTGAGGTCGTGGGTTCAAGCCTGGAGTCAGAAGCAATAAGAAAGGAAGGACAAATATCTGATGACGTCGCCTCCACTTTTAAGGTTCTGAGTTCAGATCCTTAAGGATTTCACTCAATAATTTTGTCCTCAATGAAGTGAAATGCTCAAAGAAAGTGATTTCATTGAAGACTGATTCATGAGTTCAGGATGCTGAAGTGACGCTGTGAAGTCTGGAGGTTGTGGGTTCATTCCCTGGGTAGTTCAGGTGATTTTTAAACCTGATGTCCACAAAAATAATAAAGGGCCTAAAGGGGCACTGTGTAGCTCAGATGTTAGAGCGGGCGTCCAATGTACAGAGGCCCTGTCCTCTCTGTAGCGTCCCCGGGTCCGAGTCCCGGCCTGGCTCTCTGTGCTGATCACTCCCCCTCTCTCATCCTGTTTCCTGTCTATAAAGACCAAAAAAAAAAAAAGGGACAATCTTATTCAGGCCCACATCTGTTTGTTAAGAATCAACAGTGGTAGAAATACCCACAATCCTTTGCTGCAGTAAATAAAGAGCTGCCACAAAGTTAAAGTAGTCAGTACAACAGCACAACTTCAGCAAACCTGTTTCTTCAATACATATGAGTGTATTTATTTTGGATTGGATCAGCACACACATGAGATCAGATCAAATGAGATGATTGAAACATAACAGATGTGTCAGGAGAGGTGAAGAACCACAGACCTCCCCTCCATTACACAAACACACTCAAACTATTCATATTACATCATTTGGGAAAATGCAACAAACCACAAATGACAACAAAAACACAATAAACAGAAAAACTAATGAATCAATAGACAATAATCCAATAAAAACATTACAGTTACATATTAATGTGTGTAAATATGAATCATCACTGACGTCCATTTGTTTGAGATGGTTAATTGCATTATTAGTTGAAGCACACTGGTGCTGAGTTCTGTATGTGTAATAATAACAATAATAAACTTTATCGTGATTAAAACATGTCAGAGTTGAGGCCAATAACAGCAGACATGTATAAATAATACAATAAATGAAGAGCAATATGGATGATAATCAAACAGAGGAGACATGTTGAAATAAAACAGTGTGGTGGCAGCATTAATAAAAGACTTCCTGCTGATTTAAAAGATGTCAGTGATTGTGCCGCCTCAGAACACCACTGAACATTTCCCTCATTTGATTCCAGGACGACAAACAGTGAAATATGTGTAGTGAAATATAACAGACTGAGATATATACAGACTGAACAGTGTGATATGAGCTCACTGGATACACAACAGCTGTGGTTTCTACTGTAATACACTTTGTTTATACAGCAGCTTTAAACACATAGTTTACAAAGTGCTCTGACAATCAAGCAAAAGCAGGAAAGTCAGGACAACAATATGACAGAATAAAGAGTGAACAGTGGAGATGAACACGAGGAAGCCTCGTCTGAGGTTAAAACAAGAAGCAGAACAGAACATGTTACAAACATTTTATCAAATGTTATCAAATCGCATGTCTGTGCTGTTATTTCTGTCACTGGTTTAATAATGATCCCAAATCTACCTGGCTTACTCTTGAGGGGGCCCAAGTAACTCCTATTCCTCTCAGCAACATCTTATATGTTTCCAAGACATGGGTTAATCTCAATACTAAGAAGAATGTTATATTTCAGACCTCCCTACAAGTTTGGAAACTTATAAGGAAATCTCAAAGCCAGGAGGGTTTTCTCTCTCTTCTCACCCCTGTTTATTTAAATCCTGATTTCCCCCCTGGATTACAGGATCAGGCCTTCTCTGTCTGGGCCACTAGAGGCATTAAAACCATAGGTGATTTGATCTTAAATGGTACTATTATGTCCTTCGACCAAGTCAGAGCGAAATATAGCCTTCCCCAAAATCGTTTTTTTAGATATTTGCAGGCACGTAGCTTCATTATGTCAGTTTCCAAATTACACCCTAACGGGTTCACTCTCTCACCTATTGAGAAGATATTGCAGAACTCTGACACAAAGAAACTTATCAGCAGGTTCTATGGGGCTCTGTCAACTCCAAATATGGACTACACTGCCCGGATAAGGTCCCTCTGGGAAACTGATTTTGGGGCCTCCATATCAGATGATGAGTGGGATAGAGTCTGGAGGAGCCCCACATGTTGTTTGTCTACCAATAGGGCTAGGGAATTACAATTTAAGATTACACACCGACTTCAAATCACCCCTGTAAAACGTCATAAATTTAATCCTTTACTTTCAAAATTCTGTAACAAATGTAAAACTGCTGAAGGTACCTATTTTCATTGTATTTTTGAATGTCCTTTTGTTGCTGATTTTTGGTACAACATGTGCAGGGAAATCGATGATATTTTGAAGAAAAAACTGTCCCTAGACCCAATTTTCTGCATTCTCGGTGTACAATCTACAGAACTTAACCTCACACCCTCCTCACTGAGGCTGCTCCAGGCCCTGCTCTTCAGCGCTAGAAGATGCATCCTCCTTCACTGGACACTGGACACCACACCTACCATTGTACACTGGAGGAGGAGTCTGATGGACTTTATCCCCCTTGAAGCTATCAGCTTATGGCAGAAGGACAAACCATTTCTTTTTTTTAACATTTGGAACCCTTTTTTGCATTATATTGGAGAGGACAGGGCTCAGGCTCTCCAGAGATGCTTATTTGGTTTAGCGTGGCCCGATGTAGATGAGCATAGCAATAGTTAGTTGACCACCACTTCTGTGTTTTGTTTATTTACTGATGTTTATTTTAGTTTCTGCTTTTTTTTTTTCTCCCCTGATGTTTCTGATCACCCCCAACATGTAGTGTTTCTGTCTTCTATGTGTGTTTGTTTGTATATTTATAAAAAAAACAAAAAAAAAACACAGTCAGTCAAAGAATACAAGAGATAAACAGGCAAAATCACAGGACAAGAAGAAAAAGTACTGAGAATAAATCAATGAAGGAGGATTAGAAGACGACAGGTGAAAAGATTACGAGCAGTAAAAAGAATAAAGGACAATAAATGGATCAAAGATAAGAAATAAAAGCAGTAAAGGTCAGAAAACAGAACAAAAGACGTCACAAGCGAGGAATTAAAAGCAGATAAATAGACTGAGAGCAGCAAAAGGAATGAAAGATGAAACTCGAGTTAAAGAAGGACGACTTCACATGAAGCGAGTCTATAAAAGTGTCTTTTAACAAGTGATTGAACAGAAGTGAGTGATTGTGCAGCCTCGTCTCCTCAGGTGAAAATGTGGCCATATCTCTTTAACACACGATTCAGTCGGCTCCAGTTTTGTGTGTCGCCATCAGACGTTTATCTCCAATCTGCTGTGAAAGCTGAAGTCATTCAGCTCCACAGTACTAATCAAATGTGACTGACTGTGGTAGCAAACCACTCACAGGACATTGATTATTGCAGGCGTCGCTCACAGCGAGCATCAGATGCACAGATTCCACATATTTTCTTCAGAAGATGAAAGTTTTCTACTTCTTGTAATATTCTGACTTTCTTTAATCCAAACATTCTGACTCCATTCTCTAAATCTGTGACATTTGTTTCTAACACGGCTCTATACTGATGATACGTGTCGTTTGTTGCATCGTTGTATATGTGTAAAAAATCAGTCAGTCAGACTTTATTGATACATTCAAACACATTGAACTGTGATTCAAAGTGCTTCACAAGTGATGGAGAAAACACAGACAGGTTTGGAGACTGATGAACTCCAACTGCAATAACATTAATAGTTCAAATCAGAAAAGATCAAATGGAAAATAAACAAACGTGTTAATAAAATATGAGGATAAAGAACAAAGGGTTGTGATGGAAACTAAATCAAAGCATCAGAATGTGAGTGGTACCAGCGGAGCCCGACAGACAGAACCCTGGGCACATGGAGCATTTAAATGTGTTGTAAAGCTAAAGACTGTGAGTGGACATTAATCCGTGACGTCAGCTGGATGGTTGAAAATTTAGAAATGACGCAGAAGACAAAGAGCTCTAGTCGGTGTTCTCACCTGGACCTGGTTCTGTGCCGAGTCGTGCTGCACATGTGGCAGCAGCGTGAAAACAAAGCTGGACTCTTCTCATGACGTCGTCCTCTCCGAGAGTGTGGAGAGCAGGACGAGGTCTCACTCCGTCTCACTTTCACACCACTGAGTCTCTCTTGTTTCAAACATATTTCATCAGCATCGGCTCAGTTTCAGCTTTTCATGTTGAGTCAACAAAAAGTCCACGTCACTTTTGATACAAACGGATTCAATCAGAGATTCAAACTAGATTCAGGTTTGATAAAATGACATTAGTCAACAATCATCTCTGTCGTCTGTGTGTCAAAGTGTTCTGATGAGGTGTTTCAGGTGCAGACGAGGACCATACAGGTGAAGGTGAGTGTCGTCTGAATCCTTCCAGGTGAACTGGACACCTGATACAAACCACGCCCAGTTGTCAGACAAACTGTCCCTCTGAATCCACTTCAGTCCCCTTCAATGTTTCCTTTGCAGAGGGAACACAGAAGCGTGACGTCTCTAACTGGGCCACGACGTCCTCCCACTTTTTAGGCTGGTGGAGGAGCCCATCCGAGACCCGAGTAGAATCACAAACAGGAAGTTGAGTCTGTGACAGAAACGTGACGACACGATAAGGACACGATGATGGGGAGAAAGTCACGACCACATCCAAAATAAGAGCGAGAGCGAGATGGGAATAATGACACAAGTGGTTTCTTACACCAATCAGAGGCAGGTAAAGTCAGCTGTGAGATGATGTCACAGAAGCTGTCAGATTGCTGTTGTGTGACTATTATTCCTAAGTGTACAGATACAAGATCCAAATGTCAACTTGTGGACCAGAACCAGGTCACTGAATGCTTCCTACAGCACTGAAGATGTCGACTCCCATCAGGACGTCTCAACACAGCGAAGGATGTGAAGAGAAAAGTGAAGAACGCACAGAAGAATTCACGTTGTTGTTTTTATCTCTGCAGCTCTGTGCACCAATCAGCTGCAGCACATGCATCATGTTCTGGTGGCCATGAAAGCGTTTGTTTTGTCAACAGGTGTTGTGCCAATGTAGGTATCCCTGACAGAAAGTGTTTCCTCTGGCCGCGGGAGCGCGCATTCATTCAGCGAAGGTGGAGAAACAGCGCTGCGCTTGCTTTCACCCAAGTAAATTAAAACTAACAACAATTGCATTGTTTAATTCAATGTTCTGGTGTTGTAATTATCTACGAGGTTTTGCAACATGGCCCACCCATCAAAATAAATGCTTTTATTCTTTTGTACGTCGTAACGTCGTACTACGCAGCCTACTGAACGGAAAAACCAAGGCAATAACTTCCTCATGTGATTGACATATAACACGCTGTAATTCAAGTCCTGGTATGGAATTTGTCGAACTAAATAAACGTCAATATCCAAAATCAAGATCACTGTGATTGTTTTCTGGCTTCAATTATTCTATTAAATCTACTTCACTCGAAATGTACTATAATGGACAGATGAAGCCTGACCATCAAATGATTTATTTTATGTGTACCTCAGATACTACTCTATAACCTCTGGGATTATGAACAAGTTTCTTCTCTTCTAGCCAAAGATATGGGGGGAAACATATTATTTCAGACTGTCAACCTGTCTGTCAGTATCCCCGCCTCAAAATGGACAGATGAAGCCTGACCATCAAATAATTTGTTTTATGTGTACTTCAGATACTACTCTATAACCTCTGGGATTATGAACAAGTTTCTTCTCTTCTAGCCAAAGATATGGGGGGATACAAATTATCCGGTTAAAATTACAAATTACAAATTACAAATTATCACTGGTTAAAATGAACACCAGTTAAAGGAATAGTTCACTCTAAAACAAAATTCAGTCATTATCGACTCACCCACATGCTGGTGATAAGTCCGGTGTAGTTTCTTATTCCTCAAAGTGCAGCTGGAGACTCGTGGGGGTACTCTCCGGCAACGACAATCCATATAACGAGTGGCGACCGGGAGAAAATATCCAGAAATCTACACAAAAACTCTGTAATATTCCTCCATACTGCTCGTCCGCTGCAATCCAAGTGTCCTGAAGTGGCGACATCCAGAGTTTACTCGAAACGACGTCATTTAGTACATTTTTCTAGCCTAAACAGTCACTATTCTATGTTTACACGCAGGACACTTGGATTGCAGCGGACGAGCAGTATGGAGGAATATTACAGAGTTTTTGGGTAGTTTTCTGGACATTTTCTCCCAGTCGCCACTTAAGCTCGTTTAGCATGAATAAATGTTACCTTTTTTTAATGTTTGCCTTTGTGTGATTACATCATTGGAATCAGTTTGTTTAAAAATCACATTATCTTATACAAACTGTATTGTTTTGATGCCATAATTTGCCTTAACACACTATGCACTGTATCAATTTTTGAATCGAGAATCGTTTGAATCGAGAATCAGTTGAATCGAGAATCGATTCTGAATCGAATCGTGACCCGAATCGGAATCGAATTGAATCTTGAGACACCCAAAGATTCACACCCCTAGTTATTACTATGCGTCGTTACTACGTGTCGTCTCGATGTGTCGTTTGACAACGTCGTTGCTATGCGTCGTCTGACAACGTCGTTATGCCTGGCTACCTGGTGGCACTGGGCGCCCCTTTCCCGGCTTACCTGCGTGGTCGGCAGAGGGAACCTCCCAGCAGAGCTGTACCACTTCAGTATTGTCCCCTGACACTAATTTATTTTTCACGTTATATGGATTGTCGTTGCCGGAGAGTACCCCCGCGAGTCTCCAGCTGCACTTTGAGGAATAAGAAACTACACCGGACTTATCACCAGCATGTGGGTGAGTCGATAATGACTGAATTTTGTTTTAGAGTGAACTATTCCTTTAAACTGTCACCCCGGTTTAAAGTTAACTTTCACTTTCACTGATCCCTGTGTCGCAGCAGCTTCTTCTCTCCGTTTAAAGGTAATTTAACGGACATTTGAAATGTTTCACACTTTAATGACTCTTTGCTCATCTTGTCAGTGTTCACTTTTGTCCGCTTGTTGGCTAAAAACAGCAGAAATCCGCTCGTTCAAAACTAACTTCGTTTAAAACAAACTTCGATAGAAGTCAGCTCAGAGGAAACCGCTTTCCGCCATTTTGTATGTGAAATAAGAGTAGAAGGGGAGTTAGTTGGTCAGTATCTGAACACAGAGTGGTTGTCACTGTGTAGCTCCACTTACTGATGACTGAAGACGAGCCGCCGCTCTCCCGCTGTCTGACGCACTAAACGCGGCTGGAGAGCAGCTGTTCGCCTGGATGTGGGAGCTGGCGGTGCTGAGGGGGCTGCAGCACCCCCTAAAACGAGGCTGTAACATATGCCGAATTTACAAGAAGGCCCGAATCATTAAGAATTTGTCATCGGCAGTGTTTCACACAGTTTATAAAGGTTCTCTTAACTCAACAACTCACAAAATGGAGCGATTTTTCAAGGGAGTCTGGGGACTTCCTCTCCCTCCTCCTCTCCCTGCTGCTGTTGACTGTAGCTGATGTGATGTATAATATGTTGGTGTTCAGGTTCTTGTTAATAATGATCAGATACATGTTATCCTGCAGATTCAAATGAGTCCAAACACATGAATGTGGCCCACCATTTACTATGATGTCATTATACAGACTGAGCAGTGGCGGAGCCAGAAATTTTTCATTGGGGTGGCCAGGGTGAGACCATTACTTAAATAGGGGTGGCAATATGTAGATACCAGAAGCATCTAGATGGCTGTTTCAATATTATATTTTTACTTATTAATTTTTTTCAATGTGAATTTGGGAAACAGTGGGCCTGCCACCATTCAGATTGTTTTTTTTAAATATATTTTTTGGCTTTTTATGCCTTTATTGATAGCACAAGGTAGAGAGAGACAGGAAAGGGGGAGGCAGAGAGAGGGGGAATGACATGCAGGAAAGAGCTGCCTGATGCGGGATTTGAACCGGAGCCGCCTGCGGTGAGGACTATAGCCTCTACATGGGGCGGCTGCTCTGCACTGCGCCACTGGCCGCCCCCAGATCAATTGGATTGTTAACAGGAAATCTCCACAAATGTAAATATTAGGCTAATAAACTTCATTAATCAGCTTGTTCCCACTGTCCTAGATTAATACATTCCATTTCTTCTTTTAGTGTCTTGTTTCCCCAAGAACAAAATCTGTGCAAGTCAAGAAGTCAGAAATAAATGTACTTTTATTTATATATTAAAGATGATGTAGATTAAAATGTTAAATTATTTAATGTTAAATTAAAATAAAATGTCTACAAGCATAACAATAAACAGCGTCTTTAGACTGGGAGTATTCGATCCGTGTGTTGGGTATACCATGAGGCATTGAAACTTCTTTGTCTGTCCCCAGAGACTGTCCTCGGGAAAACTTTTAGGGATGGCTGGACAGGTGCATCGGCCCTTGATCTGGAGATGTCTAAAACAAGAAAAAACACTATAAGCCATCATAACCATGTGCTCAAACATTTTTATAGATCAATGTCTAATATGTATGATGATGATGCAAACTGCCAAAAAAAAAAACACGAGAAGAAAAGCAGAGTGCCAACAGAGCAAGAGAAAAGTCTTAGCATGTGTGTCTGTTGTTTGAGTCTGAGCGCGAGTCTGTGAGTGTGGATCTGTGAATGTAAGGGTCTGTGTGATAGTGCCATTTAAGATCACTTTTACTTAGTTTGTAGAAAACATTTTAAGAACAAATTTTAATATTGAAACTAATCCTTTTCACAGTTAGTTTTATGTTACTCCATGGGCCGTTGTTAAAACTATTACTAATGTAATACAATACTGCTAAAAAAAATAAATAATTTATTACTTTAACAGCTCAGGAATGTTCAACGCAGCAAACTTTTATTTGTGCACTTTTCTGCAGAGATGGAAATTAAAAATGCTGATTCATCAATTAATATATTTATATATTTATGGCAAGGCAAGGCGATTTTATTTGTATAGCCCATTTTTACAAACAGTTTGTCACAAAGGGCTTTACATAGTAACATAACAACATCCTCTACCCTTAGACCCTCATATTGACTGAGGAAAAACTCCGGAAACCCTTTTAACAGGGAAACATTGGAGAAACTTCAGGGTGAGCAACAGAGGAGGGATCCCTCACCCAGGACAGGCAGACATGCAATGGATGTTGTACACAGACAGAAAACAATTTACAACACATAAGAACGTGAAAGCATAAAAAATCCACAGATTAACAGATTATTAGAATAATCATTAGTTGGAGTTCTAATTTATATACCTGTAGGAGGCCCTGTCACCCCAGGGTTGTTCACTGTCTCCTGCTGTGGGTCTGGTCTGTTGACACCTGTCAGTTGAACCACACACAATAAAATATTAATAGGAGGATTTGGTCATGTCGGGTTTAAATTATACTATACTATTACCAAACATTGTTACTTAGAATGTGATGAATAATTGCAATACACAAAGTAAACAGTAGCTGTGGGCATACCTACCTTGTGATGAGCCCTGCATGGGTTCTGTGGTGAGAGTGTCTGAAACACAAATGTTGAAACTGTCAGTAAGTCTTAATGATTTCATGAAGCATCATTACATATAACATTATAGATGATGCAAAAGGCAGAAACGGCAGGCAGTCACAGTGTGCTGTAACGTTAGCTACCTGTGGATCTGTGTTCTTCCCTGCTGACTTCATTTTCATCCTGTTCCTGTCTGTCCTCAACACTGTCCCTCCTTCCAA
Organism: Pagrus pagrus; assembly: GCF_965226575.1. Taxonomy (NCBI): domain Eukaryota; kingdom Metazoa; phylum Chordata; class Actinopteri; order Spariformes; family Sparidae; genus Pagrus; species Pagrus pagrus. The sequence goes on along the minus strand of NC_140205.1, from coordinate 20,494,416 downwards.
CTTTCCCTGTCTTTCTACTGATGTAGCAGGTAATCTTTCTTTTCATTTTGCCTGACAGGTAAGGAGAGCAGCAAAATACATTAAGTTACCACACGACTATCGTTATCTGAGTGTGTATGCTCATGCATGCTGCTGCAGAGAGTAGCACTGTCTATGTCTACTGAACATGTGAGAAGACATTTGTCTATGTCTATTAAACGTTGAACTGTCCTTGTGTCATTTGACTTTGTCATTACGTCATGATGTGTCATTTGACAAAGTGTTGTTATGATGTGTGTTGTGATGTGTTGTTTGACAGTGTCATTATGATGTGTGTTATGGCGTGTCGTCTTGATGTGTCGTTGCTATGCGTCGTTGCTATGCGTCGTTGCTATGCGTCGTAACTATATGTCTTTACTACGTGTCGTCTTGATGTGTCGTTTGACAACGTCGTTGGTATGCGTCATTACTAGGGGTGGGGGAATAAATCGATTCACATAAGAATCGCGATTCTAATCATCCACAATTCTGAATTGATTCATAAACTTCAAAAATCGATTTAAAAAAAAAAATATATATATATATATTTTTTTCTATTTTGAAAAATCACACAAAACACCAATTTGTGTTATTTGTGTACAGTTTATTTTTTTCTGGGAGAAAAAGGCAGCTGACCTAAGCTTTTATTTAGGCAATTTTATTTATGCAAGTTATTTCTTGTACAGTAAGTAAGTTTTTATTTGTTTAGCATGAATAAATGTTACCTTTTTTAATGTTTGCCTTTGTGTGATTATATCATTGGAATGAGTTTGTTTAAAAAACACATTATCTTATACAAACTGTATTGTTTTGATGCCATAATTTGCCTTAACACACTATGCACTATATACATTTTTGAATCGAGAATCGGTTGAATCGAGAATCGATTCTGAATCGAATCGTGACCCTAAGAATCGGAATCGAATTGAATCGTGAGACACCCAAAGATTCACACCCCTAGTCGTTACTATGTGTCGTTACTATGTGTCGTTACTACGTGTCGTCTCGATGTGTCGTTTGACAACATTGTTGCTATGCGTCGTCTGACAACGTCGTTATGCCTGGCTACCTGGTGGCACTGGGCGCCCCTTTCCCTGCTTACCCTTCGTGGTCGGCAGAGGGAACCTCTCAGCAGAGCTGTACCACTTTAGTATTGTCCCCTAACACTAATTTATTTTTCATGCATCATAGCCTACTAACAAGAACAATCTGAATAAAAGTCAAAATATAGAAGTTTCACACAAAATTACACTGGAAACACAGGGCCAACAGTCACCAGTGTCCATTGCAACACTGCCCTCCAAGAAAAGTCCCAATTCTGGCAATAAACACAGTTCGTGGCTTGTTGCATTAAGGAGTGTCCACTGAACTTCAAAGTTTACTGAGTAGGCAGGCAGGCATAACGACGTTGTCAGACGACGCATCAAGACGACACGTAGTAAAGACACTGTCAAACAACACGTTAAAACAACATTGCCAAACTACAGATCAAGACAACACGCCATAACACACATCATAATGACACTGTCAAACAACACATCACAGCACACATCATAACAACACTTTGTCAAATGACACATTATGACGACACAATGTAATGACAAAGTCAAATGACACAAGGACAGTTCAACGTTTAATAGACAATAGACAATAGACAAATGTCTTCTCACATGTTCAGTAGACATAGACAGTGCGCATGACGACATATTTTTGGCACAAATGGAACCCCATAGCTAACCGTCTTTTTAGATGATGCACACTAATGTGTATATTATCTGTAATAGCAAGGCATAATGCTATTTCAGCCTGTGTCAGGCCTTGATTGAAAAGATATGTGACGTGGTGATCGATATGCTCCTGCTCCTCTGACATTGCTACACTGAATGATTCCGTATATATATCATCTACAAGAATACATCAGAATGTATTAATGATATTTAGTCTTGATCATCTGAATGTGTAAATAAGATACGTGTCAAGTAAAGTTATAAAGTAGCATGAAGTGGAAATATGTGACTGAACCTCAGAATTGTAGTTGCGTATAGTACTCGAGTAAATGTACTTTCCTCCACTGTTACTAGTGTGTCTAGATCAGTGATTACAGTCGTGTCTCGCTGGTTAAACTGGTGTTCAGAGCAGAGGACTCACTTCCAGTCTGATGGCTCCATGACACCATCTAGCGGACCGACAGTAGAAGTGCAGCATTCATGTGACACTGATATGAAGCAGCCAATCAGTGGAGGAGCAGCTGATGTTCTGAGAGGAGACATGATGTAAAGGCTGATTTCAGTTGATGTGCAGATGAATGATTTGTGTTTCCTCTCCAAATGAAAGTGTGTGTGAGTTGAGCAGCATGAATCAGTGTGAGGACAGAGAGGAGGGAGGCCCTCCCTCTAAAACCACTGGACCTGGACCTGGACCTGAACCTGGACCTGGACTTGGACCTGAACCAAGCTGTGTGTCCTTCAAGAGTGACAAGTCAATGAATGAGATCTTTAATTTTAAAGGACAACAACCTCCTGCTGTAAATAGGTGAGCTGTTAATAACATTAATATGTGACTGATTCGTGCTTTAACTGTGGAGAAAGATGTTTTTTGAAACCTGATGTTTATTTTCAGCTTCGTTCTTCTTCACTTAAGTTTATATTGTCACTTTAGAAAGCGGCCCAATAGAACCAGTCTTCAACTCTTCATTTCACTTTATTGAATTAGTTTGGTCCAATATTCTCTGAGGTTTATTCCTCATGTTTTCCACTATTTTATGGACAGAAGCTTCTGTGTCTGAAGACTAGAAAGTAACATCTCTGGTGGGCTTCTTCTCTGTCCAACATTTGATTGATTGATTGATTGATTGATAATTAATTTTAAACAAGAACATTCATCAGACAGACAGTAAGTTGTTGTCATGTTGCTCTCTGTAGATGTTTGTCTTCATTAAATCCAGTCTGACCAGTTGTCCTGATGATCTTCATGTTCTCAGAGTGATGATGAAGGTTAGAGCAGGATTAGTATTAAAGGACAGGTTCACATGTTTTCATGTCCGTCCCTAAACAACTCTGACACTCCAGTGTTCCTCCTGTGTACCAACAGCAGTGACTCACCTCCTGCTGAAATCTGACCCCTGCTGCTGAGGAGAGGAGAGGGCTGTGTGTTATCAGGGTGTCCGCGGGGTTGTAAACGGTATTAAAAGGTAGTAAATGAAATTAGCAAAAATTAAGGCCATTAAAAAGTATTAAAAAGTAATAAATGTCATCTGACGAGGTATTACATTTTCGAACCACTATCCAACTATGAGTTTTTTTTCCATTTGTGGTAAGTGCAGGCCTATCTCCTAAAAATCGCGTGAATTTATTTATATAAATGATATGTGTGAGTAGGACCTGAGAGGTATCAATGATGTGAAGTCAGACAGTGTGCGACGCGGTAAAACTATTTGCGCCTCAGTCTATGCTCCAACCGGATAGCACACGGCTGGCTTGCTGCCAAAAGTTTCCAAAAGTTAGCTACGATTGACGAAGTCATGGGGAAATGTAATTTTTCGGACCTCTGGTTAGAGGAATAGAGATTCAAAGACTGGCTTAGGCCAGTAGTTGGTAACAGCCGAGAGGCGTATTGCCACGTCTGTAAAAAGACAATGAATATCACCTGGATGGGAGCGAATGCTGTCAAGTCACACATGGAGTCTAATAGCCACCAAACAAGAATGCACGGACGTAGTGAGCAACTACCAATTTTGATGTTCTGCGCTAGTGCGATGGCTACATCGCCACAAACCTCCACCGCTCTCCCGCAAGCCACTGCCAGCGGTAGGCTTACCAGCACCTTGAGTAGACCTACACAGACGTCAGACAGCAAACTCTATGTCTCTCTCTCTCTTTCTCTCTCTCTCTCTCTCTCTCTCTCTCTCTCTCTTTGTGTGTTTCTGTGTACGTGTGAAATGTGTCTGCAGAATTCTGCATGAAAAGACTCTGTTGGATGTTTGTTTCTCTCTCTCTTTCTCTCTCTCTCTCTCTATTTTGTCTTCATTGAGATAGAATGATAGTGAAAGAAAGAGTGTAGCGCTGGAGAAGTGGTGTGTGCTCTTCCTACACATAACAATGAAATCATTTTTTGTCTTGGGTTAGGATTAAATAACAAATAATTGTGTATAGGTCAGTGTTTTGATTGAGGCAAAAAAGTAACAAAGTATCCAGTAATATTATGTACTTGATTGTAATTGTAAGCATTACTATACTTATTCACTCAGAAAGTTGTAACAAAATGACAGTAGTCCGTTACTTTATTATTAGTTACCCCCAACACTGAAGTTCGAAAGGTTGCCACTACAGTTGCAGCACGAAGTTGTGTTGGTATTAAAAAATATTGTGAAGGTATTAAAAAAGGTATTAAAAGGTATTAAAGTCAACTTAAGAATTTCTCTATATACCCTGGTTATATCTAACCGTACAAGGGCCTGACCGATCTGGACTTTGTGGGGCCGGTACCGAATCCCATATTAACGAGTAAAAAACTCTGATAACTAATACAGTATATCGCCCGATTAAACTTTTTAATTTTTCAAAGAATAAATAAAAACAAATAACTTATTTTCTGATCTCTTAAACATAGTTCAAACACTTGAGACAAAGATATGAACTGAAGGCAGAACATTTTACAATATTTATTAAATATGCAAAAAAAAAAGTGTTAGAAATACGCCTAAAGTTACGTGAAGCATTTTGAAACTCAGATGTTTTGTGTGTGTGTTCAGTATTTTTTCTTACTGCAAGGCATGTTTACATGAATATAGCTTATGTTTACAAATGATGAATTTATTATTATCTTTATGTTTAGGTAATAGATCGCTGTATAAGCAACATAATAAGTAAAGTCACTGGCAAAACATTATTTGAAATACACCTCTTTGATGCCCTCTAGATGTTAACTCACATGTTCTCTACTCTGTCATCATGAACCATGAAGTCATCATGAACCATGAAGTCATTATGAACCATGAAGTCGTCATGAACCATGAAGTCATTATGAAGTCATCATGAACCATGAAGTCATCATAAACCATGAAGTCATCATGATCCATGAAGTCATCATGAACCATGAAGTCATTATGAACCATGAAGTCATTATGAACCATGAAGTCATCATGATCCATGAAGTCATCATGAACCATAAAGTCATCATGATCCATGAAGTCATCGTGAACCATGAAGTCATTATAAACCATGAAGTCATTATAAACCATGAAGTCACCATGAACCACGAAGTCATTATGAACCATGAAGTCATGAAGTCACCATGAAGTCATCATGAACCATGATGTCATTATGAACCATGAAGTCATGAAGTCACCATGAAGTCATCATGAACCATGAAGTCACCATGAAGTCATAAAGTCATCATGAACCATGATGTCATTATGAAGTCATTATGAAACATGACGTCATGAAGTCACCATGAAGTCATGAAGCCACCATGAAGTCATCATGAACCATGATGTCATTATAAACCATGAAGTCATTATGAAGTCATTATAAACCATGAAGTCACATGAAGTCATCATGAACCATGGAGTCATTATGAAGTCATTATGAACCATGAAGTCAACATGAAGTCATTATCAATCATGAAGTCATTATGAAGTCATTATGAACCATGAAGTCAGCATGAACCATGAAGTCATTATAAACCATGAAGTCATCATGAACCACGAAGTCATTATGAACCATGAAGTCATGAAGTCACCATGAAGTCATCATGAACCATGAAGTCACCATGAAGTCATAAAGTCATCATGAACCATGATGTCATTATGAAGTCATTATGAAACATGATGTCATGAAGTCACCATGAAGTCATGAAGCCACCATGAAGTCATCATGAACCATGATGTCATTATAAACCATGAAGTCATTATGAAGTCATTATAAACCATGAAGTCACATGAAGTCATCATGAACCATGGAGTCATTATGAAGTCATTATGAACCATGAAGTCACCATGAAGTCATTATCAATCATGAAGTCATTATGAAGTCATTATGAACCATGAAGTCAGCATGAACCATGAAGTCATTATAAACCATGAAGTCATCATGAACCACGAAGTCATTATGAACCATGAAGTCATGAAGTCACCATGAAGTCATCATGAACCATGATGTCATTATGAACCATGAAGTCATGAAGTCACCATGAAGTCACCATGAACCATGAAGTCACCATGAAGTCATGAAGTCATCATGAACCATGATGTCATTATGAAGTCATTATGAAACATGAAGTCATGAAGTCACCATGAAGTCATGAAGTCACCATGAAGTCATCATGAACCATGATGTCATTATAAACCATGAAGTCATTATGAAGTCATTATGAACCATGAAGTCACATGAAGTCATCATGAACCATGGAGTCATTATGAAGTCATTATGAACCATGAAGTCACCATGAAGTCATTATCAATCATGAAGTCATTATGAAGTCATTATGAACCATGAAGTCATTATAAACCATGAAGTCATTACTAACCATGAAGTCATCATGAACCATGAAGTCATTATGAACCATGAAGTCATTATGAAGTCATCATGAACCATGAAGTCATCATGAATCATGAAGTCTTCCTCCACAGAGTCGACCAGGAGAGCTCAGAGGTTCCCAGAGGTCAGTCTGCCCAGCAGCATCAAACACACCTGGACTCCATATTTATGGTCTGTACATGAACAACAACTACTGTAACTTCTGGTCTGTTCACAATAATCTCCATGCTGCACTTAACAGACCAGTGATCTGATGTTTGGCTCCATGATTTTAAATTGTCTCATTCACGTAATATTCTGTTCCAGCTGCTGGAGGAGAACATTGTCACTTTTGTGAAGAACGAGCTGAAGAAGGTCCAGAAGGTTCTGAGTTCAGATTACCCAGAATGCTTAGAGAGTCAGAGAGAGGATGAGGAGGTGTTGGATGGTGAGGATGAAGAGCAGAGGAGGAGCAGCAGAGAGGCATTTCTGAAGATCACACTGAACTTCCTGAGGAGAATGAAGCAGGAGGAGCTGGCTGACTGTCTGCAGAGCAGTAAGAGGATTTCTCTACAGATTTAACATGATGGATAAATGAGAAGTTTCCTGATGTCTGATGATGATGATGATGATGATGATGATACAAAATCTGTTTCTTTAGGGGAAGGAAATTGTCATATTTTCTTTATAAATAACTTAATGATCTTGTTTGTTGTGTTTTTATTCAGGAAGTCATTCTGGAGTTTGTGATCGTAAACTCAAATCTAACCTTCAGAAGAAGTTCCAGTGTGTGTTTGAGGGGATCACTAAAGCAGGAAACCCAACCCTTCTGAATCAGATCTACACAGAGCTCTACATCACAGAGGGAGGAACTGCAGAGGTCAATGATGAACATGAGGTCAGACAGATTGAAACAGCATCCAGGAAACCACACAGACCAGAAACAACAGTCAGACAAGAAGACTTCTTTAAAGCCTCACCTGGAAGAGATGAACCAATCAGAACAGTGATGACAAAGGGAGTGGCTGGCATCGGGAAAACAGTCTTAACACAGAAGTTCACTCTGGACTGGGCTGAAGACAAAGCCAACCAGGACATACAGTTCACATTTCCATTCACTTTCAGAGAGCTGAATGTGCTGAAAGAGAAAAAGTTCAGCTTGGTGGAACTTGTTCATCACTTCTTCACTGAAACCAAAGAAGCAGGAATCTGCAGCTTTGAAGAGTTCCAGGTTGTGTTCATCTTTGACGGTCTGGATGAGTGTCGACTTCCTCTGGACTTCCACAACACTAAAATCCTGACTGATGCCACAAAATCCACCTCAGTGGCTGTGCTGCTGACAAACCTCATCAGGGGAAACCTGCTTCCCTCTGCTCGCCTCTGGATAACCACACGGCCTGCAGCAGCCAATCAGATCCCTCCTGGGTGTGTTGACATGGTAACAGAGGTCAGAGGGTTCACTGACACACAGAAGGAGAAGTACTTCAGGAAGAGATTCAGGAATGAGGAGAAGACCAGCAGAATCATCTCCCACATCAAGACATCACGAAGCCTCCACATCATGTGCCACATCCCAGTCTTCTGCTGGATCACTGCTACAGTTCTGGAGGATGTGTTGAAGACCAGAGAGGGAGGACAGCTGCCCAAGACCTTGACTGAGATGTACATCCACTTCCTGGTGGTTCAGGCCAAAGTGAAGAAGGTCAAGTATGATGGAGGAGCTGAGACAGATCCACACTGGACTCCAGAGAGCAGGAAGATGATTGAGTCTCTGGGAAAACTGGCTTTTGAGCAGCTGCAGAAAGGAAACCTGATCTTCTATGAATCAGACCTGACAGAGTGTGGCATCGATATCAGATCAGCCTCAGTATACTCAGGAGTGTTCACACAGATCTTTAAAGAGGAGAGTGGACTGTACCAGGACAAGGTGTTCTGCTTCGTCCATCTGAGTGTTCAGGAGTTTCTGGCTGCTCTTCATGTCCATCTGACGTTCATCAACTCTAGTGTCAATCTGATGTCAGAAAAACAAACAACAGACCGTCAGTCTGCAGAGACAAGTCTCTACCAGAGTGCTGTGCTCAAGGCCTTAGAGAGTCCAAATGGACACCTGGACTTGTTCCTCCGCTTCCTCTTGGGTCTTTCACTGGAGACCAATCAGACTCTCCTCCGAGGTCTGCAGACACAGACAGGAAGGAGCTCACAGACCGATCAGGAAACAGTCGATTACATCAAGAAGAAGTTAGAAGAGACTCTGCCTGCAGAGAGAAGCATCAATCTGTTCCACTGTCTGAATGAACTGAACAATCGTTCTCTGGTGAAGGAGATCCAACAGTACCTGAGATCAGGACGTCTCTCCACAGATAAACTGTCTCCTGCTCAGTGGTCAGCTCTGGTCTTCATCTTACTGTCATCAGAAAAAGATCTGGACGTGTTTGACCTAAAGAAATACTCTGCTTCAGAGGAGGCTCTTCTGAGGCTGCTGCCAGTGGTCAAAGCCTCCAACAAAGCTCTGTAAGTGTGGAAAAGTTTTTTCAGAATGCAGTTAATGTGCTGTTATTGACCCAAATAGAAATAATGTTCCTTTTCTGCTCATTATTCTTTATCCAGGCTGAGTGGCTGTAACCTCTCAGAGAGAAGCTGTGGAGCTCTGTCCTCAGTTCTCAGCTCCCAGTCCTCTAGTCTGAGAGAGCTGGACCTGAGTAACAACAACCTGCAGGATTCAGGAGTGAAGCTACTTTCTGCTGAACTGAAGAGTTCACACTGTGTCCTTGAAACTCTCAGGTCAGGATTCATTATTCTATTTCATTATTTCCTGTGACTTTCCAATTGGAGCAGGTCTAGACCAGAAGAGAAGTCAGAGGATCACCAAAGTAATTACAGTTCATCCTGATGGAAGCATGAATGCATTTTCTATAAAATGTGGGTCTGTCAGTCTATTCTGCACTTTGGTTCAGACTTACTAATCTCAACAACCATTGGATGGATTGTCATGAGGTTTGGTTCAGACATCCATGCTCCCCTCAGGATGAACTGTAATTACTTTGGTGAACCTCTGACTTTTAATCTGGTGCCATCATCAGGTCATCATTTTAATCTGCATAATATGTTGGTTCATGCACAAGTATTTGCAAAACTAATGGCATTTCCATCAGTTTCAGTTATACTTTGTGTTTAGTGCTAATTAGTAAATCAGTGAAAACTAAGATGATGAATATAATAAATGTTAAACCCATTTTGAATCATCAGGACCCTCAGCTGATCTGTGTGTGTTGTTTTGTGTGTCTGCAGGCTGTCAGGCTGTCTGATCACAGAGGAAGGCTGTACTTCTCTGGCCTCAGCTCTGGACTCCAACCCCTCCCATCTGAGAGAGCTGGACCTGAGCTACAATCATCCAGGAGACTCAGGAGTGAAGCTTCTGTCTGCTCGACTGGAGGATCCAGGCTGGAGACTGGACACTCTCAGGTATGAAGAGTCCCGCTGCAGCCGCAGACAGTCAGTGTGAGACTGTATCTCGACTGTAGATGGTTCAGTGTCGGGAGGTCTGCTTCGTTTACTCCACCTCCAGTTCAGTTCAGTTCAGGAGAAAAGGCAGCATAGCTTGAAGCCAAGAGTTACAAGTGAAGAGAGGAAGATGAGAAGAAGAGATGAAGATCAGTGACCAGGAGAGTCTTGGCACTAACACTAAAGTTACACCCAGTGTGCGAAATACCCGTCAATATTCGGGGGGGTCCCCATCTCCCAATTGTTGCGCAATACTGAAATACATTTTCTCAATATGCAGTAGGCCTATAACATTACAATATTTCATGGATGCAAGCCAAGACAATCAGTCTATAGCCTACATGACAACCAGGGGCGCCGCCAGGGATTTTGGGCCCCATGCAGAGAAATCTAATTGGGCCCTTGTATAGGCCGGCGAAAAAATTTGATGCTGTGTTATGTAAAACTATGCATTTTAATGATATTTTTGACTATCATTCCCATATTTGTGAAAAGAACAACATGACAGTTACTTGGTCACTGCTCACTACCTTGTAGTCCCACATGCAGGTCTAATTTATCTCTTATCTCTTTTATCTTTAACTGTAGACTCACAGGTGGTGGCGTTGGATTTGGGGTGAAAAAATACATATATGGGGCTATATGGTCGTTGCGATTTAATCTTCTGATTTCCAGAAAATATAAACATTTCTCTGATTGTATTGAGAGTTGTATTGAGTCACACAGTCTGCATGTGCATGTCTATCTCCCTGGCTGTCTCTGAAACTGAGGGTCATGTAGTTCATGATGTTAAGCTTTGCTAGGTCATAGACATCTTGAAATTGAAATGAATCCACTGATACCAAACATATCATGCTAGCTTACTGGGAAAGGAGCTAAATATCGCTCCAAATTTGAACTGTTTTTACCGCGAGGTCGGCGACCTCAATGTGAAACGATTACTTGTAATAATAACTTTCAGTCACCACTTAATGAGGTATGAGATGAGGATGAGGAACCTGCTGCTGCTGAAACTGAGCTAGATACAACAAGCCAAACAGCACCAAGCTCTCTCTAAGACCACAACCAACCACAGGGCCTACATAACTTGCGGTCTTTCCATTCGCCCACCTGCTTCGTTGTCCAACCAGCCGCAGGTCACCTGTGCTAGCAGCAGTAGCAGCTAACGTTACCTCAGCACCTGCTGCGTCTTCGGAGCACTCGGCCTCAACTTCACGTTGTTCTTCTGGGGAGTCACTGGGTGGGAGAGGGTCCTCTGTTCTGGTAGCGAGTGGGCCCACTGCGCTAGCTGCACCTGCATCGTCTTTCGGTGCCTTTTCATCTCTGAGTGAAGTTTGTGAGTGATACACTCTGGTTTAGCTTTCGCTTGCTAGCCATGTTTAGTATGACTTCTCAACTAGTGATGTTATGTTCGTGAACGATTCGTTCAATATGAACTAATCTTTTTTATGACTCAGGAGTAATGAGTCATCTCAGTGAGTGATTCGTTCATTTTCATGCAGTACCTTCCCTCGCCACATGGCAGCTGCATAAGCTCAGTCAGGAGGACAGGAAACCAAAATGATTAGTTCACGACTCACTCAACTGTGCGTCCGTCCTCAGGTCCTCGTTCATTTGTCACGTGACAAAGCACTGTGTGACGAGCAGTAAGCACAAACGTTCGTTCATAGGTCTATGGATCGTTCATACGGATCGTTCATACGGATCGGTCTCTCGTTCATTTGTCACGTGACTGGCAGCTCACGCTCAACAGTTCGTTCTTGTTCGTTCTCGTTCATCCGGATCGTTCATTTGTCACGTGACAGGCAGCTCACGCTGAACGGTTCATTCTCGTTCGTTCTCGTTCATCCGGATCGTTCATTGGTCACGTGACAGGCAGCTCAGGCTGTGTGACGAGCAGTACGTTCGTTCTCGGATCGGTCTCTCGTTCATTTGTCATGTGACAGCTACCTAGTCACTGTCGTGCTGTTAAACAACAATGGCAGGGAGGATACAGGATACAGTCACTTTATTGTGGTGTGTATTTGCTTTCCTAGGTTTTCATATGGTTTTAATTGCTTGTGGCATTTTGTTTATTATGCTTTGTCAGCTGAAGCAAACCATGTTGCCTTCAGTGTTAAGTGTTTGAGAACCGCAGTCTTTTTTACAATGCCCACAAGAGGGCTACAGCGCCACCCGCTGTAAAAATGAACAAAATGAACGAAATGACTCAAAAAAAGATTAGTTCAATTTACTGTTCGAGAGTAAAAGATCCGAGTCAGTAAAAAGAGTCGAACTTCCCAACACTATTCTCAACGTCACGTCTTTCTTCTGTTTGGCGCACATGGCCAATTTGCATACGTGCGCAGGACAGCTGCTCCGCTTGGCAACAAATACAACATATCTGTGAATAAATGTTTTGAATTCTGAATACTGGACATGGTGAGCTTAAACACATTTTAGTGACCATTAGTGACAATAAAATATTTTATTTTTTATTTTTTAGACAAAATTTGAGACCCCCTTCAAATATTGCTTTTGAGGCTTTCAGGGGGTCTCATGGGTTAATGGGGGGGGGGTTCAAGCCCCCGCGGACCCCCCAAATTTCGTACACTGGTTACACCTCTTTTTTCAGACTAGTTCAGTGCCTGTTCAAAATGTGCCTGTCTGATTTGTTGGCCTCTGGTTTTGCTGCTTGATGAACTGCTCATCCAAACTACTTCACACTCACACTGATTGCAGAGGGTTATCAAAACATTAACATTACATCTAATTTCCACCATGTCACTGTTGTGGTATGATATTAATAATAACAACAGACCCTCTGTGTCAGATGTCTGATCAGAAAATACTGAACCTCAAATTCAAAAGATTTCTGTGACACATGAATGAATTGAAACACTGAATGTCATAGAAACTCTTTCCCTGAACTGGAGAATCAGTTTTTTGCCAAAGTGCTTGACTTTGAACTTAAAATGGTTCTGACATGGATCTTTATCAACACTGGAGTAACTGCATTCTAGATCATCACTGACAAGTGTATTTGTGCCTCAGTGTGAAACGATTTACAGACTGTAACAACTGTCTGTGGCATCAGTTTAAAGTGAACAGAAGATCCAGTCCAATAACAACGTTAGATGACACAAGGTGGAACATTCCCGTCACATTACCATAACAGCAGTAGTGCATAGATGAATTTAAGATGGGTCAGTGGTGCCGTCTTGGCTCCTGTCATGAGCAAACTGTTGCTCCAGCTGAGTTTGGGCTGTTTTGGGTAGTTCTCATTATAACAGCCTGCAGGGGCAGGACAGTTTCAGTGTTTTGCACCGTCAGCAAAATCAAAAGACAAATGAAAACATTCAGTGATCAATCATCTGCTCCATTGATTAACATGATATGTGACCTGTTCAGAGCTGCAGCTCTCTACAGTAGTTGGTGGACCTCTGGTTTAATGCTGTTGTAATGTACTTCAGCCTGGCTCGTAGCTGCTGACTCAGCTTCACTTTCAGCTGTTCTGGAGTCGTGTTAAGGTTCTGCTGGTGGAAATCTAATGTTTCCTGAATTTGCTGCTTCAAAATAAAAGCTTTCAAATGACTACATAATGCAGGACTTTTATTGTGAAGGATTTATAGGACGTGTTAAATTCAGGAAGATGCCGTGACAACGTTGCATGAATGGACTTTTAATTTCTCTTCTGTGGCAGCAAACAACACACATGGTTTCAGTTACTAACTGGGTCTATCACACACTTTATGGCCGACTACAGAAATAACATCGTGCACTTTACTGTGACTGCAGCAACGTGCTCGTAGCTCTGTCACATACGAGAGACTCACTCCTAGCAACACAACACAGAGTAGTGTTTGTTGTCACTAATTATAGGGCTGCAACTAACAACTATTTTCATAACCCATTAATCACATAAAAAGACAAAAGCTGATTTTTTTCTTTACATTTCCAGTATTTTATTCAAACAATAAAACATTGCTCTTACATTTTCCTCTTTAGTCTTGTTCAGTTCACTTTCAAACAACTCACAAATTGTAAAGCAACATAAATGTATTGTGTGGAAATGTCTCCATTATAAGATGCATTACGATGTAGAGACAGAGCAGAATCGAGAGTCTGCAGCTCACGTTGATTGTTGATTGTTCGGCCTCAGCTGGACAATAAAGTTACGTTGTGACGTTGCTCCCATGTTTTGAACTGTGGGAGGACTTCCAGCTAATGTTACTTATGTAGGAGGGATGTTGGAGGGAGGCAGAGATCATCTGAGAGTGATTTCTTTAAACGGACATCTCGGGACACATGTCAGACTTATAAACTTGCTGTGAAGAACGAACTGGACGAGACTTCTTCCTCACAACAATCACTAATCACGTCAGACATTTTCACCTGAAGCTAACGTCTGCAGCCATAAATAATAACTGTTACAGCAGCCCAGCTAATCAGCCAAGATCTGAGGAGGTGCTGTCAACTCTGCCGTCCAACTCTGAGAGAGGTGTGTGCAGCAGAGTCAGTAAATCTTTTATCTTAAAGCTGCCATGTGAAAACTATATTATTGTAGACACACATGAAAGACGCTGCAGATGGAAACATGTTTTGTTTGATTATTGAATAGATGCAGCTTTTATTTTGTAGCCTTCTGTAGTCTGATTATTGGAAGGACTTTCTGAATAAAAGGGGAATTTAAATGATGAAAAGTAGCCGTGTGCAGTGATATAGATCATTGAGGATGATAAAAAACACTGAGATGCATCGAGAATCGGTGACAGCGGAATCGTAATCAAATCGTGAGGCCAGTGAAGATTCACACCTCTAAAATGTTTGTTACATGACAATTGCAAAAGTGACTTTGGTTAAGCCATGCTCGGGAAAGACACATAGTCAATTGCTCTGCTCCAGTCGTTATTAAAAACAACTTCCCAACTCGAGAACTTCTACAGCAAAACTTCAAGAGGCAAGAAATGAGTGGGGGGTAATCACAGAGAGGACCTAAGAATCTGAGAGGGCGCGTAACTGAACAATTACAGCCCGACGAAAAACAAATGGAGCCGACAGATGAAGATAATGGCTACCCGCTAGCTAGCGGCGAAGTTGGTCAATCTAGAGACAAACTGCTCCAGGAAATGTCGAACATTTCTAAAAACATCTGCGACTTTAAGAACGACATACATTCAGCTGTCTTTGATTTTAAAGAGGATGTTAAAAAAGACTTCAAGGATGAATTAGCAATGCCGAGACAAGAGCTAAACCAGAAGCTAACTCCACGCTTCAAGCTCATGACCAGGCTATCACCGAGGCAGAGGAGCACATCTCGGACATGGAAACAAGCAGCGCTGTAACGAAAGAGGCTCTGCTGTGTCTGCTGAAAGAACAACGCAGGTTGCGGGAAAAAGTCATGGATCTGGAAAGCAGGTCCAGAAGAAATTGTAAGGTCGCCCAAGTCTACCTTGACCTGCAGTAATTATGGTGATTAACATGTTCTCTTGTGTAGTCTTTTTTGCCATAATTTTAATTACCATGATGTGGTTAATCGTATCAGGAGCCTATGGTCGGGGATCATTAATGGACACGGATCATTGATATGGACTGCTATTATTATTTTTATTTATTTTTTGGCAATGGTTAAATGGGGGAGAGGGGAAAGGTCGCAAGAGTTGATGCGCGCAGCAGGTGGGACCGGCGGAGTTTGGAGGACGTGGACAGCAGCGGTGTCCGGTGGATCTCCTCAGGATGAATAATCATCAAAACCAAAGCAGGATTATAATAACCACTGGAGTCTGCATGCCCGGGATCCTTTTGCCAAACGGGCCGGGTGAGCTTGGCGTTGGTTCGCCTCTTTTTGAGCTTTAGACTTACGGGCGGCTCGCCATGTTTCCACCTTGCAAGGTAGTTTTCTTTTGATACTTTCCCTTTCGGACCTAATTCTTTCTCGGACTCTTTCCGTTGGATGTCGGACATGTGAACTGTGGGGAGTTTTCGGGGTTATTGGGGGTTGTTGGCCAAATGTTTGATTGTATTGCGGTGTGCCTCTTTTCTTTTGTTAGGTGTATGTGTCCAGGTCGGACATAATTTAATTTATTCTCTGTTAATACAGTATATGGTAGCTAACCTCCTGTGTGTTTTCGTTTCTTTAGGTGTAAGGGAGAGTTTTGCCATTTAATTTTGGGGAGTTTAAAATTAGTTTTCGGCCAGCCGGTAGTGTCCATTGGCCGCATTTATCAGGTCCGTCCGTCCCCTTAGAATTTGCGTTGTACTTTTCCTTTGAGTGTTAATAGTTGAGGGAAATTATTACAAAATAACTTTCAGGTATATGGTGTACCGGAGGACTCCAAGGGTGACTTGAGGATAAAGTTTGTAGAAAACCTGCTGACCACGGAGCTCGTTCTCCCAGACGGTATGTCCCTGCAGATTCAATGGGCCCATAGAGCTTTGACACAGAAGCGAGGACCTGATGCTACACCTCGGTCTATCGTGATAAACTTCCTGCAGTTTGACCTCAAAGAAACTGTGTTGAAGTTGGCTTGGAAGAAGAAAATCCACTTAAACAACGAACAGATTTTCTTCGACCATGATTATGCTTATGAGGTGATGGAGAAACGCAGAGCCTACGGGGGAATTAAGAAAGTGTACACAGACCTACGAGGATGCACATCAGGCTGCACAGGAGCTGAGGGCACAGGGAATACAGGTGGCTGCCATCAGAGAGGACCCGGGCCCCATCCTGGAGGAGAGTATACTGAAGGCGTTCCCATGGCAACAGCCAACAGAGGAAAACAAATGGAGACGTGAGTGAAAGAAAGGCTCCAGGAGTTTAAGAGATCACCACTGAGTTGAAAGACTAGAAACTGCGCAGGACAACAAGTGAGCGGACTGAAAATTAAGAGAGGTAATCTGATCTTTCTTCTCCTCTCTCTCTTTATTTTGAATTATAATATTGATTTGTTGAAACTATTATAAATCACCGACTGAGCAAAACATCAGAGTTGGACATATTAGTGGATATGGAGTGCAGCTGCAGGCCAATCACTCCATCACTAGGGAGGGCCACAGCCATCGAGGAGGGGTTCTTCCCTCCACCATACTGATACGTGGGGAAGTTGAAGGGAATCTGTTTACCTTGTGTAATGTATACATTCCTCCTGGTTCAGAACCAGATTTCTAAATCCAAGTAATTGATAGAATTGCAACCGAATCACAAGGGACTCTAATGTGTGGAGGTGATTTTAATACTATTCTTATTCCAAAACTTGACTCCTCTGGAACAAGAATATCTCACCCCCAAAGAATAACAAAGAAAATTAACTCATTATCAGAAATAGGACTGATTGACATCTGGGGACATCTAACTCCATCCGTCAAAGACTATACTTTCTATTCATCTCCACACCAAACATATTCCAGGATTGACTATTTTTTACTATTTGGGACAGACAGTAGTAAGGTACAAAAATGCCACATTGGAAAAATTAATCTTTCGGACCATTGCCCACTGTATTTGTCCCTAGAAGTGACCCATAGACGGAAGCTTATACTCTGGAAATTAAATCCTAGTATATTGAATAAAAATAGGACAGAACAGTTTGCAAGAGAAATCCAAGACTACTTAGAATATAATGACAATGGAGAGGTGTCTCTGCCCGTGCTCTGGAAAAGCTCTGCAAAAATTCAAACAACTCAGCTTTGTTTGATGGCTTGTGACCATCCATCTTCTTCTTGATCACATTCTAGAGGTTTTCAATGGGGTTCAGGTCTGGAGATTGCGGCTGGTCATGACAAGGTCTTGATCTGGTGGTCCTTCATCCACACCTTGATTGACTTAGCTGTGTGGCATGGAGCATTGTCCTGCTGGAAAAACCAATCCTCAGAGTTGGGGAACATTGTCAGAGCAGAAGGAAGCAAGTTTTCTTCCAGGATAACCTTGTATGTGGCTTGATTCATGCGTCCTTCACAAACACAAATCTGCCCGATTCCAGCCTTGCTGAAGCTGAAGCACCCCCAGATCATCACAAATCCTCCACCAAATTTCACAGTGTGTGCGAGACACTGTGGCTTGTAGGCCTCTCCAGGTCTCCATCTAAATATTAGACAACCAGGTGTTGGGCAAAGCTGAAAATTGGACTCATCAGAGAAGATGAACTTACTCCAGCCCTCTATGGTCCAATCCTTATGGTCTTCTGCAAACCTCAGCCTGGCTCTTCTTTGCTTCTCATTGATGAAGGGCTTATTTCTAGCTTTACAGGACTTGAGCCCTGCCCCCACGATCCTGTTTCAAACCGTTCTCGCCATGCACTTCACCCCAGCTGCCATTTGCCATTCTTTTTGTAGGTCACTTGATGTCATCCTACGGTTGCTGAGTGACATTCAAATGAGTTGACGGTCATCCCGGTCAGTGGAGAGTTGTTTTCGCCCTCTGCCGGTCTGTAGCTTTGTTGTCCCCAATGTCTGCTGCTTAAGTGCAGAATCCTCATGTTTTTCGGTTTAGATGTATGTGCCCATGCAAAAACAAAGATGTAGTATAAGAAGACGCATGCTGTACAAGTAGGAGTGGGTATGGTGTGTATATATGTGAATATGTACCTATACTCCAGTACTATGTGTAAAATGAATGAGCTGTCGAGATAAGTAAGGGTGTGGGTACATGTGTCTGTGTATGCATATTGTATTTATGTTGATTCTCCTGTCTTATTTAACACTCAGATCCCCCCCATGTTATGTGTTTTGTGCCCAGTTGGCGCATGTGTGTTGTTTTGTATACCGAAAGAAAAACAAATAAAAAGTAAATTTAAAAAAAATGCAAAAGTAGAATATTGTTTGTTTTCTAAAGTGCACATAGCACTCCTTCATCCTCCACCATTGATAGTGGCCTCGTGTGTTAGCAGCATACTGAGGATAGCATCAGTCAGAACAGCTGCTGGCTGTGGTGTCATGGGGCGTCCCTCCTCAGAACGTAGTCACCCATGTTGAGTTACTTCTTTGTGAAGTGAGAGACACAGTATTACATAATATCAGTTAAATATCAGTTTGAGTTAATATTTGCTGATGTAAAGGGCAAATACAGATCAGGCCTGTACAATAAAACACAACAACAACAGAGCAGCACTTCCTCACAAAATGTGAAAAGTATCAACATATTAGAGAAACACATGTTAAACATGTAATAGATTACAAAGGGTTTGTTGAGCCAGTAGATGAAGAAACAACAGTCCTACTAGGGGAGAACCCAAAGAGCTGTGATCCAGCAGCAGTCTATGTTCTGCTGCCACAAACTGAGGGACAGTGAGTGACAGTCAGCTGAGAGTTGTTCCTGTTATATGTGATGACACTTATTATTTAGTGTTGTGCTGTTATTGTCAGCTTTGGTTATAGTTCTATCTATGGTGTGTTTTGATCTACTGTACTAGTCTTTACACTAGAATGTTCTTCTTCTTTATCTTCTCAATGTTCGTGCGCTTGCTTTGGCAACATGTTTGTGTTACATCGTGCCAATAAAGACATTTTTGAATTTAGAAAATGAAATAAAAAAATAAATGGACATTGTGAACGCAGCCTGAGCCATGCACTGAGAATAAAAAGGAAATGTAATATATATTTGAACAGAACAGATATGCTCAAGTTTCTGTTGTGAAGAAATAAAGACTTGACTTCAGACGATCTCTTACTATGACATGAAATATTCTAAAAACTCCTCCTATGTACTCCAGTGTCTCTGACTGTACTTCAGCTAATTACCCAACAGGGGGCGACACTGATCCATCACAAACCTGAGAGCACAGATGGAAGGTGTTTCTGTCCTAAACGTTTTTTAAATTGAAACCCGTAATGTAGCCGGGCCCTTATCTTGTGTTTGCAGGAACAACAGGTTTACTAATGGATGAAGTTTATCAGCTCCAAAAGTTCATCCTGTCCAAACTTGTGTCAGTCAGCCTGTCCAACAAACAAATACTGCTGCTCATTAAAGATACTGAACAATAAGTGACTAAAGGGACAGACACTACGGATCAGTGTAGACAGGTTAAGGGTTTGAAACATTTACTAAGTTACCGTGCCGAGTCTCCTTCACCCGTAGTGGCTCCGACGTGCTTTCTCTTCAGCTGCTCAGTGATGTGGTGCTACCTGCCATGTGAGAGCAGCTCTGCACATCTTGTAGCTGTTTTCTTTGAACACTTTAATATAAAGTGCTGCCACACTTTTGATGACATGGCTCGTACACGTTCCTCTTCTGTAACGTTTGTAGTTCCTGTTGCCTCCGTGGCCTCCGCTATATTGCAAATGCGTAACGGAGCTGATTCAGAAAGGAGACGGCGCGACTCCGAGTAGCTTCCTGTTTTGTCACCTGAGCTAACGCGAAGCGTGCCATTTGCTAGAACTGCCGCACTGAATGTGTTTTCCTGACGTATCTTCCGCTCTACCGTCTTTGACTATGAAGTGAAACAGCTCGCTCCGTGCCACAGCGCCTGCATCACAACGTAAACCAACTAATCCACGATGAAACTGGTTGGCAGCTGTTTTTAAAATGGATTCAATGGGTTAGTTGTCGCAGCCCTAAAAAATTCCAATATTGAATTCAAAGTCAACACTGCACTTCTTTGAGTCCTCAGCGACAAACCTGCCAAGTATAAAGTAGATTGGATGAACGGTTCTGGAGACATGTGAACCACAGACAGACAGAAAGAAAGACAGATTCCTGGCTTTATAGTCAGATGTTCCTCTGTCACATCTGGACACATCATGTTTACCACAGCAGATTTCAAACTAAGAGACATTTTCTGTCATTTTTTCTGCTTTTAATAGCATCAAACATGACATGAAGTTCTCCTCACAGTAACTATTACTGCTGTAATGTACATCAGATATCAATCCAGCACCAAACTATAGTACCATGAACATGTCAACACATGAAGTGATGCTGTTTCTATCACAAGCAGGTTCAGTGACACTTGTGAGCTTCTGCAGGGAAACAGTCTGGGAGTCTGTGTCACTTGGTTTTGTGGCAGAGGTCGGGAACCAACGTCCAACGTTTTCTGATGATTTATTACGTATAAATTGTATTTGTTTATTTGCTCAGTAAAACAAAGCAGCAGAAACACACAGCAAGAACAAAAAGCAGACTGTGCAGGTGAGATTCAGAAAAGCCCTGGAAGCTTCAAACAGGAATCTGACCTCAAACGTTCTGACATCCAAATACAAAAGTCCTATAATATACAAACATAAGCACAAGTTGACATTGGATCAGACAGCAAGCGTAAGGTAGCCCACAGGAAACAGCACCAACATCCAATAAAATAAAGATGAAGTCATAAATCCAAAAAGAGTGTGTGTTTGTGTGTGTTCTCACATGTTGTCGTCCTCTTTCACACACACCAACATCCTGTGGCTCACTCTGTGTGTGAGGAGAGTGGCAGAGGTGAAGAGGTTCAGGAGAACAGGGAGAAGCAGGCCTGATGGACATATTGTGTTTCTGTGTATGAGTCATGTCATGTCCATGTCTGCATGCTGAAAGAGGATGTGCTGCTCTGACCCCCCTCCTCCTTTCAGGGTGGAGCCTGCTGGAGTCCGATGGTTGACACCAGGTCTGAGGAAGTGTGAGTGTGTTTTTACTTTGATTCATGAAAACAAAGCAGCTTCACACTGTGACATCACTCAGTCACATCTGTGACGTCATCATCACACTGCTGATACATTAATAACTGCAGCTGTGTTGTGTCTTTTTCTCTCCATCAGATTCCTGTGAGCTCACAGTCGACACAAACACAGTCAGCAGAGACATCAAACTGTCTGACAACAACAGGAAGATGACACATGTGAGAGAGGTTCAGTCATATCCAGAGATGTTTGAGTCCTCCTTGTGTCCTCGGCTGCTGTGTAGAACTGGTCTGACTGGTCGCTGTTACTGGGAGGTCGAGTGGAGAGGAGATGTTTGTATATCAGTGGGTTACAGAAGAATCAGAAGGAGAGGAGACAGTGAAGACTGTGTGTTTGGACTGAAGGATCAGTCCTGGAGTCTGTGGTGCTTTGCTGGTCGTTACTCTGTCTGGCACAATGACATAGAAACAGACATCTCCTCCTCCTCCTCCTCCTCCTCCTCCTCCTCCTCTGGTAGAGTAGCAGTGTATGTGGACTGTCCTGCTGGCACTCTGTCCTTCTACAGAGTCTCCTCTGACTCACTGATCCACCTCCACACCTTCAACACCACATTCACTGAACCTCTTTATCCTGGATTTCGGTTCTTCAGGTCCAGGCCTGGTTCCTCAGTGTGTCTGTGTGATGTTTAGTCTGCAGAGTCTCCTCCTGTCACAGAAACATTGTCAGTGGTGAACAGTTGAGTCTGTACAGGATCACAGTCACATCAATCTTTCAGCTTCTTGTAATAAATTCATCAGTGAACTTTGTACAAAATGATTCAAACTGATTGAAAAGATTCTTCATTTACATTTTAAACTTCTTCCACTTCCAATTCTGTTGACTTGTACTTTCTGTCATGTGTTGTTTTGAATTCTGGCTCTTGTTCCAATAAAATCCAGAAATATTAGTGAAATGTAAGAAACAGAAAACATTGACTCATCTGTAGCTTTAATTGTAAAGAGTCATTGTGAACAAAGTTGTAAATGGACAGTAAAATATGATCAAATGTACTCGACACTCCACCTGAAACACTCTGACTTGTTTCATGTGTTTCTAATGATGAAACAAACAGTTCGATCATGTTGGTTAACACATGTAATTATGTCCGTAGTGACGTCATAAACTGTCAACATCTGTTCATTTCTATGTGATTATTATATGAGAAGAAAACACATTTTAATGACAATCATTGTGTTTCTCTGTGTTTTGTGGCTGTTGAGGTCCGGCTGTATTTTCAGGATGTTTGTTGGATTTGAATCTGTAAATATGAATGATCACTTATGTCCATCTGTTTGAGACGGTTAATTGCATTATTAGTTGAAGCACACTGGTGCTGAGTTCTGTATGTGTAATAATTATAATAATAAACTTTATTGTGATTAAAACATGTCAGAGTTGAGGCCAATAACAGCAGACATGTATAAATAATACAATAAATAAAGAGTAATATGGAGGATAATAAAACAGACGAGACATGTTGAAATAAAACAGCGTGGTGGCAGCATTAATAAAAGACTTCCTGCTGATTTAAAAGATGTCAGTGATTGTGCCGCCTCAGAACACCACTGAACATTTCCCTCATTTGATTCCAGGACGACAAACTGAGATATATACAGACTGAACAGTGTGATATGAGCTCACTGGATACACAACAGCTGTGGTTTCTTTTCACCAGCAGAGGGCGTCAACGTCCTCCAACTCCAGCAGAATAATGCTGAATAAAGAGCCAGAGAAAACTCAGAAAGTACTGAGAAATACTTCAAGCTGAGGCTTCACACAAATATATGATTTTTACTGTAATACACTTTATTTATACAGCAGCTTTCAACACACAGTTTACAAAGTGTTCTGACAATCAAGCAAAAGCAGGAAAGTCAGGACGACAATATGACAGAATAAAGAATGAACAGTGGAGATGAACACGAGGAAGCCTCGTCTGAGGTTAAAACAAGAAGCAGAACAGAACATGTCAAAACACAAACAGTCAGTCAAAGAATACAAGAGACAAACAGGCAAAATCACAGGACAAGAAGAAAAAGTACTGAGAGAATAAATCAATGAAGGAGGATTAGAAGACGACAGGTGAAAAGATTACGAGCAGTAAAAAGAATAAAGGACAATAAATGGATCAAAGATAAGAAATAAAAGCAGTAAAGGTCAGAAAACAGAACAAAAGACATCACAAGGGAGGAATTAAAAGCAGATAAATAGACTGAGAGCAGCAAAAGGAGTGAAAGATGAAACTTGAGTTAAAGAAGGACGACTTCACATGAAGCGAGTCTATAAAAGTGTCTTTTAACAAGTGATTGAACAGAAGTGAGTGATTGTGCAGCCTCGTCTCCTCAGGTGAAAATGTGGCCATATCTCTTTAACACACGATTCAGTCGGCTCCAGTTTTGTGTGTCGCCATCAGACATTTACCTCCAATCTGCTGTGAAAGCTGAAGTCATTCAGCTCTACAGTACTAATCAAATGTGACTGACTGTGGTAGCAAACCACTCACAGGACATTGATTATTGCAGGCGTCGCTCACAGCGAGCATCAGATGCACAGATTCCACATATTCTCTTCAGAAGATGAAAGTTTTCTACTTCTTGTAATATTCTGACTTTCTTTAATCCAAACATTCTGACTCCATTCTCTAAATCTGTGACATTTGTTTCTAACACGGCTCTATACTGATGATACGTGTCGTTTGTTGCATTGTTGTATATGTGTAAAAAATCAATCAGTCAGATTTTATTGATACATTCAAACACATTGAAATGTGATTCAAAGTGCTTCACAAGTGATGGAGAAAACACAGACAGGTTTGGAGACTGATGAACTCCAACTGCAATAACATTAATAGTTCAAATCAGAAAAGATCAAATGCAAAATAAACAAACGTGTTAATAAAATATAAGAATAAAGAACAAAGGGTTGTGATGGAAACTAAATCAAAGCATCAGATTGTGAGCGGTACCAGCAGGACGCACGTGGTTTCTTTGACCAATCAGAGGTAGGCAAAGTCAGCTGTGAGATGATGTCACAGAAGCTGTCAGATTGCTGTTGTGTGACTATTATTCCTGGAAGTGTGCAGATTCGAGATCCCAGTGTCAACTTGTGGACCAGAACCAGGTCATTGAATGCTTCCAGCCCTGAAGATGTCGACTCCTATCAGGACGTCTCAACACAGCGAAGGATGTGAAGAGAAAAGTGAAGAACGCACAGAAGAATTCACTTTGTTGTTTTTATCCCTGCAGCTCTACGTGCACCAATCAGCTGCAGCACATGCATCATGTTCTGGTGGCCATGAAAGCGTTTGTTCTGTCTGCTGGTCCAGGATCTTCTAAAGACCCTCAGTGTTTCCTAAACTGAGCCTCAGACTCTCAAGTGTTGATGCCAGAGTTTCCCATGTTCACTCCAAAAATGATCAACCTGCGGCAAACACTGGTGTTGGATCGCAGCGCCATAGTCCAGACCACCTAAACCAAGACCGGGTCCGGACCGGGAGCGGCAGTGTGCCCACACTGCGGGACCCGCTTCCAGTAAGATGTGGAAGCTGCAAAAAGAGCCTCCTGAAACTGATGGGGCAAATATTGAGATGAAAACAGTCGCATAAGACTCATGAAAGTTTCTCTTCATTCAGCTCTTTTATTGCCATATAAATATGTATGTGTCCAGACAGAAGTGCACCATGAGACATGTCTTCAACCATCAAACATCAGAGTCCAGCTCAATGTTCACTGTGTTGATGTTATATGAGCCACAAACACAAACATGAACCATCTGCATCCATCACTCCTCTTCCACGTTTCATCAAGTTTTGGCGAGCGTCAGGTTTTGTGTCGGCGGCTCTCATCCTCACATTCCCACCATGGTGACGTACAGAAGGTCTGGATTATTCACTACAGTCATGTCCCTGCGGTCGTGCTCTCCACCGGTCTCCAGATCAAACCTGAGTCCTCTTTGTCCGAGACCGAGACTAAACCGGGAGACGTGGTTGATTTGGAGACGAGACCTTCAGAAAGTGGACTTGAGACCGAGAACACTTGAATAAAGACAGAACAGTGATGGAGCTTGACTTGTGTGGATCAAAGAGCGTACGGTTCTGCCAAAAGTCCAACATCTAATAGTGTTGTATTAGTGGAGATTGGATAGCAGGCAGACTGTTGCATTGTTGTGTTTCACACTGACACTTTACAAAGCTGTGTTGTTGAACAAAAGGAATATAGAGGTTTAGAAACAGCTGTTGTTGACAATCCAAAATCAGAACATGAAACACCAATGGCTTATTTCATCATTTGTTTCTGATCTCTAGAGATATATATCTCTATATAGTGAGATCTATCTATCTATCTATCTATCTATCTATCTATCTATCTATCTATCTATCTATCTATCTTTCATGACTTTACATCATGAAACGTTAGAGATTTATATCTCTATACATAGAGACATACATCTCTATATAGAGATATAAATATCTATATATAGTGAGATGTGTCTCTCACTACCTATCTATCATGACTTTACATCATGAAATGTTCGATATATATCTCCATATAGAGAGATATATATCGCTCTATATAGATACATATCTCTATATATGTCTCTACATGGAGATATATCTCTCTATCTCGCTACGGAGAGATATATATCTCTATATAGATATCTATCTATCTATCTATCTATCATGATTTTACATCATCAAACGTTAGAGATTTATATCTCTATACATAGAGATATACATCTCTATATAGAGATATAAATATCTATATATAGTGAGATATATACATCTCTCACTACCTATCTATCATGACTTTACGTCATGAAACGTTAGATATATATCTCTATATAGAGAGATACATATCTCTATATATATCTCTATATAGATGTATCTCTCTATATATCTCGCTATAGAGAGATATATATCTCTATTGATATATATCTCTCTATATATCTCTCTCTCTATATATATATATAGAAAAAGAAAGAAACTAAAAGCCAAAGTAGATTAAAATGTTATCTAGCCCTAAAAAGAGATTTTGAATTAGCAGACTATCTCTCTACTGTCAGCAATAGAAAGCAGAGACAGATCAGGTACAGGCTCATTGACCACAAACTGACAGTTTAAACAGGAAGACACAAACAATCATGGAAACCAAAAGAAAACAGAATATGTGGTCACTGCTCGACAGTTGAGGTTGAGACAGAGATGCACTTTCTCCTACAAACGACGAACATTTAATTTAACAAGTCCAGCTCTGTAATCTCAGAGTTCAAAGAGCTGAACGACATATCAAAATTTAAAATATTCCTGGGAGAAGAAGATAGGGCATATCTTGCTGCCCAATATGCGTCAACATGCCACAACCTGAGGGACAGTAAATGACCGACACACACACACACACACACACGCAGGCACACGCACACACACACTGTATATACTGTATAATTAATGTAAATCAATCTTGGTGTTGTGTTTGTGTTGTTATTTGTTGTGTTCTGTCCGAGTAGTTGGACAGTTGCTTTGGCAACCCTTTGAATTGAATTGAATTGAATTGAGAGATATATATCTCTATATAATGACATATATACATCTCTCTCTCTGTCTATCTGTCTGTCTATCTAGCTCTATAGATAATAACTATCTATATCTATATCTATATCTATATCAAAATCTTACTTTTGTTTAAATAATTTTTGAGTTGAATGCCTGAAATAAGGTCTGTGGTTAATACAGGCTTAACATATTTACAAATGTTTTTCTACAACATAAAATATGTCATTAAATTTCGCACAATTCATTATAAAGCACAAACGTGTCTTTAAAAACGATGGTTGCAAACAAACAAGACTACAGAAGTTGTCTTGCACATTACACATCATCACACCGGACATGGAGACTCATCTACTCACTAGTCCATGTTTACATTTACAAACTATTCCAACATGCAGATTTATCAGAAAACGTCTTTAGTAATTGTGTAGTAAGATGCTCAGTGGTGGTGATGTTTAAATTATGTGACCGCAATGTAGTGTGTTTATAGCCTAAAAATAACTTTTTACAAGTGGTGTTCATCTGTGAAGATTATCTTACTGAACAAAATGTGCAAGTATCGTAAACTTTGACAATATTGAAAATCCGATTCAAAAATATCATAGGTTTTTTGTCGAGGGAACCATGGCGATGCTAACTTCTGGGTTAGCCTAAAAAAATACATCATTGCTACACCACTCTATTGCAGGTAACAGGAGGAACCTGCTCTCTGCATTCATGAGCAGACAGGACCATCACTTTATGGAGTTCTCTGTCCTGATTGGATAAAGTTGACAGGGATACCAGAACATTTCTTTTCTCTTTTACTGCAGGAGCAGGAGGAGAAGAGACATGGGTTAGTGAATTTAAAGCACTTGACACTCACAGTATTTTAATAAGAAAATAATGCTTACAGCAGCTTTAACATTAGTAAAATGGTGATTCAGTCAATTGCAGTTTGGGGGGCAGCGTCTAAACTTTTACGTGTTGAGAATGAATACCGAACACTGCAGTAATATTAAAGGAAACAAGAATGAAATTAATTTCATTCTTCACTTTTTAAAAGCATAATTTGTTTAAAATGAAAGATAGCTTGCAACATGAAATGTTGACTAACAAATGAGAACACTTTGCTCTCCATCAGCACCTGTAGTTGTAATTGGCTGCTGCTGATTCTGGTATGAAACTATAACAAAATATTTGGCAAGGACCTAATATGTTCAGCAAACTATAAACTAAGGCTAAGCAGCAGCCTGCAACATGCAGCATAACCGTCATTGTTCATTAGGAAATAGATGCGACCAGCGTATTCTGTAGAATCACAATGTAATACATGAGACTGGTGAGGTTGTGACCAAGAGCAGCCTAGAATAGCTATACAGTTTGCAAACATTAAAATCATTCTGTCTTGTTTGCTGGATTTACAGTACAGTACAGTGTTGTGGACTACAGCGGTGTCTAATCTTTCCTCTTGTTTTCCTCTTTGACACAATGCAGTTTGGGTTGCTGTAAATTAGGCTCCTGAACTTTTTTTGACAGTAACTCACAAGTGTACTTCACACTGATGATCCTGCAGCAGCCCCTAGTGTAAGTCAGTAAGTCGAGTTAATTTGAGTAGCACCATGTATTTCTGGTCAGTCCCACTTATAAAGGAGAGTTGTGTTGCTATAGGCAAAACATCAACAAAATGTTGCTCTATGCAACAACACAGATACTTGCAAGCACCAGGAGCAGAGTGCACCATCTGGGTGTAACGCTATGTCTCAAATGAAAGTTATGAGAAACATAAACCCAAAAATGAAAATTTAGTTATTATCTATTCATCCCCATGCTGACGGAAAGTGAAGGGGTCGATGGTGAAGTTTTGTAGTCTACAAAACACTTCTGAAGCTTCACAGCAGAATATATTGATGCACTCTCCTTAACAACTGAAGTAGATGGGAACTTGTTTTAAATTGTGAAAAAACTATGAAAGACAATATAAAATGGCTCCATAACAATAGGAAAACCGCTTATATTTTTATCATTTTTATTGGGGGATTCTATAACCAACACAAAACTGAACACTTGTTAAGTGAAGAAAATATATATTGGCATGTGTAGGCCTACTTTGAAATAGATTAGCAATGCAGAACTACATGCAGGCTTACTTGAGTCCTCCCCATGTTTGTGAAAATGAATAAAATAAAAAACAGCCTACTTTGATAATAAATAAAATATATAATGGCAGCCTAGCATTAAAAACAGTCCACTTCAATGTGAGGTAATCCTCTTCTTTCTATTCCGAAGCCATGTATAGCAATCAACCCTCGGGCCTGAGCATAAAACACACCAATGTCAGTTCAGGGTCATTCAATTCATTCAATTCAGCAAAAGAGCTGCATTAAGCTTAGAGCACTTGACTATATAATAGCCTTAATGTTTGTTAATGAGCTCAGAAAAAGGTCCTTCTTATTTGTCATTCTTAATATTAACCTCCTGTACTATAAAGGTTCTGCAAAATAGGAGGCTGACCATCAACAGTTAGGCCTATATGTATGCATATATTAATTTTGTGTTCTAGCCTATTATTAGTAAATTAACACACATTAAAAATTCTGTGCGCTATGTTCGATCATTGACAACATATTGTGGCCACCTCTAGACAATCCTTTTGCCACCCTTGTTAAAAATTCCTTGAACTGCTCCTGCTGAAAAGGAGCTGAAAGCATTCAGAGACAGAATTCTTTCCTTATCAACATACTTCCGTCATGTTTTTCTGTCCTCTAACTCCTTCCACATTTTACAACATCTTAAATCCATTCAAACATCAACATATTCATCTCAATTAGGACCTCATATGCTATTATGACTTTTCTCATTTATTTTATTGATACCTATATTTTCCCCCATTCTAGTAAATGGATGGATTGTTCAAAAATCCCAGTTTTACACTTTTTCAAGGATTTTCAAACTTTGAAAAATGGCAAAAATATATGAATGATGTGAATTACTATAGGTTTGTTGAAAAGCTGATGCTAAATGTGCATTGCTCGCTTTCAAAAGTGGAATAATGCCAATGATGTATGAATGAATCCAGTAATTCACCGGAATTTCACTGGATTTGGTCTGAATGTACCCTTAGTGTTCTGTATCTATTCCTTGAGGGCAGGTGGGAGGTTGGACTGTTTAGTGGGGTGCTTGATAACCCTCAGGGACTTCCTGAGGCACCACTGGTCATTGATTTCCTGCAGACTGTTCAGACCACCCTCATCAGTGCCTTGCGGTCCTTCCTTGTACTGCTGCCATACCAGGTGATATAGCTGACACTCTATGGTGCCCTGGTACAAGGGATTTTGGGTCTCAGGCCAAATTTCTTCAGGTGCCTCACACCGTAGAGGAGCTGCTGGGACTTTTGGATGATAGCAGTGTTGTGGCTGAGCATGTTGGCTCCTGGGGGTGGGGTGCTGGCTAGATGGCATGCATATAACATGCCATATAGCCATATATATATACATATACATATATATATATTCCTTGTGTGTTGGCCGGATTGTTGTGCCATCAACTAACCCTGTTGAAAGTTCCAGTTGTATCAGCTTCTAGTGTTTTTTCTAGTGATTTATCACTTTCCCTGGCTGTACTTCACTCTCACGGTTGGTTTTGAGTTACAGCCTATTTTTTAAAATCTATTTATATAAGCTTAGGCTATGGGGAATGTCCGAGAACTGAAGTGCCTAATGAAATGTGTCCTGGAATACAGGTAGACTTTCCAAACTTTCCATTCCAAAACTCTGACTTGACGTTAAGTCATTATAAGACTTGCATCCAGCAAGTCCTAACAAATTCAAGTACAAATTCAAGGGTGAGTTTCATGGTATTTGATAAAATGAATGAAGTTTTTACCCCTGCAATACAACCCACATCCAACACAAAAAAAATGGTCTGGCCTTTGCTATCTCATGTGCATTATGGTTCTCTAACAGGGATTAACCGTTTTCTGTTTGACAGATTAACTATAACTAACCTATGACACTGAATTATAACTACGATATTTATGAATGACAACATGAAAGGCAATGCCCACCCATGTAAATAGAAATGGATGCTCATCAGTCAGTCGTGATCTGTAACGTGGCTTGTTGAAGTTCAATGTCTATCTAATCAACTGCTATTGTAACTTGTCGCTCGAGGTGAGTGAGCAAGAGTCAACTTGAGGCCTATTGTCGACTTGAAAGGTAGACAATCAAGTTAAGTAGCAATACAGACGCACTATAGTCAGTCACCATGAGACTCATTGATGTTCTGCCTCTTATTGATTTTTTGGAGATCTTTTTTGAGGACATTGTGGGCTGGGTTGAGATGGTCCGCTGACTGGAACCGCCACCCGTATTTTGCCCATGTGTTCTCCGATTTCTGAAATACCACCAGCTTCTGTAGCCCACTAAACTATACAGGAGGTTGCCTGTAATAGTCAACCAAAACTTTACCAAGACAGACATGAATTCTTCATCTCATAAATAATTAATTTATATTGTATTTTCATCATTATATGACAACCGTTGCACAAAAATCCATAGATTTTGTTTTGCAAGATGCCCAACTAACACTTACAGATGAGGTTTTGAGGCTCTCCTGATCAAACCGTTTTTGCAATTCCAGCTGCTGAAAACTTTCCTGCTGCCAATTTATCATGTAACCACAGGGAGAGTGGCAATATAGTACCTACTGACAATACTATTCCTACTCAGATCACATTAAAACCACCTACTTAATATTGTGCAGGTTCCCCTTGTGTAGCCAAAAGAGCTCTCGCCTGTCAAGGCATGGTCATAAGACCTCTGGGGGTGTCCTGTGGTGTCTGGCACTGGGACGTTTTTAGTGGATAATTTTTGGTCTGAGATTTGGAGGCCCGGTCCCAAGCCTTGGGCACTTTGTTGTGTTTGTCTCATGGCACTGTCCTGGCAGGAGGGCCACTGCAATTGGGGAGTGCCGTTGCCTTGAGGAGGTGTACTTGGTTCACAACAATGTTTGTATGGGTGGTGTCCAAAGGTTCCCAGCAGAACATTGCATTCTAACAAGATGATTTACATCACCAGTCAGTGGTTTTAATGTTGTGGCTGATCTGGTGACTGGTTTGGCACAGACGCTGGTATGTATCATTGAAATGCAGAGTAAATGTAAAAGCATTATTTATTGAAATGTCTCCCTCTAAAGGTGAAAGAGTAATTTACACACAAGTCAGACAGCGATGGATCCATTTAAGACTTTATGAATTTTGACATTGACCTTCAAAAAAGAAATACAACATTGCCTTAGTAAATAGTATAATTATTGCTGAGTTTTCAAAGTACAAAAATAGTAAACTTAAAAAGGGAAAAGAAATGTGATTTAAAAAAAAAAGAGGATTAAAATATTTGGAATGACAGTTTTCAGAAAAAAAAAAAAAGTGACCTAATACTTATCATTCCTACATTTTGAGGTAGCTGGTAAAAATAAGGGGTACTTAGCTAGTTTCCATTTGACACCAAAACATAAAAAAAAAAAAAAAAAAAAAAAAAAATGACATCTACCACAAACAGCTGATACATTATATATGTGTACATAGCCACAGTTAACAATTCAAATACAAAGTATTCTTTTTTTATAGTATAGATGTCGTACTATTCACAAATGCAGCTTCAACATTAACTGCTGCTTTCATTCATCAACCACTTGTCCAAGGACGTGAATGTCTGGCAGCTTTTCCCTTCTCAGATGGGGTCCTGGAGGGGTTCAGCACCTCTCTCCTTATCTGTTGGAACCTACAATGAAAAATGGCAGAACAAGAGAAAAGAGGATTACACCGAAGTCCCTGAAACGAGAAAACCTGACCAAACTGCATAGTGCATAGGTTGGCTCTAATATCCCTTTTTCCACTGGTCAAAAATCCCACTTAAACCCGCCAAGATTAGGCTTTTACACCCACGTCAATTGACTCTGCAGTAGATGCAGGTTTTTAAATCACGTCGGCTCAGCCAAGCAGAGTGATGAAGTGTTATGAACATCTGGTGCTGGTGTGTAATTAAGGAAGGAATTTGGGATGCAGTCTGTTATTTTTGTGACGTGAAATGTGACGAAAAGTGGTGTAACTGAATTGTTACTAATGGGAATATGTTACCTTTTCTTGGCTGAGCCACTTTTGGCTTCCCTGACCACTTGTAACCTTCACTCAGAGTGAATGATGAATGAAGAATGTTTGGTCACATGCATTCAAAATAACTTAATTCGACTACTATATGATTTTTAAAGACAATTAAAAATACATTTTAAAAAAACACACCTCGTTTCAGTGGGTTTGGAGACTTGTGGAGAGTTGTGCCTCTGTCTGGGTGCCCTATTGTAGTGACTAGGTCCTGCTTCCCTGCCGGAGTCACAATTCGATGAGCAACTGAAAGAGCTGGGCTTTCCTTTTTGGATTTCTCAACGATGGCCTGAACCTTATTCTTTGTTGAATGGTTTCTTTCATTCGCAGGTTTTTCAAATCTTCTGTATGAATGCAGTGTATTGTTTTCACAGAGATCGGTCCTCTTGCTGGTTTCTGTGGGGGTCTTTGGAACCCGGGTTTTATCATCACCCCGCATGCAAACTGTAGATTTTTTTAACAGTTTCAAGCGTTCCATGGGTTGAGAAGACTTCTGAATAACAAAGCGAGGAATGAAAGGATTAAGACCCAAAGTGGAGTCTGCCTCCTTCTCCACAGACTGGGGCTGCTTCTTTTGAAAGTCTTCTGATGACAGGCTTGTTGTTCTGGGTTTTTTATTTGTAGTACGACAAAGACTGTCCACAGTTTCAGCTGAATGACTGCTTTTTATAGCAAATAAGGCATTGTCCTCTGATCCTGGTAGTCTTCTCTTTGTATTTCCTCTTTGTTCTGGTATCCTTGGTTGGTTGGTCTTGTGTTGAACATGCTCAGAGTCACTTTTAGCTTCAACCAGCTGTCTACTCTTTTTCATACCACGTGACCGTTTCCGTACCAGGTCGGCGAGTGCATCCAGTGTCACGTCTTTAAACTGTGAATGACGAAGTTTAGATTTGTGCTGTGGCAGTGATGAGTCTGCAGAAGAGAGTTGGGCTTCTCTGAGCTTTTCTTTGGCAGTTTCACTGTCCACTCTTTCAAGTGATTGTGTCCTTCGTTGAACACATGGGGCAATATCACCTTCTGCTGATCCTGAAGAGAACAATCTCTTCCCGCTAACCTTATTGCAGTTTTGGTCACTGCCACTCTCTGTGTCAGAGTCAAGGATTATAATACCATATCTTTCATTTTTTGAACTCTTTTGTGCGTTATGTTGACCATGATCAGAGACACCTTTGGTTTTAATCAGCTGTCCATTCTTTTCTGTACTGTGTAACAGGTCAGATGTTACAACCGACATCATTTCTTTAAACTGTGCATCATGAAGTGTAGACTGGGGCTGTGGTGCTAGTCGTTTTTTTTTAAACTTCTTTTTAACAGTTCCACACCTGCTGCCCACAATTTCAGGTGAATGTCTCTTTTGTTGACTATAAGGGGAATGTTCATTGCTATCTGAACCTGAGAACCATCTTTTGCTTTCTGCCTCTTTCTTGCAGTTGTGATCACTTTCATCCTCTGTGTCAGAATCAATGATTATTATATTAGAGTTTTTTGAAGTCTTTTGTCCATCGGTCTTTTGCTGAACAGGCTTGGAGGCAGCTTCGGCTTGAATCACTCGTATAATCTTTTGCTCAACTTCATCATCTTCATCCTTTTTTTCATCTGCTGCTGATCTCTTGTTCCATGACTTCCTGGAAGGTGTCAAAAAGTTGTGTTCTGATCCAGATGAGTAATCAAAACTGTCCTCAGTTTTAGAGCTTTCTTCAGCCTCAGAGCTTGAGTCTCTCTGGTTCTGTGGTTCTCCCAAAGCATCCATTTCATGTTCTGTTGTGTGGCAGTCTAATTCCACCTCACATACAATGGGCAATTGTACACCATGAGCTTTTAGAAAGCTCTCACATGTGTCAAACACCTCGATCTGGGATGACAGAGGTGGAGCTGGCCGATTAGGGTCACAGTGTGTTGGACCTGTGTCAAGCTGTGTTTTGTCTCCACTTGCACCATCAACTATCAACACGTTTTCTTGGTTTTTGCAGTCTTCATCTTCTGGTTCAAACTTAAGGTCAGATATACTTATAGGAATGACAATCCAGTTATCACTCATCTCATCATCAGTCTCATCTTCATCTTCCAAAACCTGACACTGCACATGTCCATATTTCTCTTTTTTAAATGAAGACTGCATATTGTCTGATTCAGGTGCTTGAGTAAGCGAAGGCCTCTCCACAGCCATATTATCAGTCTGTGGATTTTCATCTTCACTTATATCTTCATAATGTAAGTCTTCAAAACGTGTTGAGATGCTTAAATCCCCAAGCTCTGAGACCAGGAGTTTTGTGTCTAGCTGAGACATGTCTTCATTTTCTGAAATGTCTTCATATTGTGGATCTTTGAAATATCTCACACAGCTTCCTTCCTTACCCTCTGCTTCCCTATCCTCTCCTTTAGATAGAGGAGCCTGTTCTTTCACTTTGTTTTCAGAAAGTGCTATTCTTACATCAGTTTGTGGATACACAGAACACCGATCCTCCCTCACACCTTCATAGCTTGTTTGGTTGCATAGCTGGTCGCTTTGATTCGTGGTAATTGATAATACATTAGGAATCTGAATAACAGTTGATGAATTCAGCTTGCAATGTGCAATTACCCCATGACAGGTAACATCGCTCTTCTGCTGATAGTCAGTGTTTTGATTTTTTTTTTCTTGATTTTCAGTAAATGATGTGGGTTCAGATATTTTGCTTTCAGATTGCACTGAAATTGACTTGGTTTTAAGATCTTCCGAGACATCAGTCACACCTTGCACATTGTCCATCCAAACTGCATCCACTGGTTTTAGGCCTGTATCTCCTTTATCCCTGTCTTTCATGTGCTTGAGAGGCCAAGAAACACCAGGCATTTGTTCTGTGTCATCCAAATTCTTGTTAATATTTTCCCCAAGAGACTTATATTGTTCTTGTGATGAGCTGCAGCTGAGTGATGAACTGGGGTGCTTCTCAGTGAGTTCATCCAAGGTCACTGAAGGCGCTGTGATGATAATTGCTGGACTCTCATCTTCATTCTTTGTGCAAGAGGCAGCAACTTTCCCAATAATTTGTGGATATTCTGTGGATGCAAAGAGATGAGTGTTATCGATATCCCCATTCCAATATTGTTGCAGTACGACTTTAAAACAGTTATCCATCTCTGCTATGTTCTCTACATTCTTCAGACTACCAACTGGCTCCTTCAGTGCAATTAATAAATAATAAAGAGTGATCATGTCATTCTCTAAGTACTTATCACACCATATAGTACTACGGAAACTTGCATCATGACACCCGGCAAATGTTTTATCCTCACAGTCTTATGATTAAACAAGTCTGCCATTGGAAAATCTATGGGTGCACTCTCAGCAGATTTGGTTTTGGAAGCATGTCTAGAGTTTCCTACAGCAGAGGCTGGTGTACCTGTTGAATGTTTCTTTGATGCAGATGTAGCACAATCCCCCCTGTCCTTGGACTTTGGAATGAACTCAGCATTTGCTTTAATTCCCTTTGCGCTGCCCTCTTTAGGTGCTTGTCCAACTTTACTGGTGCACTGCTCAATCACAGCACAGTTGAGAATTTGCAAATCCATATCTTCTTTGTCAGAGACAGAGGTTTTGGGGTGATGGGCTTTACTGTTGGACTTTGGCATGCAGTCAGTCGGGCATGTGGAGTAAGAATGTGCATGTCCATTATTTCGGTTATTCTGAGTTGTAAACTCTACAACACTTCTTAAAATAAATGCCTGTATATCATCATCTGTAGGTGATACAATTTCTCCAAATGGCAAGACATTCTCTGGGTATGACTGATTGCTTGGAGAAGGAGAGGAGGCCTGCTGCTGACAGGGGGTGGAATTAGTTCCTCCTGAATGATCCAAGTTTTGTGTTCTAGTTTTTCCACAGTTGAGAGCAGTTAGTGAACATTTCACTTGTTGACTCTTGCAGTGTCTTTCATCTGAAAAATTAGTACTACTATTCAGATCCATCTTCGCATTAGTTTCGCCAGACAAAGAAGAAGGAGTGGTCACAAAGTCTTTGTAATCCAGAGGAAGTAATGAATCCAACAGTGGGTTAGATCTCTACTTTTTGCTCTCAGGCAGAGAAGAACACTGAGTCAGTGAATGACATGTCTGTGCTGTGATTCCAAGGCCGTCTCCCTGAAGTGCTGCATAACTGGTACCAACTGAGAAGGCAAATTCAGATTTTGTCTTTGCTGCAGTCCCGTGGCAATGTTCAAATTTGACTCTTTTTGCATGTTACAATGCCTTTGTTGTCCACTGTTATAAAAAGATTGTCTCACTAGCACATACAGATTCCAGTTGGTGGAGTCCCTGGAAATTCTGTTGTGATTGTGCATTGCCTTGCTGCCACTGAGTTGGACTGTTCAGCCACGCTGAGCTCCCCAGGATATGGAGTGGCTACAATGTTGTATTGTACTCCATCTGCTGGGTAAACCACTGGTACAGTTGAAACATTGTGATTCTGAGGCGATGTAAGCAAGCAAACGTTACTCTGGAGTTGGAATGCAGGATAGGCCCCTCCTTGTGTGGACATCCAGATCGCATTGCATGTAGAGCAATCTTTCAAGTGAGGGCTTCAGTTAAGTGCTCGTCAGATCTAGGAAACAAAAAGAAAAATTATTGGTTGGCTAGTTTCTTATTCAATATGCCTTTCATAAATTTTTCACAGAGGGAACTTATATATGGTCACGTGAGAATTATACAGTTTGCCCACTACGAAAGTTGCCTTCTAAGCCTGGTGCTGTTCCTGGGAGCTTGAGTATAACAGACAGGTGGCTGCGTTAGAAAAACAAACCACTCGAGGGATTATGATGACAAATTGGTGACTTAAAACCAGGATATAATATTGGCACAAACACTGCAAGTTTGTACCCTTGCAGGAAGAATGGACTGTACGCATGGTGATGGGGAGGACCTGTTTTATGATTGTACAGAAGTTTCATACTTAAGTTGCTTTCTAGACTTTTTGAGGGAGATTCCCACATGTCCCTTTGTTATTTTGATATGTTATTGTTGTTGTTATGAAATGAGTATAGAAGATGTGTTAAGAGTGAAAACATTATGTCTGTGGGCCTCCCATGGTTTATGTCATGTGACAGTTTTGTTGCAGAGTATATGGTTTCAATATGTGATAGAGAGGGTTGAAAAACCTAAGATACATCAGACTCTTGTCCAAGGAGTTCATCATCCTGAAGAGTATTTTTGTAACCTTTCTGTGTGACCTCTCCTGTGTATATGTGTTCTGACAATGGCTGATCTTCTCGCAACGCCATATCAGCTAGTGTTTCATGTGGCACAGACATTATGCATCGCTACAACCCTTATATTGTGCCAGTTAGACCAAATAATGATGCTTTGGGATGGCGGCCGACCCGTCCTACAATCATACAGAGCACGATTTTTTAATTATGACCGAGCCGGCCAACTTCCTGTTTAGCGCGCAGCTTAAGGATAAAATAACTTAATCGTGCGGATCTTCTAGACACCACTAGATGTTATTGGACCAAATGGCTCAAATAATGAGTGAAATGAGTCATTTCACAGGGATTGTGATGCTAAAAAATGTATCCACCGTTTTACAAACCCTTTTTTTCACCAAGTTAGCTTATGGGAAAAAGTCTTTTTGGGCTGCAGTGAATCGCCTGACAATATAATTACACGGTTTGGCCGCTATGAAAACTGGTTTCAAAGCCTGGCACTCTTCCTGGGGGCTTGTTCAAAATACCACTGAGCAGCTTTCACAGTAATGAACGGGGCTCCACCTTCAACACAAGCAGGTTTACGTGGGATTTTTGACAAGGGAAAAAGGGGTATTAGTTGTATGGCATGTACTCATCAGCAAAGCTGAACAGCTCTGCATGTGCAACTCATTACATCATGTGAGATATGTGTAACAGGCTGGGCACGTACAGTATAGTCCCGTCATTTACTCTCTGTGCGGGAGGCTGCATTTCACCTGACCTACACACTCAAAACAAGTAACTAGTAAGTATGAGAACTAGTAACTAAGAGTTACAGGAGCAGCAACCCTATTAAGGACCCAAACAAACAAACTATTAACCTATATTAAAAAGTGACAAGGCTTTACACACAGAGTCAATTTGGAGTTCTGCTCTGACATTTTCAGTGGCAAAAATATTCACAGTGGGAAAATACATAATGAAAAAAGTGAATAAAACAATGTGCCCCGTGCCAGGCTTTGCACAAGGTCCACAGTAATAAATATGGAAGCCCATTTCTGCCAGTTGAAGAAAAGTATAAGATGAAAACTAAGCTTGATGAAAAAATATTCCCACGGTAAATCCTAATTATGAGAGATAAAGCCATAATCATGAGATTAAAAGGTAGAGACTATGAGATTAAAAAAAAGTCAAAATTATGATAGAAATTTTAAATGATACAATAAAGAAATGATACATTTGACATAAAAATCCATAAATGTAATAAAAATTTAGTTTAAATTAGCATTATTATTATATAATCTAAATTATGAGATTAAAGTCAAAAGTATGGGTTAAAGTCATAATCACGAGATTACAAAATTATGAGACAAAAATTCAAATTGAGATACAAAATTCAAAAGATAAAATGTCAACACTAAACTCATGATTTTGATCATCATTTTTTGCCTTTAACTGGTGTGGGATGGGCTTCCATATCAGGGCAATAAATAAATCAAGTTTATACTGCTCCTTCTAGTATGCATGTTGTACCAATGTACTGACCTCAGTATTTATAAAATCCTGGCAACAGCACTACATGCACAAAATTGCAGTTTATAGCTAGCTAAGGTTAACCTGGATGAAGACAGCAAAACATTAATATTTTGGAATAGCTACAATGGTATTAGATGAGGTATGAAGATGGTGTGGGTGTCATGTGCACGCACACACTTGCCTGTTGGGTGCACTTCGGTACTTCAACAAATGGCACTACACCCTGCTTAATATTAATCACTATTGTCTCTCTTTCAACCTACAAATGAACAAATTATCAAAAAGATTACTACAATTTAATATTTTGTGACACATTGATGTTGCAACCGCATTTTAGATGGTTAAAAAGACAAGTGAAACAAGGCCTGAGACATTTAAACTGGAAGTAATCCTTGGTTCACCTAAAAAAACAAAATCCACATTGAAATCCTGGTTTGTGCTCACTGGGCATGTAGTTCTGTCCTCATAATAAGGCTCATTGAAGAACAACCAGTCCTGCACAGAACTGATAAGCGGCGACAACTGTGCATGCCGGTTGAATTTGTGTTCGACTTGATCCCGACTTGCTCTGCTATCATGCACACGTGGGCAATGGTAATCTCACGGGATCTAGGTGGGTGCAGTTTTTAGAGCCAGGCACTGCAGTTGCTCTCCAACATATCATACTCACTGTAATAAGTGGAGATATTGTAAGCCTTCTTTTGTATGGGTTATAAACAATATTTAAACAATTTAAATAGTTTTTCTCCTCGCTAAAAAAAGGTAAAGTCTAGCAAAATTGGAAGAAAGCTGTATAGTGATATATCTAGCCAATTGTTGTTTTGATAAATGTTTCCTTAGACATGCTCCTAAATGTTGTTTCCTGTCAAGCCTTTTAGCCTTAGCCTTGTGATTTTCATTTAATACCCCTTTTTTTGTTCTTTTCATGGTCCATTTTGTTTATGTGATCCCTTTCCTTTCCACCAACAACATTTGTATTGCATGATGTATTACTCTCATTAAATTTTCTAAACTTTAAATCAGCGTAAAACTGAAGTCCTGATTTTAGGACCTAGTGGTGCCTGTGATGCCCCTCATATGCACCTTTGTTCCCTGGAACCATATGTA
Source organism: Pagrus pagrus (assembly GCF_965226575.1). NCBI lineage: Eukaryota > Metazoa > Chordata > Actinopteri > Spariformes > Sparidae > Pagrus > Pagrus pagrus. Next base: position 20,453,283 of record NC_140205.1, on the reverse strand, counting down.
AGACCTGCTGTGAAAAATCTGGGTGTGATAATGGATAGTAACTTTAAGCCGGACAAAACAGATAAACTCAGTGGTAAAAATCTAGCTTTTTCCAGCTGAGGTTTTTGTCGAAGGTCAAGCCATTTTTATCATTTCATGACTTGGAAAGGGTTATACATGCTTTTCTCGCTTCTCGGCTTGACTACTGTAATGCCCCTTATGTTGGTGTTGGTGCAAAATGCTGCAGCTCGTCTTTTAACTGGAACACACAAGCGAGATGTGCTTTATAAATACATTTTGACTGATTGTATGATATTTCTTCCCCTACAAGGGTGCTGTATGTTTTTCTTGTAAATAAGTAAAAACAATTTAAAAAGTTGCTCTCCACCAACTGCAAGACCCTGGCATGATGGGAAATACCTGGCTGGTGCCTGATCTAACAGCTGATTGGTTTAGATGTTGATCTTATTTGTAGGTGTAGGCTATTCTATTAAGAGAAGGCATGCCGTGTGACCGGTGTGGAGACTAAATAACCCACATTGACATAAGAAACAGCACATTGTAAGCATTTGACAAATTCAAATCAGCCTGTAAAAAAATATTTAACATTGGACAGGATGTGAGGATGTATATATAGTTTAAGTTATACATATCTTTGAGCTGAACTCAAAGATTTAGACACATCTGTCTAAATCTGTGTTAGTGAGCACTTCTCGGTTGCCGAGATAATCCATCCCACCTCACAGGTGTTGCATATCAAGATGCTGATTACACTGCACACACACACACACACAGAGTAATTAAGTGGCCTCTCTCTTACGCTATGTGTTGGAATTATATGTGAATAAATATATTATCAGTTTTTGATTAGCTAAATCTTGTGCTAAATCTTATGCTATTCTGTTATGCTGAAATCTGTGGAGAGCTTGACCACAGGACATTTACATATCTGCCACTTTCACCTAGCAACAAGTTACTAAATAAAAGGCGATGAAAAGTTCATGATGGAACTACATCCACACAGTGTAAAATACTTACCTAAATGGAGAAAAAAGTATGGTGTAACAGGAAGACTCAAAGTAGAGGAATTAAAAGAGCTTGTAGGTAAATTAGAGTTAAGTGTTGCAGTAAAAAATAAAAATTTAAAAAAAAAATTTAAAAAACATAGGAAGGAGGAAGAGTTGACAAATGCCAAGAAATGGCTAGAACAGGCGTACAAAAGACAAGCAAATAGTACAAAAAATAAACAAAAGAGACAAGAAGACGCAAAAGCAATGTTTGTACGAAAGGAAGATAATGAAGGAGTAATTAAAGGTAGACGGAGGCCTGATCAACCTCCCGATGCTGACGATGTACAAGGGGCGGCGGGGGGAGAAGCAGTAAACCCCCCTATAACCAGGCCAAAAACATCAAAATCAACCCCACCAATATATCCCTCACTGGTCCCAAGAGAACTGCCTGAAGCTAAATCACTAAGACCAGCAGACAAAATAAAACCCCCAGTGAGGTACGAACCAGAGTCAATCTTTCCAATGATAGAAGTCCCAAATCCTGCTGCTACCGGGGCCGAAGACAGAACAATGTACGTTTTCAGGCCCTGGACACTAGCCGAAGCAGCTAATGCAGTGGCTGGAGTTCCATGTCCTGAAGACGACCCCGAAGAGTGGGTTAAAAATATGACAGAAATAATTCACTCTTACAGACTAAACGGCCATGAAGCAGGTGAAGCCATGCAATCCTCTCTGGGGAGAAAATGGGGCAGGGTAAAAGGAGACTATACAGGACGCACAGCCCAAGGAGTTGTATTTCCTTACCCCGCAGACAGTACCCTAGCAGGCGACTATAAAGCCCAATTAGACGCACTGTTTGCACGAGTAAAAACCACTTTCGCCAGAAAAGCAGATTACACTCGTATAAGTGCAGTAAAACAAAAACCCGGTGAAGACCCCGATGATTTTAAAGTGCGGATGGAAACTGTGTTCAGAGCAAATAGTGGAATAACCTTTGGCGAGGCTAAAACAAGTGCTTACCAACAACAATTGAAACTGGCTATAGTAAATGGCCTCCAACCAGGAGTAGCAGCCTGGACCCGAAAACATTACATAGAGCTGGACACAGCTGGCGTCCCAGAAGCCATGCAATGGATAAGACATGCATGTAAACACATAGAGGGTAAAAAGGCTCAAAAGGGGAGAAGTGGAGACGTTTTCCTCCACGATGACACTGAAGAAGACAGTGACGCCTTCTTCCATTCGGGGGGCCAAGGCCGCGGGTATAGAGTAAGGGGAAGGGGCCGCGGGGGCTCTAGGCCACATAGAGGGGATAGAAGGTCTGAAAATAACGACTCAGATGCATGCTATCGTTGTGGGAAAAAAGGACATTGGTCAAAAGAATGTAGATCGAGCAGGGGAGGATACAGAGGGAGAACAAAACAATGGGGAGATAACAAAAATCCTCCCCCCTCAGCTCCTCCAGATGAGAACTGGAATCAAAAGTGACGGTCACAGACAGCTCCCAAGCCTGGCGATGCATCTCCTCTGTTGTTAGTGGATGTATACAGCGCATGGGAGGTGTTTAGTGCCATGACGGACAAACCAGAGATTACATTGGTAATAAATGGGAAAGATGTGCGTTTCCTGTGTGATTCTGGGGCCTGCAAAACTGTGCTAAGAAATAAAGTCCCAGGCCTCCAGGCCTCCAACGGGATTATTTGGGTCAAATCTGCTAATGGGGCGGTCAGCATGAAACGCATGTCAAAACCTCTGTATATACAGGATGAGAAATCTGGAAAAAACACTAAAGCACCTGTAGTAATCTCGCCGGATTGTCCGATAAACCTATTAGGCAGAGATCTAATGCAGCAACTGCAAATAGGTGTCATTCCCACCTCAGAGGGAATGAAGGCCGTGCGGCTAGACGATGAGTCTGGTGAATTGTATCACATAGACAACTTCCCGAACAAAGTGTTCTATTCTCTGGATCTCAGTAACAATCCATTTACTGATATCTCTGACAAACTGCTAAGAGCAGCCAAAAGCTCCCTAACTGAAGAGCATGACGACATGGAGACAGATCAGCTACATGCAACTATGAACATAGCACTAAAACCAGATGCTAAGTATCGAGAGAAACTGTTTGCTTTGCAGACAGTCGAACTTAAAGTGCCATATTTGTACTCTGATAAGAAAACAGTTGCAGTAGCTGATGTGATCCTCCCTCGCGAAGTAAAGTCGTTATTCTACATGGGATGGACGCCACACATCTCTCTCTCCAAATCACCAGATATGGAGTGGAAAGACTTAGGTCAAATGGCTACCAGAGCCGCACGAGCCTCAGACTATAGAGAAATTGACAACGATGGGTGGAGTTACAGCCCATCTGCACAGATGTACAGAAAAACTTTAGGATGGAGCACCACTGCAGTCCCCGGACTGCATGATGTCTCTAGGTGACTAGTTTCTGCGTTTTTAACTGAAGAAGAAGAGAAACAACTAAAATACCTGCCTGCCTCACTGTGGACGAAAGGGCCTGAAGATGTCGGGTTAATGACAACAGCTGCTCCAGTAAAAATTAAACCAAAATCTGATTGGAGACCAAGGGTCAGACAATACCCTTTAAAAGCCGAAGCCCTTACAGGCATCCAACCCGTAATTACACAATTACTGGATGCTGGCGTGATAAGAGAGTGTCCCGACTCACCCTGTAACACACCCATCTTCCCAGTGAAAAAGGCAGACGGTACTAATTGGCGAATGGTGCAGGATCTCAGACAAATAAACGAAGCTGTGCAATCTCGCGCTCCTCTAGTGCCGGATCCGCACACTCTGTTAAACACTCTGCACCCAAGAAACAAATTTTATACTGTCATCGACCTGAGTAATGCGTTTTTCTCTATACCTGTGCATCCTGACTCACAATTCTGGTTCGCCTTCACATATGCAGGAAGGTCATACACATATACTAGGTTGCCCCAAGGATATTGTGACAGCCCCACAGTATTCACGCAAGCAATAAATAACTGTTTGTCTACCTTTAATCCACCAAAAGGAAGCCAAATAATTGTATATGTGGATGACATTCTTGTAGCCTCACCGTGCAAAGACAGCTGCACTGCAGACTCTCTCGCCCTGCTGCAACATCTCTCAAAAACTGGAAACAAAGTGAAAAAGCAAAAGTTGCAGTGGGTGAAAGAACAAGTTCTATATTTAGGCTACACTCTCAGCGCTCAAGGACGCGAGATACAGGAAGCACGAAAACATGCGATAGCAGACGTCCCAAAACCACAAAACAAAAAACAAATGATGACCTTTCTGGGACTGTGTAACTACTGCCGAGCATGGATAGCTTCATATGCTGAGAAAACACAGCCACTATTGAACCTCATCTATACCGAACCAATGTCAATGTCAGATAAAGTAAAATGGACTGAGGAAGCCACACACTCCTTAGAAAAATTAAAAAAGGAGTTAATGTCAGCTACAGTGCTTTCTCTTCCTGACTACGAGAAGCCGTTCACTCAAACAGTGGACTGTAGACAGGGGTTTATGACATCTGTACTGTTACAGCAACACGGGGGAAAAATGAAACCCGTCCTTCCACAAAGCTTATTTAAAGCTGCAGCAATATTGAGCCATGGGCCTTGCCATGTCTCAACAGGAGGGATGATAGACCTAGTACATCAACACTTTACTACTTATGGCTTTAACACCTTCTCAAAAAATTTCTGCAGATCATGTGTGATATGCATAAAACACAACCCACAGGGCAATCTAAGACCAAAGCGAGGACAATTTCCCGCACCAAAATACCCGTTCCAAACCCTGCACATGGATTTCATCGAACTAAATCAGAGTGGGCCTTACAAGTACTGTCTAGTGATAGCGGATGCGTTTTCCAGATGGGTAGAAATATTCCCATCCAAACATGCAGATGCGCTAACAGTAGCAAAAGCTCTATATAAAAGCATAGTGCCACAACATGGCATCCCAGAAACACTATACAGTGACAATGGTCCCCATTTCGTGAACAAAATAGTGCAACAGATGGCTAAACACCTACAAATACATCTGAAAAATCACTGTGCTTATCACCCACAAAGCGCAGGCCTAGTGGAAAGAACGAACGGTACAGTTAAGTCAAGACTGAGAAAGTGTATGGAAGAAACTAAGCGTCCCTGGCCAGAATGCCTGGACTTAGTTAAGCTGTACATGCGAATAACACCTACAGAGAGAGGATTAACACCATTTGAAATAGTGAATGGCAGAGCCTTTAAACTGCCATCCTTCTCTCCAGACATACAGAAAGCTGACGAAGAAACAACGTTAGCTGAACACATGAGGAAACTGTTTAAAGAGCAACAAGTATCAAATGCAAATTTACTGCCTTCTGATTCTCTTCCCCTCTCACAGAATGCCCAGAAGGTGAAACCAGGCGACTGGGTGTTCGTGAAAGTCATAAAGAGGAAGTGCTGGTCCAGTCCACGCTGGGACGGACCATATCAAGTGTTATTGACCACGCCAACGGCAGTCAAGATTGCAGAGAGAACTACGTGGATCCACCTCAGCCATTGTAAACTGCAGCCGTTCCCTGACTCACCGGAGTAGTGGGGAAGTCTGGGCTACAAAGGGGCTCTGTTGTATAGAAACACGAGTGTCTCAAACCCAGTGAAGAAACCAACTGATCCCTACTCTAATAGGAGTCACCAGAGTGTACGATGCAGAACATGGAGATGGACAATCCAGAGGATCCAACCCGACGCCGCCAACGTGGACATAGAGGGAGAGGGAGAGGACGACGATGCCGCATGTGGTGCAGAGAGTTATGGTGTAGTGTGATGTTTCTTGCACTACTCTTATTAGGATTCTTGGTGTGGTGGCTCCTGCGAAAAGAAAAAGAAAAGCCTCCAGTCGGACGACGGGAGCTGTCAGGTGAGCACGCACGCCACACCCACTACCCACATGGATTTGCCACCAATGAATGGTGGAGCTTCATGAACACCACCGCTCACCTAAACAACAGGACGAACTGCTATGTCTGCACACACATGCCAGTATCCACTGCTGAACATCACCTGGAGTGACTCCCCCGTCAGAGGACCTGAAAACTGCTCGGGGAGCACAGACTTACTACCCTTGCCAGGGTTAGTATATCCACGACAGCTGAACAAGTGTGTGCAAGGAAATGGAACTGTGAAAGTGGGGACTCTTCCAGTCACCCCCATCACCGTCACCGCAGCAACCGCAGTATGAACCTCGGTCTTAAGGACGTCCCCCGGGCATATCGCATCTGGTCAGGAGGAGCCAAATTCGGCCAGAGCCTGGTCCCAATGGTGGGACTAGGATACGTACGTGACCACGTTGAAATCAACAGATATGCCCTGCTGAGACACATCAACACCACTCTAAGCCTGGGCCGCTCACTGGCCAAGGAACAAAGGAGCATACGTGACATGGTGATGCAACATCGGATCGTGCTGGACCTATTGACAGCCTCACAGGGAGGAGTGTGTGCAATCGTGGGAGAGACATGCTGCACTTACATCCCTGATGGACTCAGTGATGGAGGAGACATTCACCGAGCTTTGCAAAATCTGACCAACCTCCAGCGATATGTGTTGAACAATACCCCAGGAGCGACCCCTTCTATGGACTGGTTCTCAGGATTTTTCTCTGGGAATTGGTGGCACATACTGCTTAAAGCACTGGCTCCTGTTTTGGTGATCCTGGTATTGTTCTGTCTATTTGCTTCATGTGTTATTCCCTGCCTGCGTTCCATGTTTGAGAAGATGATTGCTAGAAGTTTTGTACAGATGCAGCTACTAGCACAAGCATGTGAGGCCCAATATGAGCTACTTAATCTAGCTGAGACGAATGGATGTGAGTATGAGGATGATTGCACTGCTGTGTGACATGTGGGAGTAAGAAAGTATCACTCTGAACAAGCATAATGACTTACTTAAAGCATGATACATGACAAGTAAGTCTCTGATGAAACAGCATGTTCAAAACTGATAAACAGGAGGGAAATGTTGGAATTATATGTGAATAAATATATTATCAGTTTTTGATTAGCTAAATCTTGTGCTAAATCTTATGCTATTCTGTTATGCTGAAAACATGGGAGAGCTTGACCACAGGACATTTACATATCTGCCACTTTCACCTAGCAACAAGTTACTCAACAAGTTGTTCTCTGTGTTCTGTGTTACACCAATGATATACGATCACGCCCAGTTGTCTGTGAATAAAAGTTATGCACGGGGGAGAGCTCGTTGGAAGACTGCTGATCAGACTCACAGTGCTGACACCTGTACTTCCCCTTTGCAAAGAAAGACAAACTCTGAGTCCGTGTCTGTTTGTGTGTATTTTATTAGTGTTAAACCTAACACTATGTACACACGTAGCCGGGTATCTGCTAAAACGAATATATTTTTCTACGTTTGGACCTGTCATCCACATGAAAACACATCATAAACGAATATTTAAAAGAACTCCGGGCAAAGTGAAGATTTGCGAATACTCCGTTTATGCGTTTGCGTGTAGACAGAGATAACCGGAGTTTTGCGTTTTCGAACGTCACAATATGCGCCAAAACAACAACAAATCTGCTCTGACATCAAACGTGCGACCTTTGTTTACTGCAGAAGCATGGCTCCGAGTGCCTTGAAAACTGTGGTGGTGTTAATTATTGTGCAGGCGCTGTTTACCTCTTTGATTTTACAAGCCCAACTACTGCTCCAAGAGCACAGGCGACGGATAACATTGCGTGACAATTTCCGTATGTCTCGGTCCTCACTCCTGTCGCTGTCGGAGTTATTACGTCCTCATATCGAGGGGCAGTCCACTGTCATGCGATCACCCGTCAGTGTGATTGAAAACGCAGATGTTCGGTTATGTGTGGAAGGGTTTTTGTTTTTTCGAAAACGAGGTAGTGTGGATAAAATTTATTTTATAAACGGAGGGGGGGAGATATTCGGTTTTAAAAATACCCGGCTACGTGTGTACATAGCCTTACACTATGGCTGTGTCCAAATTCAGGGCCTGCAGCCTTCAGTGGCCTAGCCTTTGCGGCCCACGAGGGTCGGGTCCTTCGGACAGGTCTTTGAAGGCCTCGTCCACCGTTGTTAAATGGGACGGTCTAGCCTTCGGAGTATTTCCTGGTTGCCTCACCAGATGTTCCCGCCCCTTACCCTTACGTCACGATTGTGAATGAAGAGATGCATTAAAGTATGTTTTGGTTCAAATCTATCAAACGTGTACATTTATTTGTGTGTGTATAAAAATTAACAACAAAATGTGTCAAATCTAAATCGAATCATCAACATTACAAAATAAATAAGTGAATAACAACTATATTTGCCATAGCATCACCAGCGTCACATATTTTAACTGAAAGTTGAAATTTGGAGGTTTTGAAGTTTAACATATCTGGCGTTGGATGTTCAAATGAATAAAAACCGAGTATAAACCCATTAAATGTCATGTCTGCGCCACTTGATGTCGCCATTTTCTCTTCCTTCCTCTTCTGTTTCGGGCATGGATGTATTATTAGATCCATGGTTTCGGGACTGAGCAGCGGTGCGCAAAGGATCTTGGGATATGGCAGGCCGCGAAGGATAGTTGCGGTGCGTCCTCCGAAAAGAGGGAAGGCTAGGCTGCATTTGTGGGCTGCGTTTGGAGGAGCCTCTGAATTTGGACAGCCTTCGCGCAGTGTTCAAATGCGCACTTCGTGGGCTGCAGCCCCTGAATTTGGACACAGCCAATGTGGTAGGTTAGGTCACCTGTTGGGCTTTATTTTATTTATTTGTTTCCATAGAGCTGGTTGCTTGTTTTCTCTCGCGAGATCTGGCAACTCTGATGTAGGGTCATGCGAAGTTTACCAGCTGCAGCATCCTTCAAAGACGAAGAGAGGCTGTGCTAGCTTATGTTGACAGCTAGTGTCTTCATCAACTGAAGCACTTGGTTAGCTGTTAACTTTTAGTTGTGGATTATGTAATTAGCCGACGCCCTGTTCTTGTCTCAGTGATGACTTCACAAGCATATGTTATCCCTATAACACCATGCTTGTGAAGTCATCACTGAGACAAGAACAGGTAACGTAACTTTCGTTTCATTGAAATCGACAGCGTTGGTTATCAAGTAGCCTACGTTTAATGACATTAAGCTAGTGAGACCGATGATAACACAGGGGACACCCTGGTTACACACGTTCAGCGAACCGTATAAGGCTCGAAATGAAACAGAAAGTGCGTCACATTGAGAAATGAGTACGGTGAGCAGCATGTTGCCCTGGTGTGTTCTATTTGACACATTCAAACAAAAGTTCATGCAATTAAAAAACAACAACATTGCAAGTGAAAACGTGGACTGTCCACTAACTGTGAACCTAACTTACCGTATTTCCGCACTTTTGAACGCATCTCTTCCCACCGCCGAAGCCTTTTCAAAACTGTTTTAAAGGATTTCTTGCCGCTGTAAAACTCCACTCCACCGGAAGGTAATCCCACTGGTATGATTGTTATCGGTAAACGTCCATATGTCCGAGGCTGAGGATAGCCCTCAGTAATAGTTATCCGTAACGGGTAGAAGGTTTACCGTTCACTCCAAGTAGAGTAGCCAGTGGGGGTTGGGAACTTAGGCCTATATGACGTTAAACGGGAGTTGTGATTGGTCGGGTTTTCGGAAGGGGTGTGTATCAGTAGATGAAGATGAACTGCGCCTCGGCTGGATAGCGGACGAGACCAGGCTGCAGGAACAGCAGGGGGCAGAGCCGAAGAGCTGAGACCAGGTGGGGCAGTCTTCCATCAGCCCTCAGTCTGTACAGGAGGTCACAGAAACACTCTCATCCTGTTAGATCTGATTCCGATTGATTTAAATGTTATCAGACACATTGATCAGTCTGTAGGCTACACAGTCTTCAGTTGTTGTTAATTATGACACCGCAGCCTATTCAAACCCTCTCCCTCTCAGACTACATTAAGACATGGTATGCATTAAAAGTTAAACACAAAAGGAAAAAAATACAAGACAATATTACATTATTGATCTGTCACATATTTATATTGTCAAGGCTTCACTTCTGAATCCTCACATCCGACTTCCCACAAGTTTTTGTGTTGTTTAATATGCTGCAGTCTGATTTAAGTTAGATTTAAGTTGGTCACATATTAATATAGACAACAATTATTTATTGTGTGCTGTTAATAATATGAATATGAATGTGAATGTGTACTCCTTTCATCTGCAAGCAGGAAGGAGACGCCATGACACCTCTCACCTCTTCACCTGACTTGTTTTGCTTCCAATGAAACCGTCAGATTGACGCATCCCAGGAAAAACCCCTCTTCTTTATTTACAGCTTGAATAACCCTTGTTGCCCTCGGTGAAACCACAGCACCTCCTGATGATAAGCCCTGGTACGATTGGGACAGACCTTCAGGAGATCTTTTGTGTAATAAGTTCCTTGATAACCAGCAAATGTCTCTGATATGTTTTGTTTTAACAAGTATTAAGCTAGAACTAGGAGGAATAAGTATAACTTATCAATTCTACCAGTTCTACGGTATATTCAAGTGTGTTTTTATTTTGATCCAGTTTTAATTTCCTTTAATGGTTCAGTGATTTTTAATCATGACATAATCCTTTTTCATGATAGACAAAGTCCATCTATTGAGCCATGGTGAGATTCTGTGAAAGGTGAAGCACGGTTTTGAAACGTTTAAAACTATAGTTTAGTTTTAGTGAGTTCCTGTGGATCTTCACACTTTCCACTATCTACTTGGAGACAAAAAGCTAGCAGTCCTGCCCCCAGGCCCGCCCGCCTTTTGGAGACAACAAAACAGAGAGACATCACTTCTCTCCTCAGAGTTTTCAAGTTTTGTTTCAAGTTTCAGTTTCAAGTTTTCAAGTAGTTTTTGTTTTTCAGTCTTTTAAGTTCTTAGTTATTCTTAGTCTCACTCTTATTTTTGAAACTCTCGTCTTTCATTTTTCTTTAGCCTACTTTTACTTTGAAACACGCTTCAAGACAGCGATCTCAGCAGAAGTGCTCACGCATTGATTTTTCTCATTTTTATATTTTTCGCAGTATTGATTAGCTTCTTTTATTAAATTTGTACCAGAACGAAGTTCTGTTTTAATTTTATTATATCGTTAAGTATGGTAACCTGATTTAGAGGAAGTGAACTTAATTTAGATTATCTTGTATTAAGTAACATCCGCCTGATCAACGTATCATTCTCCGTTATTTTATCCAAGAAGTTAAATTTAGTTTACAAAGTCAGAGCCTGAGAACCACCACTCGAAGCAACGAAGAAGAACATCTTTATTAAAGTCATCATCACGACACTACAGCAACTTGCTGTGTCTGAAACCGTGAAAGACAGACTTTGACAAGCCAGAAGGGCTCTGACCCACCACCACGCTCTCAAGCGGTAACTCCCCAACCGGCTGATACCGGACGAGCTGACACTCGGCCATTGGACCGGGACTTCCGGCTAGAGTCGCAAACCACCGGAGAGAAACCCTCCGCCGCTGACTCCGCCACTCTGCTAAGAAAGTAGGCTCTCCATCACCCAGAACAGCTGGATTCACACATGATGAGTTGGTGTCTTAGGGCTCTGATCTTTTAGTTTAAGAGAAATTCAGTTAGGATTTGTTAGTATTAAAATTACTCTCGTAATATTTAAATGCTCTAACCTTACTCGTGATCTCACCATCAGCCCATATTCCACTAATAACCCATTAGCCCTCTTAGTTATTCACATGTCCTGTTACCTGTTGATATTCATTTAAATTGCCATTTCATTGATTTAATCTGAAATATTTAGTCAATAAACATATTTAACCGTATGTCCTTGTCTGTGCAGGTTTGTGTTTAATGTGGAGAACCGATGGAAACTGTGTAGAATTCACTACTTCATTCATGAGATTGAATAAACTGATCTAAAATTGATTAGAATTGATACAAGTTAACCTTGTTTAGTCGGATTTTATAATTAACTCCGGATTATTCGAATAGAGAAAACATCGGAGGTGGTGCCCCATTAACGAGTGTTTTATTAATCGCCAGTGATTAATACATTACAGTTATTACTAGTGTATCTCCTACACTAGCCTCATGCCCCACAAAGCCAAAAAAACAAGGTTCACTAGTGAAGGAGAGCACACTGGTAAGTCAGAGCTCTTCCCCCTCCAGCTCCAAGTGTAGCAGGCATTCTGTGAGCTGTGGGCACAGCCTCCAGCCTGACTTCTGGTTACCACCCCCAGTCCGATGGCCAGACATAGCAGGCCAACCAGGACATGGAGGCCACAAACCTACCCAAATAACAAAAACACATCTGAAGAACAGATTTGCTCCACTTTCACAAGACCTCACAAGTCCTCCGTCCCACAAGCTGAAAAACACCTAATCCTCAAAGAACAAGGAAAGATATGAGACTACATCTAAAAGTAAACGGCTACAGAGAGAGCTAATGACTGGGCATCATTCTGGGTGATGGTGCTGTGAAGAAGGGAAACAGCTTTTGCAGCAAGGAGAACACCAAAGTACTCTGTCTGACCAACGATATGGTCTCTGACATCTCAGAAATAATTCTGGACATCGTTGCTGAATGTCAAACGGTGAAATCTCTCATTTTACACACAGGGGCCTGTGATGTTATGAAGCAACAATCTGAGGTATTGAAACAAGACTTTATTGATCTGTTGAGCAGAGTCAGATCTCTTGATACTGTGGCGATTGTCAGCGGTCCTCTACCGACTGTCCGAAGAGGAGATATGAGAAAATGGTGAATTTGCTGAGAAACAGAAAGTGCTTACCTAAATCTGCCAATCTATTAAATTTAACTCCCATTCCTCGTCAGCCACAAACTGTTGCAAAAAATTAATTTAGCTATATTAAACATCAGGTCTCTGGCAGGAAAATCTTTTAAATACATTTAATACATGATCTTATCATCAAACATAATCTTAATTTTATGTTTTTAACTGAAACATGGTTAGACCAAGATAACAGTGCAGCTGTTCACATTGGATTAAGCCCTCCAAACTTCTCTTTCATAAGTGAGACTAGAATGCATGAAAAAGGAGAAGGTGTTAGTATTCTGTTTAATGAGTTACTCAAATGCAAGCAGATGTTTTATGAACATTTCACTTATTTGAACATTGTAGAGACTGAAAGTTGTCCCTATGGCCTGAGGTGAACTCAAATGCACATCACCATGCATGGAGAGCGAGCAGCTGTCCTCGAATGAGCATTTGGAAAGTACCTGATAAACTTCTCCCTGTCCACGCCTCCATTTAAACATGCAATTTAATTTAAATAGGGCCTCCACCGGGGATTCCCCTCTCTGCACCATCAGATTTACACCATGAGTAAAGGGAAGAAGTGCAACTTCACCGAGTCTGAGCTCGTTTTTTGTGTGTCGTTCTAGGGCCGGCCGCAGCTCTGCGCACAGCTCCAGTAACACTGGCCTCGGCAACCTAAAACGACTCATGAGCCAGTTGTCGTCATTCGCCAACAGATCTTCCCGTTCACTAAACACCCTCTCACGTCTGATGTAACCATTTGCGATGTCTTCTAACAAGGCCAAGGCTGCCATTGTTAATGGCATTATTTCATCACTTTGCGCATGCTTTTATGATTTATGATCCATATGATTGCAAACATGTGTGTGTTAATTGTCCTTGTCTCTGATGTGCACATTACTCTGAGGACTAATTGTTTTCACATAATTAACAGTTTCCCAGCATCACCTCAAAGTGTCGCCAAAGGAACAATAGCTGTAGAAACGTGCGTACGCCAGCCATGAAGCTGGCGTGGGTCACCGCACATTTCCACGGTCATTTCACTTTTGATACATCTGAACGTTGGCGTGGAAAATGACGTACGCCACGTTTTTGTGCGTACGCAACATTGATACATGAGGCCCCAGGGCTCTGTCCAGCAATAGATGACTGACAAGTGAAGAAATATGGCAAGAAAACAAGCAAACAGAAGAGTGGGCAGAGGTAACTGTCTGCTTAGTGTCAGAGCCCCAAAGATTATTTGCCCCAGAGCCCGTGAATAAAGAATTCAAGTTTATCTAACAATATTCTTTATTGCTTCTCCTTTGTGTACAGTAGTGTTTTTGATTTTATCACTGGATTCCAAGTACAGCCTGTTTTGATAACAACTTTCTAACCATTTCATCAAAATGAAAAAAAGGCAAGTGGATTTATCAAGAACTGGAACAAGACAAGTAAACACATGAGCCAATCAAAAGAGAAGGAGTATAGACAAAAATAAATGGATGCCTCTTGATAAAAAAGCAGAACTTCGCCCAGACACTCTGATTTTGTTGAGTTGATCATATGATCTGTGTGACCGGGCAGTGCTCGGGTTGGTCCAGAAACAGCGTCTGGAACATGTGATCGTAGAAGGAGGGGTGGTAGAGGCAGGCCCGGGCACAGTCGGGGCTGAAGTTCAACTCCAGGATCTGAGGCTGCATAAACCGCTCACCTGACCCGGCATCAGAAAGTACACAAATAAGATAAACAAAAAATGATGATTAGGGTGATTACACAAAACAGAAACAAGTGTTTCCTATGCAAAGAGATCCACAGGTGAAAGAACAGTATATTTAAATACACAGACATTTACAGCATACCCACATTAAATTAAAATGGTTTAGTGGTTTACTTATTGTTTACCACACCCCATTCACACAGTTATTGGTTAGGTGTGCAGAGATGTGAATGTGTGCAGCTTAAAAATGCATTCTTCCCAATGGTCATTTCCAGAGCTCAGATGGGAAGAGGAGAAGCATAGACTAGAGCAACAATGACTGCTTTATGCACAGACTGAACGATGATGTCATGTGAGTTCCAAGTGGTCATCTAGAACTATGACAGACAATGTCTGATGCACTGTTAAACCCTGTTTTATTACATTTGCGGTGCAGATCCAACAATGCTGCTTGTCAGCTATTGGTGATGATATGCACAGATATGAAAACTTTTTTTTTAGATTATAATGCAGAAAAAGATGCTTGGAGTAATTTGAAATTATTCAATTCCCAGTAAAGTTTACCTGTTCAGTTAAATGATATAATTTAAGACAATAAAGGTGAACTGTAAAATGTACAACAATAGTCCTTTCCGATAATATATTTAGCCAAAGAATCTATGGAGCTGGATAATTTAAACAATGGAGAAGAGAGTGGAATGTTCTCTACCCGGGGTACTGTAAGTCATATAAGTCCCCCCCATCCCCTCAGATTCATATGTTGGCCCAAACTTGGTTGTACTTGTACCTCTGAAAAGACTGGTTGAGGGGAGTACCAGGCCCCTGCATCTAATTTGTGTCTGAAAGAGTCCTGATTTAGAAATCCTTGCAAGACTGAAACTGAACCCAGGAGTTAAAATCTCTCCAGAGATGGCAAGTTCTTAAACCTGCAAACAAACCAAGTATGAAACCAATGCTCACCATTTTGCCTTGTACTCCACTTCAGCATGAGGTCCACGGCATAGATTGCCCTTGATGATGGGTGGGGACAGATACCATAAGGTGCTGGTCGAGATGAAGCTGCCTGGAAGAGCTCCTTGAATGATTTAAACAACTCTGCCTGTGAAAGGTAGGAAAAGGAAGGACAGAAAACCAAATTATTAAATTAAATTAAGGACCTGAATGACATAAAGAAACAACGTAAATAAGATTTCCTCAACGCCACCGTCTGCAATGCGGTTTTGTTTGGTCTTCCACATAGCTTCATTCCCCACTGGGAGTGTTTAAGAAGTGCAGCATATTGCCTGCCCAATTTTGTCGCCTTGCTGAGATTCAGTTTATTTGGTCATTAGGCCCCAAGCACCTACTGTAATGCTGCAAGGACCCTCTTGAAATGCAAGGAATTATTAAGGCCCAAGCACTTCCTGTGCAAGGACCCTACTGAAACTGAAGGAGTTACTATTTTTCATCTTCTGCTGCCTATATAATCTCGTTTTTGTGGGGCTAAGCATACTTAAATTCACCAAACTGGGCACGTGTCAGTAGTTGTGAAAATGTATGCCTGATATTCGTCTTGTGCAGGGATATGGCTGAATGGCTTAACCGCACCGCTTAAACAGCAGCCCCCAGACCTGTTTGATCTACGTGCATGAAAATTAGTAGGCAGACTTACATAAAGCCTCTTCGAGCACGACAGGAATTGAATTTGTGCTCTTTTTGGCGATTTGCAGGTGTTGTACTTAACAAAGTCTTCTACAGCTTCTACAGCTTTAACCCGACTGACTTCAAATTTTGTCATGCTAGGGTTAGGGTTACGTCGTCGACGACCGAAGCCAGATTTGACTCGCTCATCTGGAAACTGCAGGCAAGACACCGTCAGAAATCTGTATCTCACTCAAAAAAGCATGGATGGTCTTTTTTCAAAGTTTGTATGCATGTGGCAGCACCATAGACCCAAAATAACACCCCAAATCCCAGAAAAAGTGAGTTTTTCATAATATGGGACCTTTAACACCTTTGAGATCAAAAGCTTTTACTTTCGTTGAAGGGGCGTGGCGGGAAGTGCTGTAAAGCCACTGTCTGCACCAATCTGCACCAAACTTCACATGTTTGGCAAGTGTCCCACCCTGAATGCACTTATATTCAAATACTGGATTACAATCAAAGTGTTGGATAACACATTTATCTGCTAATATATGGTTACAGTCAGAGTGCCACCTAGTGAGTTAAAAGGCAGATGTTATAGCCCAGAAACTCAAATGGTCTAGTTCCTTATTACAAGAAGTTCCTTGAGAAACTGAAAAGGGCTACAAGTTCACACTTACTTCCACCTCCTTCCACGGATACAGTGGGTACTGCTCTTCAAACATGGGGATGAACTCATCGTAGTGCACCTGGAGACAGAGATTCAGCTTCCATTACCAGACTTAAACAATCCTTAAGTTCTTACTGATTATGTTTGTTTGGGCATTCTTGCCTTTATGTGATAGATAGCAGTAATGAGACGGGAACCATAGGGAGAGAAGGAGGATACCAGCAACAAAAATCCCAAGGCACAGTCCAACTGGGCACACTGTGGCAACCAGGATGCTAGAAAAGGTCAATTTATTAAACAAAAGTTCTAATAGCCTTGTCCTACTGGCAGCTAACAGATCTGACTATAAAAGCTGCAGTATGGCTATTAAGATGTTTATTATATATACTGTTCCAGGGTTCAAGGGCTTACATTAAATTGAATAATCACCTTGGTCAAGCAATATCATAGTGACCATGTTCTTATGACCACAGACTGTTTTTCAAGAAGATAGTGCTGGCAGGCAAAACAATAATTAATATAAAGTACCTGCTTAAGCTCCACACCCTCTGCATAGTTCATGACAGTGAAGTGCTTTTGGTAATCATCAAAATGGTCCAAGGAGAAAGGTCTAGATAGAAGGAATAAGACCAGGTCAAGGCACAAGAAAATGTACACTCTCTATATACATTTAAATACATTTATTTTTATTACAGATAAAAATAAATAAATAATGAAACTAATATCATGCTGCATCTGACCTGAGTGTTTTCTTGGCATCTGTATTATTTGTAATCATACTAGCGGCATGCATCTATGGAAAAGCATGTTGGTCTGTCCAACACTTTGGTCTAGACTGAAATACCTCACTGCCTTCAGCTACCATGAAATTCAATACATATATCCTTGGCTCCTAGAGCACAATCCTTATGACTGGTGACTCCCAGACTTCTACTAGCACCACGATCCAGTCACAATTTGGACATCACAACATTTTGTTCTGTATATCAAATGGTTTGGTTTTCTTTACAACAAGCATTACAAAATCACAGTGGAGCTATCGTGGTTGTAGTCTCTAAAACAGCTGGCTATCACAACCAATACAATTAATGTATATGCATGTATGTGTATGTATGATGCACCTATTAGCAAAGCGCAACCAGAAGACATTGTAGGCGTAGAGACGCAGAGGCTGTACAGAGTGCAACATCAGCATGTAGCGAATGTCAAACTTCACCATTCCCACATCCTCCCTACTGAACAGCACTGGATCTTCAATGTACTTACACACCACCTACAAAACAAGACACACATAGGCACAAAGTTAGAGGTAAGAAAACAACAGAACCAATACAGGCTTAGCTTCATTTACATATGCACAATTAAATTCTTACTTATCATTATAGCAAGTATGACAATTGTAACGTATGGCATCATATTTATCAACGGATTAACCATTTTTTACCAACCAACTGTGGATTAAAATTGGATTTTGGAGTTGTTTGGTTCACTCTGCTGGCAATAAAACCTACAGTGCCTATAAAAAGTATTAACCCCCTTAATTGTTTTCCCCTTGTTTTGCTTTTAGAAATAGAATCATGGTCAATATACAAAGAAATACAAAACAAAAAATGTGCAAATAAAAACAACTAAACTCTTTAATGTCAATGTGAAAACAGATTTCTATAAAGTAATGTCCATTAATTCAAAATACATAATGTAAAAATAGGTGACTGCATAAATATTCATCCCCTTTTAATTAAGCAGAGGTGCAATTGGTGCTAGCAGTCTCACAATTAGTGAAAAGGAGATTACCTGAGGGTTAGGGTTAGAATGGGTCTCAAATGATTGTACCTAACCTTTTGGAAGGAGAACCGGTCTAGTACCACCTGAGCAGGGGTAAACTTGGGATCTAACACCTGTTATGGAGGTTTGGTGTAGTGAACTGAAGGCCTAAAAGGAGTCTAAAAGACACATTTATGATGCTTTGTTTAGTTAGCTTAATATGTGCATGATCTTAGGCTAGGTAGTTTAATGGTGCATGTTTGTGTGTTCGCACCTTTGGTGTACTCTCTCGTTGCCTGATTAAATAGTCGAGGTTGTTGGAGATGTGTGTGTCAAGTCCACGGGCCAAGTTCCAGGGCTTACAGATCCAGGTGTTGTCCTCGCACCTAAAACACACACCGAAACATCTTAGCTAGTCGAACTAACTAAAAACGTATTTTTGGTTATATTACAGTATTATTCAGTAGAATATTCAGTGATCACTAAAAATCCTCAGATTCCAACCTTTGTTGCTTCAGCTGATAATGCTTAACGAACTGCGGAAGCTCTGTTTGGAGGTTGAAGGTTTCTGGTAGCCAGTCAGGTGATGGTCCTCCCTTCACTCTGCGGGCCACAGCAGCCAGGCAGTCCTTCACAGTGACAAGGCTCTCACAGGGAAACTGGTTTAGCATCACATGAGGTCGCTCCTCGCTCAGCTTCCTGTCACAGAAGAAGTCGTTTCTCATATCAATCGATCGTATCCAAAATAAATACATGAATAAATAAAATATCCTACGCTTCAAAAACTGTGTGGACTTGAAATTGAATCAGACTTGATTCACAATTTTAGGCTTGACTTTAAAGCTACTACAAGTTGTATTGGGAAAAATGCAATTGGGTTTGTATGTGGAAAACTACTGAGACAAGGTCTCTTCCCAGTTGAACCATGTTTCTTAGTTATGAAGCTGTTTGCTTGTTTTGTACAATATATTGAATTATTTATTATCACATATATACAGTGGTGGCCAAAATTATTAGAACACATTATCATTTTATTAACTTAATAAGTATTGCTGCAAATTTTAACCCTCAGCTACATTATTCATTTATAGGAAAATTTCGTTTTTGTGCTCTTCTCTGACTAAATAAGCCTCTGAACCCTGCACAAACCATATTCGGAAGTTTAACCCTCTTCAGCTTCCTTCACATTCTTGCTGTGGCTGCAGCTGGATATACAACATGCTTTAAAATTAACAAGTGTGCTATTTATTGACATATTTTAAGTCATAGAACCAAACGTGAAACTCTCTTACACTTGTGTTAACTACAGACCTCATTTCAGTCACCTAACAGAAACCCATTCAATAACCCACTGTCTTTGACATGAGGGAACTGGTAGTGCAAAAATGCAGGTTTTAGTGCTCATTCCTGCTGCATACTATTTGGACAAAAAATAATAAAATACTTTCATTGATCAGGTTTTTTTTATCATCTATCCTAAAAATGAATGATGGTCCTAAAAAAAGAACATAACATTTACAGGTATTCTCACCCTGATCATAAAAAGACTAGACTGCTATCATATATACAGCTAGCTATATTTGGTAGCAGTGAAGTTGAAACTAAGAAATAATCTCTACGAGAAAATGAATTAAAGGATGTAAGAGTAAGGCAAGGCAAGTTTATTTGTAAAGCACAATTCAGACACACGGCAACTTGTTAATGCGCTTTACAGGCGCATAAAAATTACATTAAAAGAAATAAATAATTGCATTTAAGATATATTAAAAACAAGTAGGAAGACATTAAAGGATTACTACTGTTTTTTACAACCTGGGCCTTATTTCTAGCAAAATATATGATCATTTACTCACCCAGATAACTCTGGTATCATTTGAAGTTGTTCGGACGAAATTAGATCCAGTGTAGCGCCGGTATATCCATATAATGTGAGTGACGGGGCATCGACACACAGCCTCTATATAACGCATTATCTGCCACGAAACTAGTTCATTTCACTAATATTTTTTCATGACATGCTAGTGCCATTCCCCTCTGAGTCCGGGCTCGTCTGTTATCAACATCCGGGGTCAAACTAGCAGTAGCAGCTACAGGTAAACAAGCCGGCTGTCGCGGGTGCGCGCGCAGCTCAGAGACGACTTCTTCCAGGTCAGAGGTGGTAGGTCAACCTACAGACCCCGGATGTTGACAATAGACGGGGAATAGCACTAGCGTATCTTAACAAAATATTGGTGAAATGAACTAGTTTCGTGGCAGATAATGCTCATAGAGGCTGCGCTTCGGTGCCCCGTCACTCGCATTATATGGATATACACGGCGCTCCACTGGATCTAATTTCGTCCGAACGACGCCGAATGACACCAAAGTTATCTGGGTGAGTAAATTATCATATATTTTGCTAGAAATAAGGTCCAGGTTATAAAAAACGGTAGTTATCCTTTAAGAAACAAAACACTGAAACAAGTTAAGACATAGGAAAGTAAGCTAAAATAGAATAAAAGAGACAAGACTAAAGAATAGAAGTCACAGTGCAGTTCAAAGCCTTGAAACTGCTTCAGTGAAAGGCAGTGGCAAACAGCATCTTTCAGGTTATAGGGAATGGCTCCTTGTCCAAACCCTGCTTTCCGGAAACTGTTGTCCCTCAAGGCTCAGTACTCGGACCACTTCTGTTTTCACTATACACTAGATCACTAGACTCTGCAATCACATCACCCTGGATTCTCTTACCACTGTTATAAAGACGACACTAGGGCTGCCCCCAAATAGTCGACCAAGCACTGGTCGACCAAAAAATCATTAGCAGACCAAAATTTCATTGGTCGATTAGTCGCAGAAAAAAAAGCCAAAAACATTTGGAGCCGTGTCTTGTCAAATTTAAGTCAAAATCTATGTGACTGGCGGCTGGTCTGTGTATAAAAGGCTGGAGGGCTTTTAATTTGAAGGGCCAGACACAGGAGGTCGTGACACTCACTCACTGTCACCCGCAGATTCCACTGGATACGGTACGGCTGCGTTACGAGACAAATACGAGCTCTTCTTCTAATCCGTCGGTCGGAAACACTTCGTGTTGTTGTGTTTATAACACATACATATAACTGCAGTCGTGTGTGATTATGTAATTATCGCGGGAATTCCTCGGTTTCGTTTCTCCAGCTGATCGGCGGAGCTGCGCAGTGGCGGACTCAAAACGCAACTGGTGGGGGTTGCCGGACGAGGACGACGGAGCACAATCGTACCGGAGCCGTAACGCAGCCGTACCGGAGCTGTACCGTATCCAGTGGAATCTGCGGGTCAGTGTTTTT
The DNA here is from genome assembly GCF_965226575.1 of Pagrus pagrus. Taxonomy (NCBI): domain Eukaryota; kingdom Metazoa; phylum Chordata; class Actinopteri; order Spariformes; family Sparidae; genus Pagrus; species Pagrus pagrus. The sequence continues at coordinate 20,431,443 of NC_140205.1, read as the reverse complement.
TCTTTTACACGGCAGGTCCCTTCGACATCGCGGTTAGACAGTTAACAATTAATAGCCAACCATGTCGGGAAAGACGTCTAAAATATGGGATCATTTTGAAAAGAAGAAGGATGACCCCCCGAGTGCGGCGTAACATGAAGGAGAAAGCTCCATGTTATGCCGCACTCGGGGATCGACGCAGGACTGGCAGGACTGCTACTGCTAACGTGAGTTGTTGAAAACCCTTTTTAGCAAACTTTGTGTACACAAATGATGTTCTCAATGCTCGTGTTCATGTGTAGAGACCCTGGTGATGCTACGAGCAAAGTTTCATGTTGTGTCGAGTCTTCTTAGTGTTTTAAAAATAGCGATTTTGATGCTACAGAAAAGTTGCACCGCGCACCTCCATTGTGAGTGTAAGTAGCCTAGCTACCTGCGCATGGCGGCCCGAACGTTTGAAAACAGAGATAAATACATTTTATTATTGTTATATGGGCTAATATTAGACTATTCATGTGTACTGGGGAAGCTAAATTATCCAGCTCACTGTGTTTTACTTATTGTGTAAATCTCTCTACAGGCGCATCCACTTTACTGCGGAGATATATTTATTTCTTTATTTTTATATATATATATAAATATATATGCATCGATTAGTCGACTAATCGCTCTAAATGATGACCACTGGTCGACCAAGAAAATCCTTGGTCGGGGGCAGCCCTAGACGACACCCAACTGTTCCTCTCTTTTCCCCCTTCAAGACGGTGGTACTGGCCTTCAAGGCCATCAGCGGAACTGCACCCGTAATTTTTGGATGAACTTAACCTTTAATGCAAAATATAATCCTTTAACGCAAATCAAAATGTCCTTTAATGCAAATTGTGTAATTCAGTATAAATATTGACTTTTTCTAATAGCGTGAAGTGGAGTGCAGGTACAGGTCTTACTAATTATTGTTAACACTTCTATTCTTAATTCTTTTGTGGTGATACAGACTAAATGCAGGTGGATTTGAAAAGTTAGGTCATAATGATAATATAACTCCACAAAAACAGTGCAGAATTCCTTTAGATAGATTACACAACAACTCAAGTATGTCTGCCCGGCTCACTGTGCACCAAGCATCTTAATACAACATGTATGTATCTATGAGCACCAGACTGATGCTTTTAACTTTAAATTGTGCAAAATCTTTCCAAAATCTTTCCAAACCCCCCTACAGGGTCCAAGGCCCCCCACCAGGATTGATGATATGAGCAGTGGGAAACACTGCTCATATCATCAATCCTAGGCGACGAGTAGAATGGCCACAATGTAGCCGTGCCAGGTGGAATCTACCAGTCAGTGCTTACCCGTAGTCTTTGATGTGATTATACATCCACATGATATCAGCCTCCTCCTTATTCTCTGTCAACTGGAACCGTGGATGTTTCAGGTTGTTTGTGACTTGGGACATTTCGGAGTAAACCCTGAAAGCAAAGCACAGGACAATGAACAGATAAAAAGACAGAAACCAACAAACAAACAAACAAACAAACAAACGCATGGGAAATAGGTTCTCTTGCAAATATTTTGTCATTTCTTCATCCTCATCCTTGAGTTAAGATTTGCTTTGTGTGTTTATCAGGTTTTCACCATGCAAACAGTCTCAGTCTTCAAGGCACAGTGAAAGGAGGGCTGAATGATAAGAAACCTGGTCTGAACAAGTTCAATTTCAAATTTCAATTCACACACAGAAACAAACAGACTAGAAAAGAGTAACAGCCTGTAAAAAATGTGCTCCATTACAGTTAATACAAGACATAGAAGACAATGTCTTTGTGTGGGAAGGCAACAGGGTTTGATTGAGGACAGGGACACTTGGCACAGTTGTGTTACAGTTTTTCTCAATTGTTTACACACAATTACTGGTATTTGAGACACAATGACCTCAACATGAAACTTGTGCACCAATCCCCTGAACCAATTCTGCTAAACTACAAACACAATTCCTGCTTTACACTCAAATTGCAGTTCTAAAACACACTTTTTTCAGAACACTACGCACAATTCTCTGCATTTGGCACAATTTCCATGGAGAAAATCTCTTGTTTTCACAAGGAACCCACTGTTATTCAAAATTCTAAAGTTAATTGCCCCGCTATGCACACTGACTCATCACATGGGCAAACACCTGTCACACAGTTTTACAATTAGCAATCAGAGCTTTAGCATAAAAGGGCGACATGATGATGCAATGTGGATGAGGTGCTGTGGCCCGACCGAAACAGAAGAGAGGATGCAGCATAGTTTTTTTTTTTTTTTTGTTTTTTTACTGTAACTGCAAATTCTTCTGTTGTTTTGTATGTCGACCACTGTATGTGCTTTGTGTTGGTTGGGATGTACACCGTGTACATTGTTTTTGTGGGAAAAATAAAATATATTTGTTACTGTGTATGTGTGTGTTCTGAGTATAAAAACAATATTCTAAAATATTTTACAACACACTTATGTATGCACTGTCTGTAGTAAGTGTAACACCAAACAAAAAAGGTGAATGATGAATGGAGAAGAAGTGTTTTCCATTCATCATATTGTTTTACATTGAGCACATCAGAGTTCAACTGGTTCTTATAAATGTCTATTCATATGATGGTTTGTGTGTGTCATTTGAAAACAAAATATCATTTTGAGAAGAAATAACATTGTTTTGAATGTAAAGTTTCATTTTGCAGGAGGAGTGAGGGGTTTTGCCCATTGTGTGTGTGTTTTTTGATTTGTGTGTAGAGTTCTGAGAGTATGAGGCATGCTTTCAGAAAATGTGTGTAAACAATTGAGAAAAACTGTAATGGAGTTTGATTTATTTACATTGAACTGATATTTACCTCTATCTTCCGAGGACAACATTTTCTGAATAATCATGAATGAACTGAAGAATATAAAATGTATGTGACCAAATGATTCAGGAATGTTCAGGTTTCTTGAATCAGATCATGCCATACTGAAACACAGGCACTCATGTTATATGGGCCACGCCCTGGAAACACATGTGAGAGTGATCAGACAATCAACCTCCAACATTTCTCATAGACTTTGGTCTGCGTATGATCTTCGGCAATAAAACTCTACTGCACTCAGCTTTGAAGACTCCTGATGATTTTTGGTGACTTTTGAATCTCTGAAAAACCTTTTGAACAAACAAAGAACGAGAAGTCGTTATGCGACACTAGTACACTCAAATTTAGCTGCAACTCAATCAGTACCAGCTTAAGCTACTTTTGCACTTATCTCTGATGGCAACCATCATTGTGGTTCTTGTAGCCAGTGTAATTATAGTTACGGCTGTAACGGCTTCAAACATCATCATACAGGTAAAGAGATAATTGGTTAATGATGTTCATTTGGAGCTGATGTTATATCTATTAGAATCTACCCAGAAAGCTTGTTAACACAAATAGCTAATCAGCCAATCACATGGCTGCATCAGAATGGGGAAGAAAGGGGATTTAAGTGACTTTGAACGTGGCATGACTGTTGGAACCAGACGGGCTGGTCTGAGTATTTCAGAAACTGCTGATCTACTGGGATTTTCACACACAACCGTCTCTAGGGTTTACAGAGAATGGTCCGAAAAAGAGAAAATATCCAGTGAGTGGCAGTTGTGTGGACGAAAATGCCTCATTGATGTCAGAGGAGAATGGGCAGACTGGTTTGAGATGATAGAAAGGCAACAGTAACTCAAATAACCACTTGTTACAACCAAGGTATGCAGAATACCATCTCTGAACACACAACACGTCGAACCTTGAAGCAGATGGGCCACAGCAGCAGAAGGCCACACCGGGTGACACTCCTGTCAGCTAAGAACAGGAAACTGAGGCTACAATTCGCACAGGTGAGTAGATAATGACTGCAATTTTATTTTAGGGTAAACTGCTCCTTTAGGGTCCTGGTAACAATAAGTGCTTTCAGTGCTGGAAATATGCTTGGGAGACATGACTTTTCCCCTGATGTCTTACCCGTTTTGCTGGACCAAAATAATATATATTTTCTCAGCCCATTATCATCATGATGGGCAATCCAACTGTACACGTTTAATAAAGGAAGTCAGCATCAGCTCAGTGATTTTTTACCTCAGATATTTCACAAAAACATTATGTCGCTTCAGTATTTTGTACAATAGCTGTTCATCTCTTTAGATCCCCAATGTTGTGCTGCTGGGATGAGACACTTACTTGAGGATTTTGTCCTTGGGCACAGTGTAGGCTTGGATGTCTACAGGAAGCTGCTCCTTGTTCTCCCGTGCAATGTTCTAGAGGAAACAGACACAGAACAGTGAAGGCCAAACTGGTTCTTTTATCACTTTGTGAGGAAATCCTGCCACCAAAACATGACACTATCCATGCATGAGGAGAAGAAAAGAGATGTGAATCAGGGTTGTGTTTGTTACACGAAAAGAATCATTTCGATATGGTATGACTGATTTGTTTAAAGGCTCGTGGATGATGAATGATTTCTGAGCTTTAAGGACAGTCAGAGAGTGAAGTCAGTGCTGACAGGATTTCTACTGCTACATTTTGGACAGTATAAAACATTGCAAGCATCAAGGAAACATGTTATTGATATATATAACATCTCTTTAATTTTTCAATTCAATCTGTTTGTTTGTGCTCAACACTAATACAGTGCCGATGTAACCTTTCCTCCAGTGTAAGGTGAAGTCAACTCTGACAGGGAAACCGTTCTAAATAAGAAGTGAGAAAATTTAGCAATTAAACGTTCGTTTGTATGGAGCTGGTACAAATACGTACGTAGACAGTCGCTCCTTGTATAAATCAATCGGAGTTGGGGGTAACGCAAAGCACAAAATAACACATTTTTTCAAATCAGTTTGGGATCTTGGGGCTTCTGGAGACTTGGATGGAGCAGTTTGTGTATTTTACGTTTTTTTGGTCCCCATCTACTTCAGTTGTTTAGGAGAATGCTGCAAAGCTTTTTTGCTATTTGGTCAAGTAGATAATGACTGATTTTTCATTTTTGGGTGAGCTGTTCCTTTAAACAAACATTTGACATTTAGAAAATGTGTCCCAAAGTTGGACAGATCTGCTGAAATTATAAAGAAAGTGATCAAAATGTGCAGATGTCAGACCTGCAGCAATTATTTGGAAATGTATTAATCTGTATAATTTAGTGGCCTTAGGAAGTTAGACAGAAAGGTTTAGGCAGAAACCAGTTGGAAGTTTCCTGGAAATGTATTAAAGAAATAACCAGCTATTTACCAACTGCTTATCGGAAAAAAAGGAGTATAATATTATCAAATATATTCACAATAAATTGAGAGGTAATATATTTTGGGGGTCATTTTACATAAATATTTCACCTGTAAAATGAAGTGTTCCCAAAAGTATAGCAACAGCATGTATGATTACCTTATACAGTATCATTAATCACCTTACATATCATTACTTTATATGAACTGAAGTGCTGATCTGACCTGAAGTGAGCCGGTGTCCCTGATACTGTATGTTTCTATGTTAGTTAGATGAACATTCCGTTCTCAGGACACTAATCAGTTCGAAGCAGGTGCTGCGATTGTTCTCAAGGCCACTTCATATTCCTCCCTAGCTCTCCCTTTTCTGAGTTATCACTGTATCCAATTAAGTGTGTCGGTTTTTGTACTTCTTTGTCAGACTCACCAAGTACACTCTGGTGTACAGACCTCTGGCCTTTCAGCTGAAATAGATTGACTCTGTTATACTCTATTTTTCTAAATACTTTAAGTTATTACTTTTTTTCTTTGTGTTTGAATTCTAAGCCTCACCAACCACTTGTTTTTCAAATTTTTCGAAACCCTCAGGATGATTTGCAACATGTTTTAATTTAATTAGCTGTTGCAGAATATTAACAGTAATCAACTTAATAGTGATAAATCATTTTTTACCTGAACTAAGTATCAAAAGTTTCTAGCTCCACCAGTTCACTGTTCTGTGGCAGTGCCACAGATGTGGCTAAATATACAGTTGTGGTCAAAAGTTAACACACACTTGTAAAGATGCCAGCCATGGGACGACCAGAAGCTTGTGGATGGCTAATCAAAAGCACCTTATTGAGGTGAAAGGGGACTTTTAACCAAATATCAAACATTCTGTATGTATATTTTTGATCCAGCATTTGGTCACATGTTCAGAAGACCCATAATAAATTCATTACTGAACCAAACTTCATGAATGTATTTTGCGACCAAGTAGTTTGTGTTCCACTCATTCCATCACACAAAAATGAGGGCTGTAGAAATCATTGGAAGGGAAGACTGCTATGATATACATATGTTACACATGTTGTCTGTGATGGTAACAGCTGTCAGGGAAGAAAGGCAGGCCTTGGCAGACACGTTTCTTGCTACGCAACTCGATGGAGCTTACTATTGACCGTCTTCTAGCCATTGCTTGAATTCTCATTAAATGTCTTCTTTCTTTGCTGTTACATGTTGCCCATTTACATACCAGATCAAGCCTGTGAATGACAGTTGAACAGGTGAAGGAATCTGTGTCGTATTTGATAAAGCAATATAATAGTCCTCACCTCGTAGTATGAGTCCGGGGGCTCAGTAGTGACACTACTGACATCTTCTAGATCTACAGGTATCCATGGTAACAGACGGCATGTCCTCACCAGGGGGTTTGTCTCACCATACGTGTAATCTCGGGTCACTTCATCTGTGGAAATAATAAAATATACAAATTTGCTGTGTGGAACTCTTTCTAACCCCCTTCTGTGTGCAGCGCTCAGCTCCACACACACAATCTTTAAATACACTTATGTATAATAAATAGTAACTTTCTAAAGGGGGAAATGGTAACACTTTATCGTATCCATTATCAATACATGGTACATTTTTAGTTAAATAAACTAAATGAACTATATTTCACTGTTCACAAACAATGAAATCATTTATAAACCATTTATGAATGCTAAGAAAGTTACTCTTTTTTGGGACGTTGGCTGCAGAAACTGCTTGCAGACAGCTGCTCGTGGACTGCTGTTTTCTGAACAAAAAAGATGCATGTACATGCCTTTTGATTCTCTAATGCTTAAATAAATACTTGAAGTGAGAAATAGAATTGTCTTTGGATTCTCTTGAAGCAAATAAACGAACGCCCCGACAGAGGTTTGATTATAAGAAATAAGAGTAGCATTATTATATCACCATAACTTGCCTCCTAAGATAGATATCCATTGCATCCACTTATTTAGTGTTGCTGTCTACATTTTTGTCCCAATTGCATTATGACTCAAATATCAGATGTCATCCGACATGTCATTTGTAGGTGATATCGCCAAGTGAGGGTTTAGGAGAACCAAGAGCAATTAGTACAAGGGGTAAGTCTCATTTCTCTTATTTTTCGCATCCTCGCTCCTCAATCCTTGCTTGAACCGGAAGTCGTTCCTGTCCGCCATCATGCAGGCTAGTACAATCAGATGAGGACACAGAGAGCATGTGTATGCGTGTGTGTGTGTGTGTGTGTGTGTGTGTGTGTGTGTGTGTGTGTGTGTGTGTGTGTGTGTGTGTGTATGTGTCAGTCTGTCTGCTTTCACCTCCTTCCTGCAGGTCATGCAGAGGCCAGAGGACAGAGTAGGGCAGCTGGCCCTGGATGTAGAAGAAGGGAGCCATGCCACAGCTGGGCTGGTCAGAGTGCTGCACCTGGGAGCCAAACTCATCCATGACATACCACACTGGAACCTTCTCCTCTGCAGACTGCACAACAAAACACAATAGGAGGAGAAGAGTGAGTCGGGGGAAGACAGAGACATGACTGACAGTGTATGCATGTATGCATTTTTCCTGTTGTGGCCATTTTTGCGTCTAATAAATTATCTTAGCAGATGCTCTTGCCAAAATAGACTTACACACAAGTGCATTTAAACTCCATAAAAAAGAGCTAGGCTGCCCGTAAGTGTGCTCCAATGTTTGATTGTTAATTCTAGTTTTTATCATTAAGAAACAAAAGAGTCTTTGGGGAAATATAACTGCTGTTTTTCATCTCTGGTGGCTGAAGGAGTGTGTAGATGTCTTGTTTGATTGACAGCAGCATGTGAGTGCAAGTGTTTCACTGTACAGAAAGAAAGAAAGGAAATTAACTTGGTTATACTTACATGTCACTGGCAGACAGCGTGTTGCTACTTGTATTGAAGAGTATCTAAGAGTGACATTTGCAAGTACATATACATGCTGTTTAATGTGCTGCAGCTGAGCGAGCAGCTAATAAGCCATGTAGCCTGCAAACTTCTGTTTGTCGTTGCACTGAGCTGCGTGGCTCAGTGTGACTGTCTCTGCTCTGCTTTTGACACTGATGTTACTGCTTTTTGTTTTATTTATTGGATTGGCTGTTAATATATAAGGTTGCCATTCAATGGAGAATAAGGGACATTTTGAATTTCTGTCCAAACAGCTTAAGTAACCAGGGACATACCAGCAGTTCTGAGAGTACCTCAACAGAGTGAGATATGCATCTAAACAATAAAGAAAGTGTGGATCATGTTTCCTTACATACCCCCTGGGAGAGACTGTAAGTCTGGTTGTACTTCCACATGCGCTCCATCACCAGCTCCACCGTGTCTGGGTCAGGGGCCTCACCGTGGAAGTCCAGCCCCATGAGGGCGGCCATTCTAGGCAGCAGGCCGGGTAGCTGATTCAGGGCCTGACGGGCGTTTTCCACGCGGCACGTCCAGGCGTGATCCACCAGGAAAACACTGCAGGTAGCACAGGACAGAGGGAGAGAAGGTTTTCATTTGATTTCAATGATGATATACACAGTATTTGGTGCAGTAATGAATTTATTATAGGTCTTCTGAAAATGTGACCAAATCTGCCGGATCAAAAATATACATACAGTAACTTTAATGATCAATTTTGGTGATTATAGAAAGTTGTGTGAATCAAATTTGCCTTGTTTGCAGTTGTGTCACTGCCACAATAAGGAAGAAAACACAAACTATCACCTGCTGCTGAGAGAAAACTGGTCAAGAGTCAACCAAAAACCACCAAAAAGCAAGTCAGTGAATAGGAAGCTGCTGGAGGACAGGTGTCAGTGTCCACAGTCAGGTGTGTTTTACATCATGAGCTGAGAGGCTGCTGTGTTAGAAAGAAGCCCCTGCTCTAGACGAGGCACCTAAAGCTCGACTGAAGTTTGCTGCTGATCACATGGACAAAGAAAAAACACTTGCATGACACAGAAATGTAGTTGTTTGGCCAGAATGACCAGCGATATGTTAGAGGAGAGAAGGTGAGGCCTTTAACCCCAAGAACACCAAACCTACTGTCAAGCATGGTACTGGTAGCATTATGCTGTGTGGTGGTTCTGCTGCCAGTGGATCTGCTGCTCTAAAGAAAGTAAATGGAATAATGAAGACGGAGGATTATCTCCAAATTCTTCAGGGAAAGCTAAAATCATCAGCAGAAGATTGGGTCTTGGGTGCAGTGGAGTGTTCCAACACGACAATGATCCCAAACACACATCAGAAGTGGTGAAGGAATGGATCAATCAGGCTAGAACTGAGGTTTTGGAATGGACTTCCCAGAGTTCTGACTTAAACCCCATCGAGAACATGTGGACTGTGCTGAAGAAACAGGTCTGTGCCAGGAAGCTAAGAAATTTAGTTGAACTTCATCGATTCTGTCAAGAGGAGAGGTTACAAAACAGCCTGGCAGGACTCACAGAGGATGACCATAATGACTTTTTTATTTATGACTGCTTTCAGTTGTGCATGGCAACAACCCAGCGCTGACCCTTCTAGGGGCCAATGTCTCATCGTCAGGAAGAGGTCTGGATTTCATCAAGGACTCACACACATGAAACAAACAAAATCAATGACTCTGATGCAAAATTAAATTGATGTTACGCTTGAGTCAGAAATATAGGAAAATAATTTAGTATGATTATTCAACAAGGTGATTTTATTGCAGATACTGTTTACACATATAGGACATAATGCAAGCTGAACTGCCAAATCATACATGTATATATTATTTTCCTTTTTTAACAGTGTAAGAAAGTGATTATTCATTTCATTATGTGCTTTGTATTTATGTAAAAATAAAACTTTGGGATACCATAATGAATTAAAATGTGTTTGTCAATGGGGCTTTTTGGGGCTCTGGCACCGTCACCTGGTTGGTTCTGAGGCTTGCAGCCCACTCTCCCGGGTCACCAAAACTTTACATCTGATCTCTGCTCCGGGATTGTGCTTTTCCGTCTCCTCATTCTCTCCGTTTCCCTCGTCCTCTTCACCTGCCTGCTGGAAGTGCATGATTCCGAAAACTTCCCCAGCATCATAAATCTAGGACATAAAAAGCATGGGAGTTATCACCGGACTCCCCAGAGCCCAATCTGATCCAGCATTCGTGAGACGTCACTGCACAAGTCCCATCCACGGAGGCCCAATCGTGGATCAGACTTGGGTCTGACAGTCAATATGAATGTGATATATAATACATCATCAAACAAGCAACACACACACACACACACACACACACACACACAATAAGAGAGAGAGAGAGAGTGTCAGTAGCTGTCAAATGGTGCTATAAGTTGCCACTGCTGTGCCTGTACCTGCCAGTGCCAATCGGAGGATCACATGGTATCTCCGAGTGTCTGGATCTGATGCTCTACAACAAACCTCTTCTGGTAACATAAAAACTGTAAAGCCTGGTGGAAAGTTTACTCAAATACAGTTATTTACATCTTAAAATACAACCCATGTTTGCATTTTTCTTCAGAAAGTTAGAAGGCTGTTGACTGAGATGCCTTTGAAAATGTCAGTGAAATCATTCCCCAGGGAAACCACTTGTGTCCAAGTCTATACCTTATTATAGTAAACAAACCTGCACAAGGTTTATATGTTATTGGAAGGTAAGATTGCATTCAGTGATGACAACCAACTTATTTACAGTAGATGCAGTTAACTGGGACTGGAACTAGTCTGTTGTTTCTATAAAACACAAATAAAGTTTCTGTGTCATAGTAACTGTAATTACTCCTCATTACAACCTATGGACTGAAAAACTAAAAGCCAAGCAGTCATCAGTTTTAATAAAAAGATGTAATTTATTACTTTCCTCTGCTCTGCAACATAACAAACTGTGATATGAATATAAAGGTGTTATATCACACACTCTCCATCAGTCATTACTGAATATAAACAAATCATTTAAAAACTTATTACCCTACTTTTTAGTTACTTAAAAAAAAAAGCCCAAATAACCTATTGGTTTCTTGAGACGTTTTAATACTGAGCAGGGATAGAATTGGGCAGGGATAGAAACAAGACTGAAAATCAGCTCATCATGAGCGAGAACAATAGGAAAAAATAGATCTAAAATGATCAACAATTAGGATTGAAAACCAATTACAGAGCGTGTCATTGTATAATTCATTGTCATCTTATCTTCCCCATATGTATAACGTTTCTCAGTCCATGAACTGGTAAAGGACTGAACAACGCCACCTACAGGCGGTGGGCCACTTTTAAGGTGGACTGGAAAGTTCTGAAAGAAGCTGACTCGTCCTCTAGCTTCTGTTTACTTCCGCATCCGCGCGTGACGTAGCCTACACCGCCATCCTCTGACCAAGCTATACTTTACGTAGCCCAGTTCATTCGCTCAGTATAGTTTATGGAAACGCACCAGATTCGTATTTTGATTTTTTTTTTTGCGTTCGTTTAAAATGTGCTTGACATTTTCTGGAAACGTGGCTGCTGACAGCTGAGCGCTGCCTGCCTGCCACCACTGCAGCATGGCAGCATGGAGTGTGTGTGTGTAGTTTAACTGTCTCTTTTAACACTGACAACTACACTGTGTTTATGAGCTAAGAGAGAAATCATTTCTTTGTTACTGAAGCAGATTCTGAAGATCCTCTCACCGCTTGATTATCACCACAACCCTGTTGCAGCAGCGCTGTCACACCGGTGGAGCAGGACCATGACAAACAGCATGTTCAGCTGCAGAGCTGATGGTTCCGCCACCGGACTACAGGAACATACCGACACTTCAACAGTACTCTTAAACACCCAGCACGTGGATGACAGCTACTAAGATCATTTAGTTTGCCTTATCGTACTGACCTCGTTGGTGATTTTGTGATAAAGGCTCCTCCAGTAGATTCTGGGTATTCCTGAGGACTGCAGGGCCGCGGCGTGGAGGGCCACAAATGCGCTAAACTCCTCGTCCTGGTCTCCATTCAACATTACTGGGTTTGTTGACATCCCTGCAGCCAGGATGTCACTCACGTGGAGATGGACTGTTCAAATCCGGAAGAAGGTAGCTCGGTCTGCAGTGCATTGTGGGAGAATGCTTTAAAGGACTCCACCCACAGAGCTGATGGACATGTTTTGGCACACTGTGGCCCCACACAGCTTTTTTACTGTATGGTTGAGTTTTAGTCATTTCAGCCAAATTAAACATTTATTTGTAGGAGAGTTTAAGAAACATTTACTCAAGTGCACTGATTAAGTACAGTTTTGGGGTACTTGTACTTTACTTGAGTATTCCCATTTTCTGCTACTTAATACTTTACTACATTTTGGAAGCAAATATTGTGCACCACTACATTTATTTGATACATTTGGTGACTAGTTACTTTGCAGATTACACGCTGCATCAGAGCCAAAGTAGTGCATTTCGAAATTCATTTAATTTATCAGCAGTTTAAAACAAAAAAAAAAAACAGGTGTTGGATTGGTTGACCCATAATAAACGTGTATACATACATACACGTAAATATATGTATAACTTGCTTTTACTTGTACTTTTGACACTTAAGTACATTTATTGCCAGGGATTACTTTTGATACTAGACTTTTACTCAAGTACTATTCATATGGGTGACTTTCACTTTTACCAAAATAATATTTTAACGCAGTATTTTAAAAAAAAGTTTTTTTCAAGTATTTTTCTTTACAATACTGCCTTGACTAAATGCAGGACAGAAATACTTGACTGCATTTGAATGACTGCTGGAGTCACTTGGCAGATTAACCACTTTGCTTACTGCACACACAAACCTACTGTTATGTTTGACCATCATTTGTCTTGAATTTTCATTTTCTTTCTGCCAGTGAGTTGATTACAACATCTTTTATTGGAAGTCAACTGTTTTTATGAAATGTATTGAACCAGGTAGCCCAATTTATTTTCTTCTATTCTTCTTTTTTCACTTATTCTAGAAAACTGGACTTTTAAAACTCAGTAATATGGATTTCTAATCATATTCATGATGAAGTGGTTTTACAAGCTAACATTAAAACGCTACTAATTTGTTAATTTATAGGCGTTAATATTGTTATATACAGTATGAAAACACTATGAAAGGGGCTGTTTTGCATGGAGTACTTTACCTTTGACATACTAAGTACATTTTAATAATACCTCTCTGCTTTATCGTCAGTAACATTTTGCATGCAGGAATTTCCACAGTGGCCTTGTGGGTCAAAATACAAGAATTCAGAAAAAGCAACAATGACAAACTTGCTATTTTGTTTTGACCCTCAGGGCCACCGCAAAGTTTACTTGTAAGGGAGTATTTTTACACTCAGAAAGATTCTTTCATCTCTTTTTGATCTTATCTTCCTTGGCAGTTTGCCTAGTTGTCATGGAGTAATACATTGTAAAGACTGGAGGAAAACTCTCGCTTCAGAAGACCTACTAATGGTCCTTGTGAGGAGATTGTTTTGTCAACTGCTGTTTTCAACGTCAGCAATCACAGGAGAGGTGATAAATCTGGTTTCACATATTCTCCACCACCGTATGATTACAGCCATTCTATTCACTTACTACTTGAAATGAATCATTTTACGAGAGGGAAAATCCAGTTGGCTTATATGCAAGACGTTTGATGCTAAATTTCATTTAGAGGTAGCCAATATGCATTCTTGTCCTGTCTTCTAAATCCTTGTGAAACAAGCACATTCTTCAGTAAATTCTGTTTTATTCTAAAACATTTTCAGATCATCAGATGAATAAACACAGAGAGCAGATTCCTCTACCTCACATTCAGAGCTTTTGATGCACTGCAAGGCCTGTTCTATGTGTAAAGCTCAAATAAAGCCACAGTATAACAGACATCTGGATTATGGTGTAGGTTAAAAGGACAAACAACAGAACTCAATACAGTCAGTGGTGTGACACATTTGTATTAAAATAAACAACAAACAAGAGTGACATCCAAATTAAACATTAAAATTTGAAATATGAAAGGTTACGGACAAATGGAATTACGAAAACTTCATAAATACACTCACAAAGCTTATTGCTGGCGATCCTCGAAAACAGGAAATCAAATGTTATTTAAATAATAGAACAATTAATAGAAAACGTTTCAGTCGATAAATGGAGGTTAAATTCAGTTGAACTTTAATAAAATCATCTTAAACTGAGAATCATCTATCTCACATCTTATACACCCTTCACTTTGACTTGTTCATTTCAAGCATACATGTAAGCAATTGCCTCATAGCAGAGAAAAGTTGGGGAGTGAATGCCACTTAGATACTGTTTTTATCATGATTTGTTTCCATTACAAGATCCACTCCTGGCAACTTGAGCATGATTAGATGCTATTCAGCACTACAGTGTACTTGAGGTTTATATAGGCAGTCCATTTCACACCTGTAATTCAAGTTCATTTGGTTTGGACCAAGGACAATTTCTTCCCCTGAGGTTCTGGTCCAATTTGGTTCACACTCACCAAGACAGGTTAACATGAAGCCAAATGGACTGCAAGACATTTGACAGGTTTGTCAACTAAGATCAGCTCTACATGGGCCCACATGGAGAAATTAAATTCTGGTGACTGATGGCAGGTTGTGTTGCACTTAATTGTACCTGGTGAGTTTATTCATGTTCTCTGGTAAGAAATGATTTATGAGCATTATTATTTCCAGACTGCAACTGGGCATCATAAGTCATAACACACCTCTCGGGCCAGATTTACAAATATATTTTAAACTGGTCTGTAGTGTTGGTCTTGTCTTAAATTTGCTCTTAGGCAGAGAGAAGCTTCCAAAAAAAAGTCTTACTAGACTTGTTTGTGAAGAGTTAGCCACCTTAACCCCAGGCTAACACTGAACTGTTTACAGTAGTCACCTTTCCCTACCTAACTATTTTTGTGCTATTTACAGGTACAATTACCTGTTGCCCCTGTACCAGCCTGGTACCTGTAACATATTCGAAAATAAATAAATAAAATTAAGTGTAAGCAAGTGCAGAGAATTAAAAGTAAAAATAGGTCATAGGTTTTTCTGCTTCCTGTTTCTATTGGCATGCATATGTCCAGGGTATGTGAATGGTCACGTGGTATGTGTTTGTGAAGTGAATAAAAATAAAGGAAAGAGTGTTAGACTGCAGTTGGCCAAGAAACAATCCTTAACCTGACTGACCAGTTAGCAGAAGTTCAGGTACTGCCACATTAAGAAGCCACAGCAGCTCAGCTCTGCTACATAGATGTTCTGCCACTGGAAGTTACATTCTGGACTGAACACTCCCTGTACAAATTCCTTAGTGAATTAGTGGAATTCTTCCAGACGTAAACATAGCCAAGAAGTTTGGTTTCTTGGTCAGCAACGTTTTTTTCCATTTTGGAAAAGTCAAAAATTACCCAGAATTCATGACATGTAAGAATAAAGGATGCATTTAGATGACTATTAGTTTGATCCAAGCCATAGTCAAAGTCTTTCTATGTGAAACCAGCACCAGGGGTTGAATTTATGCTAAAATGACGACTTTCAAAAAATCCTATGTCTGTTTTGCTTTCACACCATTAACAAACCACAATTGGAACTGGACCTTCCCCTCTCAGTACCAGAGTTTGATTGGCAGGCTTTACCACCACTAAACAAACTGAACTAACAGGCTACAGTACAGTACATACTGTATGTGTGAAGGCACCCTCAGTGTCCTCAAGCAATTTAGTACAATTTTCTTTAAGTTGGGCAACTGAGAAGATACAAAATTAAAAAATAATAGTGAATATCCATGCAGCAGTGTCTGAGATAACCAGACTTTAAGTCCAAAAATCCTGAATCATACACTTCCCATGATACAACTAAATAGTATCTTTCTCTGCCCAAAGTCAATTTATTGATCCCAGAACTAGTTAAATGATTTTAACTTGTACAAATGTCGAGTGATCTCTTTAAGGTTAAAGAAAACGATCTGTTGAGTGATGACTTTAATATTCAAAGAGTCAACGCTGTGAACCCTGGTCTCAGCCATGTGCTTTGTGAGTTCCATCACACACCTTCTTATCACCCCCCATGTCCACTCCTCAAAATGTTAATAGTGAATGTAGATCACTATTGAAATTAGTTGCATATTAACCCATTTTGTATCAACACTTGGAATAACATTATCTTTACACACAATTTTGTCACTTTTCTGTGGTTGTTTTCAGACTTCAACCAGCATCCACAACTACAGTAAGCTTCACTGATGTTCACTGGGTGGACATCCTTTAAATATGGCTTCATCTTTACATCTTGAGAAAACATTCTTTGGCATTGCTCCACACTTGTATTCCCTGAAGAGAGAGAGAGAAGAAAACGAAGTTCGAACAAATGTGAAATGATCAAATTCATTCAAACACGCTCATGTGCTGTTTTGTACCTTTTTGCACATGCTGATTTGCATAACAGCATAGTTAATGAGTGCTTCCCGCAGATCTTTGTCTTTCAGCTCCTTAAAGCGCTGCATGTCCACCCATGCTTTTTCAACATGCTCTCTGCAGAAAAACAGATCAAAAAAGCACACAAACAATATTATATTTCAGCTCAGGACAGATTGTGATATTCTGCTAATAAGTCAAAACCTTTATGTATGCTTTCACACGTAGTCTGCCAGCAGTGACTCACTCGCACTCGACAGTTTTCTCCTTGATGGTCTCTTCACCCTCTGCTATCAGCTCCTCCAGCAGCTTCAGTCTGGCCTCCCTCTGCTCAGGTGCCTCTTGGCCAAAAAGCTTGTTGGTCATGCCTTTGAAGGAGAACGTCCGCACGATCTGAGGAAGATATAAACACAGAAAACCGTTAGTTTGGAAGTTGTTAACATCTACAGGCCTTTGTTTGACATCACAAAATCAGCCATCACTGACCAAGAATAGCAGAGAGAGGAAGAATAAAGGAATATGAGTATAACAGTAGTGTACCCCTGTAGCCAGCTCCTCACGTTGCTGCTTCTTGGAGATGAGGTCCTGAGAGGCCATCTCAAGCTCAAACTGGGTCAGCTCATGCTTTCTGCACACTGCTCTGCCAAAGCAAAGTGTACAACATGATATCAATTTCTGCTCTTATCCTCTAACACAAGCTTTCAACACAGCAGAGGAAAGAGATCCAGTGACCACTGATGTGATACAATAACAACGACCAGTTGCCAAAAATAAGTTCATGAATGAGCATTATAATCAGCATTATATCTAAGCATTGTGAGTTTATCAAAGTTTAGATTGGGCTACAACTCATGATTATTTTCATTGTCGATAAATCTGTTGATTATTTTCTTAATTAATTGATTAGTTGTTTGGTCTCTAAAATGTCAGAAATAATGTAAAACATGTTTATCAGTGTTTCCCAAAGCCCAAGACGATGTCCTCAAATGTCTTGTTTTGTCCTCAACCCAAAGATATTCAGTTTACTGTCATAGAGGGCGGAAAGAAATAAGAAAATAATTACATTAAGAAGCTGGAATCAGAGAATTGTGACTTTCTTTCTTTAAAAAATACTTCAAAGTACTGATCAATTATTAAAATAGGTGGTGATAAACTAATAGTTGACAACTAAGCGATTAATGGATTAATCATTGCAGCTGGATCAATGGACTGTTAGAAGCTAAAAAAAAGATAATCAAAATCAGAATTTTTTTTTTACTGTACTGGCAAAAAAAACTCTATCGGGACATCTGTAATTTTCATTTATCATATGGTTATCATACCAATGTGTTCTGTTGTAGCAACAGAGGCAAGTAGGCTGGATGAAGCACTAACAGAGAAATATGATATGTTGCAAATATAATTTTCATAATAATATTGCTGTAAATATGTCCAGTAATGTGTTACCACCCGAAATCAGTGTTCATTGATGTTTTCTTAAGAATTTATCTACACCATGCCACCAGAAATAATCTCCCCGACAGAAGAATTGTGTTAGTGAAATGATGAAATGGCTACTTTGACTTTATCAGAAAAAAGGACAAAACATAATAGTAAGGTGTATTGGGAAGCTGTGGGAACTCTCTACAACAAGACCCCAACTGGGGACATTATAAAGCTCATGGCACCGCTGTGTCATAGGCCTCTAACATATTGTGTGAAGGTGCTGCTAAAGTTGGGTCTTACCTCAGAGCTTCAGCATAGAAGAGATATTCTTTCATTTGGTCTGCATAATGTTCCTCTTCTTCTAAGATATCATCTATTGAGGCAGCATATCTACAGGTGTGTGTCAAAAAAACATTTGTATTGACAAGCAACACAGCTGGTAGTGCAGTAACAATCCTGCTGTATTAAATATAGAGATAACATTTGTCGAGGAATTGAGAGAGATAGGATTATCAGATTATGACAAGACAGCAAGTCCAGACTCAAATACTCACGCGTCCATATGATGACCAGCACTTTGCAGTCCATCTCCCATCTCTTTCTCGATGGCGCTCCACTCACTGTAGTGAACACGTGAGATGCACACACACATTTTCCAAAATAGCAAGGAGAATCAATCTCACACACACACACACACACTGCTATGTTGGAGGAAATATAGTCTTAAAAACAGAGGTTTGTTTTCCAGTATTGGATATGTAGAGTAGAATTAATTTTTACTGTATTTGTAATAACAATGATGGTCACATTCAAATGGCCCTAAATTCTGGGACTGAATAACATTTTTAAAGGTAGCCCCCCTCCCCCCATGTCTTTTTTGTCATTAGGAGACACACTGTGCCATGTTGAAGTTTTTAGTAGTGTCTGAGGATAGAGGGTGTTGTATGCTGTACAGATGTTGAAGCCCTTCATGGTGTGATTCTGAACTTATAATAATTGACTTGATAATGGGACAAACATTCATCAATAATTCATGCACAGATACATTATCATGTTCTTGTTCTCAAACCTGAAGACTCTTCCATAGTTCCCATGGACTTTGTAAACACCGTAGAGTCGATCTGCAACCCTCTAGAAGAGAGACAGAAGAAAAAGGAAACTCAGAGTTCAAACAATTAAAACTATAGTCAATATTTCTTGATGAATTCAAATTTCCTGCTTAAGGAGCCCAGCAGCTGTCAGTAGTATCTTTTTTTTTATTTATAGGCACAAATGAATAATTTGTGCTCTCTAATTAGTGTCAAGTTACTTTAACAGGAGGAACAGATTTGACAAGTTGTTGTGTAGCAGCTGTTTGCAGCTTGGTGTTTGGAGTGCCTGTAAATACTGCATCCGTTCTTTCATATTAATATCATTAGGTTACCCCCTGAACACTGTTTTATACAGTTGCGCTGCTGTAACGATACAATATAACAAATCTCTCCAGCTTTGGTTGCTTCCACTCTATACACCTACCATTGTGTATAGTTGTTACATTTTGGACAGTGTTCTCTAAAGGAGCCATTTTGCTTTAATCTGGACAGAGATACAACTCTAGATTTAGCCAGTTTAAACATGTTATGTCTCTGTTGATGCCTTTAAAAAGTAGCTGAAAACTTGTTTTTTATGATCTGTTGTTGCTTATAAAGTCACTGTTGTGTTGCTTGCTTTGCATTGCTGGTGTCAGGTGCTATATTAATTAAGTTTGACCCCATCTTTACTGTTTTGGTTCACTCTCACTGCCCTAATAGTGTTGTTGTTTGCTGCAACAGGCAGCTCTTTTCAGAGAAAAAGTCCTAAAAACCATCTGGATATGACCTGCTCAGCAACAAACAGCAGACCGACACAGTTAGAGACTAGCTGGTGAACATACACCGATCAGCCACAACATTACAAACACTTACAGGTGAAGTGAATAACATTGATCAGTGTGTTACAACGCAATATGCTTCTGGGAAACCTTGGGTCCTGGCATTCATGTGGATGAAACTGTTGACAGGCACCCCCACTCGATCAATACAGCCCAATGCTTCATGGTATTGGGATCTGGGGAATGTGTAAGCCAGGTCAACACCTTGAGCTTTTTGTCACAATTCTTAAGCACATTGCCCAGCTGGGGTGGACTATGCCATTGGGGAGGGCCTTTGCCATCAGGGGGTGTACTAAGTCTGCAACAGTGTTTGGGTCAGTGGTGTATGTCAAGTGGCATCCACATGAGTTCCAGGACCCAAGGTGTTCCTACAGACTACTGAAATGTATTGAGATGATAAATGTTATTTATGTGACCTGCCAATGGTTTTAATATTGTGGCTGACCTGTATAGCAGAGCATTGGGCTTTGCTAACAAGTTTTGTTGTGTTCATAACTTTTCTCTGCTGCCCTCATGTGGCCAGAAAAATCAGCCATTGTCATTTTTAAATTGATTTTAAGCAAGCATGAAAACATGTGTGTCTGTGTGTGTGTGTGTGTGTGTGTCTGTGTGTGTGTGTGTGTGTCTGAAAGAGAAAGAGGGACTTACTGCTCGTGCTCGGAGTAGCTGAGAAGTGTGAGACTGCAGCTCATCGCTGTAGTGTTTCATTTCCATGAAACGTCTGAGTAAGAGAAAATAAAGTCACGTACAGAAGACAGTGAAATAAAATGTCATTTACTTATGTTCTACCTAGTTATTTTAAAGTGTATATGTATTCATTCTACCCTCAATTTAATTAAATTTGTTCTTTTTCTTTATATCTGATGAATCTAGAGATGCAAGGATATCATATCTTTATTCTTTATTTTGATAGTCAAAGTAACTTTTTAAACACAAATATCAAACATTTGATGGCTTGGGGTTCTCAAATGTGAGCACTATTTTAGTACAGTTTCTTTTCAAATGGATAATACTAACAAATAACATAACATCCATTTACCTACAAACACGTTAAGCTAACATCTCATTGTATCTAGTTATTAGTTAGTAGCTTGGGTAAACATACAGCTCAAACTTTAAAATATCTCAGTGGTATTATTATTATAATATGATTATTTCTGGCAACATTTTTTATACAACTGAGCTCCTCTTATAGTATGTTATGGAAACATTAACTTACTTATCCGGATTTCTCACCCTGAAGGTGGCACTGAGAGCTCTCAGCCTGGAATCTGCCTGCAACAGCAGTAACAGGAAGTGGTCAAGCTTTGTGAACACCCAAACATCTTTGTAAGAATCAAGACATAGAAGCTCCACAAATATCCAGTACCTTTGCCTGGAATCCTGTCTCATACACCACTTCCTTCCAGCCGTGTTCCTGCCACACACAGCAGTGAAAAAAGTTCATCAGCCACTGACTTATAAATGATCACTTGAACTACTGGACTGACCAACAGCTGCAGCAAGTACCTCAGTGAGGAAGTGGTGGAGGATCTTGTCATTGGAGAGGACTGGATGTGAGGCCACACGAAGCAGGAAGTTCTCAAGCCCGACCCTGCGGCGTTCCACAAAGTCTGGGTCCATGTTGTCAGCCGACAGCTTGTGCCACACAAACTCTGCCTGTATGCAAGAGAACAAACATTCAGCTTTTCTCCTCACATTTTCTCAGTTTCCTTACTAAAGCTTGATTTAGGTACATGATTTGGTGTATCATTTGTAATACTTACAGTCGAACCATTCTCATCTAATTGGGTTGGTTTAATCTTCTATAAATGGAAATTGTTGGCGATAAACCACCACTTTACCTCGAGAAAACCACTGACCTGGCCTGGTTTTGCCTTTTTGAGGCCACAAGAGTAAAAAAAAGGGCCTCGTATTTCCTAATTTCTGTGTTGCTCTGAACAAACTTGAGAAAATTCCTGGAGGCAATGCTAATATTTGATTGACTGCAATCAAACTGATAATACCTCTCATTGCTATCATTACTATCTGGCAGCTGGTTGGTTCCAGTCATATTACATCTTTAAGGATATACAGCAAGGCTGCATCCTTTGAGCATCACTGAACAGGGATTGGAAAGCACAGCTAAACTGGACTCACCCTCTTCTCAGGCAGCGGGGGGACCACGATGTAAGGATAGGTAACTATTAGGTAATTCCTCAGCAGTTCAAATTCACTGTATCTCCTCCACAGAGAGTCGGGGGCTAGGTTACGACCTTCAGCCACTGCATCCATTGGCCTTTAAAGACGAAGCCACAGGACAACTTTGTAATCTCATTTTACCACAGTGACAAAAGACAGAAGTAAATTCATGAAACACAGAGCAAAAACAAGGAAGTTCAGGGTTCAGCTTAACCCACAGTGCTGCCTGTCAAATGACTGATAAGGGGAGTGCTGTTCTCACCGTGTTTCGATGAGGTACACGGTGAATGTCTCCTGCATGTTGACTGAGTTTTTACCACTCCTTTTCTCAGCCTCAGCAACACAGATCTCCATCCTGCGAAGGAGCGCTGAGCCCTCCTCCACCATCTGAACCACAACATCACACAGAACCAGCAACAACCAATGAAACAGCTCTTGGTAACACAGCTGTGCCATTGTTCCCACACGTCTACACATTTGTGTCTGGCTAGGATACAAGCTAACAGCTGTCCATATAAACTAGGACACATTATTAATCAAGAACTAATGTTCGCATGAAAATAACTGACTGGCTGCATACTGCATACATACATGACATCAGCGTGCAGCAGGGAGAAAACAATTCAAATGGTGGTAAACATATTAACTCAATGACGCTGAATGAACGTGTATTAACTTATATTTAGCTAGCTTCTCGACAACATAATGTAAGCTAGCCCTGCCCTGAGCTTTAAACTGTTAGCCAGCGGTCAACAAATACAATGTGAGGTTAACACAGCCTTTACCCGCTGCCAGGCTTGTGCTACGAACACTTTCACAAAAAGGAATGAGAAGGACAAGTCACTGTTTTACCGTGTTGTTCAAGCTGTAACTCCCATCTGCAGCCGTGTGGTCTGAATCGCCGTCCGTCGCCACCGGCTCTTCCTTACCATCCTCCGCCATCCTCCTCTCTGCTCCTGATGTTGTTGCTGAGCCAGGGCGCATGCGCAAACCCACACATCATCCAGCCACAGTGGTGATGCGTGAGGAGGAAGAGGTTCTGTGATGCTGATTCCAGGAGCCCCTCAGCACCACTCATGTAGACAGGGCAGCTGTTACAAGTACCCAGAAGTCATACTTGAGTAAAAGTAAAGATATGATGTTAAAATATTATATTGATTAAAGTAAAAGTTACCCATACCAATTGTAGCCAACTCAAGTAAAAGACTAATGGTGTCTGTTAATTTATGTACTTCAGTATCAAAAGTATTTTTCTGGCAATAAATGTATTAGTACATTTAGTACTAAATGTGATTGATTTAGTACTAAATGATACCAATTAAAAGTACAAGTAGGCCTAAATTATACAAATATTTACATGCATGCATACACTGTATGCTATGGGTCAGCTGATTATTGGCCTGGTCAATTATCGATCTGATGTTCAGCATTTTTCAGATGGTCAGAATCAGTGTTTTTTTTTTTTTTTAACCAATTGCTTTTAAAATAAGTACATTTTATTTTATTTATTTATGTTTAAATGTGCTATTTTGGCTCTGAGGCAGCATGCAAAGTAGCCTAGCGACTGAAATGATCAAATAAATGTAGTGAAGTAATAAGTACAGCATTGACCTCTGAAATGTAGTGGAGTGGATGTATAAAGTAGCAGAAAATGGGAATACTCACGTAAAGTACAGGTTCCTCAAAACTGTACTTAAAGTCAGGGACAGCTGGCCAATAGAGGGCGACAGGGTGTCACCTTACTTGAGCCACAAAAAATGTTACAGAGTTTTGTGCAAAGCTCCTAAAAACATGCCTTTTTTTCCAAAATTGCGTGATTCTACATCAGATAAGGGAATCACTGTTCTTAACTCTTCCTCTGAATAAGTGTAATTTTGGCTTTTTTTTGTGTAATTTTACATCACATATCACATAAATGTAGGCCTACTTATCATTTGAATGGGGTGTGGTTCATTGCCTCCTTTTTTGTCAAATGAATTATCACCTCCATGGACATGTTTCGATTATATTAATCCCATATCTTCTGTGGTGAGAGCAAGAATAGAAGAGGAGGAATCAATGTTGGCCTGTTTTGTTCATTTCAAGAAAGCCTTTGATTAGATCAACAGAGATAATACTGTGCTTCACAGGGTTGGGTCACACCACTTTAAAATGTAGTCGGTTACTGGACACAAATTACATGGCAATTTTTGTAATTTCCAGGCTAATTGGTAATCTATTCTGAATTCTTTTAGATGATTTCTGGATTACATTCCAAATCAAACATTGAACATATTGCACTTTATACTAATGAAATGGACTCTGGACTGTAGCTGCCATTAATTTATTGTTAGCAACGCAGCTGTAATTTGGACTGTCCTGATGCCTGAACAATCAGTGACGACAGTCAGCCCTCTTACTCATCAGCTCCACTCAGGCAGCTCGAGAGGACTGCAGCGGCTGTGAACAGACTTTTCACATATGTATTTTCCCGTTTTGGTCTTCTTGAAGTTGTGTGTAACCAAAAGCGTAAGTGTTATTGGTCCTGATGCCTTGCTGTCTTTGGAAACTTAAGGACTAAGTCCACTAGTGTTTGAGTAGGCTGCAGTGTGCAGAAAGTTCTAGACTTTAGCGAGAGAGATTCAGTAGCTATCTCTTTGTTAATAATGCTGTTGCTGTTTTTTTTTCTTTGCATGGATGGTTTATGCAGTAAGTAGTGCATTGAGTGACATTCGAGGTGCATGTCACCATTTGTGCTGTAGTGGATAACTGAGTTGTAATTGATGTAGCAAACTCTCAGTTTGTGTTAATGTAATCATTTTATCTCATGCAAGGTATGCTAATTCTACCTCAGCCTTATAACCTGGGGATTCATGTGGCTGCTTTTTCTATGTTGACACATTTAAAGTGGTAGCACTGGTAGTCGAATGTCTTTCTGGTACATATAGAGTGAATGTAAATTCTATGTACAGAGATACAATGTGGTTTATACTGACAAGTTTTAATTTACATTCTTCATTATTTGCCTATATCTCGCCATGCATAAAACTTCAATAAACTTTCCTGACTGTACAGTCAGACAAGTCTGGTTAGGTTCTTATTGGACAACCTGCAGTGGGCCAGTTTCCATTTCACCAGTTTTAGTAGTTTTCTCAGGTGTACTGTGTGCATTCTACAACATTTGGGATGTTTCTGTTTCTTTTGTGTAAGATGTTGTTGCTGCTGTCTTTTAAATCAGAGGCCACATGAGGACTTTGGTGTTGTAACACAAGAGAAGCACTTACTCAAAATTTCATCTTCCATGTTCAATGTCCATAAAAGGGAATTAAAACTCCTTTATCATCATTAGTTAAGACACCATTAATAAAACTGGCAACCTCGGAGGAGTAATTTACTTTGATATTCAGTGGAACATATTGTATTTGACACAAATAAGTTCATCATTTTAAAAGTGAAATATTTTAAAGTAGTAGTCAAAAATGTAATTGAGTAATCCCTGATAATTTAACAATGATACAATTAGACACTTTTTTCAAAGATTATGGTTACTGTTTGTAATCGGATTATGTAGTCCCTAAACATGTACTTATTAAAATACATTGTTTCAAAAAGCTCTTTGTGGCAATGTATTATGATTGATCATGTGGCATCCTGGTTGTGTTTTCTAGTCTTACCATTTGTTGCAGGCAGTCAAATAAACAAAACAACCAGTTTAAAAATCTTTAATCCTTAGAAGAGTAGCATAGTTGTATTGACATAACTTTACATTTAAGTGATAACAGACATTAAATAGATTTACAAATTGAAGGCCAGCCCATATACTCTGATAACACTGACATTACAATAACACTGGTTACCTTCTCTTGATCAGCACACTTTACATCAGTGTTTCGTTTTGGCAGTTTAAGTATTAACAATGACCTTTACAGAGGCTTCATCAAAAATTTCCCAGGAGCCACCTCACATCATCATGGAGGTCTGCTGCTGGCTTTACACATAGAAAATAGAATAGATTATCTTGCAAGAATATATTGGTTAGTAAAGTTAGTGACCAGGAAGTAAAGTGACTCGTCTTATTTGATTGTTTTTTTTTTCAATATATAGAGTTCTATTGTCTGGTCTTTGACATCATCTCAGTTAAAGGACACTTTAGTGTATTACTACTTAAGTTATATTTTTGTCATTTCTATTGGTTATGAAAATATTCTCACCACAGTCGACAGCAGGGCTGGGCTCCTGCTGTAGCAAAAGCCACAGAGGGAACACTGTCAAAAACAAAAACCGTCAGACTTCTGGAGCAATGATTTCCCTTTCTGGTGAGATTAAAAATGTTAAGAATTGAGGCCAACAGACCTTCAATGTGACTGCCAGAAGTTTCATTATGTCACCTAAAAAGCACCCAGGTGGCACCTTAAGATATCACTAAACTGTAAAAGTCAACAGATTGAATCTTGATTCAATTAACATTATTAGAATGAGGAATGAATGCTTTTTTGAGTATTATTTGAACAAACAGGGAGGTAGGGTTGTATTAAGACAATAAAACTAGACACATTTCTGTGCTGTACATTAAAACAGGTCATAAAACACATCCATGATCCTGAGGAAGTTGCGATGCCATCTTCCAGAGCACACTTTAAAATATTCATATAATAATACACTTGGTGCTGTGTGGATTGGCTGTCAAATTGGTTCAAATTTTTACCACCCATGGATACACCAGCTCCTTGAAGTGCGAGTGGAAATTTGACCATGTCATTGTTAAAGTGCAGGTCCTAAATAATTCTACTGTTGTGCATGGCTCTGAGGTTCATCCTTTAAGCCGACAAAGAAGCAGACTTGTTGCGGAGAGGACGGGGCGGTGTGAGGGTGATGTTTGGATGAAGAGGAGGTAGAGTTGGGGATCTCCCAGTAACTGCCATGGAGGTCCAGGGAGGAAAGAGCCGGCAGGTTGTCTTTCTGGATGGGATTGTGACGCTCCGTAGGTAGAGGCGGTGTACTCAAGCATTTCCTCAGGCACGGCGGTCTGGTCAAAAACAAAGGTCAAGGGAGCAAATTTATTCCTTTGATAATTATAACCTTAAAAGGTCCATCGTCAAAAGGACTCCTGTTGACTAAGTTGTACAAACATGCTGTCTGACTATGTCTAAAAACGCCAAAATGCTTCATGCCATTAATTCACTAGATACTCCAGATGATTCGGGCCTTACTTACATCTGAAAAAAGTGTCTTAATTTCAGATTGAATCAAAGAGATTGTTTGTTTTGTTTGTCTCACTGATTACTCTATGGGATGACATACCGTGTCTAGAGGTTTAAACATGACCATGTGGCCTGCTCAAATGCCGGCTGTGGCTGCCCAAACTTTACACTATAATACCACTGAAAATCCTGTAGTATCAAAGAACAATGCAGTATTGTAGGTAACCTAGTTTGATGTAATGTTGAGAAAGAGTATTAAAGATTTGAGTTGTAACTCTGGGTAATGTTATGTGTCATAATGTTAGAGAGTCTATTAGTGAGTGCCACTATTGCTGCTTGCAGCCATTTCATTGACCCGCAGAGCCAAAGAGACCTCACAGTTCTAGACGCAGCAGTTCCAAACCCACAGTTTTAGATATATGCATGAAACCCCCTTCTTTAACTTTCATCATCACAGTAACACAGTAATGTTACATTACACCATCGGCTTTAGAGAGTTATATAGTTGGTGTGAGGTGTTCCCAAAACATGAACATTATTATGAATAATAGAAATCATTGTTGTTATTTCTGCTGCGTGTTGATATCATTTATATGAGTGATAGTTTGCCGAAAACATACTGCACACATGAAAGCCAAATGTACAATCATTTTATGTAGTATTTTTGTATTAATGCATTAATTTATTCAAACTTTCAATAGACAACTTTTTTGGTTTAACATACTCCAAAGTAAACACTAATTGCACAGTGTAATGGTTGGAGAAAAATGACACCATCTGCATATAAATTGGTTCCCTATAAACCTCACTTTCATTTGGTCTGCCACTGGGCCGGATTTTTCACGGAAAAATTACAGTTGAACAGGGTTGCTATCCCCAGGTGATGGTAGAACAACTGGATTAAATGTGGAAACTAACTGCAAAAGAAAAAGAACCCTGCTGATGGAGAGACAAAGGAGGCAACGAGGGAGAGTGATAGAAACTGAGGTAGAATGAGAGTAAACGGACGGGCACTCACTTCATGGAGAATGCTGGTGTTGTGTCAAAGTCTGTTCCCCAGTTAAAATATGTTTCCCTTTAACACCGGTACTGAAGGAGGTTCAAAACTGTTATTTTTCCACTAGATCAGTAAGTAACAAAACCTGCCTACTTGTTAATATAATCATGTGTTACTCATTGTTAATTCATAACCCTGGCATCAGGGTTTCTAGGTCAAACTGGGATTCTTATAGTTGTTTTTTTCCTTGGGACAGTAGCCATGCTGCTAGGGGTAGCGGTGTTTATAGTGCCAACAGTAATACAGTTTTACTGTTCCACATTGAGACTCAATAAATACGTGAGAAAATTACTCTGATTTCAAGTACTTGAGCACTTGTTAAATGGACATATGTAGTAGATAACAGTATGACTGAACCTGAATATTGTTTGCACTGTATAGAAAATCATTTGTCACCTCTTGGAATTGGCTGGTGCTCCTTTCCAGGCCTGTCTGTAAACATCACCCGCCATTCCAGCCAGCCAGCTCACATCAGCTGGCACCTCTGGAATCCACTCCACAAACCTGGACAGAGGAGAAATTATTTCAACAAGCACTAAGGTGATGTTTAATACTGAAATGGAGCTGACTCTTGCCATGAGATGAGTGGAAATGAGTTCTAAGCGCAGAACTCTTTTGCTTAAAGTTGAGATGTTTGGATCTATACTCACCTCTGGGCCACTGAGTAGGCTGACTGCACAGGGAGTGTGTATGGCATGAGCATGTAGGAGGCCATTCTCACAGGCAACATCTCAGACACCTTGGCATACAGGCCGGGTTTGTCTTGGCAGGCCTCACAGAACACTGACAAGCACACATACAGAACATGACCAGTCAACCACATGGCATGTTTACTCCATTATTTACATACCAGTTTAAAGAGGCACGACAAGAACTGTAACCTTAAACCTTTGACCTTTAACTTTAACCTTCACTATGAACTGTGTAGTCCTGGATGACACCCCACCTTTCTTGATGTGCGGAGGTAGAGCGATCTGTTCATCAAGCCACCAGTGCTGTTTACGCAGCAGGCGGAGCCTTCGGAGCACCCACTCTCTGGTGGTTTCTGTGTGCTGGCAGCAGCACGTGGGTGGGCTCTCTGGCAGGGAGGGGCCTGACGTCGGACACTCCAGCATCACCAGGTCTGGCACCACAAAACATGACATCAGCGACACAGTTCAAAGGTCAGGCTACAGGCTGATAGGGATGCATCATAACTTGATCATAACATGGTAACACAACAGTAAAATACTCACTGTTCTCTTCAAGGAAGCGTAGAGCATCCTTATAACCGCTCTGACACATCTCAGCCAGCACCTGTGGAGAGAGAGACAGCACATCTTATATATGGGAAAACAAAGATCTGTCTTTGTCTGGCATTTTATTGACTTTACATTATTGATCAGTGACATAGTGTTGTTATCAGTTGAATTTCCTGTTTTAAAAAAATCAATAATAGCAAACTAGAATGACATCTTTTTACATTTCTGTATTATTTTGTGAAACTGGTGTTAAATTAATACTTGGACCTTTTTTCATCGGCCAGTAAGGCTGCCATCCTCTGTTTATTTTTCTACTTATGGTACAGGCTTGTCTTTCACACTCCTGCCTGTTTCACAATAAAGTTGTACTTAAAAGTTTATTGTATTTTATTTTTTTTACCTTTTAGGGCTGCCATTCTCCCCCTCAACCTACTATTGTACAGTAAGACATTTTCTAAATGATATTTAGCAAAGAAAACTTCAATAATAACAAGAAAAACACATTTAAGAACATTTTTATTACATTTTCTAATTGAATGTCGATAAGATTGATCTTTTTCATGTCTGTGTTTAACAAGGAGTGGGGGTCAGTACATGGTTAGCCTAGCTTAGCATAAAGATTGGAGGCAAAGGGAGAGGCGCCTCGTCCAAAGTTAAAGAATACACCTCCTAACATCTCTAAAGCTCACTAATTAATGTATTGTATAATGTTCATTAAACCATAAACAAACAGAAATGCAGCAACTACTTCTTTCTGTGCCGAGGTCAGCTAAAATAATTACCTCCCGGCTCTAGCTCTATTCTATGGAAGATACCTAAATAAAAACAAATCAAAATATAGTGACATACAAAACAATTGTTACATGTGTTTCCTATTTATGTATGCATTAACGAGTGGTGTCAGGATTTAAAAGAATATGGCGGTTATGTCACACTTGAAACCATTCTTCTTAAAGAAGAATCTGAAAATGTAAAGTACAGTTTACAGGGCATACAACCAGAGATCTGTTGATCTTTACAAGTCAAACCTTGATGGTCTAACAATGGCATAGTCATCAGGTCAGGTCAAATCATGTCCATAAACTCAAAAGACAAATCAAATTGTGGATATGGAGAACTGTGACAACCCTTGCATTTACTGTGACATACTTCAATGAAAAACAATGAAAAACATGTAGAAATGTATTGTATTTTAGTGTTGTCCAACACAGGGCTATGAACATTTGAAAGCCTAAAAATGCCTGTGCTGGACAACATCAACATACAATTGTTCTTATTTTTTGTTATTTGTTATTTTATGTTGTGGTTTGATTTTGAATGTTGCGTGCAAAATTATTGCCTCAATGAAAAACAATTTATTATATATAATAGTATATGCTAACAGATATAACAATGTGTATTGTATTTCAAATCATTTCTTTGGCCGTTTTTTATTTAGGCAATTTAAATCTTCCATACAATGCTGAATGCAAACCTTTACATTTGTATCAAACGTCTCATCTAACTCTGCAAAAAAAAAAACCTGAATAAACTCATTTCCGAAAAAATAAAACTATACATTTAAGAAAGTTGGCAAGTACTTACTGCTTTTTAAAGTTTTCATTACCTTTGCGATGGTCACTTTTATTTTTATTTTATATTTTTTATTGTGTATTTTTTTTAAACTATATGTATTTATATTCCTATAAGAACTAACTACTTTGTTTCACAATAATTTTAGATAAATTGTTTATTTAGTATTATTTGTGAAATCTGGTTATATCTCATGATAAAGCACCATGCCAAAAGGTGATGCAAAGATATGCACCTGCCTTGTTAAGAAATTCATATCCTATCACTGTCATCATGATAAAGCCATATCACTGTAGTCAATTTGTTGATTTGCATAAGACCAACTTCTTAAATAAAAGAGAGCCCTGACATATTCAGAAGTGCTCACAGCTAAATCACTGGCTAGACAGACCAGCAGATCATGGGACAAAACACACAGAGGTCTGTGTTGTTTGGTGTTTCCTCCCTCAAGGAATGTGGTGCAAGAACACACATGCTCCTGTCACACAGACATGTACACCCAATTACATAATCGTGGTGTCGCATGCACACGTGAGGGAAGCAGTCAGGAGCCAGGCTGTATGAGAACACAGCAAGATTAAAGCTCACCTCATTTTAAAGGTTACCTCACAATCATCGCAGCGACAGGAAATAACAAAAGGAAACGGGGGATAAAGGAGAGTGACAGCAGGTGAAACCAGAGACAGAGGGTAGATCCAGACACTACTTCCTTTCAGTGACAGGTAAATGAATGGAGGGAGATTAGGAAGGTAAAGAAGGAAGCAAAAAATGCCATGGAGTGAAGGTTTTCAAAAGAGACATCTCAGTGATCTGCATATGAACCATTATTGTACTCTGACCTTCCAGCTCTCATGTGTGCCTTAAAGGGGTGAGGCATACGTATTAAAATAATCAGCGAGCCGCTACAACGTCGCAGTGTGGAATTACTTTAATTAATCCCATCAAGCTGGGGGATGTTTCCTATCCTACAGTAACATCTGCCAGCCTCTGACAATTTAGGTCCTTGCTTTGGATGATGTTAGTTTAGCAGATGGTTGTAGATTAAAGTTAATGTTGCCTTCAGATTGAGCAAGACCATGTGGCACATGTTGATGACAGGAAATGGCATGAGAGAGGGGGGATGACATGCAGCACAGGTCAGACTCGAACCCTGGAGCGCTGCAGTGAGGATAAGGCCTCGATACATGGGCCGTACGCTCACACACCAACAGAGCTACTGGGCCATATCACATGCTTTTACATTTGTTTAAACTGTTACGATTATTTTCAGTTTGGTTATGTCGTTCATAAAGCCCAGTAATGCACGATCGTGGAAGTTGTTTAACTGTGTAGCTTTAATGGACTCGAAACAGACACTGTGTTGCTGTGACATGTAGGAAGACATAAATATCAAACTAGGACTCTCAGGATTTCTCAGTATTAAATGACTGAGATTCAGAAAAAAGTACACCATCTGAAAGCGCAGAATGTCCACGCTGATGCTGAAGCACTGCCTACCTTGGGTTCTGGTGGAAACAGCGCCCTGCTGAGGCGGTACATGTTCCCCAGGTTCATCTGGATGCTGGTGTTGGTGAAGCGCAGCTCATGGAAGCTGGTGGAGTTGTCGCGGGGACAGATGTCACTCTCTCCAGAGAAGGGAGATATGGTGATGGTATTTTTCAGCTCCGACTGTGGCAGGTTGTCACTGATCCCGCCATCCACATAACGCTAAATACACAGAAACAGACATGTATAATGTAAGCACCTACTTTTTAATTAAAGGTTGGTGTAGTTTTAACTTAACTGATACAATATTTGCACCCACTGGTGCCAGTA
Source organism: Pagrus pagrus (assembly GCF_965226575.1). Taxonomy (NCBI): domain Eukaryota; kingdom Metazoa; phylum Chordata; class Actinopteri; order Spariformes; family Sparidae; genus Pagrus; species Pagrus pagrus. The sequence continues at coordinate 20,398,450 of NC_140205.1, read as the reverse complement.
TTTGTCATCATTACAGAACAGGTCTCACTGAGACAAACTGATATTGTTCTTGGCTGCTGCATCATGACAATGGGGCTAGACTCAAAACAAAGCTTTATTTATACACAAACATTTTGATCACACAATAATCATTCTCTAGTGACCTGCAATTGCCCTGACATAACATCATCGGAAGACACAAAACAAAACAAGAACCTGCTTTGCTGCTTACATCTCTCTAACACTAACATCTTTGTAGGTGTGAGTGACACAATTTTAAGAGACTTGATACATTTCAAATGTAACGAAATGCACCAGTTCCATATCACATTTAACCTGTGGGACATTAGTAAATGAAACGAAATGTTCTCATTTAAATGCAATGGACTAAGAATGAACCTTATTCTAACTCCAAGCCTTAAAATCTTATTCAGCTTGGCAGAGACACTGCCAGCTGACTGAACGGATGAAACTTCAGCCTCTGTGTGTGTCTCTCTCTCTCTCTCTCTCTCTCTCTCTCTCTCTCTCTCTCCGTGCCTCTGGAACAGCCAGCCTGACAGAATATAGGTCAGCGATTAAATGGAGGTCAGGATAATTCAGTGTGCGTACAGAGGATAAAAAGATATATTTTGACATGTTTACCTCAACTGGCAAACTTCTTACAGTAATATTGGATGTTTTACATTAGCACTAGAGCATTAACATTTTGTGGCGTTTGTCCTTGTTGGTGCTGCTAAACATCAGCATGATTGCATTGTCATTGTGAGCAAGTTAGCATGCTGAGGTCATCATTTAGCTCAAAGTACTGTTAGCATGGCTGTAGACTCTTAAGTCTCTTTGTGAAATGTCCATTTCAGAACAAATCTCGGTCACAATTCATTAAAAAATAAATAACACTGTCAAATATCAATATCTGTATCCGCCTCACAAACCCAGTGTCAGTTAGGCTTTAGCAAAATGTTTAGTTTTTTGATGTAATAGTTTTCCCTATGGAGTTTTTCAAACGGCTTTTAAAATCTGAATCTAATCTAATTAAACTTAAACCAATGTAGATATAAACTTCCTGGAAACGTTATTTCCTTATCTATGTAACTTGTGCATGGTATCGATTTGTAATTGTGTGAATGAATGAAATAAAAGAGAGCCAATGTCTCCACTAGCTCCACTTACCCTATTATCAAATTACACAGTCCTTTCAAAGAATCTTTCTAAGAATCTATAGCACATATCAGTTCTTTTCTAGGAAGTAAGGAAACTACAGAGGCCCCCTCAATAAAGAAAAAGTGTGGAACACACAGTGATAACACACACTCATGCACATGAGTTAATGAGTCACACAGGGCTCTGAGCAAGCGGTGGTTGAGGCAGCAGAAAGAACACAATGTACAGAATCTACAGGTGACGCGTGCAGACAGACTGTGTATGTGTACGTGTATGTACATGAACATGTGACATGTAAACAGTTCAACCAGTCTCAACTAGAGCCCATGTATCTCAATACCTATCAAATCGTGTTGTAAGGGAGCAATATAGTATATACTGTATATTTCAAAAGAATATCAGCCAAAAATATATATATTTGCTTTTTTCCGAATTCTTTAACTGACAGTTCAACTGCTATCTGTCAATACTCTTCCTTGCACTTTCATTACATGGTATATCACTTGACCTTTGGTTTTTGTTATAACTACATAACGTCATCTGAATCTAATCTGACTAATTTAGTTATGATCGTGTTTGTATGACCAGGCAACAGAGGGTGGGAAACAGGCCTGATAAGTGCTACCTGTTCAAAGTGGGACAAACGAGGCTGTCAATCTGAATAAGATCGCTGTCAAAGTCCAACGGCAGCTGATAAGTTAAAGTGAAGGCAGCCTTCAAGTAGGACTTGCAGTTAAAATGATTACCACAGTTCTTCTTCTTAACATGCAAAGGACTAATCGTGATCCTTTCTAGTGTTAAACAAAATGATCTCGGTCTTACATCTTGACCTATATTTCCCCTGTTACATTTCCGTAGCCCTATTAACAAGTTTTACTGGTATGCTGCTATATAATAGATATGCTTATCTACAGCTATGCCCACAGGCAAACCAAATGTTCTTCGAATTACAGACCATGATCTCCTTTAATACAACACTTCACAGTCTTACTCATTAGGATTTCCTGTTCTGCTTTGCTTGTTCTCCATTTTTCTAAAACAAGCGTGACTGAATTCCATTCTTCTTCTTTTTTAAACTTTCCTTATAGTGACATGCACGTGAAATACATTTTGCATTCCAGAAGGAGAAACCTAAGCTAAACCTAAATGATAAGCAAGTCAACCAGATACCTACCACTCCTCTGAAGGATGGAGGAATCAGCCCGCAGTAGATGGGAATGAAACAGCTACAGACCAGCGCCTGTGGATGGAGCGCAGGGTTACACCAGAGGAAATCTATGTCATGTCGAGGCCCTAAAGGCGTCTCAAGGTTGAAAAGATAACCATGTGACCACCGTCCCGTACCTGGATGAGCTCCTCTTTGGAGCTGAACTCTGACACCAGCACATTCTCCCCATCAGACACTCTGGTTAGCGAAACACACAGGCGCTCCGAGGCCAGGACATGTGCGTCAGAGGCCAGTTCACGATTCAGGCCAGACTTTATCACCTTGACCAAGTTGAAGGAAGGATGAAGGGGGCCCAGGTTTCTCTTCCTGGCCTCTTTTGCCACCTCGATCACATCTTCACAGCATTTAGCTAAAATAAGAAGGAAAGGTGAGGAGGTTAGAATCAGACGATGGAACTTTGAGCAGTAAAGATTCCTTGTGATCAATAAACAACAAAAAACTAAACAAAAAACACAAGTGTCAACCTGCGACTGGATCAATATTCACTAAAGCTACTAGGAGTCAGTAACCAACAGTGACCTTTGCAAGCACTCTTCCGAGCCCATGCTGATATCACCGCAGCTTTTCAGTGGTCAAGACACATAGGTCGATCAGCAATCTCACATCTCACATGTCAGCCCTGATGATTGCTTATTCGTGAAAGAGAAAGTGAAAGGATATGTATGTATGTAGATTCGATAAAACTTTTTAATAACCATCAATCATAAATGGTCAATTTAAAGTAAATGAATCTTTAGTTAATAGTTAGTTAATATCCCTTACAAGCCATTTATTTAGCAATTGTAAAGGTTTATAAACATCAGTTGCAACTTTACAATGAACAATTAATAATAATAATAATAATTATAATAATAATAATGCATTTTATTGAAAGACGCCTTTCAAAGCGCTCAAGGACACCTTACAAAATAAAACCCCTTAACATCTTAACAAACCCTTTATAAGCATTTCATTGTTTTTAACAATAAAATAACTATTAACTAAAGTTAATTTAACTATAAGTCACCAACACTTTTAAAATAAAATAATTAATAAAACAATTTAATACATGACAAAAAGAATCCAACCAGTTTTAATAGAACTAAAAGAAACTGAACTAAAAAACACAAAACAACAAATCATAAATAATAATAATAAGAAGAATAAGAATAAGAATAAAGGACTTCCGGTGTCCTGCAGGCTACAGAGCCACAGCGGTATGTCTTACTTATGGATGCCTGACTTGCGAGCACCGAGGCGGTCAGAGCGCCGGCAGAAGCCCCGTACAGCCTGGTGGCCCGTTTGACGAGGTACGGCGCTTTCTCCAGCAGGCAGCTGGCAACTCCGATGTGGTAAATCCCCAGGAACCCGCACCCGGCGAATGACAGGTTCCAGCCTCCGTTTAGGTCGAACATGGCGGGGTATGCCCCGCCTGGAGAGCCCTGAGAGCAGACAGAGTGCGCGGCGGCTAGCGTGGACAGCCACTCGACGGAGAGAAGCACGAAACAGACCGCAGCCCCTCTGACGGGCTCTGTGCAGCTGCTTCTATAGAGCTGGGTCTGTAGAGGGAAGTGCAGGGAGGCGGTCTGCTGACGACAACTTCAAGTGCTGTTGGAACTATCAGCACCCACACGTGAGCGGGGCAATAGTGCGTCTGTCGGGAAATGTATTCTCACGAAAGGCTATTAGATTGTATACATTATTTTAAAAACAGTTAACAAAAAAGTGTCACTGCAATTACTCAGTTATGTTGCATAAACGTACATGTACCGTGTGTAGCTAAACATGTTGCCTACGGTTTTATTGTCCAGTGTTAATATATGACAAAGGAATTCCATGAGTTTATTCACTGTATTCGGGGACCTAGTCTATATTATGATAATTTGCACTCTTTCTAAGTGAATCAGAGGGTGAAGCCACTGGATGTGCCGCAAGTCGCAAGTTATTTAACAATTGCAAGATTTATGAGGTTCCGTAAAGGCAACATATGTTACTGAAAACATGATTGGATTAATGCACGTCTATCAATTCCCTTTTCTACACAGCAGCCAATCAACATGGAAGATAGACAAGACAACACAGGGTGACGTCATGCCCCCTTAAAAAAAGAGAGAAAAACACACAACAGCAGGGCTACGTCATACTTGGCTTCTGTTCTCTTTCCCTAACAGTTATTTAAAAATGTCTCACACATTTAACTTTTCTATGGGGATCATAGAAACATCTATAATGGTGACAGACCACACTCTCCTTTTCAGTGAGTTAGGAACGTTGCCAAGTTTGTTGGCACATCTTGCTTAATCTGATTTAGAGGGATTTTTCCCTATAAGTAACTGGACAGCCACTGGGAAGTCCAGCTATGCCACAATGGTGAAGTCCTTAAAAGATTACACTAATATCACACAAAACCATGAAGGAAGTAAAAATGAAAATAATATATATTAGCCAATTGTTTGTTGACCTGGGGGAAGGGTATTATTAAATATTATATTATTACAAATAAGATAAGACAAAATATCTTAATAAGGTCAACTTTTTAGTGCACCATACACCCTAATAAGAGTTAAATAATAGGATAGGATTATGCATTAATGTGTTCACAACACAAGGATAAGTAGATTATAATACAATATGTTTGTTAACATTTTATTATAGTGACAGTACAAGTAACTCAAAAAAGAATTTCTCTAAGAATATGTATGTTTGCTGTGTGCATTGATGCTAATTGTCCTTAAAGCAACATTATTCAACCTCTTTACCTCAAAATAACAGCTTCAAAATCATTTCGATGGTACAGTGTCTTTTATTATGGTAAACTGTGTCTCTGCAGCCACTCTGCCCCTCTATCACTTGTTCCTGCTCTATGTAACTTCAGTAAGAGGGTAGGGTCACAGTGTTACATAAATGTTAATTTCAAGATAAAAGTTTTCAACACATAACATTGTTATGACGTAATGATTTTAGTTTGAAGTTCGAATCAAATCAAATCAATTTTATTTATATGGCCCAAAACCACAATCACATGGCCTCAGTGGGCTTCACAATCTGTACAGTGAATGACATCCTCTGTCCTTAGACCCTCGATTCCAGTGAGGAAAAACTTGCCATATTGCAGTAGTTAGCACCTACATCACGTATGACAAATTGTTAGAGACCTGTGGTTTGTATGTATGACAGTGGTGTTGCACTCAGAAACTGTGGGGGCTGCTAAATTGCACAAAATGACAATATCTACACAATGTTACTTTAACTTAATGCATTGGTTGAGTTATAGATGTTTTGAGGGTAAACCAGGCTTTAATAAACTTCTGCATCAGGATTTAATTTATAAAGGTATCTAACTGGTAAACTGTACGTGTCATTAGCATGATCTTATAGGGTAAATTCACACAAAATGAAAATTCTGTCATTATCTACTCACCGAAATGCTGATAGAAAGTCTGGAGATACGTAGTCCAAAACATTTGTGGAGCTTTACAGCAAAACAGACAAACATTCTTCTGAACAGCTGAAGTATGTGGGAAATGGTTTTAAAATGTAAAAATACAAAAACAACAAAAACATAAAATGACTCCATAGAGCATGTCAGCTATCATCCAAGTCTCAGGCAGCCCAGAGATGCCAACTTGATTTTATATGATGCTATCTACACCATTTTTAAAGCGGAAATCTTCACTGTAGCTGTGAAGGTCAAAGCCCCCATCCATTTCTGTCGTTTAGGAGAATGCTGCAACGTTGTTTTGCTGTGAAGTCTGCAAATGTTATAAAAATGCAGGAAATGTACATTATTGAAAATAACAGTATAATTTAAAGTGTGACGTCACCAATTTCTCACATTAAAGTGTATATACAGGTCTTGGGGAGTACTACTTCATGTGTGAAAAAAGTAGTGTAAAGCCTCTAGCGGCGGAGGAAGCTGCATGTAATCTGATAGATTGCCTCTAGTGCTAAATTGCATTGTGGATAATGCAGGTACCAGGTTTTTAAAAGGGTGGAAGAATGTGTGGAATAAAAAAAGACGATATATCTGGTTCTGCTGTGTTGATTTTGATCATTTGTTCATAAACTGTCCATAATTCTTCCACCAGCTTTCACTAATGCAAACCACCAATTTTCAAATCCTGGCACCTACATTACCCACATGCAGTAGCACTCATCAAGGCCTGTAAACACACTCTAATGTGGAGTATTGTATATATTAAGTGCATTGTGCTGTGCTGCTGGTATTGTTATGCATTAAGCTATTAACGTAAGCATTGTATGTTTTATTAATTTAAGATGAATAAATAAAAAATGCACATAATTAACACAAGACATCAGTCAAACTTAAAAGCACTCACAAACACTATGAAAGCCTAGGACTTACACAGACTACACTATAAGAGTATTATACCAGCATGATACTGATCACTCTTTAACTATCAAACAACCGATACACTGTAACACCCAACAATAAAGGCTGTAGAATATTATGAACATGATTGATTTATGTAGCAGCATGGTAATTGAGTTAGCTGCTACATGAAGCATTGAGGATTATAACATAATAACAGGATTATTACAGCAGCCTTATGGCAGTTTGACTGGAGCGCGTAGGTCTGTATTATGTGTTGGGAAACGTCTTTCCTCTGCGGGAGCGCGCATCCTCCGGCCCAGTGAGAGTGGTCCTGATGCTGGGACTCGTGCGCGCGCATTACATCACTTCTCTCCCGCATGATTGGCTGGAGGTCAACCGGTCCGCTTGCCATGCAGCTCTACTTCGAGCTCCAGCATCACGAAGAAGCGAGCGGCAGCGGCGTTTCAAATCATCACCACCACCATTGCCATCACCACCATTTTCATCACCATCATCTCTGATTACGATACCAAACTGTTCGCGTGGGTGTGCGCGTTTTCTTGTCCTTGCACTGGCGACTTGTTTCGAGGATGGCCGAGAGCGAGGCAGACACGCCGAGCACGCCGATTGAGTTTGAGAGCAAATACTTCGAGTTTGATGGAGTGCGGCTGCCGCCCTTCTGCAGAGGGAAGATGGAGGAGATCGCCAACTTCTCGCTCAGAAGTAGCGACATATGGATTGTCACGTACCCGAAGTCAGGTAAACAAGCCTCTGCGTCACCTTCCGTACAGTGCTGGCTATGTCTTCGCATCTCTTGGCTGTTTGCTGCTCTCTGCTGCAGCGGTGACTGCAGGCTTCCCTTGTGGTTATTAAAGTTTCATCATATAAATAAAGCACAGGGCGAGCAAATATACATCCTCCATCAGCCACAGGGTTCCTCTCGCAGAGCACAGCCATTAAACACATACATGTTGCAGATCAGGCCGTGTTGATCATTTAACAGCGTTGGGCGGGTCACAGTTATCAGACTGACTCACAGCTGTTTATATTGCGTTGTGCCGCAGAACTCTATTTATGGGCTTCTAATAAGCTATTACAAGCAGTAGCCGATGTCAGCATGGATAATCAGATGCACACAAATGTGGTCATGTAAAGTGAATCAGTCGTGCCTGGCTGTAGTGCAGAGCCTACACGTCTAACCTGGCCTTCAGCATCCTCCGTGATCACACGCGCTGCCTCAGACTCATGGAAGTTAATGTTTACACTCGGAGTGTTGTTGCGCAGCGCTGCTGCAGGCCGGCGGCCGCACGCCGGGCCCTGCTGGGCGCTGGGTGGGTCCAGTCATGTGACGGCGGGTGGGCAGCTTGAGCTCGCCCTCAGTGCAAGCAGATGGCCAAAGGGAGTTTGATTATAGTCGTGGGAATTATTGGTCTGGTTCAACAGCATAGTTACATGTGTAGGATACTGTAGGCTGGGGGAAGAAAGTCAACTGTGCACAGTTACTTAGTTATCGTCCAAATATTAAGTAAGAGGCAGCCTTTATTAATAGCATTTTCCTGTCATGGACAGGGAGTTCACATTCTGCTGTGACACAGTTAACGTTCTCTTAATGTTTTCATACAATTTTTAATCTTCGAACAATCAAATAATACTGCATATTATGTAATAGTATAACATAATATATACATAATATTGACACACAATTTAAACCATAAACAAATATAGAAGATACAGGGAGGTGATTATTATTATAAGGCTATTATTATTTTGTGGCAAGCCAAAACTTTCTTTGAGAGATGGAGGGGTTGGCACAATGTTATTCACTTCTATTCATTCATGGAATGTCACATGCTGAAAGATGACACATTACTAAGAAACAAGTCTGTCTTGAAAAGAAAATCAGTATAAAGGCCTGATCACACCAGTAAGCTGTGCAGCCGACCAAGCTTAGCTCCTTAGCTTAGCTTGGTCACTAACAAGACAATAGTTTAGCATAGTCAAGCTTGTTATTAAGACATTGACTCCTGTCTCATAACTGACTGTAAAGCACAGCTCATTTATGGAGCAGTTTATACTTCGTGAGATGAGGGTTACATCAACGTCAAAGGTGCAAAAAGATAAGATAGGTTCCTCCATTTTGGGATCTCCAGCTCACTGTCTTCTCAAAGTCAGCACTATCAAGATGGCTTGATATTGGTCAATGGGGCAAATTCCTAAGTCAGACTTCCCAAAAGATGAATGTCATGAAAAGATTAGGGTTAGGGCTGTTGGAATGAATTCTGGGAGTCAAATATAATTAGAATAGCATAAAGAATATTAGAATGCAACAATTCCTATTTGAATGTGTTTCATTTTTTAAATAGAGCTGTTGGCTAAGTGAGAGAATCTCGCTCTTCCTTGGACCTCAAGCTCATTTAGTGGTTTTTCTTGCAGGACAGCACTGGCAGCACTACATTGGAGCGCTGGGATGAAGTGCTTGTGCAAGTTTTATAGCTAGCTAACTTATCGCTAAGTTAACAGAGGGTTGACTACACAGGTAATAACAAGCTTACAACACGTTAAGTGATAACAGGACAACAATCACCCGCAACGTTCAGTGTCAGGCCGATATGCTCCCACAAATGGGCTTTTCTGTCTCTGTTATGATAGTTTCTGGCCTAAATGCATGTGAAAATGAAATGCTTTTGTCATGCCTAATAAAGTTTTCTGATTTTCAATATCATATTCAATGTGCTAATGTTAACCTCTGATGTAAATAGAAACCAATGCTTTCCTCCTCATCACAGGGCATACCAGTGCCTAAAAGACAGTACATGTAACAACAACATGCTAATAGTAGCATTGGCAATGCATAAGCCTGCGTAAGCAATGTAAAACTACAAAGTAAATAAAAGGCCAAAAAATGTGAATATACAGTAATTCTTATAATTCTTATAATATAATAATTCTTAATAATATTATAATAATAATATAATATATAATTCTTATCTAAGCGTGCAAATCCATGAATGGTGGCGATTCCCTTGGAATTATTAGAAATTGGCCCAGATATGTGCTGTTGTAACATCTGGTGTGACCAGGCCTTCAATGTGAGTATATTTAAAGTTATATTGTGACAATTGCAAAAGCCTAATAGTAAAGGAGTCAGAAAAAAGCACACAGTGCAAGACTGTGGATAGGTTTCTTGATGGATTCATGAATGGACTGTATATTAGATACATTACTTGATATTATACACATGCAGTAACATGATACTGTGACAGAACACAGTCGAGCCAGACTCTCCTGTTTGTAACAAACCGTGCTGCTTCCTATTAATGTTTTGCCCTGCAAGCATATATTTGTGCTGCATCTACCCATTCCATCCAGAGAGGCTTGTGTTAACAAGATTCAATTTAGCTCTTCTGGACCCCAGTAGCCAACTGCGGAAAGCAACTGCGCTTCTCTAAAAAATTTAATCATATCAAATTGTTGATGTTTGACAGAGTATGCTAGAGTTTGTTAATTAAATAACAGATGAAATAAGTGTGTGTAATGTGAAAGGTGTCACTTGTCGTGGCAAGTGTTAACAGCCCACAACTTTATTTTTTTATTCAGTCTCAGGCAGCTGTCTAAAACCCCTCTGTATGCTACCTGCTCAGCACCAAAACAGAAGACAGACAAAGTTAGTGACTAATGTAATCCCAAGAGATAGTGGGCTATCTAATAGTATATTTGGGTTTATGTAGCATAAAATTATTCAGGAAAAGGTTGAGCAATATTTATGTTTCAGTATGATATTGATCATGGTTTTGCTCATTTATTATTAAAACAGTACTGATAATGCAGGAATTGTACTTACAATTACAGATACATATAAATGTCTTATTTAATATATACAGACAAAAGTGTAATGGGTAATCACAGGTTGCAGACATTTCCTTTGATTTTCTGGCATGCTTCTTTGCCGTTTCCTCTGTGTGTGAGTGTCCGTCCAGTACTGTATGTTTTTATCCTTATATTGAGACTAAGAACAAACTTGTTTCCGACTATGGACATTCCTCTGTGTTAACCAGTGCTAGGTAACGTTACTTTTAAAAGTAATTCATTACGTTATAAGATTACTATAATTAAAAAGTAACTTTAGAGTTACCAAAAATCATGGTAAAACCCCTTTGTGACTCATTGCACGTTGGTTATATTGTCCAGATGGCGTGTAGCCAGCTGTACATGTACTTTGAATGTATTGATTCTACCGTCATTTTGTAGCCGTCTTTACGGCCCACAATCGGTAACTCCACAATCTAATAATAGGAATGACAGATGCAATATAACATTTACAGCTCTTTATTTGGCTAACAACCTGACAGTGAACTGGGCAGAGGCATACAGTATTAGGCACAGCTGGTTCAATAAAAACAATCCAACAAGCACTTATCCTGCAGGCACAGCCTGCATTTCACCGTGATGTTGTTCTTGTCCTTTTCACTCAAAAATTCAAAATTATTCAAAGGAGACATATTATGCTTTTCTGTATTTTTCCTTTGCATCAGTGTTTTATATACAGAGTGATCTAAAAAAGTGATCACCTTGGTTCCCTCATCAAAAAGCTCACAGGATTTTTCTGGGACTTGATATGTTATTTTTCTGTAGTCAGTAGTAGATGGGTGGTGGAGGAAGTACTCAGATCCTTCATTTGTGTAGAAATACATACAACAATGTAACATTTTATTACAAGTACAAGTCCTGCATTCAAAACCTTAGTTAAGTACATGTATAATCAGCTGAAGGTACTTGAAGTATCAGAAGTAAAGCACAAGTTCTGCTGTCAAATGACCTGTGTGTGGTTAAAGCTGTACAACAGATTTTAAATTCTCAACAACAACTGACTGACAAACGTGACATTATTATTATCTTTTTTTCCTTTGATTTTATTTCATGCTATTTTTTTGTTATGCTCAGATTTAATGATATTTTATGCAGATGGTGGTACAGATGGCCTTGCAGACCATATGTGGGCCAGATGAACGTAGGTGGTTTGGGCCAGATCGTGCAATGCTGTGCAGATGTTATCATTTTTATGCACTGATTTAACTTTTTTTTTTTTTTCATTGAAGAATTTCTTCCTCAATGAAAGTGGGCGAACCGGAGCACCCGGAGAAAACCCGTCGTAGCACAGGGATAACAAATGCATGTGTTTGAGCAAGTCTCTGTTCCTGAGCGTGGATCTGGGCTCTAGAAGAATTTTCGGAACCATTTCTTCTTTTTCTTCTTCTTGCTCATGAGATCTTCCAACTTGGACTTCAAGGAGCTTTCTTTCTCCTCCCACTCCTGCTCCTTTTCTTGCAGAGTCTTCTTAAGATCTTCTTCGGCCTTTTTCAGGGCAGACATGATCTTCCTGGTTTCCTCTTTCTGTTCCTCAAGCTGGGCTTGATGGGAAACCTTAGATCTTTCTATAGCCTCCTGCACCTCTTGCTGCATATCCTGCAGAGTCTTCTGGAAGTCTCCTGTGGCCCAAATGAGATATGTATTTTTCTCCAGCCACTCAATATGATGGTTGTTCATGCTTTCCAGACGAGCCATGAGGGTATCGTTCTTACGTTTCTGCTCGTCCAGCTGAGCCACATGTAGAGCTCTGGATTTCTCCACCTCCTCCAGCAGGGAGGTTTTCTCTTGCTGCCAGCAGAGGCACTCGGCCTCCAGCAGATCCTCTGCCTTTTTCAGGGCAGATGCGACCTTCCTGGTTTCCTCTTTGTGTTCCTCCAGCTGGGCTTGATGCAAAGCCTGACAACTTTCCATAGTCTCCCTCCCCTTCTGAATGAGGGAATTCTCTAACTCCTTCCACTCAAAATGACCGTTGTCCAGTTGCTGCTTGACGTTTTTCAGAGCAGCCATGAGGGTGTCGTTCTTGTGTTTCTGCTCGTCCAGCTGAGCCACATGTAGAGCTCTGGATTTCTCCATCTCCTCCAGCAGGGAGGTTTTCTCTTCCTGCCAGCAGAGGCACTTGGTCTCCAGCAGATCCTCTGCCTTTTTCAGGGCAGACGCGATCTCCCTGGTTTCCTCTTCCTCCTCTTTGTCAGAGAGCTGCACCTTCAGGCTTAGAGAAGTTGTCTCAGTGTTGTGTTCAGCCAATGCGCGCAGCTGCTTTTCAACATGAACTTCTAATTTCATTGCATCTATTTCCCTCTGAAGGCCCTCATTCTCAGCCTCCACTTTCTCCAATTTGACCTGAACGTCCTTGCTGTTAGACATCTGCTGCTCAAGGGCACCGTTAGTGTTCTTCAGCATCTCGTAGCATTCGATGAGCTGTGATTCCAGTTCTTTACTCTCCTCCAACTTCAGATTCATATCCTCTTTCATCTTTCGCAGTGTGTCTTCGAGGGTCTTGCTGTAAGAAATCTTTACGTCACGATCATCCAGAGCTTGAGACAGACTCTTACAGAGCAGTTGGATCTGTGATTTCAACTCCGAATGGACAGACTGGCCCTTATTTAGCTGGGCTTTCAGGCCATGTATCTCTTTCTCCATCTGCTCTTTCTCACAGCTCCACACTTTCTTTCCTTGGAGCTGATCAAGGATATAAGTCAGGGCATCCTCTTGGATTTCCAATTTGACTCTGCCCTCAGATCCAACTTGGATGAGCTTCACCTTGCAGTCCCTCAGCTCACACCTTAGGTTTCTCTGAAGGGAAAGCAAAGCAAATTCATCCATCTTGGTGTTTTTTTCCATGTCTCCCAGCTTTGTCTTCTGCTGGACCTCTGGGTTTTGTCTCATCTGGCTTCGCTGTCTTCTCCTTGCCAGCATACGTTCTCTCCTCTCTCGTCTTTCGCTTTTCCTAATCGCAGCTTGATTTCTCATCTGACTTCTTTCTTTTCTACTCTGGACACGTTCCATTGTAACAGGGTCTGAGTACTAATGGCATAAATGTAGATTCTTACCTTTATAGCATTTCCAACATTCTAGAATGTTTACTGAATCTTTGAACTCCTTTGATCTGTCTTCTTTGATCTCCTTTGATTTGTCTCCATTGATCTCCTTTGATCTTCTTCTTGTTGTTGCTATAGCAACAATGACAGTGTTTATTTACAAAACTTGATGGTCTTTTTTTATTGTGTTATTTCAAATGTAATTATCTAATTAATCTAAAATGCATGTCTGGTGCTCTCATTTCTCACTAATATCGACAATTTCACTAACCTTAGGTTGGAGACCTAAAAAAAGAATAAATGCAAAAAGTGAACTTGAATCATTATGCAAGTGGCCTCTCCTCTTTTCTCTGTAGTTTTTTGCACACCATATTCATGTTATCAGGTGAAAACTTTGGAATCCAGGTGATCCTCATTTTTTGACATTCAACTTGCTGTTGTGGAAGGAGACAAATGGTGCTGAAAACCTTTCAAAAGACATACAGTAAAGACATAAAGACACAGAAAGAAGTCCATGTTCACCAAGCTGTAAACGAGGCAGTTTGTCTTAATTAAACAAGATGACATTGTGGAGTTAAGACAATGATAACTTCATTCATAGATCCAAAGAACTTGTCTTGCTGATTCTTGTGTACAGGACTGAAGCAGTCAAAAGCAATCCAAAGCGCTGAACCTCCCATCTTTCCTATTCACTTCCCCCTGCTCTGTGTTGGTTTCCGGTGCAGAGGAACGTGTTGGGTTGGGATGCAGCAGAGCTGTGGTGCTATTGGCTGACATGTGACACTCAGTGGGATTTGCAAGATTCTTACCGCACTGCACTGCATGCGCACACACACAAACACACACACACACACACACACACACACACACACACACACACACACACACACACACACACACACACTGGAAGCACTGACAGAGGAGAGGTAATCTGACAGAGGAGAGGTAATCTGATGTCTGGCTGCATGTTGTGCTGCTGCTGTGTAGTTAAAATGATACACATTTTAAGAGCCAATCTACTGATATTTTAATACATATAATACATACACTAAAATCTCTTAACTAGTCATGGGGAGTAAGAAATTTGTTAATTGAAATTCAGCACCACCAAGTATCTAGATCAACATGTAATGAAATGTTTAACAGTCTAAATAGGTATACACGATGACTATCCCAAACCATGGGCAGTAGTCTGCTGCTATAACGTGCACTTGAGAGGTCCAACACTGATGTTGGATAATAAGGTCTGCATTCCAGTTCATTTCAGAAAAGTAGGATAAAGGGGGTTGAGTTGAGGGCTCTGTGCAGGCAAGTCAAGTTCTTCCACAGCTAGTCTGACTCACCAGATGTACACTGTGCCTATTTTAGGCAGTATTCTCCTTCCTTTTACTATTTTTAAAATCCCTCTCACTGCAGGAAACACAAACCTCTGAGCTGGCAACCTACACATTGAAAATCGCAATTTACCACCTGGTTGCTGACAGAACAAACCTGAAAAAGCTTGAAGAGCTTACCCTTTCTCATGTGGGGCTTTAGCCATTTTAATGCCAGGGCTCGCCTTCTTACGTGCAAAACAAGTCCCTCCCCCAGACTATATTGCAAGGGCACCGTTGATGTATCCTGGGCTTTGCACAACCAAGTTTGTAATTGGTTTAAAGAAATACGAACAAGCCGGAGTGTTTTTTTTCTCCCCATAATGAGAATTAAAGCAGCCAGGCCTTTTCCAGGGCTGAAACAGCACTGTGGAGATTTACAAGAAGTTGAGAAAACCATTTCTTATGGAGCTGGCTTTGTGCACGAGGGAACTGTCATGTTGAAAAAGGAAAAAGCCTTCGCCAAACTGAAAGTACTGTCTAAATGCCAGTGCCTTTGATTGGCCTAGGCCAAACCACCCTATTAAAAAACAGCCCAAGACCATTACTCCCTTCATTCTCCTGTTTTCCGCTAAATACAGATCTGTCCATCAGACTGCCATCACTGTTAGTCAGCCTTGCATGTAGCATGGAATATGGTGTCTTCTTTGAGCCTTTCTAAAACCAAAAACTGGTTACTAACTACAGTAGTAATTATGAGCAGTAGCATTATTTATAAAGCAAAGGAGCATATAATATGTGGGGATTACATACAAACACGCTATGTTCAACATTAATGCATCTTCTGTGTATTTCCCCGCTGTGAGGAAGCTGGTCCTGGGTGCAGCTGAAGTTTCTCATGCTTCAAACACAACTCAAGCCTTTCATGACTGCAAAATACACCATAACTGCTACCACTGAGAAATAAAGTTTTCTTTTAGAGTGAGTAAGGTTTTTTCAGGGGAATTACAAAAATCTTTGCTACATGTTTAATTTGGTTTCACGGGCTGCATTTGGCCTGCCTGAGGCCACACAGATGACAACTTCCTGTAAACAAGAACAGTCTGTCTTTTTCCTGTCACCCTGTTAGGCAAAAAGTTGCCAAGCTGTCAGGTTGATAGTTTACTAAAAAACAGTCATGAATTCATTGTACTGTTTTAAAAGTCAGAGCTACACCTTACGCTTTGCTTAATGAAGCAATGTTCTTCAGGTTTCTCATGAGGTGATTTGACAGCAGCCTTTAACCTGCACTTTGTTGTGTTATTAGACTTCAGCTTTTCCAAAAAAAGCGATTGGAATTTAAGATTAGACTGACCTGATTGAACATATCTGCAAAACCACAATGAGTCACAGGGACAACACAGACAACATAGGCATGGCCAGTTATAAAACAGTATTATGATGACAGAGATTCTGCTTTAGTACAAGCATTTATTGGAATTTTTACTTAATAAGTGATTGTTGGTAAGACCAGCAGGTTTAGGGTTGAAAAGCGGCTAGACTGAATCCCCAGGCTGACTTGAACATCTGCTGCCAAGTTACCCTTTAGCAAGACACATACTGTATACCTGAGCTGCCGAGTGGTCAAAAGTGGTACATTGTACTAGAATTTTCCTAACTGATCTGAAACCTGTAACATGTTGTTATGTGTGTTTTTGTGGCCCACTTTGCTCAATATTTACTACTTTTATGTTTACAGCACAATTTCATCATGCTAACGCTGATGTGTCCTCATAGGGAGCTGTGTGAAGTCTGATAAATGTCCTGAAGTGATGTCACTTTAGTCAAGGTTATTTTGGTCTGTAGACTACAAGTTAAAGTAAATATTGATAACTTTTTTTTATGTAGATACATAATGAATAATAATACAGAGCTATCTACAGAGCTTGGAAAAAGGTGCAGAATAAAAGTATCTCTTTTCATTAAAAACATTATTATGGTTGTGAATTAATAATTTTATATTAGGCTATAACATGCTTCATCAGCATCAAGAGTCTTGGTAGTTTCCACTTTGTGTGAAAAAAAAAGTAAAAATGGCTGATTTCTACAGGATGGGTCCAGCATACTGTACTGCCATAACATTAACTGGCCAGTGTTAGCAATGTTAACATTAGCTAGTGTTAGCGACATTATTTCTTTTATTTCTTACCTTTTTATTATATTGTTTATTTTTAACTATTATAATTGTTCATTGTAATATTACTGTCCTTTGGCTGCTGTGACACAGAAATGTCCCCGTTTGCCGGACGAATGAAGGAATTCTGATTCTGATTCAAAACATTAGCTAGCATTGGTAACACTCGCCAGCTAATGTTAAAGCAACTTTAGTGTTAGCGACATTAGCTACCAGTAACTGGCAACCACTTAAGGGGGCAGATGATTTGAACAACAGTGGTGTTGTGATGTGAATGCAACAGTAGGGGAGCGATGGAATGCCACATGTAGTGGCTAAATAATGCCTTTAAAATGAAAAAAACTCTGTGGGTGCGGAGTTGGAAAGAGGTGAGCTTACTAGACCTCTATAGCGTGCTCCTCATCCGTACTGTAGGTTAGCAGCTCAAAGTTACATTAGCTGCTAATAGTATAACACACCTCAATGTCTACTTGTCTGCTTGTCATTAAGGTGCAAATGAGGCTGATGAGAGCCGAGTTTGTGGGACCGAAAAAACAAACAAGGAACTAAAAGAAGATCAAAGGCTCCATAGACATGGAAGAAACCACAGGTTGAGGTTCCTTGCGATTGGCTCTTGTGTGACCATCTAAGATGACCTTTTTTGCCTTTAGAAGGGGGCATCCCTTCTACTGAAGCACGATTTGCCTATGATAGAGATGCACTTATCAATATCAGAAAAAGAAGTGTGGGGTTTGGATTGAGTGCAGCAGACTGCGAGAGGATCTCCTACAGTGGAATCTGATGAGTGGCCCGCCAGACCAGCAAGACAAAAAATCACTGAAAATGCTGTGAAATGGAAATAGAGGTGGCATCAGAGCTAAGCTGATCGGACTTGAACCAATAGCTGTTCCTCTAATGTCCGGTCGCAGGAGATTATAGTAGATGAGGTGTGACTCAGGCTCACTCAGAAATGGGAAATTAGAGACTGCTGTGCGCACATCTTCACAGAGATGTGGTTAACCCCTAACATTCCGGATCAAGCTACTGAATGGACAGACCTTGTTCAGAGCTGACAGGACACAGGACTCCGGTAATAGGAGGGGAGGAGGGCTCTGTGTCTACACAAATAATGCTTGGTGCTCAAGCACAGTTAAAGTGGATGGATAGTGTTCACCAGATGTCAAATTTCTGATGCTAAAATGTTGAGCATATAATCTGATCAGAGAATTCACCAGTGTTTTTATCAGCAGCAACATTACTAAACAATCAGAAGGAATTTTCAGTTTAGGTAGAGATTTTAATCAAATAAAGAAATATCCTTAACCACGTGTATACAAACATTCCTGGCAGCTACAAAGCCCTCCTACGTCCTTACTTTGGCCTGTCGGATCATATTTCTGCCTTCTGCCTACAACAGTTGACTGTTATGAGATGACAACATCAGTCTTGAAGAATATACATCTTCAGTGACTTCATAGATCAGCAAATGTGTTGATGATGTGGTGATCACAAAGACAGTAAGATTATTCCCCAACTAGAAGACCTGGATGAATGGAGAGGTAAGGGCTCTATCCTTACCTTTCGGTAAGGTGACAAGGAATCATACAACACTGCCAGAGCAAGCCTGAAAGCTGGCATCAAGGAGGCAAAGAGGAGACATCAGCAGAGACTGGAGAGGGACCTCAACACCAAAAACACAAAAGATATGCGGCAGGCAATTCAAAATGTCATAGGTTACAAAAATCATGTGTGTGGCCATGTTGCCGGATGATCTGAACAAGTTTATGCTCGCTAAGATCTCCTCAAAAAAGATTAAGCTGTGAAGTGAGGACTGGCCACTGTCAGTAACAACAGCAGATGTGAGAAAAATCCTGCTGAGAGTGACAGCCAGCATCATTCCCGCACCTAAAATGTCTGCTGTGTCTAGTCTAAAGCCTAATTTATACTACTGCGTAAAGTGCTGTACATGGACACGGAGAGCCCTCTCCGTCGCCGGAGAGCCTGTCGGAGACCCTCTCCGTACTCTGGGCACATGAAAGATTTTTTAAGTGTCCTTCACTCCGTTGAGGGGAAACGGAGACGGCAAGGGCTGTGATTGGTCTGCTAAAAACATCATTTCCGGAATTACTTTTGAAAGAGTTTGACTTGTTCGCAATCAAGACGAGAATGAATCCGATCGAAGAACGCCTAGCCGAAGAAATTAGAAAATACGAGAACCTTTATGTAACCTCCTTAAAGACATACAAGGATGCTTGTATCGGGGGGGAAATTGCATTGCGTATCCGGCACCACGACGGAGAACTGCGAAGGCTCGAGGGGTCTCCGTGGTTGCGGAGTCGGATTACGTATTACGTAGTAGGAGTAGTATATTCGACCCTTAAATGTCTACCACCCTGTGACTCTCACCCCCATCGTGATGAAATGCTTTGAGAATATGGTTCCCCAGCACATCAAAGACACATCCCTGCCAGCCTCTCATCAGTATGCTTTCAGAACCAACAGATCCACAGAGGATGCCATATCTACTGCCCTCCACTCAGTCTTCACTCACCTGGAGAATAAGAAAAGCTACATCAGGATGATGTTTGCTGACTTTAGCTCAGCATTCAATACAATATCACCATGAAGCTGATTGGAAAACTACTCTGGGCTTGAGCACAACACTCTGCAACTGGATACTGGACTTTATCATAAGCAGACCTCGGAGAGTACGGATTGGTAGTCACGCCTCCTCTATGTTGGTGCTCAACACTGGAGCCCCCCAGGGCTGTGTGCTCAGCCCAGTCCTGTTCACATTGTACACCCATGACTGCACTCCCATTCATCAACAGAACTCTATTGTGAAGTATGCATTCAACACCACCATCATTAGTTGTATTACAAACACATTGAGTGTTAATTTCGGGGGTAAATCAACAACATCTACATTAGTGGAGCTGAGGTTCCTTGGAGTTTGAGGTTCCTCTGAGTTTAAGGTTCCTTGGAATTACCGTCGCTGAGAACCCTGAAAACCACAGAAAAGGCTCTACTTCCTACAGAAACTGAGGAAGGCTCAAACAATATTTAGTTAGCCCTTGTCACACAGATTCCGCAATATTGTCGCAACAAAGGCTTGCCTTAACACCGCCTTTGTGTGTTCACACTGAACCAAGTAATGTCGGCATAAAGCCGTGTATCCTTTACTAAAGCATACCCCAAACGCAGTTAACTCCCCCTTCTTCTGGCAAGTGATTCAACAACTAAGAGAGCTTTAGACCAAGACCCTAAGGTCTTTCCCTTTGCACCATGAGACCATGCAACAGAGAGTTCTAAGGTCAGAATATCTTACAGCAGGTTCCACCAGTGATTTAATGACAGTGTGTGGAGGTTTCCAGCGAACAAAGACATGTTGAAAATCATGTCACATAATCATCGCCAGTCAACTACGGGAGCCACCAGGAGTTGGTAGAACAGACAGGGTGACTAGGGTCAGTTACTATCTCTGCTGGCAGAACGAAGCTGTCCCCCAAAAAGGCAGTGTGTTTTTAAAACCTTCGTTATTAAAAAAATGACGATGAATTTACCTTGTAAGCTTTTAAGTAAAATCACTAATGTATTGGCCATTTAGGGTTTGCTGAAACACTATTTCAGCCAACATTGCAAGAGTTAGTTTCTCTTGGACTCTGTCTCATTTTCATGTTTATCCCCCTTTACTTATTCTCTTCCTGCTGTCTCAAATTCCTGACTGTCTTCTTGCTTTCTCTCCTCTCTCCTCGTAGGCACCAGTTTACTTCAGGAGATTGTGTATCTCGTGAGTCAGGGAGCAGACCCTGATGAGATTGGCCTCATGAACATCGATGAACAGCTGCCTGTCTTAGAGTACCCCCAACCTGGCCTGGACATCATACAGGTAATGTAGCTAAAAATATGTTAGCATTCATTCACTTCATTAATCGACTTAATCATTCTGGACTACAGGAGTTCTGGGGGCCTGCTGGGTGTGGCAGCATTATGATAAAACTGACAACTTGTTTAGATGTGTAACATGAGATGTTACTGGTAGCTGTTTCAATTTTACACCACCAAAATCCAAACTAGGCTATCCTTGCTCACAGTCACAAGGATTCTATCTTTTAGTTTAATGAGAACATAAGAACAACTGAACAGCAAGGTTGTTTTTAAGGTTTATCACATCCTCAGACACTGCTGGGTGATTAATATTTTAGGCTTTACTCAAACAAAAGTTGTAGACCAGTATGGAGAGACATCAATAATTCTCAGGTCTACCCTGAAACAAGATAAGCAGCTGTTAGCCTATCTAACTTAACTTAACTTAACTCAACTGGGAATGTTTAGTTAGTTTTTTGTTTGATTTTGCGACTTGAAGAATCCATGCTAATCCCACACAGAGTTTACACCTGGCCCTCTGCCATTGTTGCAGGACAACAATGGCAGAGGGCCACATTACTCTATAGTAAATGAAAGTAGAAATACATTTTTGAGCAGAAAGACTAAGATAGATTAACAGATGGCTCATATACATTCATCAATGAATGCACTCAATAAACAAACTGCCGAAGTTCAAACTAGAGTCAGTGCCACCATGGATAATATAGTGGATGCTGATAAAAAGATCACAGGGCTGCTCAAACAGTAGAGGCTCTGGAAATGAAGATGGATTACGACAGTCAAGTCTGCTGATTTTTGGTGTGTTGGAGGGTGCGGATTAGAATGACATTGTGGCATTTGTGCAGTTTTTTGCCGGAGATCCTGGGCCTGGATATACAAGGGGCTTCTCCTTAGCAAATTGAAAAAAGGCCTCATAGCTCTACACAAATACAATGTCCAGAACAAGGCCTATAGTCTTACCAACAGACGACAAAAGTGATGAACTGCGCCCGGGAGCGAGGACAACTTCTTTTCAGCGGGGGAAGGATCTCTACTTATCCCGACTCCAGTACGGCTGTTCAGAAGAAGCTATTTGCCATTTGATTTATTCCTTAAATACAGCTGTCCTTTACTGATAGTGGGTGGTTACTGGAACTGTGTAATAAAAAAACTAAAGATACAACAAGCCTTGAATCAAATGCTGGAGGAGGTTGATGTTGTGTTGCACAATCTGCTCTTAACACAGTGCAATCCAGAAAAAAAGCATAAGAAATACAAATATGGAAACAAATAAGGGCACTATTTGTCTAACTCAATAAATAACACCTTCAAATTCAGAAGAAAAGCAAATTCATACACTTCAGCAGTTAAGTTAATCCATAGGTTTGAGTTAATTTGCTAAAAATATATTTTTAAGCCATGGTTGAAGGAGGCTCCAGTTGCCGCGGAACTGGTATCAGGGGCGGAGAAGCTCAGACAGGCTTTATTTGAAAACCTGTATAGCAGTGACTCTCAGCCTGTTAGCCATCTGTCAGTTCCGGTGTCTGCTAGCGCCTGCGGTTCCTCGTCGCTGCCCGGGGCTTCGTCTTCACTACTGCCCAGCGCCCCAGGGCCGTGCCTGCCTAGCGCCTCAGAACCATGCCTGCCCAGAGGCCCAGCTCCAGTGTCGGAGGCCCAGCCAACGCCTGCTGGGTTTTCTCCATTAGAAGCATGGCTGACACCCCAGCGGATACCTGTTCCCGCTACTTCGGCGGCGGCCTGGCTGACTCCTGGCAGTGATTCCCAGTTGGTGGTCCGGCTGACACCAGAGGGTCCCAGCCTATGCCTTCGCCGTCGGAGTCGGCCGCCAGAAGGTCCCAGCCTATGCCTTCGCCTTCGCCATCGCCATCGCCATCGCCGTCGGCCACCAGAGGGTCCCAGCCTACACCTACGCCGTCACCGCCGGGCTCCAGAGGATCCCAGCCTATGCCTTCTCCGCTGGCCGCCTCAATATCATATTTTATGCTGCACGCCTTTCAATCCTCTGTGTTTGGCTTGATGTACACCCACCTACATTATCACTGGTATGATAAATTACAGACATTTTCTTTACGAAAGGTTATATGTATCGCAAGGAACCTTATTTGAGTTTGTGACAGAGTGGTCCCCGCTCAGTATGTGTTTGGTTGCGAGTCTTCAACAATAACCTGTCTTGGAGTAGATTGAGCTTAAGTTGCTCATTAAGCTTTTTTTGTTGCTGTTGTTGCACTTTTCTCCCTTTTTGTGTTTGTGTTTTTTGCCACTTGTTTTTCAGTTTTTTATTTTGTATGTATTCATGCTTTGAAAGCAGTATAAGAGAAGTGTCTTTAATTTGACTACACATGACTGCTGCAGGAATAAAAAAAAAAACACACTAAAAGGTCAGATTACTCATGACAGGGACTGTGAGAACAGTTGTATAATGTTTTCTTTGGTTTTGCACAGTCTCCTAAAATCTGGAAAAGTCACTGATGATGTTATCAACTACATATTTATAGCACAAAGCCTGAGTTACAAATGGGGTTGTGAAGTTTTATTGATGAAGGCATTGACCCGGCAGGGAATGTAGGCCAAGCGTAAAATCTTTTTTGCAACTGTTTTTTTTTTTTCTTTTTTTTTTTTCATTTAATTTTTTTCTTGCACAAATTGAAAATGTGCATAAAAACAGGTAGATATAAATGCACCTAATGGTATGTACTTCTCAGCAAACTGCCTACTTCAACAGAAAACAAGGAACACAAATGCAGATGTATATAGCAACTATGGTATAAGACCAATGCAGAGCCAACATTAAAGCTGCTACAAGGAACTTATGTTTTGTGAGTGTTTCAAAACCAGTAAAATGTTCCTTGAAGTATGTTTAACGGATTCCCGAACTTATCAAGAACATCGTCCTTGCCACAAATTATAAGTGAAGAAAAGTAATTTACTTTAGAAAAAGTAACTACTCCCTTTGTTTCCACAGGAGCTGACGTCCCCTCGTCTGATCAAAAGCCATCTTCCCTATCGATTCCTCCCCACAGCCATGCACAATGGAGAGGCCAAGGTCAGTCCATTGAGGCCTGACAGCAGAAAGGACTATTCATTGCATTAAGATGCTAATGTAGACATTTTTGTCACTTATATTTCTAGGCAGATTCACATGTTAAGAGTGTGCCCTAAAAGGAAGAGCCTTTGTCTCTAATATGAGGCTTAAGCAGCATGACATGGGACTAATATTATGTATCTGACGGCATAGGGTATTGTTGTGGTTCTGTTCTAGGTGATCTACATGGCTCGTAACCCTAAAGACCTGGTGGTGTCCTACTACCAGTTCCACCGCTCTCTCAGGACCATGAGCTACCGGGGAACCTTCCAGGAGTTTTGCCGGCGCTTTATGAATGACAAGCGTGAGTATGGACTGGGACATACCTTGTCTGGTGACCTTAATCTGGTTTCAGGTCAGTGAACTCCTGTATCTCTGTATCTCTCTCTATCTCTCTCTCTCTCTCTCTCTCTCTCTCATAGTGGGATATGGTTCCTGGTTTGAACATGTTCAGGAATTCTGGGAACATCGTATGGACTCCAATGTCCTCTTCTTGAAATATGAAGACATGTACAAGGTAACACCTCTTGTGCTTTTTTAGCCTTTGTCTGCTAGTATGTAACTCCAAGTCATAAGCCACTGCTCTGGCTTTAGTGAAGATCTGACTCCTCTGACTGTTTGGTGTATCAGATAAGTACAGTGAATCAGTAAACTTATCTAGGGCAGCTTCTGTACTGATGAGTGAGACTATGTACTGTGCAGCTCTTTGGTATGAAATCACTTTTTAACCTATATTCATACACTTAAGGTCTTTGTGAGCATGCATGCTTACACATTTTTTGCGCTTTTATTGAGATGTACCTCGGACAGAGAGTTTCAATGCTGAGTAGCCCTGAATGCAATATCCTGGTCGCCATTAGTCTTGTGGATGAGGAATAGTCAGAGTCCTGCCCAAGGCTGTGCTCTGATTTGTAGCGCATCAGCAATATAATCAGGAGCCAGCTTTTGAAATGCCTTAGCAGGATAAAATCTTCAAAACAGCACTGAAACTTGCCATCTATACATATATTTTCTTCATCTTCCTGACAGCTGCAGCTGCACATTTTTCTTTTTTGTCTTACTTTCCATTGCAGTAGGTTCCAATTTCCAAATTGTCAATATTGCTGAATAGTAATATTCTAATATAAACTCTGACTAAAATGTGTGTCTGTGTGAGTTAAAACACTTAACAAGATTAATAAAAATGCAAAGTCCTGGATGTCAGGTCTATTAATCTAGTCATCTGTCCAACACAAAGCGAGATATAGTATAGTCATCAACTACAAGCCTGTTGTTGTTGCTATTATTATTGTTATTTTATCACCATCTCCAATTGGCAGATTTACATTAAATGCTCTGAAGAGATAAGGAGACAGCCATAGGTCAACCTTCAAAGAAGGATGTTTCCCCCATACCCAAAGGCTCTAAAAATATATTTACTTGTACAATTTGTCAAACAGGACATGTATTATATGAATCTTTCTCTGATGTTAAACAGATGATTTAGGCTTTAGTGTATTAATATGAACCTTAAGTGATAAATTAAAAAGTTAGACAGGCCATAAATGATTTTCAATGAATGTGACAAGAAAATAAACCTGTAGGTAATGTGTTACTCTGTTTGAACTAACTTCAAAGACCTCACCTATGATTCTGTAATTCGGTCTTTCAGTCAGTTTGTTGATTTGGCTACACAACTCATCAGTTTCCGCTAGTAAGACAACACATTCTCACTCCCAACTCATCATATATGACAGCTTGATCAATGGCCTGAAGCTTCAAACTATGATGCAGTTTTGGAGGTGAAGGGGTCTTTTGTCAAGTTGGCAATAATAGATAGCACACATTGCCCAGTTACACTTTCAAAATAAAGCTTGCCGACAAACACTTCACATATTATGACATATTAAGGCTTTTGGACAGTTACCAATGTTGTCAAATGACCAGGATTTGAGTAGGTTTAGGCCTCAAAACTACTTGGTTAAGTTTGGGCCCCAAAACTACTTAGTCAGGTTTAGACTCCATAAGAACTTTTTAAACTTGGTAAAGTTTAGGATCATACTTTGGGATAAAATATCTACATTCAGTCTGGTAAATTATCCACAGTACTACTACTACCTCCAGTGTTGTAACCACCAACAATGTGTTGTACAGCAAGTTGCTAGATCATCAGGTGAGGTCTCCTGACATCTCAGTCTTTCACCCCTCATCAAAACGGTCCACTTTTTGCAAACAACACAAATCTGGTGGCTCTGCATAGATCTCATCAACAGTCCTGTGTAATGATAATGATAAGATCATTTGAAATTGGAAAACACACACTGGTAAGGATAATTCAGCAGCACCTTGACATTGGTAGGGACATGCCAGATCAAAGCATATGCTGACAAAAACCCTGCATGTAAAGGAAAACTTATCTGTGAACCAAAAGCACATTTCCCATCATTTGCCTACAACCATAACTTAATTTAACCTTTAGTTTGATTCGTTAAGATGTGGAAGCTCATAACATTCTTGTGTAAAACTCTGCAGTTAAAGAAAAAGAACATAATATGCCACATTTACAACAATATTTGACCTTTGCTTTCTCAAAGGCCCCTTTTTTTTTTTACATTATCTGATCTTATCGTGGTTATGAGGCACTGACTCACATCATAGGCTTTTCTCAGAATTGGTTTCTTAGAACTGAACAGAGAAGACGTAACCAGTCTGAATGATTCACTGTTTGGCATTTTTGCATAAACATGACCAACATGCCCAGTGTTGAGAAAAAATCCACTCTTTATTGTATGCCATTTGAATTAATACTTTTCCAGTTCTCCGTGGAAATTGCCTAAGTAATGTCAATTAATTAAAAATATATAATGTAAAATAAGTTACTGCATAGGATTCACCCCCTTCAAGTCGGTGTTTAGTAGCTGCACCTCTAGCCTCAATCACAGCACAGTGTCACAGTGTCAATCAGGCCTGTACATCTTCTCCAAGTCTTCAGTAAAAGGGGCAAATTAGACACTTAATATACACAGTAGCAGTGGTCATACATAAGACTACATTAAATTAAATTTAAAGCTGCACTATTTATATTTATTTTTATATTGGCAATGATCAATGGTGTAATGTAAAAGAACAAAACAAACTCACTTATAGTGATAATCCCGCTAAATATGAGTGGCTCTACAAAGCTTTTTAGCCTCTTTTAGCTCATTGTTTGGTTTTCCAAAGGTTCCTCAAAAGTTGGTGGAAATCAAACCAGACCTAAAAGGAGAGGGAATATTAAATGTACCTTAATCAGGTTGGCGAGACGCACGACTCAAAATAAATGCTAATCTTGCTATATTTCTGCTGGATATGTAAACGGGCAACTGTTTGCTAACACGTTAGGCAAAGGCAATTATGCAATATTACTGTTTTAAAGGAATAGTTTGACATTAGAGTCAGAATTAGTTAGTTAGTTCTAGTTAGATAATCAAAACAACTATCATATGTAGCTTACACTAAGTAGGAAACTAGGAGGGCTGAGCTCTGCATAAAGACACGAACGGCTATACTGGCTCTGTCCAAAGTTAACAAAACCTCTTCTAAAGTGAACTGATTATTAATTAACACATTATATCTTGTTTGTTTAATCCATTAAGAAATAGAGGAATAAATAACCATCAGTCTCCAGCCTGCTTTGTGCTAATTGTCAGCAGCCTAATGTGCTGTTAGTTTTGTATTTGTGATCATAGTGACATTAGCATTTAACTTTAAGGTGCAATATATAAGAATTGGTCACCTGTTGAATTCATACTCCAAACAAAAAGGAGACAGCATACCACCAGAATAACCACTAACTACTGTTAATTGTAACAGCTGTTAGCTGTCAGTTAGCTTAGTTAGACCTTCAGCTCGCGCCCAGGACAGGGAGCTCAGAGTCAGATTGTTTACACTGCAAGCACAATAACTTTAAACTGCCAGGAGGCTTTCAGGCCTGAGACAGTGGTGACCCATCAGGGAATTCTGTCAGGGAGTGGGAATACAGGGAATACAGGGTTGAGGTGATTTACAGCAGCTCCGAACAGGACTCTGGGGACAACAAAGACACTTAGGCACAGGGACCGGAGATACATGACGCTTGAGAGGAGCTTGAGAGGATGGCTACTGACAGCAGTCGGTACCATCTCTGAAGGCCTAGCTATACTGTTAGACTATTGCCTCTTGAGGTACAAAGTGGTATTGTGAGACAGGACTAGCTTGTTAGCATGTTAACTTCAGTAGATATCTCTGATACCTTACAGATATCACACAGACGTCTTTGACATATTTATCCACATTCTGTTCTGTTTTTAGTTAATTGTTGAGTGTTTTAAACTACAGTTCTTGCTTATTGCAACTTTAAAGCCCTGTGTAGCCTATAGCCTCACAGAGCTGCAATCTGGGTCAATAATTCTAACTGAACATGCCTTGAACACACAGACACCCATATATAAACATGCATGTGTATACAGTATAACCCAGTTCACTGATAACCCATATGATCCTAGATAATAAATTGTGAGAGCTGTACATGTTGTCCTTACAATTGTCATATGTCTGCAGCAAGTGTGTCTCACCTTTCTACCACATAGATTGTGTGAGCAAGGGAGCACTGTGTTCTCTACAGCTGTGGGTGGATACTGTTTAGGGAAGCAGAATTGCTGCCATCATATTATGTAAGAATTCAAGAGGGAGGCAGTTTTCTCTATAATTGTATGAAATGATTTTTTTCATAGATTTCGAATTTTTTTCTCCTCCAGGATTCGGGGACGTTTGTGGAACAGTTAGCTCGTTTCCTGGGTGTTTCCTGTGACAAGGCTCAGCTGGAGGGCATGGTGGAGAGCTGTAATCAGCTCATCGAGCAGTGCAGCAACACAGAGGCACTGTCCATCTGCAGGGGTGAGTGGAAGAGGATAAACACAACATTCCTCTGGTCTGCTAACTAGGCAGAATTTTGAGTTTTTGGATCCTTGTCATCTGCTGTGAGATGCCTGGCTGAAAGGGCTCTCGTTGTAGCTGACACTGACACTGTGGAGTAGCATTTCCAAAGCATCAGGCTTGCCAAATGTGTCTCAGACCATGTCTGCCTTCTCTTCTACATAATGGAAAATAAAAAACATGAATAAAAAAATGTGAAAAAACTCGACAGCAATGTCTCTTTCCAAAAATCACGATAATTGTAAATTACCCCAAGCATCTGTTTCTGCATTATGATAAAAGAAATTGGGCAGCATAAATGCTGATACCGATATATGTGATAGGCCAATATTGGCTGATAATATTGGCCAACCATATGACAGTCAGATTCGAGTACTTTTAGCATCACAAGCTGAGAGCCATCTAGTTCCATTATATTGGAGAAATGGCAGGCATCTCTATGGCCAATATCTCCAAAACTCACACCACTTACCACATTTTCAAATTTGCAGTCTTCAGCACTAACCAACACTGACTCAGATGACATCACTAGAGGACATACCCTACATAACGTTGGTAACACAGAGGCTTTCCTGTCCAACTTTTGACAATTGTAGGTGCACTACTGAAGACCTATAAACGGACTTAGATGTGTACAATCAATGGATTTCACCATTACTATAGGATTGAATATTTTGTCTAGATCACTTTAGATCACCATGTTACTGGTTGGGTTTTTATTATAAAAATAAAAACACTTTCAAATGTGAAAAGTGCCTCTTGGCCTTGACTACTGGTATAATAAAAAGTAATTTCAAAAGTAAAAGTGCGCTTTTGTCCTGACAGCTCACAGCTGGTAGCCCACAGACAATATAATCTGAGAGAAACATACATTCAAAAATAGCTAGTGCTCAGCCTATTTTAAGTAAACATAATTCACTATATTCAGGATGTAAAGTGCAATATCAATTATCTAGCTATTCTTGTATGCATTTTGATTTCCTGTCATACAGCCAAGAGTCTGTGTTTTAGCCAATTAGTCTTTTATGACACTGGTGCCTTTTCATAAAGGTCGGGAATAACTTGGCTGCTAAAAAAAAGTACAAGAGGGCACAATGTAACGTGGATCAGCTGTTTTCATTTGGCGATGAAAGTCTTTTAGCAATGAACGTCCCCACTGCACTGGTGTTTTCTTTGGGGGGGGGGGGGGGGGGGGGGTGTTTCTGAACTGGTAGGATAGGTTTGTCTGAAGGCATCAGAGAGAGACTGCTGTTTCACTGACAGCGTTACCTGCTCGGCCATCCTGCTTCCACACAGTGTTATTGCTGAGTGGTGGTGTTGAGATTTGCGCTCATGTTTGAAGTGTTTCCACTCGTGTGGTGACAAGTCAAGCAGTGCTTGAAGACAGTAACCTTAACCTTGACAGAAAAATACGATTCGTGGCACCCTTAATATAAGCAATTTTTTTTGCAGTGATCCCTCAAATGTGGTTATGAAGCAGTTGTCACAAAGATATGTAAGAGAGGCAAAATATCCATTTTAAAGTTTAACAATAAACCTTATTGTCTAAAATGACATCACTGCACTGAAACGGTAATCTTCACTGGACATGTAAGAATTCTTCTGCATCATGGTCTGTAAAACAAAAAGGTTTCATATCAGCCAATATCATAGAACATACAGTGACAGGATATATCTGTGATAGGTCAGTGTCAGCTGATAATATTGACCAACTAATATATCGGTTGGGCTCTAATATATGTGGCAATAAAAGAGGTGAATGAAGATGAATTGTTGCTATGAAAATAATGAAATGGCATTAAATAATTATGAGTTGAGTTTTTTGATAGTTTTTCCATTATTTTTTTTTTTTACACAATTCATTCATATGATTACTTTTCTCAGAATTTCTAAATACACATATGCATTTCTAGATTTATACCATATTGAACACCTTTGGGTTCCATAGTTATCGCTATAAGTCACTTTAAGTTAAATACATGGATATTAGGTATGCAACAACATTCAATATTTTATCGAACCGTTCAATACGCCCTGTTAGGTTCAAAACACAAAGGCAAACAATACAGTACAATACTACAATAATGTTTGCTGTTTAACTTGATTGGATACTGCATATGTTTTTTTATGGAAGGCAATTAAGATAAGTGTTACATTTTTATAATAAGGTTTGTGGTTTGACTATATCTGCTTTTAATTATTTTTACATGCAATATTGTCTTTGCTAGTGTGAGTAGTTTTATATTAAGATACCGTACCGTTACCGTGGCCCAAAAACCGTGATGCATACCGAACCGTGGGAAAACTGTACCATTGCATCCCTAATGGATATATACACCTATCAGGCATAACATTATGACCACCTACCTAATATTGTGAAAGTTCCCCTTTTGCAGCCAAAACAGCTCTGACCTGTCAAGACATGGACTTAAGACCTCTGAGGGTGTCCTGTGGTGTCTGGCACCAGGGCGTTTTATAGTGGATCCTCTGGGTCCTGTATTTGGGGGGTTGGGGCCTCTATGAATCAGACCTGCTCCAGCACGTCTTACAGATACTCGATCAGATTGGGATCTGGGGAATTTGGAGGCCCGGTCTGACCCGAGCTGTTCCCGAGCAGTGTTTGTGGTGTGTCAGGGCACATTGTCCTGCTGGGGGGCCACTGCCAACGGGTAGTGTTGTTGTGATGAGGGGGTTCACTTGGTCCTGAACATCGCATTGTGATGAGATGATCAATGTTATTCACGTCACCTGGCTGTCAGTGGTTTTAATGTGGCTGATGGTGTATAGTGTTTTCTTACACTCAGTTTGACAGGATTATAGCACCACCATGTGGCTACATGTTGGATCTTACACCACAGATTGCATTTCAATATACTTTACTTCAGCATACTATAACTAATGTATAAACTATATAGGGTATGATTTAACCCTGCAAGGCCCAGCCTGTTTTAACCCTCTCTGGAGTTTCATGTGTACATTTTTACACATTCTTTAAATAAATGTGTTCTTATTATTCAGTTTTGTTTATATACCATTCCTGTTTTGATTTGATGTTTTGGTTTCTGTCACGTGCTTTTTTTCTGTTTTCCCATCAATTTTATTTTCCTTTTAGTACATGGAAGTCTGATGTCTGGTCTGCTATAGGCTTAACACACAGCCTGTCAGTCTGATCTGTCTCACACACACCACAGCAGGTGAGTCACTGCCACATCAGGCTGTATTCACTCTGCAGCTGAAACATGTAAAACAACATGTGATGTTTTCAGTACAGAAAACAAAATTAGAATCTGCATGAAGCAAAGCAAAAAGCTTTCAAGCCAACTGTTAAGATTCAAAACAGCAGTTTGAGGATATTTTGTGCCCCTATTTGGAACAAAAAAATAGGACAGCACTCAATAAATTAGATTAGATAAGCAGTCATCTAATTCACATCTGGTTTTACTTGAACCGAATTCCTTTGCCAAGATGTAAATTAATGAATGTTTTAGGGAGTGGCATAACTCGGTGGGCTTTAGCTAATGAATCTGTTTTAGTCATGTAACACTTTATTTTGAGGTCCATTTAATAAACGTTAGTTAACAGGTAAAAAGGACCTTTTTAAATTGTTATAAGATGTGTAATATCATCAATAAGACTTTTGATACTATCAAGCATTTTTATTGATTATAAGCCATTTATAAGCAACTCTTTCCTGGCATAAATTTAACCCTGAAAACTGATCTCCGTTCCTCACAATTACATATTTGGGTTTTTTTCCCATGAAAAAATGTAACTCTTCAACTTTGCCTCGTTAAGTACGAAATATTCTATTGATATGCAAATTAATCTGGATTCTACAGTCTACGTGGTCAAAAGTTTATATACACTTGAAAATAACATATGTATCATTGCAGTCTTGAGGTCCAATGATTTCTGAAACTTTCTCTGTGATGGAATGAGTGGAACACATAGTACTTCGTCACAAAAACATTCATGAAGTTTGATTCAATATTTAATTTATTATAGGTCTTCTGAAAATGTGACCAAATCTGCTGGGTCAAAAATATACATACAGTAATTCTAATATTTGGTTTAAAGCCTCTTGGCCATTTTGATTAGGTGCTTTTGATGTCCATCCACAAGCTTCTGGTAGGCCTCTGGCTACATTTTTAACCAATCGCCTTGACAGAATCAGTGAAGTTCAACTCAATTTCTTAGCTTCCTGGCACAGACTTATTTCTTCAGCACAGTCCACATGTTCTCGATGGGGTTCAAGTCAGGACTTTGGGGGGGCCTTTCCAAAACCTCAGTTCTAGCCTGATTGATCCATTCCTTTACCACTTCTGATGTGTGTTTGGGATCATTGTCCTGTTTGAACTACTCAACTGCACCCAAGACCCAATCTTCTGGCTGCTGATTTTAGGTTTTCCTGAAGAATTTGGAGATAATTCCGTCTTCATTATTCCATTTACTTTCTTTAGAGCAGCAGATCCACTGGCAGAAAAACAGCCCCACAGCATAATACTACCAGCACCATGATTGACAGTAGGTGTGGTGTTCTTGGGGTTAAAGGCCACACCTTCTCTCCTCCAAACATATCGCTGGTCATTGTAGCCAAACTACATTTTTGTTTCATCTGACCAGAGTTTTCCTCTATTGTTTTTTCTATGTCCATGTGATCAGCAGCAAACTTCAGTCGCGTCTGGAGCTGGGGCTTCTTTCTAACACAGCAGCTTCTCAGCCCATGGTGATGCAAAACACGCTTGACTTCTAATTCGTTGACTTGCTTTTTGGTGGTTTTTGGTTGACTCTTGACCATCCTGACCAGTTTTCTCTCGGCAGCAGGTGATAGTTTGTGTTTTCTGATCGTGGCAGTGACACAACTGTGCCATGCACTTTATACTTACAAAAAGTGGTTTGGCACAGTTGATCTTGGGTCCTATAACTGCTTTGAAATGGTTCCAAGCAACTTTCCTGACTTGTTCAATGATGGGCTTTCAGATCAATGATGAGCTCATTAGACTTTCCCATTGTAGTGTTTGTGGCTGTATCAAACAAGCCCTATTAAAATGGGCCCAGAGTCACCAGCTGCTATCAGTCAGAATCACTCAGAAGTTAAGAGGCCATGCTACAAAGAACATTCAATTCACACAACTTTCTATAATCACCTAAATGTATCTTTCAATTTGCCCTATTATTTGCTGTATGTATATTTTTCAGCAGATTTGGTCAGATTTTCAGAAGACCTATTATAAATTCATTATTGAACTAAACTTCATGATCAGGTTTTAGAGTGCATCATAGCAATGACACAGCATTAATTAAAGTTGCAAATGATCTCTAAATCACTTCTGACAAGGGTTGTCTCGTCTTTTTAGACAGCAATAGGTTTAGACTGCCACTTTGTCTCCTCCACTCACAGGCAAAGAGGAGGGGAGAAGAGGGTAGCTCCTGGGGGAAAACAAGAACGCACAAAACACCAACACACCCACAACACTAGGGTGGTAACAATCACGTTGTGGTTGTGGTCCAATGCAGCTACACAAAGCTTAACAGACCTGTGTGAAAAAAATTGTGAAAGAATAACATGGTAAACAAAGCCTAATTTGTAGCTGCTTTTTGTAAAATAGCATATTTAATGTCATCTCATACACAAAGCTTACTAGTTTAATTTGTTATATTTTAACCTTAAAGATGTGTGGTTTGTTATACTGTAATGTTGTCTTGGACTCTTCCAAGACATCCCTCTCACAGCAGAGGATCTGGTTGAGTGCGGCCCAGGGTTATGCAGGGAAGGTCCCAAAGCAAATGATCCATGACAGCAGACTCGCTTATGGTCTGCATTTAAGTAACGTTGCACATGCAAAAGGTGGTGCTGCCCACCCACTCTGTACCTCAGAGAACTAATGGCTGCTTTTGTGAACTAACTTGAGTTTGTACCCCACTGTCTCTTTTTCTCACTGCCTTGAAAGTGTAAGTCATTGGGTTTCTGGGAATCCCCTCAAAAAAGCCTTGCGTTCCAATACCCAAACTACCATACTATTTAGAATGTCAGAAAAAGATTTAGAATGTCCTGAAGTATGTGAAATACAGAATGCGAAAAAATACCAGGATGTCCTGCTACATCCGGTGGCATGTTGCAGCATGTAAGTCGGCATTCTTTTCTGGCTGACCGACAATACTCTGGCAGCGGAAGATACGTCACATACGCAACATAAAACAAAGCTGGGCGAGCACAAACATTTGACAGCTCACTGACAAATGTGCTTTCATCTGTCATTGCAGTCTGTCGTCTAAGTGTAAGAACAATAAAAAAAATTGTGTTAAGGCTGCAGCAGATATAGGAGCAAGATTGTCAAAGTTCAAGGCGCGCTGTCATGAAAATTTGGAAGGCTCCCTCAACTTTCAGCCAAGTCTTTGGCCATATTAGGCAAAATTCTCTTTCAGCAACTGCTGTCTTCCTGGGCCAGCTCTCCAACTAACCAACCACACGACGCAGTCAGTGACACAATGCCAATATGACGATGAGCCAGAATGAAAGCATTAGTTAGTACCAAACATATATCAATTATAATTTGACATGTAAATATTTTTTATCAAAAATAAATTCCAACACACTTCATTCTGTACAAAACTTGTCAATAGTATGTCATCTTCAAAGGTAACTGAACTTTTTATGGATGCTTTCATTTCTTCCCTCTTGCTGTGTATCCTGCCTGCAGGTCGTGTGGGTCTGTGGAAGGACGTCTTCACAGTGTCCATGAATGACAAGTTCGACACAATTTACAGACAGAAGATGGGCAAGTCTGACCTGACCTTTGACTTCTGCCTGTGAGGAGGACCCTCCCCCAGCATCGTCTCCCTACTCTACACCCACTGATCTACTTCAGTACAGTTGACAAGTGCACACTTCCTGCCAAAGCCCACGCTACTACATCGCCATTCAGTCAATCAGTCTGAAGTTTATGGTACAGTAAGACAGTAGGAGTACACTACAAGACTTTTCCCAGAATGCAATCTGTCTCAAATCAACAAGTCATCACCAACCCCACCCTTGTGGACTGATCCAAATGAATCCAGATTTATTGGGAATTTAATGAAATTTCTCAATCAATAGTAAACCAACCTCCCTCAACCCCTACCTCCACGGTATGTTCCCACTGCTGTGTATGTATATGTGTAAATACTAACCAGGGTTTGACCGATGTAGGTTTTTTAGGGGCTAATACCAATACTTTTGACCTAAAGTATTGGGCAACATTTATAATCAAAATACATGAAGATATTTGTGACTGAAATACACAGAAAATCACATGTCTAAATGTCGAAATATTTCTTCATGTTGGTTTGTCCTGTAATCCTGTTATCCCTTATTTGCTGACCCACGAAGTTCATGAGTATACCAGAAACAAACCAGGAAGTGTTGTCCAAAATCTTCTGTAAGCAAAAGTTTTCTTAACTGTCTAAAAAATAGTAACTCAAATGAGGGGCAAAAAGTGTTCCTGAGATACGGAAATTGTTCCAATTGGATAATGGTGCACACTTTTAGACATTTTCTCCTTAAAAGCCTTCAATGTGTTGCACTCATTTGTATACAGCATTAGTGACAGAAGCAGTTTGTGAAGGGTGATTAAAAAGAGCTTAAGAGAGGTTCAAATCTGAGTTTCCCACCTGCACACACTTCACCACTGATACCTGAAGAGGGTATGATGTGAACTGTCAGTTTTAGACAGTTACAAAACTTGTTGTACATTGCCATGCCAATACAAATGTCTCTAGCCTTCCCTAACTAGAAGGGCCATTCTAGTCTACTTGAGCTGATCAGAAGGATCGGGGACAACACTGATTTATCTGATTTATCATACTTGAGCTGATCAGCAGGATCGGGGACAACACTGATTTATCATGTCAAAATGTTCATGTGCTAAACATGTTTGTAAGGAGTGGCAATATTAGCATTCATTTAGATTCATGCTTCTGTCTGCCCAACAAATATAAGTTCAATATTCACACTCCTGTTAGCTCTGTTTGGGTCTTCGCTTAACTCTTGAGAAAAATATGTGTCACCTTAGCTGCTAAATGCTCCACCATGTTCCCTCGCTAGTTGCTAACTTTGTCTGCTGTTTGGTGTATAGTGGGGGGTTTTGCTGAAAACAGCTGCCTGCTGGAAACCAGGTTGAGCAGACTGCACTAAAAAAAATAAAGTTGCTAGCTGGAAAAAAAGCAAGTCAATTACCTAAAGAAGCTAAAATCCTTCATAGAGCAACTGTTGAGTCAAGTGATGATTCTCCAGGGGGTCATCACTACGAGCGACCCATTTCACATTGCACATGGTCATTTAACCCACTTTGATTAATTAAAGTTTATTATATTTCTTTATTGTTCACCTGCAAGCCATTGGATCTGTTAAATAACAGTGTTGATCAGCCACAAATATCTTTAATATGTAAGTAGCCTCAGTAATACTCCGTGATGTGTCTGGTTGTCAGGTGGTCAAACCCTCTGAAACATTTACACCGTCATGAGATACTTAACCTCTTCAGAGAGGCCCAGACTAATGAAACAGCTTTATGGTAAGTGGCTCTATAGGCCAGGCCCCACACACCGGTTTATTGGTGGGGAAACTGGAATACATTACTGCCTGTGAGTGAGGAATTAACTGGGCAGCATTCTGCTGCTGAAAAGATTTTTGAAAATATAATTTAGCTACGATAAGACATTTGCCCTGTAATGTGTCAAACTAATATATCGGTCTAACCCTGAAACTGAGTGCTTTAGCAGTTGTCTTAATGCAGCGGTGGCTCCAAGCCCGGTTGATGCATGGAAGGTAACTGAAAGAGGTGAAGCCTGTAGAAAAGAAGAAGCCTATCACGCCTAAATCAACCCAGCAGCTCAGTGTCATGGCTGGGAGACTGTTGTGTCAGATGATCATTGTTTTTTTTTGCTACAAGTGCTGCAGGACTTTCATCTTCCTTTACCATTTGTCACTGGACACTAACGTATAAGCTTTATGTGTGTGTATGGATGTATGTGAGTGTATGTTTATTGTCTAAGACAGAGAGAGAGAGAGAAAGCAAGCAAGACAAAGAGTTATGTCTTGCCTTCAGCCTCCTCTGTGTCCCCACTGACGACAAAATCAAGGATACATCAAGGATCTTTCAATGCACTTTGTGTAGAATGATAAATTATGTGCAACTCTGTCGCTCAAAAATAACACTGTGGTAAGATCTGACACTGAGATGAACGGGCTTAACGCAAGACAAAGAATCTAGAGCACATTCTAGAAATAATGGTTGCAAGGGGTAGCACACTCCACACTTGAACATTTTGCTTGAGATATTAACTGGTGTTTTGTACAAAAACGTGGTGGTTACATCGTCAGCATTTGAGATGCAATCTGCTGCACTGTGTTTACTGTATATCATCAAATTTATACCTCCTGGTGGTTAAATGTGCAGCTGCTGCTCTGTTGCAGATGAGGTTGCGCCAAACACAGTAAATATTATGTGATCTATCGTCTCCCAGCTATAATGGCTATAATTTAGACAAACTTTTTTATTTTCTTTGTGATGGAATTCAAGACTGAGGGCCTTGACATCATTTTTTCCCCTTTTTTCGCAGAGTAAAAATACAGCAATTATGAAACATATGATAGACAGAAAAACACATTTAAATACACATGCATTAAACAAAGAAACTTGTTTACATATATACTGTACTGATAATAATGCACATGAAAGTAGACAAAGACCTATCCCAAAAACTCAAGGCAACATTGACAAGATTACATGAAATAAAAGACATGACATTGTTCTGTATTTTAAATGTGCAATTCGTAAGATATGGCCAGAATTCTAGTTAAACACATTCACAACTGAGTTTGAAGAAAACTACGTTATGCAGTTAGCATGCTGACCAGCTAGCCCCGGCCCATCCTGTCTTGTAATACCACCTGTATCAGAGGCGACAGTCTGATAGCCCCGTAGTTTTAGCTATAATATGCCAGGTGTGACCCTGCTGTGTTTCACAAGCTCTCTTAGCTTTTAGTGCAATAAATGAACAAAGTTAACTCACAAAATGCAAAGAAACTAAATACTTACCATCTATTTTCCTTATTAAACAGAAAAATGCAACTGTATACCGTCTGGATTCAACTTTCCTTAACTGAACTAAGACAAACTTAATTCCCATGGTAAAACACACTTCAAACTGGACAAAACAAAACTCATCTAAAGAGTCTTTTGTTTTGTCTTTCCACAATCACCTTTGCTTTGGTCAAAATAAATCCTCAGTTCACAGAGTAAAATGTGAAAATATTCCGGCTCTACATGCCGTTTTGCTGCTGCTTCATGCCTCTCCCTGCCTGCTGTGTCTTCTGGTCCCTGGAGTCATAGTACCGGTCAGAGCTGCTGTAAATCATCTCTGTGCTGTATCCCCTGTCTATAAACCAACCTCCATCTGTCTCAGAGTCTGTGTTCAATCCCACTTCGGTGTCCAGCCGTGATCATTCTCAGGCTACTGAACCCCAGTGAGATTCTGTAGGTTACATTTTATCATTTGAAAACATGTGCTTATGCTCTGGTTAGATTTGGGCACAAAAACAACTTAGTAAGAGATGGGAGAAGACCAGGTTTTTGCCTAAAATTCCTGTTTTGGTTGCCACAAACGTGGCTGCAGATATCCCAACTTCCTGTCAAAAATGTAACTTTTTTGTTGCAATGCAGACTTGAACTGTGGCCACTGGCTTAGCATCCTTCACACATAACTCAATCACCACCTCACGCTATCAACATCAGGTCCTGAACATGTAATGTGAACATGATAGGACATGTATTGTAAAAATGTCAACATGATACATAGTCTATGAGATGTACAAATCTGAATGTATCATTTCTGATGTGGAAAAATGTTAACTGCCAACATTATATATTCTGCTGACTGTGCTGGGTAATGCACCTGAAGCTCATTGGTCTCAGCTAAAAAAACACCAGTAGAAGGATAACTTGTTCTCTTTAGCAGTTTAGTTACAACAACAGTTTAACTGTTTAACAGAAGAGTAGCTAATGATGTCTTCACAGGCTCCGACTCCTCACTCGCAGGTAGCAATCATCAGGGATCAGATAAACCGTACAGCAACATGCCAATTCCTCTAAGACCTGCTGAAATAGCTGGCGGCATTTTTCTTCCCATCAGTTTACATGTGAGTGGAAGAACAATGGATCACTTCAGTGTCACTTCAGCTGCCATAGACACAGCAGGTCTGAATCAGATTTTAATGTGATGGATACAGTTACACTTTGCTTTCTAGCTACCCAAGACATATCAAGTGCACAAGTGTAAATAGGGTTGGTTAGCAATCATACTACCACTAATGGATGATCAGTGATCTTTTTCTCTCTTTCTCTCTGTTTCTCAGAATTGTCAGGTATTGGCTGCAGGAGTTGCAGTGTATTAACCCATAACCAGCATTTACTGTATTCTGCTACTCCCTGTATTGTCACCACAGCAGCAGTATGTGGAGTCAGACTATTAGCCTGAGGCATCACTTACAAGTAGTCCAGCACCGCCTCCTCTTGCTCTGTTGTCACAGTAGTTTCCAGTCCAGCAGACCAATCCCTCTACCAGACACTTGTGAATGTCTTTCTTGTGTGGATGTAAACAACAACCTCAGCACACACCCGTCACATTGACTCGTTCATTCTTTCTGGTCATTGTTCTCTCTTCTGTCACTCTGTTTACAGGTGGTTTGTTTGGGTTTTTATACATGACTGTCTCTGTTTCCTGGGCATCTTTGCGTTGTATTTTACATGCTTTGCTTGCTGGTTTATTAATAAAGCTGTGTCTTCAGGCAATATCTAATGACTGTGTTCTTTTTCTTTTAACTATTGTTCAGACCTTCTGTTAATTGCACAAATGTGTTTAGTGCTCTCAAAGTGCTGCTATCAGGAGGAATGGAAATGAGTCAGTGAAAGGTGGTTTGTTACTACCGTGAAATACAGGCTGGTAAAAGAAATGAAATGCAGTTGAAATTGGGAACATAGAGGGCTGCATTGTATAGGCAATCATCAGATGGCAGATGAATATTCATCATTTAGAAACAATACTCGCATATGCCCATTTCTTTTATTCTGTAGGGAGAATACGTTTCAACCATAAATGGTATGTTTCAGGTAATGCTTTGACTTTTGTTGCATATCCATGCATATATGCACCCATAACCCAATATCCCGAACTAATTTTGAGTATTGTAATATACACAATTAATCTTTGGCACTTGAGAGTAAACTTATCTGCAGGTATAACAG
Source organism: Pagrus pagrus (assembly GCF_965226575.1). Lineage (NCBI taxonomy): Eukaryota > Metazoa > Chordata > Actinopteri > Spariformes > Sparidae > Pagrus > Pagrus pagrus. Next base: position 20,357,211 of record NC_140205.1, on the reverse strand, counting down.
TCCTTTTTGTTTTCACAACAAAGATTTCTGTCACCATTCTCATGAGGAAAATTGTTAGGCTTTAGTGCTGGCGGACCCAAAAGCAGGAAGATGAGGATTTTTGCAAAGTAAACTTTTAACAATAATGGGGAATGACGAGGACGAGGGCAGGCACCTCAGGTGAGCTGGAGAGGGCAATGAGCTGAGGGCTGAGGAGTTTTTAATCTCATAATTTCCGCTTTTGATCTCATTATGACGTTTTATCTCATAATTTTGAGTAAGTTATTCATCTATGCATCACTTTAGTTATATTTACATAACTTCTCCTTTTGCCTCAGGACCATCTGGATTCGGCAGAGATGTGGTGTGTGGTGGGAGCATGTTATCACCAACTGGACAGATTATGAATGGCAGTTAAATGCCCCTCATCCTCTGAACATGAGTTCAAGGCAAAAATTCAAGGTTTCTGAGGCGGGTGGGGTTTCCCACAATGTGAAGCGGTTATTGATGGAATTCATATTGGGATTTTAGCCCCACCCAACAGCCCTGTAGACTACTTTAACTGTAAAGGTTTCTACTCTGTTAGGTAGAAGGTGTGATTGACCATAGACTCAATTCTGGGACATCAATGTGGGTTGGCAATTCATCCTTGTATGAGAGGGGTCAAAGTGCTACACAGTGTTCCATAATATCACAGAGAGGTTTGAAGGCGTACACGTGCCAGTGGTGATGCTGGGGTGATGAGTCATATCCACATCTACCATGGTTGATGAAGCCATACCCTGAAAACCAACAGACTATCCATGCACAGCTTACTTTCAACAACCACCTCAGCAAGGCTCAGATTACTGGTGAGAGGGCATTTGGTCATCTTCAGTGAAGGTGGTGGTGCCTGATGAAGAGGTATGATCGCAACATCAACAACATCAGATTGTCATCTCAGCCTGTTGCGTGCATCACAATTTCTGTGAAGACAACAGTGATGACACCGATGGTCAAGAGGACAGGCACGTGATTGCAATTATTTCTGTGCTAATACCACATCAAACACCACTAGAGATGCTTTGTGTGCTTTTTTGGCAAGTCTGTAGTGCTGACAAGTGACAAGAAAAGTGTGGACCTATTGGCATATAACAGACAAATCATGCACCTTTAATATTTCAGGGGTTTCTTATGATGTAACTGGAATCTTTTTTTTGTATCTTTTGTTGATCAATTATATAGATAGTATGAAAAAAAGACAGAGGTTTTCTGATTATAACAGACAAAATACGTTTTATTGAAAATGACCTGAGTAATTTAACAAAACACCAACCACCAGAGTGTAATGGGCACAATTGAAAATAAAATAGATTACAAAAAAATAGAAAACATAAAATAGAATATCCAAATATAAATATTAAAAATATGAAAGCACTTTTGAAAAAAATTACATGGTGTAAGGAGCAGCATTTGCCAAGAAATTAGCTGAATATTACACAGTTTCAGTCAAACAACCAAAGGTTGTGGAAGTCTGATCTGTACTTCTGTGGCTGTAAAGTGCCCTCATGGGCAGAGAAGGAGTAGTGCAGAGGAGTGCAATGGTGTTGCGGCTGTGAGGGCCTCTGGAGAGAAGGCACCATGGCAGCAAGTAGCTGAAACATGTTTTTTGTCTCTTGCTCCCAATGCGCCTCCATTTCCCTCCGTGCCGTCATCCACTCGCTCAACATCTCCATCTCCTGACGGTGGCGAATCTGCTCTGCTTGCATGAAGGCATCATGCTGTTCCCTCTGCATGTCCGTGAAGGTCTCCATCATGTCACCCACATCGTTCTGTGTCCTCCTCTTCCTCTTCCTGCTTATTGACGAGTCCCATAGAGGTGCTGGTACTAGTAGAGGTTGAGGTTCTGCTACATACAGTGGTATCCCAAGTCTCATCGGTCTCTGGTTGTGTCACATCATCGCAATTCAACTCCTCTGATGTCGGTGATGTGTATCAAAACAAAGGTGGAAAAAGAACAATGTAAACACCAATATTAACATCAAGCCAAGAGCACAGATTTTTTCTGGCATGTGCAGATCTTGAATGCAGGGCTGCAAACACATCAGGGGTGAAAAGTGCCCTCTAGGTGATTCTGGAGGCACCTAGAGGGCTATGCCTGTACTCATTGAATCTGGAGTTACGATGTGTAACTAACAATCTTGATAATTACAGTACCTTTTTTCCTTATCTCCCATGCTTTCTCTAGGTAAGTGGCTATTCTCAATATTTCATATGTAAAGAGCCAGCTTAATCTTTTTGCATCATCCATATGTACGTAGTCAATAATTGTTAACAATTACAAGAAACAAAATGGAACTTATTTTCTCTATCAGCCAAACACCACATAGAACAAATTCACCTTTCTTCTTCCAGACTGCTATTAAGTCCAGTTTCAATCATAAGTGGTTAAATACCAGATCTCAGATGAGCACATACATACATATACATACTGCATACAAAATAATACTTTCCATACATTATCCCACAGCTTAAAGCTTTAATTTCTTTAGCCAAATCATTAATATTAATTTCAAAATTATGTGGGGTACAAAGAATCGCCTTGTTTCACCCCTTAAGATGTTGAAAACCAATTTGTGTAATATTTATTTAATCGTACACCAGTGTGGTGTTGTTGTAGTTGGCCTGTATAGCCATGTAAAACCTTCCATTTACTCCATATTGAATAAATGTGTAGGCTTCAAGATTTATAATGATCATAGCAAAAGCATTCAGAAAACATGCATATGTAGGTTTATTCTGTATCATTACATCTGATATAATTGTCGACAGTACAAAGGTAGGCTCAAGACATGATCTTATATACAGAACCCGTTTTGCTCTTCTACCAGGAGGCTTTCCTTCTCCAGATACAACATTAGCCTCTTATTAATTATATAAGAATACAGTTTGAAGACTGTGCTTATTAGGCTGATGCCTGTGTAATTTAGTAGTGTCCTTGGGTCCTCATTGCATTTTTTTGGTATTGGGTTTACACTGTAATAGACTTAGAACACATAGATGGTATTTTACCAGATTCAAAACATGTTCAAATAATTTGGACAATTTGAATATCTCACTTGGTATATTTTCAATTGCAGCTGCTTTCCCTGGTTTTGCTTTATTGATAGCCATTTGAACTTCACTATAAATTATATCCGTTGTAAGGTCATCATTTAAACAGTAGTCACCCTTTAGTTTTTGGCTCTCTATGTCATTTAACGATCTGTCTTGTAGTCCAGAGACCTGAGGACATTGTGCACAGACCCTGAGCTGTCCTGAAAGAGTGCATGTGCACACTGAGCATCAGCATCAGCAGCGAGAATCTGACCTGAGGGAGAAGACTTCCTTCAGGAAGTGAGGGGCCACACAACTGAACCCTAATATAGTCAATATTTCACAAATGTATTTAGAAGTGATCAGTGTGATTTCTTTTTACAGTAAGCATTCTGTCGGAATGCAGTTATGCACTTTTCCTTTGTAGGGCAGATTAGTTTAATTAATAAGTTACTTTGATGGGTTACTTTATTTCTATACGTTGTGTAACCTATATGGCACGGGTTTGTGTTGATTGCACAGAAAAGGGAGTAATCTATATAATCCAGGTGATACCCTGGAAACAAACAAGGCTTCATTTTACCATCAAGTTTCATCTCACTTACTAAGAAAATATTCATGTTTTACTTGGTACTGTTGTGGAACCTTTATGGTACAAGTTTGTGTTGATTCTATGGAAAAGGGAGTAATCTATTACAAGTTATATAGTAATACCCTGGAAATAGACAAGGCTTACTTTTACAGTACAGTTTCAGCTTACTTACTGAGTAAATATTCATGTTTTACTTACTAATGTTGTGGAACCTATATGGTAGAGGTTTGTGTTGATGGCGCAGAAAAGAGACTAATCTGTTAGGTTATATAGTAATATCCTGGTAATACCCTGGAAGACTTCCTTTTACAGTCCAGTTTCATCTTACGTACTGTGTAAATTGTAAAAACATCAGCAAAAACATACCCAGTATTTAAGAGGATGTACCATAATGATTACCCTATAAACAGAAACTGTTCTGGTGTTGTGTGTTACCAGATAAGGACTGACGTCATTTCTCAAGTTGTAGAATAGAAATATTGCCATATTCTTCAAGGTAAATCAAATAAACTTGACTGCAGGCGTCAGTACTTGATCACAAAGTGTTTAATTTAGCTCAATTTTTGTTAAATGCTACCAACAAACAGCATGGTGCTTTATGTTTGATGTGAAAAGGTACACTCAAGTACAAGCTGTCATGTCTAGACTGCAGGATTGTGCTCACATTTGGTTTGGCAGTCTTTGACATGTATCGAGATGAACTATATTTGTTCTTTCACTCATTATATTTTCACATTATTGCTTTTTTATCTGTGTAATGTCTTGTAAATCCATACAGGCTTGGCATCATTTGGTGTATGACACTTTGGAAAAAAACAATAAATTACAAATTACAAATGAGCTGATAATCACAATACCTACGATGCCTATAAAAGAAATTCACCTCCTTAATTGTTTCAGCTTTAATTGCTTTTATAAATGGAATCATGGTCAATATACAAAAAATATACAAAACAAAAAAAATTGCAAAAATGGATGTTAAGGTGAACTATTACTATTACAATTACAAAGTAATGTCAATTAATACAAAAATATATAATGTAAAATAAGTGATTGAATAAGTATTCACCTCCTTCAAATCAGTATTTAGTAGACGCACCTTTGGCCGCAATCACAGCACTGAGTCTTTGTGGATAGGTCTCAATCAGACTTGCAAATGTGAACACTGCAATTTTTCTCCATTCTTCTTTGCAAAACTGCTTCAGCTCTGTCAGGTTGCACAGGGATCGGGCGTAACAGCACTTTTTTCAAGTCCAGCCACAAATTATCTATTGGATTAAGGTCTGGGCTTTGACTCGGCCACTCCAGAACATTAACCTTGTTGTCTTTAAACAATTTATGTGTAACTTTCGCTTTTACACATAATTCCTTCCATTTCTTAATGATGGATTTAACTGAACCCCAGGGGATGTTCAGTGACTTGGAAATGTTTTTGTATCCATCCCCTGACTTACACTTTTCAACTACCTTTTCAGGGAGTTACTTGAAAGTGTTCATTTGTCTTCATGGTGTAATTGTAGCCAGGAATACTGGTTAACAGTGACTGGACCTTCAGACACAGGTGTCTTTATACTACAATCACTGGAGAAACATTCACTGCACTCAGGTGATCTTCAGTTCACTAATTGCGAGACTCCTAGCACAAATTGGCTGGACCTCTGTTGAATCAGGTCAGTCACTTTAAACGGGGTGAATACTGATGCAATCACTTATTTTACATTATATATCCTTATTTAATGGACATTACTTTGTAGAAATCTGTTTTCACTTTGACATGAAAGAGTTTTTTTTTTGTATTGTATATTTTTCGTATATTGACCATGATTCCATTTATAAAAACATTAAAAGAGTACAACAATTAAGGGGGTGAATACTTTTTATTGGCACTGTATCTCCAGCACAATGACAACAAACAAACCTATCACAGGTGCACCAAACACACACTGTACTGGACTGAACCCGGCCTCCATACATAGCAAAGCACGTCACCATCTTGACACTCTCAAATACAAAAACAGTTGAGATGCTCTGTAAAACATAAATAAAACAAAATGTAATAATCTGCTCATCCTTTTTATATATACTCAATTGAAAACAGTACAAAGACGATTTAATGTTTAATGTTTTATCAGGAGCAACAAAAGACTGGGAAAGTTGTGGAATGCTTCAAAAACACCTGTTTTGACCCTTCTCACAGGTAAAGAGGTTTAGTGGCAACAGATGACAGTATCATGATTGGGTATGAAAGAGAAAACACATGACTGTATAAAGGATATTACTACATGGGCTCAGGAACAACTCAATTTTTATTTATGTTTTACACAGCATCCCAACATTTTTGGCATCAGGGTTGTAACTTGGACTCGTTATAGGCAATAAACCCAGTTTTTATCAACACATCACTGCTCTCCATAAAAGAGTGTGAGATCAGAGCACCTTCTGTTGCCCTCTACCTCCTGTTATTGCTTTATAAAAGCATAATTATCTCATCCTGCTGTACTGTTTCCTCTGCTTTTTCACCAAGCTGTTTCCAGCAAAAAACAACTTAACAGTGTCAGTTACACCGCCTCCAAAGTCATTAACCTCCCTACACCAACAGCAGAGCATCACAAGGATAGCACTCACCACAGCAGATGACACTGATCAACCTCCTCAATTCACAAATCTTCATTGTTTTGTGTATTTTTAGGTTTTACTTGATATTGACAACAAATGTCTCTGAGCAAAGAAGAGGTCAGAAGAGTCCTGGAGACCTTGCAGTGCAACAGCCATTCAACACATGAAGTAGATTTTTAAGCTTTCATTAAACCTACCTACAAAACACATATCATGTTTGCTCTCAAGGTCTAACATATTGCATGTATTTCCTGTGTCATACAACATTTACAATTGCTTCTGTATTTAAATTGATTTTTCAAGCAGAAGATGATAAAAAGCATTGCACTTGTGTTCTTTCTTTCTTTCTTTCTTTCTTTCTTTCTTTCTACCCACCCAAGTCCACATTTGAAGTAAGCTGTTGTGGCTGAACGGATTGATTAGTTGTTGGGGGTAACTTGTTACAAAGTAATCTGCAGATTACTGCAAAATTAAAACTTTTTATCATAAAATTATGACTTTACTATTGTAATATTTATTTAGACTTTATGCTTGTGATATTACGATCAAATATTCTGACTAATTCTCTTACTACTTTATGCTTGCAACATCACTGCTTCATTATTATTATCATTTGTTTTTCTTTATATGGCCTCTATTGTTCTAAAAGGCACATATGCACTTTAATTGCTTGTATGTAGGAATGTGTTGGTTTTTTTTAAAAAAAAGCCCATGCACTTCGTCATATTTGTGCTTCTATTGTTTCTATATAAGCACTCATAATTCATTGCAGGTTCATTAGTTTTAAACATCATATAATGGCTCTAAGAGCCTGTGTTGTATTGTTTGCATTGAACCAGCTGTGCCTAATACTGTATGCCTCTGCCCAGTTCACTGTCAGATTGTTTGAAAATTAAAGAGCTGTAAATGTTATATTGCATCTGTCATTCCTATTATTAGGTCCTGGAGCAACATTAATTATGATGTTCCGGGAACAACTGGTCCAGTTATCAGGATATAAAGTTAGCAGTTAATGTTTCTGCAAACCACAGACAATTCAAATTTGTACATGTCATATCACGGTCACAGTACTCACTTTCATATTCGGAGGTGGAGGGGATGGTGGTGGAGTTGCAGGAGACAAGGCTCGCAAGCCAGTAACAACATTTGTAATTGTTACACCACTGAATATTTTTAAGGAGACTTAAAAGGAGATAACTTCAAGATGTGTTTGAGGGGAGGAAAAACAGATATTTTTGATGAATAGTTAGGATATCTCCAGCCACGTTTGTGGTGACCAAAACAGGTATTTTAGGCTAAAACATTATCTTTTCCTAACCCTAACAAAATGGTTTTTGTGCCTAAACCTCACCAGTGTCACAAGCACAGCGTTGTCACTAGTGAAAAATTCCAAAGGAAACGCAAGGTTGTGACATCAAGAAATGCAAAGTTTTAACTTATCTGTGTTATCACCAACATGGCAATATCAGAATATGCACATTTTGTTTACATTTTTATTTTTTGGCCAATTTTGTCAAATTCTGTTTCGAAGGTCATGAATGAACTCTGAAGCTATGAAATTTCATTTTGTCCTTCAACAAAGTTTCCAAGGTTGAGCGCTTATTGCTCCTGTTGCTGCATTTGCTTTCCCAAAATAATATATGTAACACACCCAGTTTGAGCTGATGGTATTTGGGTACCACTTGATAAGGGTGTAAATGGGGGCCTCAGAAAAGCCTGGCCTGAAATGTGTGTTAGAATGTTATCTCTGTGTTGTTATGTGAAGTATCATCCAGAAGATGGCAGTAGAATATATATATTATTTTTATCTCTCCCAGGCAGCTTTCTTTGACAAATGATGCTCCATGGCCCCGGAGACTGGTCAGAGCAGAAGTGATTCTGGCAGCTGTTAAAGCAGACGTCATTTGTTTGCACCTCTGTTGCGATAGCAGGCATCAGTTTTTCCTCTGAACCAGCCAACTAACTTATTATTTCTGTGCTTTATTCCATACATTCCTCAGCAGCATGCATATGTTTATCAAAAAATGAAGGCATACATTTAAAAAAGAACAACCTCTCGGCTTAAAAGCCGCTGCAGTAGTATTGCTGGCTGATGTCGGAAGTGGAAGTCGTCACTCCGCATCCATGAGGCCTAATGAGAGAGTGCTGAGGCCTTGTATCAGGATGCTTCTCCTCTCTGGCATTGATCAATCGAGCGTGCACGTGTGTGTGTTATGTTTGCGGTCCGTGCACGGCAGTGTAATTCCCCCTCTGCCTTCATCTTCATCTGTGTGCACGATGCCTCTGTCACTCCGCTACGCCACTGTAATCGTCTCCACTGTTCCTCTTTGTTCCGTCTCAGCGCTCACGCCTGACAGTTTGACTGCCTGTCTTTCCCGCACAGATTTCCTCCCATAATATCAGCACTTTGTGTCTTCCACCCCCCTATACACTACCCAACTTCCCTCCATCCCCTGCCCACCCCTCCCACTCACTGTCTTATTCATTAAAGACACTGCGTGTGTGTGTGTAGGTATGTGTGTGTGTGTGTGCTTTCTGGAGAGTTGTGGAAAGTTTACTTTAAAGGATGATCGCTGGAGTAGCAGCTGTTGTTCTGGTGACATTCTGATGTGGAAGTGTGCTTTGTGCTTGAGGGAGCAAGATGCCCCAAGCAGCCCGACAACCCCACCCCCCTTTCTACTTCTTCTTCTTCTTCTTCTTCTTCTTCTTTTTCTTCTTCTGTTTATTTATTAATTTAATGTCTGCTTTGCCGTAGTTTAAGATTAAGATCTTTTTAGTTAATATCGATCTAATTATCGGTTGAATGTGCACTGGTAGCTGGTCCTGTAAAAAAAAAATCTGATCTTAATGGGAAGGAAGGAAAAAAAGACAATCACATCTGACAAATCTGATGATGAAGAAGAATTCGGTACGAGGAAGAGAAAATCCACTGCATCACAAGAGCTCAAGCTCTGTTTCCTCCCTTGCTCCATGTCTCATTTATTGTGTTTATTCAGTGTGATTAGAATTGATTTTGATTCCTCTTAAATGTTGCAGCATCCACCCTACCTCTCTGGAGACAATTTCAAGCTTAATTTAAACCCACATTTAACCCAGACTGTCAATGTCGACGGTCGTGTAGATGGTGTGTGTGAGCTAGTGATTAAAATCTCACAAAATCAGCTAAATCTGAATGCGATCCTGCAGTTTGACCTAAGAAATGGGATGTTTTTTCCCAGCTGTAATTATTTTCCAGCCCTCTAGTTCCACGCTTTACGTATACTTGCAGGTTAATAAAACTCTGACTTTTGCACTCATGCCAGTTTCAATAATGTCTTAAATATGCACCTAACGACCTTTGGTTGGCCAACAAAAAAAGGGAGGACTGGTGAAATGGTGTGCAATAATTTCAATGACCTTGGTTGTAATATGTCTAGCTGCCACTTTCTCCACACCTGTCCTTTCTGCGGCGACGCCCAGGCCAGGTCCGGTTGCTCATCCATGGTTTCCCCTGACCTCGACCCCCTTCCTATCCTTCTCAAATATTCTATCAATTCAAATAAACTAGCTTTATGCTATACAATGGCGTGGTCTTTTTAGTGAAACAGCCATTAATTAAAATAAATTTCCCCTCCAGTCAGCAGTCAAAATAATTAAGTACATTACACTGGATTTCGACACCTCCTTGGCTCGTTACAGCAGGCGAAAAGTGAAGATAAATCCACTTTTTAATACCAAAGCGGTGTTTTCCTCCAGAAGATCTGGGCTTCAGCTGTCTCCTCCAGAACTTGGCGGATTCAGCAGCTGTCCGGTCAGCGCTAACAGACTTGCGTGTTAATCTAAAACACAGCCTCCCTGGTGTGTTAACTGCACAGAAAGCTATATTATTTGTCTGATATTTGCATTCAAAATTCTTCAAAAGGCATCAACACCATAAATACGGCCAAGAGATCAAGTTCAGAAACTGGAATTAGCTGAGGTCATTTTAAGCCTTAAAATTACCAAAACAAGTAAGTTATATAAAAATTCACCCGGGGGAATTTCGAGGAACTGCAATTTTCGGTACTTCTGCATTGGTTTCATTTCTCAGCCCCAGAGGTTGCTGCTTGGGAGGAGTGGACAAATCAAAGTATAGACACTGTCAATCGCTGTGGCATCCACATCCACCTTCATTGTGCCGCCATGCCCATGCTGTTCTACAAAAACTCACAATCTTCACAATACAGCATCATCAAGGTTTTAAGGTTTTCCTAACCACGTTTGAGGTGGATATGGTCAGCCAGCTTGGTAATAACGCCGCCATCATCCACTCCACCTCCTAATTCAAAAGATGGCTAATAAGCATATAATGTGAACGTGAATGTTTGGTACAGATTTTAACCTTGACTGTAAAGTCATTACCAAACTTGGGCTGGTGTGGTTGGCAAGGAAAGAAGGCACTGTCAGTCACTGACACCGCAGAGGAAGCCACCAGATGGCTTTGGCTGAAGAGGGACGGCCCATGGTCAAAGACTGCACGATGTAAGCCGGGGACTGACCGCTGGTGTGTGATGTTGAAACACCGGATGACCCCAGTTAAACTCACTGATGCATCCCAGTGCATCCACAGGATGTATTGTCAAAGAAAGATGGCAAAATTATTATTTTTTTTCTGGAAGTTTGGAGGAATAAAGATCATGCTGATATTATTTGATGAATACAGATATATTGCTTAAATATTATGTTTTTTTGTTTATATAAATATGATTACAGAACAATTACACGTTAAGTAAGTCTGGACAATTTCTAACAACTTGTGATGAATGCTTGCCCACTTAAATGTAATTATAACTCAGAAAAACGTTGCTACATGCTGATGCAGCTCTACTATAATAAAGAAAAACAAATAGTAGTAAACAAATCACAGAAAAATAAGAAATAAAATGAAAATACTGTATATCCAACAAAAATATGTAATCTGTGACTTCCATGCCTTGCTCAGTCCCAGGCACGTCATGTAATGCTGCTGATAGGAGTCGCCCCTGAGTTGGACAATCATCTTGTAGGGAAGACAACTTCCTACATTTATTTTATTTATGTCTGATTTATTGATTCGGTTGTTTGAAACTTTTTCAATGTTTATTAGTACAGAAATCAGTGTAACTTTATAATATGAAGTTAGACAATTCACACAATATTATTAGGGCTGTTGGAAAAACACATTTGGTGAAAGCAGACTCGATGATTTCCCCATAATAAATTATAAAATGACTATTTGTTGGATAAAATGTCATTGATATCTGGGACAGGTTTGGCATATATTAATGATTAGTGTAGTAATTTGAAAATACTGTCATTTTGGTTTGAGAGAATCCAATCATGAAAAATGTGCATCAAAATTATCAGAAAAAAATGGTGACCTGACAAAATTTCTTAAAATGCGGAAAAAATATGTTTTTCATATGACCGATGAAGAGGGTGGAACTATTAGCTCCGGATGACAGGACGCACAGGTATAACCAATCATGTTCTTCTGGGGTTTTGAATTTGTTTGTTTTGATTATTAAAGGCTCAACGTCAGTAAAATTCAGTGAATTAAGTATCAAAGTTTATCACATTAAATTTTTAACCTTTTCCCCCCAAATACTCATATGGGTCAGTATTATTAAAAACTTAGTGAAGGAGATAAAAGTGTCTGTTTTTGTGTCCAGTCATCACACAACTTGTACTTGACTTGTCAGTATTTTTCTTTTTACATACTTTTGAATTATGGCTCATGGCCTAATGAGAATGGCATTTTCAACATTTGATGTCATTTTAAATTTCATATTATATCAGTGGCGGCATTTTCAAAACCACTCAGATCCAAGTGAGTTTTAATACAACTGATACATTTTTACTTTTGCACTAGGTGGCAAGTGAGGATTTTTTTTTTCTGGTGATCCGTTTTCTGATCTAAATTATTTTCTCTCCTGTGTTTATGACTTTGCGAACTGGTGAAAAAAAGGGTATTGCAGGATAATCTTTTAATTTCTCTCTGCACTCTGAACAGCTGATGCATAAATTATGTGTTAGCAGGTTATGTAACTTGACTGTCATGTCCTTCCTTTGGTGAGGGATGTGTCATACTGGGCGCTAATCTGCCGTTAGTGTCACGGATGGAAAATTGTGTATTATCAGCAAGTCAGATCAAGGGTGAACATTTTCTGGGCTTATATGTAGTTTTATTCAAATTCTGATATAGTGTATGAGCATTTTCATGTTACATAATAATTTATGGTCATAGTGGTCACTGTCACAAAATTCTTTTCCCACCTAATTAGGGTCAGACTTGCTGGGACTCTGATCAAACACGTCAAATCTGTGGGAAGATTGGACAATATACAGTCAACTTACCACAACTTCCTGTTTCGTGGCAACTAACTTTTTGCCATGGTTATAGCACAGTCTTCAAATTTCAGGTGGATTTGGCCAACCTCCTAGGAAGAGTACATAGAGGTATAGAAACATGTAATTTTCTATTGCCAGTAAGGGGGCGCTATGACTGTAACAGAATGTTGGCATATTTGGTGTGTAGGCTCTTATCGGACATGAAGTTTGGGGCAGTTTCGATGATGTACAGTCCGGTTATGGCATCTTCCTGTTTCATGTTGAAACATTGACCTTTGCCATGCCGTCATGGCAATGCCCTTCAACGAAAACTCACAATGTTCACAATACAACACCATCAAGGTCTTAAGTGTTTTCTCACCATGTTTGAGGCAGATGATCCTCATTTCCTGCTGCCACTCGGGGGTGTTATGACTGTAACTGAAAATTGGCATGTGGATGTTTTCAGGCTGAGACTAGTATGAAATGTGGGTTAGTTTGGAGCAGATTCTACAATGTACAGTGAGAGCAACATCCTGTTTCCTGGTGAAACATAAGACAGTTGCAATGCCACCATTGCCATGGCCCTCAACAAAAGTTCAAGCTTTTGATCCTTCATCATTGAAAAGTTGTTAAGATTGCCCTGACAAAATTTGAAGCCAATCAGGTGAAAGCTGTTGGAGGAGTTAGTATAGGTCTCCGTGTGATACACGTGTACCAAATTTCATATATGTACGTGAAACATGCTGTGGGGGCTGCTGTTTAGGGGATGGTAGTGAGCCATTTTTGCCACACCCATGCACAATACCTCTAAACTAGAAGAAAAATAATCTGATTTATTCCAATAAGGTCCTTAATGCACCAGTTGGTGCTCAGGCCCTTAATATAGCTTGACGTATAGTATAGCTTGACGTATATTTACAGTTGATCTCCATGTGTCTATGGCCCCTGCTCTTCATCAGCCACTGACCTCTATCTCACCTTCACCCTCAAACTGAACTGCAGGTGTAACAACGCTGTCACAGGTATATAGAGCATGGAGAACCCCCCCCTCCCCTGAGGTTGGGGCTGATAGCGGTGATAATTGGACAGTGTGGTGTCTATAATAAGACTCAATGTTAGGAGCTCCGCTGGGGACTGCTGCACTGGATTACACCATGGAAGGATGTAGGGCAGGGCAACAGGGACTGTACTTTGATTATGAGCCACCAAAATAGGTATACGTGTGTGTGTGTGTGTGTGTGTGTGTGTGTGTGTGTGTGCCTGCCAAATATTTGTCTTCTTGATTGAACGTATGTTCATTTGTGTGTGTGTGTTTTTATGGAACCTAGCCTCTGATTTTGTGTGTTTAGGTATGTGCCAGCTCTTTACCAGTTTAAATGTGTGTGTGTTCGTCCATGAACGTGTGTGTGAAAAGCAGCACAAGATCAGAACAAAAGCATGCGGCTGCATTCCCCAGGTGTGCCCCATTCCAGAGAACAGCACCTAGTGTATTCCCCCAACAGCCTCATCCTGAAAATTACTGCTCAACCCACCTGACGCCAGCCAACCACATCACTGCGCCACTCTCCCAGTCTCTACAGAGATGCCATTACATGTGCCATTAGCACAGATGCTGGTACTGGAATGTTTGAAAAGTTTAGAGTGGGTTTGAGTGCAGGAGTATGTTGGACGTAGAGACCATCATCTTCATCCTCCTCCTGCATTTCATCATCATCAATCTCACAGTCATGCTGTTTCCTATATGCTGCTCCGCTTGTTTACTCATCTTTGTGTTTGTGACTGTTGCAGGTGTGTGAAACGAGCGGTGAAACAGTGGACTACTTGCAGTTTCTGTGGAGCTTGAGACGAGCTCCCGCGGCTAGCAGAGCCTGCAGCAGCCACAGCAGTTTGAGGCAGACACACTTCGATCCTCCAGCACCATAGCAGATCTTTTCTGAACAAAGAAATACCACGCTGCGTTTGCATTCTTGGGCGTTTGGTGGCAGCAGCTGAGCATGCTTTAACTGTGTGTTTGTCTGTGTGCGTGGTCTACAGAACACATCCATGTCCCTGTCTGACATACCAAAACATCTGAAAGATAAGGTGTGTACCCTCTGTTTCCTCCCAGTTACCTAAATATATGACTTGTTCATTGTTAAAAGCTGCAGCCTGGGATACATGCCTCACTGTTGGTCAGGTACAATGAGTCTGTTTGCATTAAAGCTGCTAAGAGAAACTTTCTTTTTTTGTTGGTTTTGGCGGCCCCTGTGGAAAAAGTGGTATAAGTGCCACATGTCTAAAGATCTTGATCTGGTTGGCTTATACATTTGTTTTACTAGCGAGTGAAAAAAATAATAATCTTTTTTTAAACACAGCTGTGTAAACTTTGTTTGTCGAACCGTACCACCAGACTACAGCACAGCTTCTTTCCTCAGACTGTAAGACCCCTCAATTCATCCTCAACACATCCTCAAAATAGTTTTGATTTAATGACTTCTCCAACCCAGGATAGGCTGGAAACCTGGTGACAGACACTAAGAATAACTATTATATCTATGCAGAAATAGCCAATCTTCTTGCTGATATTCTCATTTGGTGATGTAGTTCAAATAGAGGCATTAGCATAAAACGTACAGTTTTTATAACCAGTTAAAACTTCCTAGTAGTATTTTTAAAGAAAAATGATGTAACATTTCTGCATTAAAATGCCTTAAAGCGACTAGACCTTTGTTTTATATTTTTTGAGTTGTGTACTAAAATTATCCCAAATGTTTTTGACGATTTTCAAACCCAGAGAAATGTGTAACTATATTCGAGGGTTTCATTTGGTCGCTTGTCGCTATAACTTCTGGAAAAGGGTCAGAGAGTGAGGAAGGAGGTCAACGAACATGGCTTAACATAATATGAATAAAACTTTAAAACATTACCTCATTCATAAGCATTTCTGCCTGAGTCAGGTCGGAGAGATTTTCATCAGCATTGGTGGTTATCAATAACACTACTTAGGGCTTTTGGTTTGATTGACAGACCACTCGCAGAATGAAATGCTCAGCATGAGCAGGTGTACGCTCACATCGATGCAAAATTAATGTACATGATCATAATTTATTCAGTAAATCAGCACAGTTTTCCATTGATTTGTTATTTTGTTTACATGCATACCTTTGAGGGAATAGATAGCTGAAGATAAATGTTTATTTAGTATTACACCACCTCTGATAAAGGCTCAAATGGTTCGAAGGTAGCTTATTTGCTAGCTGTTATGCTAACTTACTTGCTGAATTTAGATGCTATCTCTCTAGCTGCAAGCAAGCTGGCTAGAATTGAAATTTGGTCCCACTTAACTAAAATGAATCGTTGCATTCTCACATTTTAAACCAAAGTTTCAGGCAAACCTCTGTACAATGCATTCAGGTGAGGGCAATGACCATGAACATGTCCTAGTGACAAGTATGCAGCATCACTTCCTGAACAATGACGTATATGAGTGAATAATTGATTTAACACCCATTAATGATGCAATGTCAGTTCTACAGATAGTGCTATTGGAAAGAATTAAAGGAAATGTTCTGAACACTGACATGACTCACACAGCATCCTATGTTGGTGGGGCCAGCTCTGGCAGAATCCAGGCTCTATGTAGGAAGCATAGCAGAACTGACTCTGGATTTGTGCTGCTTGTGTTCCACATATTAAAGTGGGAGGTTGATGTTGTGAAATGCAGAAAATTTACGAAATCCTCTCTGTGGATACATGACTGCTTGAGGGCTATCAGGGCTGTCCTTATCCTTACAGCAGTCATTCTTGTGTGTGTATGTGTGCGTTTCTGTGTGGGCTGTTTTGAGGAAAAACATCTCACAGCCCATATCTTTCAGTCCACACAATACACATTAATTTGAAATCGATCCATGTCCTCCTTTTTTTAAATCATGCCATTGTTTCTGTGCATATGCTTTTTGCTACATGTCTTACAAGCCGTCTGGACATGTCTAAAGCGATTGATTTGTAGCAACAATGATGTGATGCCAGTTTGGGCTGCAAAACGAGACAGCACTGTCTCAGAGTAATCCACAGTGGGAAACAAATCAACCTGTTCAGCCTATTTCCTTTCATAAACAAGTCATTGAAGTTATATTCAAACCACATTTATTTTAAAGATATTCTGTCTATTTTTTGTCCAGATTTTAAATATATACTGATGGAAGGGGCTATTTTTATAGTGCCTTTCACCAGCGAGACGTTTCAGAATGCTTTACATAAGACATTAAAACAAGATACGGACGAAATAGAAAATAATGTAAAATAGAAGATATAACTATGATGAAAATGTTATAAAATATGAAATAAGCAGTTACAGTGCAGTCAAATATATGAATGAATAGTCCCAAATACAATTTGATAAAATACAAGAGAACACAGGGAATGGCGTTGAGCGAGCACTCGTTCTGTAAATAGTTTTTCTCACCCTTTTACCCTCTCACATTGATCTGAAGCTCAATTCTAAGACTGTTGATAAATATTGCATATAGGGCCGGATCTACTAAAGGTTTGCGTGTATTAAAACGTGTGCAAACTGCTTGCACACGCAAAAAAAATGTACAAACTGATTTACTAACAGTGCACAAAAAGGGTTGCGTCTGTCAAAGGTGCAAAGTAGCGCGTCTGCATTCAGTTAGTACGTTTGCAGCAATGAATATGCAACATGGGGCGTTTACACGCAATTGTGCGTGTTGTGGGTGGAGAAAATGTAAATATATTAATTTAGCACACGCAAAGTTATTTATCAAACTGGAAAGCAATTTTGCTCATAGAAACTGCGTCTATATTTACCACGTCTCAAAGGGAGGTGCAAACGGTTTGTATGCGTAATTGCGCACACATGTCTGCCGTTATTGTTGCAAGAAGGAGACGCTGAAACAATGGAAAGAGACGCCGAGAACGCATTTTTCACCCTCGTGTGAACATTTTTGGGATGAATGAGAAAACTATCATTAGAACATATCGCCTATCCAGCCTTGCCATTTTGGAGCTGTTGGAGGAACTCAGAGCGGATTTGGAGCCAGCTACGAGAAGGAGTCACGCAATACCTGCAATAACAAAACTCCTCGCAAGTTTACTATAATTATTATATTTATATTACTATATGCCAGTTTTTCTTTTGTTCTTCCTCTGATGTCTTGGTATCTCCTTTTCACTTCATTCACTGTTCACCTGTTTTTTCCAACAGCATCAATGTTTTCACTGATTTTCTCCCACACGGCGTTCCTTTGCGCGACCGTCAGATTCCTTTGCTGCAGCTCATTGAAATGTTTATTTGCTTCCTCTACCAACACTTCTAATTCCAAAGGGTCCAATTTCACTTTGCGCTTTCGCTCTCTCAAACTCGCCATGCTGAACCATGAGACACGCTAAACCCTCATTTAAATAGGCGTGTCTCCAACACGTTTGCACCTGTTGTCATTAACGCAATCACTCTTAGTAAATCGCCCGCAAACCGCGGTTCAACCCCACACGCAAATTTCTAGATTGCGCACGCAGATTAGTACAAGCAATTTGGGATCTTAGTAGATCCGGCCCTATAACATTTCAGGATCATGTTTCACTTCACTACATAGAATATTCAAGTATGAGTACATAGCCTGCTCACCCATGGTAGAAGCACAAAAATCAAGGAGACTGTGATGAAATAAGCAAAATCTCAGGAGGTCTACGGTATCAGCTGGCAGCACGTTCCGCTTCTGCAACGCTCTTGAGAGAGACAGACAGAGAGAGATCCTGAGACATCCTCCAGTTCAGCTTCATATCAAACCTGGGGCTACATGGCCTAACTATAACACATTGACAAGTACAGTCACGTAGCGACAGTAAACACTAACCTTTTCATTTACTTGTTCCTTCGTTTTTCTTCATTTTTCTTCGTTTTTCTTCTTCTCTCTCTCTCTCTCTCTCTCTCTCTGTCTGTCTCTCTCTCTTGGTCTTCTTCTTCTTCTCACATAAAAAACACCGGTGCACCGGCAATAGTAGTCCCTGGTAATTCACTTCCGTTGTGGCTTTTTTTATTTGCATCGTTGTTGTTCTTTTATTTGCAGCGGCGTTTCTTTTTGTTTGCAGCGCTTCTTTTATTTGCAGCGGCGTTTCTTTTTGTAGGCAGCGTTTCTTTTATTTGCAGCAGCGTTTCTTTTTGTTTGCAGCGATGGCGGGTCTCGGCCACCGTACTATTGTGTTGCTGAATGCAGCTCAATTTAACCTGGTCCAACCCCCCAACCTCCTTGTCTTTGTGTATGTTGTTTGTGATTGTTGTTTCTGTACATTTTTTCAGTTCAGTCACTGTACGCGTTCTTATTTTGCTGACACTTTACTTAAAATACAATTAATTATTTCCCCTAATTAATATGTGTGTTAATAGACCCACTTTTGCCTGATCAGCAAGAGGTTCCACTGTGTTATTGTACTATGAGGTCATATCGCTGGTCAAGAGATTAACAGTAGTCTGTATAATAATTTTATTAACACCATATTAATACTAATAATTTTGAGCTGTAATTATAATCTTTCAATTTACATTACCTCCTTTCACCCCATACAAATAGTCATTTCTAAATCCATCGCCATAAACGCTCTGCATTTGACTTCTCTTACTAATACAAAATGTGCTGTTGTCACAGCAACAGGATGAAGATGTTGGCCTACCCAGGTATTGACCCATCTGTGGGTCAAAAAGACACTCTGTTTAAGACAAAGTTGTGACGAATAAATCACATATTCTAAGGGCTGGTTTACTGAACAAACAACGACGCCACCGGGAAATCCCTCTGCAGTGTGCACAGTTTTGGTGACTTTGATCTCTGTGAAAATTGTTTGTCAATTACTGTAATAAGCCTTAGTGTGTAGGAATTTGTGCAGTAGTACAGGTATCTGTGTGTGTGCGCGGTCACTGTCTGATGACTCGTCTTGCAGGACCAGCTGGGCCTGATAATGAGTGATGCACACACACAAAAGATGAAGTACCAGTCACAGCTGTTTACCCAGTGTGCTCTCCTAACTTATCAATATTCAATTAAGATCACTGCAACCCACCACTCCACCCCCACACACTCTTACTGAAGTAGCCGTCCAAGGGCGGAATGAAGGATGTTTCCCAACTATGTATTTACTCCATCTGTGTCATGATCACCTTCTCTCTGGGTTTTGTTCATTATTCTCTTGGTGCAGAGTTAAATCTGACAAGATGTTGTCCAATTTATTCAACAATCTGTCAAAAGTAAATTACATTTGTCATCTCGTTACAATGCAATGTTCTTCCGGGAAACTTTGGCGTTCCCCGCCCAAGCACTTGCAAACCAAGCACGCAACACCAGCAGCACTCCAATATCAGTCAGCCCCAGCAGGACAATGCACCCTGCAACACTGCAAAAACTGCTCAGAAATAGGCTTGAGAACGTTTCAAAGACCTCTAGGCATTGACCTGCCAATAGAGCCCAATTATTGAGTGTCTGTAGTATGTGTTGGAACAAATCTGATCTATATGGAGGCCCCACCTCACGCCCTACTGGACCCAAATGATTTGATCAGATTGGGATCTAGGGAATCTGGAGGCGAGATTGATGACTTGAGCTCTTCATCATGTTCCTTGGACTATTCTTGAGCAGTTTATGCAGTGGTGCAGGGCACATTGTCCTGCTGGGAAGACCACTGCCATCAGAGTGTCATTGTCATGAGGAGGGGTACTTGGTCTGCAACAGTGTCTGGGTGAGTGGTGCATGTCAAAGTGGCATCTACATGAATGTAGACAATTGCATTGTAATGAGATGATCACCGTTATTCACTTAATTTTTTAGTCATTTTAAAGCCCCATTCCAGCCAGCGTTACTTCCTGTCTGAAGGTCAACATTCTTTCTCAAACAAAGAAGGGGGGTGTGGTCAATAGTCAGACTAGTGGGAGACACTGCCAATGCTATGACGGCTTCTCAAACTCTCGTCTCAGTGTGCCTGTGCAAGCTTGGAGGCTGACGCATAACTCATAGATTCTACTGTAGTCATATGTCATTGTTTGATTTTAGCTTACAGCTTAATTTGTTAAATTTGAGCACAAAATTAAGTTAATTGTAAAAAAATATTTGGCGAACAGTGTGGCTCACCAACATTGTCTGTAAATGTTTCATGCCAAAATACCCTGGAGGGGGAGCTGATCAGTGTATAGAAAAAACTGATCATCAATAGCTTAAAGGAGAAATTGCAAATGAGTGTTGATGGTAAATGTGGTTAATTGAGGCAATACAATCCCCAGTGTGTGGTGTCTTGAAAGAGAAAATTGGGTTATTAGAGTTTTCCTGCTTGCACAGCCTGCCGACATGTACCAGGATGCATTGCATGCATCCTCCTGACGCTCCAACCCCTAATACTTCCTAAATCTGCCCAGCACGTGGAGGTGAGCTGAGAACCTTCATCAACATTAATTCATAACACTGTTCACAATAAAAACTGTGAGGACATGTTTTAAAACTTTCAATGAATGTAGCAGAAACAATAATATGGAAGATGGCTGAGTGGACGGATGAACTAATAATCACTTACTGATGACCCGCAGTAGTCACAGCCTGTCACTTCAGGTCATATTTCTAGCAACACCAAATGCAACAAGGAGAAATATGCATAAATGTCGTATCATCACCTGACTGCTTTGTGTATTATGTTGTGTTATTAATCATGGTTAAAAATAACATCCAAAGAACAGAACTCGACATGTAATTTGCTAACGCTGCAAGTATGAGAAATATTATATGCCAGGTTTATTGCCTGTGGTCTGTCTGCTGAGAAGAAGAGCCTCGTGGAAATTATATTTAAAAAAATCTTCATTGCATACACACCTATCTCTTGCCCCTGGTCTTCAGCAGCAAAAGACTAGGAGAAGGCCCTAAGAGACCTGTGTATTTATTCGCAAAGCTACAGCTCATAAAATGCCATAAACAGAGCAGCTTATGAGCCAAGGAATCATTTTTTTCATTTTCTGATTTTGGATTCTCAGTTGAATTTCAAATGGACGATGATACATGGACCCACATTTCACAAATAGTTGCTTCGAAATTCCATACAACACTTGTGCATGGGCCACATGCAATGCAGAGGTAGGTAAGGCAAACTGTTTAGATAGCAGAAAACCTTCCATGTTATTTTGAAGGACACATCTAAATAAACACTCAATATCGATGGAATTAAAACTTGGAAAAGTTGAACATTTTGGAAGAGGAGTTTCCAAACAGGTGAGAATTTTGGTTTAGCTAAAACAGCAGAATTGTGGTATAACAGAACAACTTAAACAGGACCAATTTCCAATCAAATTTCTGTCTGTTCTACAATGGATTAGTGTCATACTTCTGTCATTTAAATCCCATTTGGGGAAGTTGTAACTCTATCTCTGTCTGTCTGAATCTGCCATTTTTGTTAATGCACTACAGTTGTTGATTGACTGACGTTGGTAAGACTAATTTACATGCTATTAAAAGCTTCTCAATTTTTCAGATATAACTGGTTGTAAATGGACAGAGTGTGTAGCAGTGGTCAACTTAACAAAGTTATTGTGCAGTTGTTTGACAAGCATTCCCTAGAGCCAATTAGGTCAGACAGCTTGTTAACAGTGTATTGTCTGAAACTGTATCGGGTCAAACCCAGAGGATTGTCAGACTACAACCAAGAGATTTAGATAGATGAACGGACACAGGTTTAGCACACAGATAAAACTGATGCTACTAGTAATACTTTGACACAGTGTCCTCTATTTATCTTAATTGGACAGTGTTATTTTTTCCTGATATGGTCTGATCACTTGATGATCTACCCATGAGTGCTCACCATTATCTATTGGTACCCTAGCTCTTGAGCATGTATTGTAAGAAGACCATCCTTGAAAAAAAATGACAGCTTCACTTGTTCTCCAAAATGACCTTGGTCTCATTTCATCAAATCATTTCATGTGTCTGTGTCATTTGAGACGGCATTGGACGACATGGTATTGATGCAACTGAGATCTTAGGAAAAGTACTGAAACCTGACTATGCTCCCAATGGCTGTTAATCTCTGCGAGAGTTGTTGAGCATAGAAATATTGTGGAGCGCTTTGGTTAGGAAGCACTGTATCATTTCTGATGAGCACGTTGGCACCTTGCATGGCCTCTGCCATCAGTGTATGAAAGTGTGTATGAATGGGTGAATGCAACATGTGTTGTAAAGCGCATTGAGTAGTCAGTAGACCAGAAGAGTGCAAGATGAAAGCAAGTCCATTTCCAGGGTAAGGTGTCAGGATCACTGTCGAGTCCTATGTTTAATTAAGCAGATAATAACTTGTTTTACTTCCAGTTTCCTAGTTTCTCCTACTTAATGCAGCCATGTTGCTGGATATTTTGTCACTCAGTTTAAGTGGGAATGTGATGTCGGTGTATACCCTCTATAGACTGAACCACTGTAATGTCGCTCTTACAGCAACTCACCTCAGAGTAGACAACTGGCAGTTGATTTAAACGTGTTTAATGAGATATGACATCCTGAAATGTGAATTTTAGATGAATGAGATACATTTTGTCATAACATTATGAAGAAAGCCAACTTGTTGTAAGCTAGTGTGTGATGAAAGGGTTTTTAGGGAAGTTATTGTAATCAAACATTGTGATTAGTTCTATACAGTAGAATTGCCATTCCAAAAAAAATAATATTATCAATCGAGTCTGATAAATTTTGTCTGTAAAAATTGCTCTCCTAATAGCTGTCTCAGCGGGAAGCTCCCTATATGGAGATACCCAGGTGTAAATCTTTATCAAATGGGGGTCTATGGTCTAATCTGCATCTATTTCAGGAGCCACGGTGTGAGTATTTTTGGGAAGCCCTCTTGTAGACCCTCCATGTTGTTCAGGTTTTGTAGTGCCTTTGTAATACTAATGTTTGGATAGGGAGCGACAGCAGCAGAACGGTCCCAGAGCCCCTTATTATCCCTCTGAGCTCCACTTTAATGCCGCCTGTCTCCTGCACTCTGGATCCCAACCAGAGAGAAATTAGCCCTCTAATTGACAGACAAAAGAAAGTTCATTTCTGTGCTCTCTTTTGATCACTGTCTGATCTCCTCCTGCTTTTCTCTCTTTTCTCGTCTCTTCATGTGCCCTCTGTCACTTAGCGGTTTCTCCTCCTCCGCTCCTGTTTGCGATCTGACTGTCTCCCTTCATTCCCCTCCAACTCTCTGTCTCTTTCTCTCTCCACATCTCCCTCTTTCATCCCTCCTCTTCAGAGAGCTGTCCTGTCCCTCCGCTCATCTCCTTCCCATAATTCATAGTGACAGGAAAGGTTAGTGCAAGCACGGCGGAGCTCCGGCTGACAGAGGGAGGAAAGCTGAGTGTCTTTTAAAGCCTTGTTCACACTGTTTACAAGTCACCACCGTGTTGACATGTGAGGATTAGTGCAACACTTATTACATATTTATTATAACACAGCTATCACCGTGTCATGCTCTATGATGCAGGTTTCTTCTTTAATTTGGGTTTTGCTTGAAGGTTTTAGAATCCACAAGTGTAGGTTTCATCATTTTGTCTCTGAAAGGAAAAGAAAAAATGTGTTGTCTAAATGAAAATGAAGAACTGTTTTGCGTCCATACACACTGCCAAGTCAAACAGTATTTGCTAAAAATAAACAAGAAGGTGAGGTGGGAGGCTGGAGGCGCAAACACATCATAGTAGTCATTAATCATCACTCTAATTAAGCCTGGCCGAGAAGGTTTCATGCTTAACAAATCATTGAAGGTATTTTCCTGTATTTAAACAGGTCAGCTGAATGAAGCAAACCAGTTTAAAGACTCAGTGATGTCACATAAATCTATGCTACTTTAGACTGATTGTGAGTGCATAGAGTGCTAGAGGCTTCCCTCCAGTCTGCCAAAACAAAAGTCTGACGGAAATTTCCTGGACTTTTCCATATCAACAGAACTGTCAGCTTCAGTCTTGAACCAACTGTTTTGGTCTGCAAAAACCAGGTTTTGTTGGGAGAAAAAGTAAATACAGTCTGTGTAACCACGTGATGACATTAAAGGGTCAGTTTGTCGAAATTACAAAACATATTTTGTCATGTTCCTTTAGTGGGATATAGCCATATGTGTTTAATGTTGTGAAAGCGTGTTAGCCCAATCAATGTTTTCCTAATCCTAACCAGACAAACAAAATAAACACTTTTTTCCAGCTGAAAAACAATGACTATGGGTTTTTAGTAGTGTTGTTGACTGATTCAGGTCCGTATCTTGACATTTAGTGCAAAGCATTTTAATTCTACAAATATGCATAGCAACAGGTTGAAGCCTGGCTATTGCAGTTGAATTTTGCTATGAGCGGGGATCGAGGCAGGCAACCGCTTTCATCATCAACCTCCCCCCCCTCCCTGCCCCTAGTATAAAACTAACACCTCCCAACTGGGCAGACTGTGGGAGAGGAGTATCAGCAAAGAAGTGATTGAGTAGTTAGATAAATATGCCTATGATAACAGCCCAGTCGCCAGGATAAAATGTTGGCAGTTAATGTTTCTGCTAACCACTGACACGTTCACAACATATTGACATTCCTATAAAAAGTGTCATATCATGTTCAAATGATGTTTATGACATGACTTTCATATTGAGAGGTGAAGGTGATGGTGGTGGGGTTACAGGACAGAAAGTCAGTGACCAGTTTGAAACTGAGTTTCAACATTTGTGAGTGTGAGACCAGCGCTTTGAGGAGACCTACCATGGGACAAGTTCCAGCCTGTTTCATGCCAACAAAACCAGGTTTTTTGACCAGCAAGTTGCAGCATCTCCAGCAGTGTTTTGTAGCTAATATGTTATTATTATTATGTGTGTATGGTGGTGAGGGGTAGAGGCACTTAAGCCAAACCTCTGGGGCTTATTTGCTTTTTAAGAAATTCCTCTCTGTGTGTTCTGTGTATTATCCAGAGTAACAGTACCACTTTTCCTGTAAAGAGATGTCACTGTAAATATTTGTAATGCTATTGCTCAGTGCTGGGTACCACAAACAGAATATCATTCACCTCCACAGTACCTCAGTGAGAGACATTGGTTGTGCTTGGTGGCTAGATACCAGTTGAGGTGAATGGGAAAAGTTTCTTTTTAGTTTATTTGATATTTGGGTGAACTGACCCTTTAAACGTGTGAAAAACATTAGGAGGAGAAAGGTTGAGAGTACACAGTGATCAAATGGCTATCAGACCTGACTTTGGAGCTTTGCTGTTGAGATCATGCTAATCAGCTGAGAGGGTAAGACACAGACATCGACGAAGGAAGGGCTGGATTAGCATATAACAGGCTGGTAAACAAAAACAATAGAGCTTTCATTAATTAAGGACCAAGGGGCTGGGTGGGCAGACGGATGGGCGAGGGCTGCTGAGACACTCCGAGCGTGGCACAGTGCCAGGCCTCCAACCACGCCAACCAGAACACAGCTGCCTAATGGAGCGCTGGCACTGCTGAAGGACAGGGAGGGGGGGAAAGAGAAGCAAGGGGGGAAATTGGAGATAAAAAACTAAATAATCAAGGAATTTGTGGGAGAAAAAAAGGCAGAGAGGCATGGGCTGAAAGACAAAAGGGGAAGAAAGAAAGGGAAACAAAGTTTGCGAGGGAATTGAGAAGAGGAGGAAACAAAGGCAGATAAAAGGAGAGGGGGAGTGTGTGTGCAGAGGGAGAGATGAGATGGAGATAGAGATGGAGATTGGATGATATCTCTCTGTCTCTGTTCATTAATACCGTATGATCTCCTCTCTCCCTCCTTTGTGATTTTAACACATTTCTAATTAGCACAGAATCCTCTAAGTTGGAGTGGGATAGAGGGAGAGCGGGGGGAGAAAATCATATTTATATCTGTCTTTAATAAATTCACTTTCATTTGATCTTTTTTTAAACACACGGGCTGCTGTGCAGCGCCTCTTCCCTTTCCCTTGACTCTGGCAGAATGAAAGGTGGTGTAAATGCAGGGCTAATTGTTATGCTTGTAAGGAAGCTTGCACGGTAGCTAAAGTTGTTAGATTACAAAAAGTGGAGATTTTCAAAGTATTACTGCTGAACAAAAAACCCATCCTCCTGATGATTTAAAGAAGAGCTTAAAATGCAGAACGCTGGAGTTATAGGATCTGTACATCCTACTCTGGTGCATTGGATGAAATAATGTTAAGTATAAAGATCCAGAGTTTCATGTATATTTTTGCCTGACTTTACTCTGTATGCTCTGTTTTGTGTCTTCATAGAGACAATGTCAGTGTAACAGCACATGAGCTCCCTTCATGCCTTTCACTGACACACTTGGCAGCTTGTCTAATCAGAGTGCAATTAAACGGAGACTTCTCTGGGCGACGGAGGACTCTGATTACCCAAGAGTCACTGGGGGTATATTTAGTATCTGTGCTCTTGTTCCTCTGTGGTTAGTATGGCGCCCCGGAGCTACAGAGCGAGCTGGTGCATGGCGGAGACATTGGAAGGCAGGACAGGCTGGACTTGGCTGTGGCGCTCACTCAGATTGACTACAACTGAGCTCTAACAACGTTAACCTGATCCAAACCCTCATCATCCTGCTTCCCAGAGTCACAGTGTTGCAAATTACACATAAATCACAACTCAATGTGCCTGTAGCTCCTCAGTGCTCTGCTGCTCTGATTCTAGACTGCTTCATGTCAGAGTTAGACTCATATATTAGTTTGCCCCTAAGGAGCCGTAAGGCCAATATTGTAACAACTAGTACATTTTGGATGGATCTGCAGCTTATGATTTGCATCCATTGCCAACATTCAGTACCAGTGCAGTAGTAAGGCAGTATGGGTTTGGAGGGTTGGGCGGTGCATGGGCAAACTTTCATGTACGACACTAGAGTTAAGGGCCAAACACACTGAAAGAGTTTATCTCACAATAGCTAATAAAATAAACTATGTATAATATAATAACTATGTGTAATATTACTCGGCAAATTAAATATTTATATATAGGCATTAAAGGTGCAGTGAGAAAGGTAATTGATTGTTGAGTCTGACTCCCAGGTAGACAAATAATGATGCTTTGGGTTGGTAGGTCGGGCTGCCATCTAACATACTGCACTTTTAAACATCATGGATATATATTAAACTGTGTTTAATATATGTTGAATGTTAAAATAAATGTGTTTAACTACATGTACACACACCCTCTCTTACACACACACACACACACACACACACACACACACACAACATTGTGTTTTACTTCATGTAGAAATAATAAAGGAAATGTCCTGACTTCCCTTATTGTCACCACACATATGGCTGGAAATTGTCCTGGGGTATCCTTAAAAACAGTGGTGGTTATTCTTTCACTTATAAAAGACTTGTTCTGTAAATACTCTTACTCTTTTACTCAAATCAAAAATGTGTCTACAGTGCAAAACAGCAGTAATTTTTGGCATTTGTAGACAGCGGATACATTTAAAAAATGTAGTAGTTTTATTCAGTCTGTGGGAGTACTGGATGAGAAGGAACTGTTTAATGAAGAGCTGCGGGCCACAGGATGCACACCTTCAATTTCTCTGTGAGGTAACAACTCCTTTCCCCTTATTATGGTTATCAGGTTCCCTATTATCACCAAGTTTAAATCTGACATATTGCCAAATAGGCACTTTTGCTTTACGCTTTAACAGCAAATCCTCCGCCATCTCCTTGTCAGTCAGCTCTGCTAACTCTCTCCATGCTAAAAGTTAAATAAGACAGCTGTTACTCTGTGCTGTGACTCTGCTGCCGGCCCCGCTGCTGCATGGAGTAGTTGCCTCTGGCAGTTTGTAATCATAG
Organism: Pagrus pagrus; assembly: GCF_965226575.1. Lineage (NCBI taxonomy): Eukaryota > Metazoa > Chordata > Actinopteri > Spariformes > Sparidae > Pagrus > Pagrus pagrus. Next base: position 20,328,816 of record NC_140205.1, on the reverse strand, counting down.
TGTCCCTTATCTGACTGATGATATTCTAAAAAGTAAAACAACGTTGGGGGCAGTGGGTAAGTAATGTAATCGATGTCAGCTCAACCACCGTCTAACACTGGGAACAACGACTACCACTGCAAGCCAAGTGCAAGGTTTAAATAAGTGAGTGAGGAAGTAAAGTATTTGCCCTGTTAAAAACTAATGTGCAGGGAGATGTATCGTGTAGCCAGGTGTCAAGAAATAGTACAAATATATTTCTTTTGTTAGTTCAGTGCAAGGTTTCAATAAGTTATTTAAGATGACAGTTGCAGCAGTGGCCCAAAGCTAATTTGAAAAAAATAATAAATTGATAAAATTTACTTTTCCTAAAATACTGCTGATTCTGTGGTGTTAGCATTTTAAATCTGATGCCTGCAGTGCACCATAGGAGCATGAAATGACGTGCTTCAATTGAGGCATGTCAATTAACGTGTTTAGTCTGTGTGGGCCTTCAAGTTTCAGTCACAGACCTGCAAGTAACATTTACCTCCTAACTGTAAACATGATCTCCCTTAGTCATCATAGGTGCATTGAAGCCTGTAGCTTTATGCAGAAACCTTGGTTAAGATTTGCTGACTAAAGCCGCATAAGATTAGGGATGGTTAAAAGTCCAGTGTAAAGGATAAAGGGGATCTGTTGGGAGAAGCACAATATAATATTAATAATTATGTTTTCAATATTGTATAATAACCTTAAATTAAGAATTGTTGGGTTTTTGTTACCTCGGGCTGGAGTTATACTTACTTTTTAACCGAGATAACTGAGATAACCAGCTGTGTCATGAATGTAGTTCTTCACATACCTGCCTAGATAATTATTGGAGGATACCACTAGATGGCACACCAGAGAAACTGGACAAACCAAACACCGACTCTAGAGAGGGTCTTTTTTAGCGGCGACAGTAGGGAAGACAAGTGATTTAGCTAGATGCCAATAAATCCCACACACTGGACCTATAAAAGAAACCAAATGTGAGATGTGAGGTAGGAGATCACAGACAGAGACAGTTTCCCTTGTTAAAAACACGTTGTCAGCTATCCAACCTGACCTCCTCCCCAAAAGATTGTGCAACACTTTTAAGTTCCTACTTGACTTCAGAGAGAGACAACAGATAAAATACAACACATATAGAATGTTTAAGTGTTTGAATAAACAACCAATATTGTAATTTTTCTGGTGGGTTCAGTCCAGGAAGTGTGATATTGTTCTTCAACAGAGAAGTCATGAGAGGGAGGTGTGGATGGATGATTGGGTGTACAAAACAACAGAAAACAGTGTTTGTGTTATCGTCTGTAAAGATGTGTTTAAAACTCTCTGCAGTTTATCCCTATTATATAGGCATACAGTGATCTGATGCAATATCGTCAGGATGTAATTATTTTTTCTGTTAATGCAAGATGTGCCATTTTGGAAGACTTCATGCTCATGTAGTCACAGAGCAGCCAGAGTGCACAGCCCTCAAACCTCGGCAATGTGTTGTGCTAACCTGCTCATCAAGGAAGCTAGGCTTAGTAGTCTGGCTCACATTGGAACTATATACATTTGGGTTGTAACGATACCAAAAACTCCCAGTGCAGACACAGCTGCAGTGTCTTTAGGCTCATTATGTGTATTGCTGGATTTTTTTTACTGCGAAATTCGGTATATTGTTAGATGACTAATATATATATATATATGTAAATGTAAAAATATAATTCTTCCACCAAGAATAAAAGAACTGCCACACAAATGTCTCCAAATGACCCCTGTGCCCATTCTCCTGCCTTGTGTCCAGTCTAAGGCTACATTATGTTTTACAGGCTGTGTGTAAACGAGGAAAACTCCAAGGCACCGAGTCCAAAAGAAAATCAAAAGCCTTTAATATTGCATTGTTGACACCATGGCTGTAAGAAAGACCTCCCCCTTTTTTAGAAGCTGATATACCTGAGATTCATCTCTAGTGGTTTTAATGGTAATTATGGTGTCATATAATGATTTATAACAATTGTTTTTCAGCATTTTTTGATTTATGACCTTGTTTGTACACTCTTTAATTAGCCCAGCAATTAATGACCTGTCAAGTTGTCATGTGAATTTGATGACATACTTTTGTAATCTAGTTTCACCAGCGTACATAGAGTGCTTAAATGGTCTGTATAGAAACAGTGGGTCACTTCAAAACTCGAACATTACACACCTATACATAATTATATTCTAGGAATATCCTTACTGCTGTGACTTGAGTCTAGTACTGAGTAGATATCATCCTTCCAATCAGATCACCTGTTAGTTTTTCACATTAAACATCCATTTCAAGCTGCTCTTCTAAACCACAAACCTGTGTCTTATTGACCCAGAATCCCCCTCAGTGCCCTCCATCCTCCTTGTCATCTCTCGCTTTCATCAGCGATCTTTGCATCTCCTCTTTGCTCTCTCTCACCTCATCAGTTGTCAGCACTTTGGGGGGCCTCCACAGATCAAGGCAGCTGTGTCAGTAACCATGTTCACAGAGATGAAAGCTCCAGTGAGGCGAACCTCCCTAGTCGCTGAGGTTCAGGAGTTCACAGGCACCGCCTATGTGTAGTATTGCTGTCAATCATCATGTGCGTACCCTGCAGATCGGAGGCGACCCGACGATCATGATCAGAGTGTTCCGGCTGTTTGACTACAATGGAGAAGGACACATCCAGCAGCATGAGTTCCGTCCCATCCTGGACAACTGCTGCATCCGTCTGACAGACAAGGAGTTTCAGTGGCGGGGGTTAGTGTACATCTGACTCAGTTTGACACAACAAATCGTACATCAAATCTGTGCAACAGCATTCTAAGGCACCACACACGAGGACTGGTTGACTGGTCTGTGAGCTTGGATTTTTTTCCTGATGTTCAGGTAGTCAGCATTACTTCGTGTCCCAGAAAATATACTCTTTTGTCCCCATAGGGGAATTTGTCTCGGACTCAAATGCTGTGCACATATCGCTGCCTCCATAGTGGAGAGGCACAGGTTTAGGCACATAAAGCACTTGGTTAGGATTTGGAAAAGATGATGTTTTTGCTTACCTGGTTCTGTCACCACAGACACATCTCTTTCAAAATATCTGGTTTTCAAATGAAAATGTGGTCTCTTGCTCGGCAGATACATTTGAAATGTAGGCTACAAAGTTGAGTCAACTTTTCAACGAGTTTCTCTGTGGTATTACAAGACAGTGCTAGCAACATGGCTACTGCTAGCAGCCTGGCTACTGTCCAAAACAAAAAAAAAATAAACGTATGGATCCTAATTTGACCTAGAAACCCTAATCTCAGCATTATGAAAAGGCAGGGTAAAACACTGTGTTGTATTAATTAGTAGACAGTTTGTATTACTTACTGATCTTGTAGAAAGAATACCAGTTTTGAACCATGTCCCAGTGTCTCATCGTGTTTTGGTTGTGTGGTGAATTTCGTAACAATTATGAGGCCTACTCAACTGTCCAACAGAGATTGTAGTTTACAGACTGACTTCCTGCCTTAACTTAACCTGCTTTAGTACACACATGGTTTTCTTGTGCAATGAGTAGGCTTGGGGTTCAAAACAATTTCATCACAACTGGATCCTCTTTCTCACACACATGCACACACACCTGAGCCCCATATATAATCAAAGTCAATCAATCCTTTTTTAACATGTGTGCATAGAGTAATGTATACACACACACACACACACACACACACACACACACTCATGCACGAACACACACACATACATCTGGTATACCTTACTATTTCCCTGTGGTGGGAAGTCGTCTGTCGGCTAGGACGAGATCACTTGCGCTAAGTTTGTGGTCAGCCTTTGTCTCGGGATGAGAGATAGCTAATTGACTTTTAAAACTTCAGGCCCTGCAGTCAAATCCACTCCAGAAATGCGCTCAACTTTTTTGACGCGACTCTAGAGGATTGTATGTGACAGGTTCATTTTCAATGTCTTTAATTGGTTTTAGCACTATCTTGCTTGCACACACAGTAGCTCTGTATGTGTGTTGGAACAGATAAAGCCAAGCATGACCTCTTTTCTCATCTCGTCATTGACATGGATATTCTTGACATAAAAGGTCACCTGTCTATTTAACGTCGCATTTAACATTAACGTCCAGCATCTGTTTGCTTTTGTCTAGATTGTGGAATCACTACATACCCAATAACATGGCCACCATTTCCTACCAGCTGTTCCTAGAGAAGCCAGGATTTGGTGACAGTCATATCTTCAAGATTGCTCCAGTCTGCACAAGGCTAGGTATGGATATAGTGGAATAAAGAGTGGATTTAGAGAATATGATTAAGAGGGTGTAGCAGTGAAGACAAACCAAGATACAAACAAGACTTTTATGAATCTACGGACATGCTAGCAGCTGCTTACAGAACAGCAGTACTTTCAGCTAAATCCTAAATGTAACACTGGTTATAGAAAATGATAGCATTAACTGGTTTTCAGTGTAACTTGGTATGCAACCACAATTAGATAACAAAACACTAAAAGTGTTATGCAGTTGTCGATCTAAAAAAAACATGCCAAGGTGCTCACAATGACTATTTGCATCTTATGCCACGTTGATTTTCGAGCTGAAAATTATGTGATGTGTATGTCACACTTTGTATGTGACATCTATTTGCCCTTTGTTTTAAGCAGCTAAAATGTGGTTACAACATTAAAGATGCTGTTTATAAGAAAAGTTGTTTTTTGGGTTTCATTCCCATCTTGTCAAAAACTGACGAGATGGGAATGAGGCTGAAAAATCAACTTTTCTTCCAAATAGGACTTTTAACGTGTGACAAAACACAAGGTTGTGTGATCATTTTAGTAATTTGTTAAGTTGAAGGTTAAAAGAGTGACAATATTTGTTAGTGCAAGGGTATTCTCCGAAAGCCATACTGCATTGGCAGGCGAAATGTGGTCTGCATGATGATGTAATTTAAAAGCATTTATTGTTTCGAAAAATGTCATACATATGGAAATAGAGGCTGTGAACGTCCAAGAAGAAACTTTCAGGACATCGTTATGGGAGCAGTGAAATTAGTGCATTCATAAGTCCTACTCTATTTCACTGGATAAGTTAATGTAAGCTGGTAGTAGTGTGAAATGAAATGCAAGGGGATATTTAAAGTCATTAGAATACATCCACTGGTTACCATGGATATCTGAACCAAACTTGAACGCAATCCATCCAATAGTTTTTTTGAAATTTCAGACTGGACTGAAGTGGTGGACCAATATCGTCATCATGAGAGCTCCTCCACTAGCATGGCTAAAAATCTACATACTATTAAAACTAATCCCAAACTCAGATGCAAAATCCAATTGCGTCATGAAATGTAATCTCAAATCACCTTGGCCATATTTGTAAGGTAAATACTGGATTGTGATCGAGGTGTCCATCCGAGGGACAACCCCACCTGAGAAAGTCAACCAGAGGAAGCATAGGGCAGAAAATCTTTCCAGGTCATGTGATGCCCCTTCAGTCCTGCCTCACAGGAAGCTGCAGTCTCTCTTCTACAACAAGGTACAGACTTGTCTGAATTACTTTGTGTATTTATTCCTCATGTTTGCATGTTACCATCTGGCCCTCTCTCCTACATTATCCTCTTCGAAGACGGAGGAGTAAATTGACTCTAAGTGGCGCGTCAGGATGCAAACGGCAGAGGGAACACTTCTAATTAAAATGTTTGCCCAGAAAAATCAGCCCCTGAGTTAGTGTGTTAATCATGGCTAATTTGTAAGAAAGGCGGCAGAGTCGGAGCTGGCTCTTCTCTAGTATCTGAAAGCTGCACTGGGATGTTCTCCATGGCAACCAACACCAGAGATGACTCACTTCCTGCCATTATTGAGGAGCTACAGGCAAAGCAAGAGAAAGGTATCTTTTTAATATATGAATGTACGTCATTGTGTCCTTCTACCTGTCAGATATGCATGAACTCCATCCCCGTGTGGCAAGCCCTGCAGGCCTTTGACATCATCCACTCTGGCCTGGTAAAACAGGATGTCCTCAGGCCTGTTTTTAGCAGGTTTATATATCCCATGAACCCCCGCTCCTTCCAGAAGTTGACCAGCCGGTAGGGAAAGCAATATTTTATTTATTTATCCTTTTTTCCCTTTCTACCAACCAACTCTGCCTCAACCTCCCTGCCCTTTACTCTTAAATCTTACAATCTAGCTATCACTCATTCTCTGTAATATATTTTTTATCCATGTGTATGGATTATGGTGGAAACACTTCTTGGGCCACTTCATGAGCCCAAGAAGCTTCAAATCAACTCCAGCTGTTAGTCCCACATGAAAATTGCCAAAACATTTATGGATGAAGGAGGAGTTTGGAAAAATAAGGAATTAACAGCTTTACATGTCTATGCTGATGCATCATCTCCTTTCCTTTCCTTTCCTTTCCTTTCCTTTCCTTTCCTTTCCTTTCCTTTCCACCTATATCATCTCTCAGGATTTTCCAGCAGCCTGCCCCCTGACAACTTGTATCTCCAGGACATTTATCCTTGACTGAAAAGATCTTCAGATGCTGGACACAGTATGACTCAGGACTGGGGTAAGTAAAAAATAGACCAAAATGGACTGATGAATCTTCCTACTCGTACAAAAGACACACCAAAACGCTCTCAAACCCATCCCTTATTTGCACAACCTTGCAAAAAGTGTATCAAAAGACAAGACAGGAGTGATTTTGTATGTTATCAGACAGGACACATGGGAGTAATCTCAGCAGATTGCTAAGAGACAAAGGCACATGCTCAGGTGTATGCTTTAAATATAAATGCCAGACAGCTTTACAGATGAGCCAATCATCATCCGCAGCTTTTTGATGGCCATAAACATGATTAGATGATTGCATATGGCCACTGGTTAGCCACTCAGTCACTAGCCATATGTTCGTCTGACAGCCATCCCCTACAACACGCCTCCGCATCCAGTTCTGCCTCTTTAATTTCAAATCAGTCTACTTCAGCTGGATGAAACTTTGGAGTTTGACTAAACTTTGGGGGAAGGGGGGCTGAGTTTTCCATTAATTTACTGTTATGTTTGATGTTGCTGCCGCCACTCACAAAACAACAGTCGGCTTCCAAGTTTGAGGAAGTGTGTGTGTGTGTGTGTGTGTGTGTATGCGTGTGTGTTTGCGTGTGTGAAGCCTCTCCCAGATATGAATCACACATATCTATCTGCCAGAATCTCCTCCTTTAATGGCATGGGAGGGGAAAAAAAATCCCTCCATCAACTGTTTTAATAATCTATTCAGCGGTGGGAGATCAAACAAGAGTGTCCTCACACCGCCAGTCAATAATGAGGTTTTTCATTCAGGCAGGTTCCTAGCCAACTATGGTTTTTAGACTATCTCTAGGGAAGCATTCAAGAACTTGGAAGACTTGCTATGAATCACATTGTGATGTGTGTATAATTCAAACATACACATCAGATGGAAGAACTATTGTGCCAGGCCATAATTACTACTATCATAATATCACATTCAACAACACAGTCTCAATGTTGTGTATTATAACAATTAGTGAACACAACACCATTCACATATGTATTCTTAATGTAATTCTGAATAAAAGCCTGTCAATAAAGGGTCAATATAGTAGTTTGTGGTATATGATTTTATTTGTTAATTCTCATTTTATGCCATTGTCTCAGACTATTAGTTGTACATCTTCCTAAAGTGTTGGTTTTATATATATCCAAATTGTAAATCTTTACATCATTTTTGGTAGTTGTGATAAATCAAAAATGGGCTTCTTAAATGCTCCTTTTTGTTCTGCTCAACAAATGTCAATACTTTGTCACTGCCATTGTCAAAAAAATGTGTAAATTGTACACAATTTAACTTACAATGCAAGAACACAATTTGTTTTTGTTCCATCAGAGAGAAGAATGAACACAAGTGTTACGACCCCTCCCTTTATGCTTGCCATGATGCAGTTGATCACTTCCTGCAGGAGCTGGCAGTCAGGGAGGGTCATTAGGCAATTCCCATTTTTGCTTTGTTACAGAGTAGTAAGTTACCCCGAGCAGCTTCGGGTAACATGCAACACTATTTTCACCTCTTCATTAGCAACATTGGATTCACTGACTGCAATTTTTCTTGGAATTCTTAAAGCCTCTGTATTTTTTTTTTATTATACTATTTTCATCCCACAAGGGGAAATTATTTTGTTATTTTATCATTCACATTACATCACAGTGTATAGAGGAGAATGAGTGAAAGGGCTGCCACATGCAACGGTGCCCAACGAGCAGTGTTAGGGGTCGGTGCCTTGCTCAAGGGCACCTCAGCAATGCCCAGGATGTGAACCAGTATTCTCCATTACTACTCCACATCATACTTTTTTGGTCCAAGCGGGGACTTGAACCGGCCACCTTTGAGTCCCCAAGCCAAGTCCCTACGGACTGAGCTATTGCCGCCCAAAATGCATGTCAGATCACCTAAAAGTGTCTGAAACCACCTCTTTACTCCTTTCACACTGGCTAAAAACCCACTAACACCTGCTAACATCTGGCTTTTGTCTTTAATGTGAATGTGTTCAATTGGCATTCAGTCCCTATTCAAATGACTCTGCAGTTGTCACATTTATTGCCTTTGGCTCCAGTGGTTCTGATGAAAACACAACACCCTGATGAACATGCCAACTTACACTCCTTTTTCAGGTGCAATTCTATGACGTGTTGAATTTGAGGTTGCTGGCTTAATATTTTACCATCCTTTGCTTGAACATTGTTCAGTCGGCCGCTGAATTAGAAAGAGAGACTGAAGTAAAAGATATTACAAAATAAACCGTTGTTAGGGGCTTCCATGTCTGTCAGCAGTCTGATCGGTACTGCACATGTGCAGTTCTCAACCAACGTGAGAGAAAAAAACTGAGATGTCTTACTCCTTAGCAATTCCATTATCAGCTCCGGAATAAAACAATGTGTCCAACTGGTGCTGAACGCTTGTTGACATCCTGTCAAAACATATGAATCGCTGCTCAGATGCAATATACTGTGCATGTTTTCTTTAAAGTACAAGATCAAGTTATTACGCACGTTTGAAGGCAGGGACAAAAGCTTATAGAAGATCTGCTTTGTTCAAAGCAGGAAGTAAAAACAGACATGTTAACTTGATTCAGTGTGACATGTTTAACGTAGACAAATCATTGGAAAATGTCAAAATTTACCTGCCCCTCTTTGACTAGTTCCTATGTGGGCTCTTCAAGGAGCGGCATCAAGCAGCAGAGGACCGTTGTTGGGGGAGGACTCCCATCCTTCCCACCGAAACAGTTACTCACTGCTAAAAAAAATTAAGGGAACTCTTTAATCACACATCAGATCTTGATTAATGAATTCTTCAAGTTGAAAATCTTTACTGATGTACATTGTATAATTTGTTGAGAACAAAATGACATAACAACGGTTGGTGGAAACCAAAATCATCAACCCAAAATCAATGAGGCCCTTTGCTGCATGTCATTCCCCCTCTCTCTCATCCCCATTTCCTGTCATCTTTCAAGCTGTCCTATCAGATAAAGCCATGAAAGGCCAAAAAAAAAAAAAAAAGGAAAGTAAAAGAAAAAAAAAAAAGAAATCACAGGCTGATCCAACTTGCAGGAATTTTATCATGGCAACTCATAATGTGACTCAGTAGTGTGTATGCCCCCCCGAGTGCCTGTATGCACTCCCGACAACGTCTTGGCATGCTCCTGATGAGTTGGCAGATGGTGTCCTGGGGGATCTCCTCCCAGACCTGGATCAGGGCATCAGTGAGCTCCTGGACACCCGGTCACGGTACTTGGTGTCCTTAGGATTCACCAATCCATAACATCTCATAGGTGCTCAATTGGATTTTGGTCAGGGGAATGAGAGGGCGAGTCATTGAGTCAAAGGATACCTAACGGCAGCCAGGGTACCGTTGGCTATGACATGCAGGTCTGTGCGACCCTCCAAGGATATGCCTCCTCAGACAATCACTGACCCACCACCAAACCGGTCATGCTGGATGATGTTACAGAAAGCATAACGTTCACCCAATTGCTTCAGACTCTTTCATGCCTGTCATATTTGCCTGCTCTTGGACTCATGCTTTTCTTCGGCCCTGTCCAGCTCTCCTCGTGTAATGGCTAGTCTCCTGGTACCTCCTCCATGCTCTTGAGACTGTGCTGGGAGACACAGCAAACCTTCTTGCAACCACACGTATGGATGTGCCATCCTGGAGGAACTGGACTACCTGTGCAACCCGATTGGGCTGCAGGTACCGCCTCATGCTTCTAGTAGTGACAAGGACACTGGCAGAACTAAAAATCAGTCAGGAAGGATAAGGAGAGAGCAATTGAATGTGGCCACCACATACAAAAAAATGTCTTGCTTTTGTCTCTCCATTGCACCTGTTGTCTCTTTCATTTGCACCAAAGCAGCTGAAACTGATTCACAATCACTTGTGCTTCCTAAATAGACAGATTGATATCCCTGAAGTTTATCTGACTCGGTGTTATACTGTCACCATGAAGTGTTCCCTTAATTTTTTTGTGCAGTGTATTCAGCAAGATTAGCTGGCAGTAAAATGGCATTAATAGCCAATAACGCACAGCCAAGCAAAAGCTCCTCCTCCCCTCTTTAAACTGATCCACCACAGAAGACAGATAATATAACACATTACCATTTACCACCACCTGTGTGTTAATATATAAGAAACTACGTTGATTGTAAAGTTATATTAGTTAAAAGAGGATTTCTATATAAATGATGAATACTGTAAGTTACATTAGAAATATTTTAATATATTATTCAGACAATAAAAATTACATAAAATAATGTACAGTAAGTTAAACTTGATATGAAGGAACTTATCTCCCTCTAATCAACCTGGCTGCAAAAAAACTGCACTGGTCGCATCACGTAGCGTTGCCTTGTTTACCAACACCTGTGGCACGGTGTACTCAAACAGATATTTCAAGACACAGTAGCCGACATGTTTAGTGTGTGTGGGGTTTTTATTTTTGCAGTGCTGATGCCGCGGTCTTTACACAGAAACAAATGGGAACCGCAGCTTGGATAAACATTCCACACACTTCGGCTATGATGCATTGATTGGCACTGTACTGTGTTAAATTAATAGGGGAGAACTTCACCTTTAGCTCACCACAAGATAACAGTACAGTTGCCCAGTTAAAGAGGTCATATTATGCAAATTTTCAGGTTCATACTTTTATTTGGGGGTCCTAGTAGAACAGGTTTACATACTTTAATTTTCAAAAACCACATTATTTTTCCCATTTGGTGCATTGCTGCAGCATCACTTTTCACACTGTATATATTTAACGCTCTGTTTTTGCTAGACATCTCACTTCTGTTCGCTGTTTGGTGGTGTTTGCCAAAACACCACCAAACTACTAATATTACTATATTCTCAAGGACCTCTCGATTCAGTAATGTGGGTCATTTAGGCAGCAAAACCATAAGCTGTCAATATAAACTTGACAGGACAGAGGAAACAGAATTTAACCTTTAGCCTGAAATATTTTTTTAGACAGCTTTGATGGAGTTCAGGATGTATCAGGAGGACAGCTACTTTACTCCAAAAAGTTTCACTGCATGATCCTCCACTGTGTGTGTGACCATTTGGATGTGTAAAAGAACACAGAACATTAAATAGCATTACATCATGACCAATCTTGATGTCGTATTGGGACAATACAGTGTAGCTGCTGTGCTTTGTCCGTAAAAGCATGCATAATGTAATTAATATTTTCCTCATTAAAGATCCCATTGGCTATTAATCAGATTATTAATGTTATGCATTATTCCCTGAGAAAATGAATGAAAAAATAAAAAATGCCCTATCAGACAACATTAAAGAAAGTGAAGAAAAAAAAAAAGTCCCGGGATCTGTCCCTTTACCCAGATCCACACCCAAAAATAATGGGATCTATTCTGGGCCAAGACCCATCTTCCACCCAAGTTTCATCGACATCCGATGAGTAGTTTTTTAGTAATCCTGCTGACAAACCAACCAACCAGCCAACAAACAAACACACAGATACATACGTCAGTTCTACGTAACTCTAACGTAACTGATATCTAGCATCGTGTCCCTGTGAAAGAATACAATCTATATAATATGAAGACGAATGCTAACATAGCTGTTCTTTACAGGGGGAGGCAGATTGGAACACTCGAGCAGACCTACAACATCTGCTAGAGAGAGCTTCGTCTTCGTTGTTCAAAGATGTTGCACTTATGTGTAAAACACCACGTACATTGTTTTTTGATTATTGCTCCTCAGTAGCAGCAAAACATACCAGATGAAAAGTAGAGCACACAGTGTGCTGATCAAGTGTCTGTGGCATCTGCTTCATGTCGAGAACAGTGAGTGTGTTAACACAACATACTGTGATCAAATATCACCCGTATCACACATAGTATACACCATGAGATCAAACAGAGAAAGAAAACAGAAGATGAGATCAAAAGAAAAAAGAGGGGTTAATTATTAATTCACAGTTTGTGTGTGCGTGTTTGCTATATGTGTGCACTTATATATTAAGGTCTAGAATTTACTGCTGGACAAGTAGTGCAAGCAGCTCAGTTCAGTGCTGGCACCTCTGAAGCTGTGTGACCCTCAGCACACTGGATACGTCACACAGGAAGATCTGTAGGGGGTCTTAAGCTGCTATGGCATGCCCATCTCAGACACACACTTCAATAAGTGAGAAACACACACTGCAGTAATCACAAGCTCACAAAGGCAAAAAAAGGACATGTGCATCAGAAATAGATCAAAGTTGTAACCTCAAGAACTGACAAATAAATACACCAATGACAGATGGGCAGTCTATCAGACGGCTGACACAAAAACAAACACATTTGAACACATGAGCAATTAACCAGCATGCACGCTTGTCTTTGAACATCTCGAGGAATCCCACACAGATGGCTGGGTCGACTTCAACAAACTCTGTAGCCCTGTCACAAAACAAATATGTCAGAGTCAAGAGCGAGAGTTTCTCCACTTTAAGGGAATAGGTTAACATATTGTGACATATTGCTTTTTTCGCAGAGCGTCACATGAGAAGATTTATTTAAAGCAGTCATTTGTATGATATGGCCAGGATTTTAGTTAAAAACACTCAAAGAATGAACTAACATTGTCAAAAGAGTGAATGAACATGAGTGTTGACGTTATGTCAGACGTCCGTTTACTCTGTTTACAGAGATGTCTGCTGAAGTTAGAATGTTCCTGTTCAGTGTCCCTGTCTCAGTCCTGCATTCTATGTTCCCTTGTTTCGGTTTACTCATCATGTTCCCAGCTCTTCATTGGTTTGTACTTAATTTAGTTTGTCTCTCTTTAGTTTTTTGGACTTTTGTCTGCCTTTTGTTTCCTGTGATTATTGCCACCTACCCTTTGCTTTTTGTTCACTTACCTTCCTGACTGTGTTTATGTCCCCTTTCATTTAAACCAAACACATCTTTAATTAAAAAAAACAACCAAAAAACTTCAATATGATTACACAGTGATGCACCAGTTGTTAACCTTTTTTACCGTCTTTTGTAAATATGTTTGTCAGTATGCATTTCAATAAATGTAATGATAGTGATCTTTATGCCGAATCATTGCCACGGTGTGGTCTGGCATCATTTGCTTGACTAACGGATACATCAGGTTCCCTTACACAGCCGCTGAACAGGCTAACATCAAAATGCAATTTGCAGCGAGGTCCGGTTTCCCAAATCCAATCGGGGATATCCAATGCACAAACGTTGCAATGAGGGTGCCTTGGGAGGATAAGTCATCCTGCACGTTAATTGGAAACATTTTCACTCTAAGGGAGATGGCTATGCCTGGATGCCACTAGACTACTCTACCAGCCACAAAAAGTATGCAAAATTACAAGGGCGTGTGCTGTGTTGCACAATCTGGCTGTGAATGCATCAAACCTGATCCTCCCCATTGAGCCCGGTGCTGAACACCAGCCAGCAGTAGCAGCGGTCCAACTATGTCTTGATACAATGCAGCAACCCTAGACTCTGTAGCCTATGTCAAGTGAACATCGTGTTTTATTAAACAAGTAGATGATGGTTACACTTTAGTTATTTTTTCACAAGATCTTTTAGTGTACAGTTTATTTCAGTCAATCATTCTTTGAGTGTTACTTGCAGTTCCCTCAGTTCCATGGCAAGATCATCAATAGAACTGATTTTATTTTGTGATTGAAGGACATAGTCAGGGAGGATACAGGCATGTGTCAGGGCAGGTGATGGCTGTGGATTAAAAACCCCAGATCTCAACCTGTTGGCCGGAGGGACCAGGTTCATCATATGTGAATAAAATATTGTACAGCTGTGTTCACTGTGAGGCATATGAGGCCGGTCGAGCCGAGGTTGGATGCAGGCATTCTTCTGTTTCTTACAAATTATTCCTCCAAGTACGGAGGTGGAGCCAGAAGGAGATTAGTTTAGCTTAATTTAGACTAAAACAGGGAAAGCAGCCTGGCTTTCTCTAAAGTTAAAATCATCACTTATCTCTACAGCTCACAAATTAGTGTTATATTTTATTTGATGCACAATTACAACTAGCCAATGTGCTAACAAGTACACTTAGTTGTCTGAAACATAATTGAACTTTAGCTTAAGCTGAGGTTCACTTAAAATTCTGTTAGCTCCAATTGCTAAAAGTATTTTGAAAACGCAACAATGTCTCTTTCCAGAAACCATGACCCAGTTTGGCTACTTGAGATAATCTAGACCTTGTTGTGGGCAGTTTCACATAGGATCTATTTTCTTTCTACCTTTCTAGTCATATGACCACACAGAAGGAAGCATGCATCTACTCATCATAAGTGCCATCTAGTTCCATTATATTGAAGGCCTGGTTACATGTTTCATTTGTGACATGTACAATCAACCGTGTGTGGAGCTTAGTATACAGTGGCTCCTTTCACAGGTTAGATTACACTGCAATATAGTATATAATAGTATGAAGCATATCTCCACTTGGCTCTTGGCATAGGCCATATAGGCGGTTGACTAGAGCACCACATTCTGGAGGGTCGCCACCGATGAGCTCATCCTAAACCTAATCTTGCCCAGGGAACCAAAATGGCCGGGCCGACCCCGTCGCCACCAGTGCTGCAAAGCCTTTCAACATACAGCGGCATACGTGCAGAGTCTGGCTATTATCTGAATATGGGGTGGGGGACATGTGATGTGTGTGAACCTTTGCACAAGCAGACAAAGCAGATATGGTGAGGGGCACTAAAGGGGGAAAATTCAGGGGGAAGACAAACAACGCCACTTGAGGACTTTCGGGAAACATTTGAACCTCTGCAATTGGTTGAGGGAAAGAGGAAAAAAAAAAAAAAAAAAAAAAAAGGCTTGTTACTGCATGGGCAGAGACGAGAGTTTTATGTAAATTAAAAAAGGTTTTATTTTAAACCAATCAAATTAATCAAAGAAACAGACGGTTTGGAAATGCTGAGGGTTAATGAAAGAAAGGGTTAATGAGCAATGAAAAACTTAAAATCAGTAAAGTGTATGAAATTATTTTATGACAAATATATTTTTAAAAAGGCCTCAATATGAAATATCAGTGTACTTGTATTAAAATTCAGAAAGCAACCACAATTATAAAAAAACAGGAAAACTAAGCTGAGGCCATATGTGGAGCGGCAGACTACAGAGGCAGTGACCAGGGGTGCTACCACTACTCACCTTCAGCGCAGCACAGCAAACCTCACAGCAAAATGGTGCAGTCAGTAGTGTTTACCTGTGTGTTTACGCACATACAAAACTGAAGGGACCTCACCACGGGTGCCTAGCCTCCCAACAATATGGCACTCTGCTTAGGAAAATAACTTAACAAATGGTCAGAACACAACAGGTCATCAAATAAACACGGTAGCAAACAAAGTAAAGTAAGGTAACCCAGTTGGTTAAAAACACTACACTAAATGCACAACCGTGGGCAAAACAGCAATGTTACTTTGCAGGTGAACCTGAAAAAGGGGAAACTAAAATTAGCTCGGCTCACTGCATGTTAAAATACATTTTAAAACTAAGCCTACTCACCACTCATGCACCTGACAAACACAGAATATGCTCTGGTAAGGGGCAAACAGGAATTCCTCACATGGACAGCCGCAGGAAGCAGAGGCAGAACAATGGCACACAGGTGCCCTATAGCTTGGCCCTGATTAGGGAGTTGGGGAGGAGTTGAGCCAAGGCTGCATTCACCAGCACTACACCTCGCTCTTTACTAGGGGAGTATGCCCCACCACACAGAGAAAGAGAAGTAGTACTGAGGTTGAGAACTTTTAGTGCCAAAAATACCCCGTGTAAAAGAGCCTGCAATGGCAATAATTACTTCCTGTTTGTTAAATGGTAAGCAATGGGCATCAGGTATGCTCTTGGAATCATGACGCAAAAAAACACTCACAACATTCAGTTTGGTCCTGTTGTGTTTCACCCACTCAGGAGTCTGACTAACGTTTACTTTTCTGCTTTTGTGTTAGGATAATAAGATATAATCAACTTCTTCTTTTTATAATCAGTCCATATCGGTTATGAAAACATTGTACTCATCAAAGTAATTGCTGAGATCTGGGAACATGGTGAAAAACTACAAACACAAGTCATGATTATTTTTAAGTTTACATCATAGAAAATCCAATCAGACAAGGGATACAAAAATATATGCAACTAGATACATATGTGCTTTTTTGGGGGGATATACAACGTGTCATTTTTCACACATACGGTACTGTAAAGGCAAAAAGCAAACAAAATGATTAGACACTTTTAAACAAGACACCAGTTTAGCCAGATTAAGAACTTCATGAAAATAATTGTAGCGGGAGTGAGGGTCATAAAAGTAGGAGCTTTATATTGTTAGAGAGGTAGTCTGACCTGCTCGGGAAGGTAGGAAATGGTCTTTAATTTCCTTTCCTTTCTTTCCCTTTCTTTCCTTCTTTCCTTTCTTTCCTTGTAATAATGAAATAGGTACAAGTAATGGCGGAGTGGCTCTTTTTTCCATTCCATACTTCTAGTCTGCTACATTGTAGATGGAATTAATGTACTTTCTACTCCAATGCTTTTTTTGACAGCTATAGTAACTTAAAAACTGGCCTGAAGCACAGTGCAGTGCAGCAGACTGTCAAACCTGTTCTGCTTTCTCTTCTTTTGCTCCCAGATACTAGAGGACAGCTGGGTCATCCTGGATGATAACAGGTCAAGGAACTGCTGGGCTTCAGGGATGGATGGATCGAGTGCTCGGTGTTTCAGCAGAGGTGTGAGGGTGAGACAGAAGAATGGCAGCCAGAACATCTCGATCAGCAATCCCATCAGTTCTGCGTGGCAGAGTTTTCAATACTTAAATAGAGATTTTAAAAATCCATTCCTACTCCACCAGGCGTTCTACTCCATCTTGCCTCGCATCCAGACTCCTACCCCACCCACGGTGATCAAATATAAGCCTACCGCTTCCTGTAAAATGATGTCTTTCTTAGCACATGAGCCACTGGAGAAATCATTCTGGATTATAAATAGAGTAAGAGAGTGCCTCTTCGTCTCTCATTAGCAGAGCGGAGGAGCACACAGATTCAGAATTGCACTCATTTCTGCTTGTTTGGGCTAATTATGTGCTTTGGAAGCAGAAAACAGAGCAGCAGGACATCGCTCTAATTTGTATCCTCTAAAAAATATTTTTTTTAAACACACAGCAGGAAAAATAACAAAAAAAAGGAGAATCATTAAACAAAGCCAGAACGTAAAGTTAGTCATGTTTGCATATAAGGCATACAAATTGCGTTTCTAGATTTAGAATACCAATTAATTAAATGTAAGTAAGGTCAGGCAGTTAAATGCCCAGTGTGTTTGCCAGATATGAGGGGCATTCTTTGGAGTGTGGAAAAGTGCAAATAATTCACAAAATGGAACAAAAATTCCAATTTGTTGGGTTTTCCCTTAAAAAGACTGGGGATGTAGGGGGACCGGTTAATTGGGTACCAAATATCAAAACTCTTGTGATTTATTCCAATGGTTTCTGTAGAAGCCACAGCCAAAGACAAGCAGCAGGGCTCTGAGGGTCAGGCTAACATGCATGAGGTCAACCCCCTGCTTGAGTTTGCTGAGTAATGCCTGGCTGCCATGAACACCAGGATCAAGCTCATCCATGAGGCAAGTAAGATTTTGATGAAATCTTTCAGCAATGCTTTCACCTGCTATTTCAATTAAAAATCACCACCTAGTTTGGCACTATTTCACCTGGCAGTTGTTTGAGCTTTCTATAAGAAAATGACAAGAAATTAAGCAGAGAGGGATGGAGAACGACACGCTATAAAGGTCCCTGACTGGATGTTGTGGTTCATCAGGGCCACAACCTCCTCTGTCACCAGAGCATTTTTTCAGTGATAGCCTGTGACGCTGAGAGTTAAGAGGATGGACCCAAATGCAAGAGATGGTAGGCAGGCAGATCAATTGCAGAACTTTATTCCAGTGTAAACCAGTGGAAGAGTTTAACAGCACAGCAGGAACAGCAGCAAACACCATAGACAACTCAACATATACTGAACCAAAGACTGAACTTAAATAAAAACTAAACTAATGAAGAGATAAGGTGCAGGTGGAGAGAAGCAGAGAAACACGGGTGAGGGGAATGAGTGGAAATAGAGGGAAGGAGCTTATAAGCTGGGGAAAACACTAGGAACAGGGTTGATGAAGTTTCTCCTGGACTTGCTGCAGTTTGTTGAAGACGTTTCATCTCTCATCAGAGTCTTCTTCAGTTCTAACTAACTGGAGGGCAGCTGCAGGCTTTTAAACTCTGTGTGGGAGTGTGTTATAGAGTTGTTAAGGACACGTGTGAGCTCTGAGTGTCAGAGTTGTTAGGGCCACTGGTGAGTTGTTGAACCAACTGGCCTTCATGTGAGTTGCTCGGGCTAGGTGAGCCCAGGTGTGAATGATTGTTAAGCTGTCTGGGGAGGGAAAGTAATGTCATAGGCTGGGGTCATTGACGCTTATGCCAGACAGGTATGGAGGGAAAATCAGGCTGGGGAGGAGCACAGGAACACAAGAACTCAGGAGGGAAACAGAACACTGGACACAGGTGAGCAGGGAAAGGGTGGGAAAAGAGACACACGAGGAGAGAACCTACAACATTAAACAGTGAATAACTGAATAAAAAAATCCAAACCATGACATAGCCATTCAGTGTATCTATATTCTGTAATCATGTCTTTGTTTTATAACTGCTACTCCACGCTTCCTGTGTAGGAATCAAACTACATACCCATGTGCAATGGAATTAAAGGAAACAATGCCGTACTGGATTTGATGGCCAAGCTAAAAGCTGTCATGTAATTTTGTGATGTGAATCAATCATGAGCTCACTATATCTCTGTACTGTGTGCACATTTTTGGTAAATAAATAGTTAGTGTGTGAGTCTTATGAGTATGTGTGCCATTTTGAGAAAAGTTGTCTGTTTCACTGTGCTTCTATGACGGTTTTTCTGTCTCTCCTGACAGACTAGAGCAGCTTCATGACCTCTTGGCCTGTGAAGCACACTACAAGCAGGCAGACATGTCTAAGGTCAACAAAACATCCAGAAAGCACATATAGATGCTTTGCACGATGCAAAGACCTATACCTGTTCCTGTCATTCCCATGAGGTGCTGTTGCAGCTTGACACAGACTGCCACGGTTGGATCCATAAACAGAGCTTGAGGGGACTCCTCTTTACCTATGCTTTTCCCATGAGATCTGATGAGTTTGACCAACTTTGGTTGAGGAAAGAGATAACCAGCGAGGCAGCAGAAACACTGCATCGTACAGTGGAGAGCTCTTGCTTGAGCCAGTCATGGTTTTTAACTTCATTTTGACAAGTATGACCCAAGTATTGCTCCTTCTCTTTAGATGAACCATTCTTTTCTTCCTGGGCGATCCTGAAGCTCTCACAGACCAGAGGGGACTTACTATAATCCCTCCTGGGTCTGACCCTATGTCTCAAGATTCAAATTTCAAGAATTATTTAACTGTCATTCTGCAACACAAAATTGTATATGACATTTCTGTTTGTAATTCCCTAAACTCACACAGAAAAAACAAAAACAACAACCTGACAGACTAATTAATAAACAATAATCAAGTCACAGAAATGAACTATTAGTGGTGGAGTGTTGAGGATGAGATGAGGAGTCTCACAAGAGATGATTCTGGTGGCCTCATTGGAGAAAAACATGACGAGGGTGAGGGAGGTTTAGTGTAGTGCGTTACACATTAGAACGGTTATTTTATCCATTATCAGTAGTGGATGGCACCAAAAGAGCCGCTCCATGCCACAGCAGTAATAACAGCATTACTAATTGAGATATGAGTATTAATAATACTAAAAATGTAATAACTCCTCACCCGGTTTGGTCATTAACAGAGGTCTCGGATCAGGAAGTAATGAACATTTCAAAAGAATTCAGGCGCCCATGATATATATGGGACGGACTCCTGCTCTGTAAAGATGAATGCCACATCCCTGGTTTCCCCAATCACACAGTTGATTAACAAAGCTATCAGGGAAGCCGCTTTTCCTGATAGTTTAGAGACGGCAGTCATTACCCCAATTTTTAAGGGAGGAGACCAGTCTTAGTTGTCCACTTATAGACCTGTAAGTACTCTACCAATAATAATGAAGTTAATTGCAAAAGTGGTGGCTAAACAACTGATAAACCAATTGAATTTTGGTCAGCATTGTCTCAGTTTGGCTTCAGAACATATCTAACTGAAAAAGTTCTTTGCTATTTTGTCGAACAGCTAAAAGCCATGTTGAGGAGGGGTGGTAGAGGCCATATTCATAATTTGATATGGATGCATTGCATTTGATACTTGATACTACATATTTGAAGAACAGACAACACTGTATGGATGACGTATTCATGCTTGCCATTGAATTTGTCCAAAACAGGTAGCATGTATTTTTCAATTAGCAGAAGCGATTCAACTCCTCCCGAAGTCATTGAAAAAGGACAGAGGGTACAGGTTGTTCAGCACGTTTAATAACTAGGTGTGTTTGTGGACAGCAATTTAATCTTTAAAAAACATATTTCCAATGTCAAAACCATAACACATAACCTTTCTCATTTTAAATTTATAAGAAATCAAATGAGTACAGATGCAGCAAAGCTGTACAGGCATGCCATGATATTTTCACATTACTCATATTGTATTAAAGTCTGCACGCAAGTACAACATTATTACAACCTCCCCTTAGTCTATATAAGCAAGCGTTAAAAATCATGGATACAAAAAAACAACTCTCATCATTACTGCAATATAGTCAAAAATGTAATCTTTTATCATCGGAAATGTTGTGTTTATGGCAAATGCCATAATCTTTTCATTAATAATCATTTATCTTATAGATCACCCACAATTTAGCACCACAACCGCTTAAACAGTTTGTAGCAATATGTAGAGCAGGCCCAAGAACAACAAGAGCCTCTGCTACAGGGGACTGCCATGTTGCTTTCAGATCAACAACATCTGGTCAAAGCTGTTTCTCAGTAAACGCAGGTGGGATGTGGAACAGTGCAATACTTTCAAACATTTAAAAAGTTTGTCTTAAAACATGGCTAAAGGACAACCAGGTCTGTAGACATGAACTTAAAAGATAGCAAATAGAGCCAGCAGTAGTACTGAATGTTTTTGGGGATACTTTAATTTATTGCACTAATGATCTAGCAGTTTTATTGCTGTTGTAATTGCAGTTGTTGAGAATGCTGATGAGAATTTGTTGGTAGTTTATTTTTTGGTTTTCATTTGGTTCTTTTGGTTCGTGTTTTTGGTTTGTTTTTATTGATGGTAAAGTTTTTGGTTTACTTCTGCATAATGGAGCGTTATTTTCTGTAACGTTTACAGCAGTGGTGGTCTCTGCCCAACATCTGGTACAATACATGTATTGTGCATTGTCCCAGCTAAATAAACAATAAAATAAATAAATAAATAAATAAAGACTCAAGAGCAGACTGTCCTGTTGTTTTTCAACTGCTGGGAAAGTGAAAGGGGGTTACCGCAAAGCCAGTTGGTAACAACCCAAAAAGCGAACTGTTAAAAACATGTGGAAACCCAAAACGGATCTATGGTTTAGACTACAGAGCAGCTTTCCCTCAGGCTGTGAGACTCTTCACCATCCCGCCATAACAAAATGTTTTAATTTTATGACTGATCAACCCAAATAAGTCGGAATCTGACCCAGTGACAGACATTAAATATAACTATAATAATTATACAGAAATAGCTAGTCTTCCCTCTAATTGTCTTGTTTGCTTATGTGGGTCTTATAGAGGCATCAGTGTTAAAGCCACTCTTTCACAACCAGTTAAAAGTTCCTTGTTGTACATTTAATAAACCTAAAACATTCATTAGTGTTAATTATGATGATATAATACACAGAGCTATAGTAGCAAATAAAATAAAAATATACATACGTATAGCATTTCAGTTGTTTTAAACTTTAATTACCTTTACTTCACTTTTAAACTGAATGAGATCATTAACAGGCACAATACACACAGTGAGCACAGTTACCTTGATGACTCAGGCAGGATATGCCCTAAAAAACTGAACAACACAGAACATTTATAGATAGATATTTACAGATTGTTGTTTCCTAAACAAGCTTTGATCTGGACCCCAGAGCATCAGTACATCTCAAAATTACATATGTTGTTATTTGACTCTAAATGAGCTTCTTCCCGCAGGGGGTTTCGATAAACAAACATTTAAGCCTAGTACGGAAAACATTTTACACATGCTGTGATTATTATTGAGTCATTATTAAAAATATTTTTTGTGATAAATACTGTGAATGCCATACATCAGATTGTTCAGATGTTTATTTGACTTGAGGAGAGGCCTTTTCAGAATCTGCATTAAAATGTCTCATATTCTGATGATGTGAATTAAACATATGACAAAAATATTTGTCCGTCTTAACAGAAATACTGCAAAGCAGAACACGTGTCATGTTCATATCATGAGCTCCAGCACTGTCCACAGACACACTTTGCAGAACTATGAGGGGTTGAACGAGGAGAGATGGCACCGTGACGATAGAGCAGCTGCTTAGCCTGACGCACATCTACAGCTGATCCGTCCAGAGAGAGCAGCTTGTAAATCACCTGCACAGGTCAGGTTCTCTTTAGAGACATACAGTAGGGATATTGAACGCAGTTTTTGACTTACAAACTTGAACAACTTTCAGATCACTTGTTTGTAATGCAAAATCTGAATAATACAGGCAGCGGACTACATCACCTTCAGACCTTAAAATATACTCAGTTTCCCCGACAGAAACTTAAATAATATTCTAAAACTGCCTTAATATTTATGTGCTGTTTGGTGGGCCAGTGTGCTAAGTGCAGTTCGGTTGTGGGAATATCTGACTTCTCGATGTCTGACTTCTCTCGAAAATAATGGAACTAGATGACACTCAGCTTGTGGTGCTCAGAGCACTGACAAAATACATTTGAACTCAACAGCAATGCCTCTTTTCCAGAAATCATGGCCCGGTTACCAGAGATAAAACAAAGAGCTTGTTGTGAGCTGTTTCACTAAGGAAATGTTGCTTTCTGTGCAGCTACACCATATCTCAGTGCAGAGAGAAACGTGCATTTTGTGCTGCAGATGCTTCCTTACTTCTGCGTAGTGAAAATAGTTCACACATAAAACTGCTCAGAACAAGGTACCAAGTTTATTTTTTTGGCATTTTGAGTAACACAAGCCGTGTGCCATCTAGTTTCATTATATTATACAGAAGAACATCTCTGCAGCCAATATCACAAAACCTCAGCAAATCACACCAAAACTATCTAGATGGTTGAATTGCATTACTAGTAGGACATATATGCAATTTTGATATTGTGGTGAACTGTGCTGATAATCAGTAACCTAATAGTGGACACAATCTACAGGTTACTCCCTTGTCGTGCTTATATAAATGAATGTCCTGTGCAGAGTACAGTGGAAATAGAAGCTGAACTTGTGATACAGGATACAACTTTAGATATGGGTTGTTGATCTTTGTTGTTGTTGAGTTTCAGCAGGTGCTCTTTTCCATTTTTACCACCTGTTTTGAGCATGTTAGCATTCTAAAATATCCTAATTAGTATTAAGGAAGGAAGGTTAACATTTTTTGCAGGTATTTGGTCTTCAACCAAAGTGCAGGACAAATTGAAATCTTGACATTAAAGTCAGGGGATCACCAGTTCAAAAATGTTGGGGGAAAAAGTCAGGGATTCAACGCTTTTCAGGATTCATCCTTTAGGATGCATTAATGTCCATACACGCTTTCTTTATAAATCTCATGTCTGTAAGAAGCTGGAGGCAGAGGGAAACAGCAAACCTGGCTCTGACCAAAGTAAAGGCCTACCAACAACTTTATGTGTGACTATTCGTGATTTTAGGGGGTGAGACATGTCAAAACTATTTCTCAATTCAAAAATTCATCCTCCAATATCACAAAGCTACAGGCAATAACTGACTGCAGCCCCTTCGCACAGCTGTTGTTCCCCAAGATAAAGTTCCAGACCGCAACTCCACAAATAGTCAGTTTTATATTTCCTTTTCTGCACACAATGTTTTTAGGGATGCACAATATGAATTATTTTCAACTGATACTGATAACCGATTATTACTTGCATCTTGCAACCGATATCGATAACTTCTTGTTTACATTTATGTATTTTAAAAAGCTAAAAACATGTAGTTAATGTGCACCGGAGGGTAAAAAGGCTAAGATGTAGTGAGTAAATATGAATGAGTTAATATTCCAAAGCAAAACAGAATTACCCGCAAAACAAAGAACAGTTCTGACTCTTCAAAAGTTTAGTTATTTTTTCTAGTTAAATACACTGAAAAATATCAAAAATACTTTGGCTATTAAGAGTATTTTGCTCTTTTGAAATAAATACTTTGAAATAATCTGTTAATTGAGACCTGTCAATTGTGTTAAATACCCAATACCAAAATAGAGGCTTGTTGACGATTCCTTGTTGGAAATGTATGATGAAATCCATTCTGGGCTGATGCGGGAATGAATGAGCCAGAAGTACGAGGGAGGGACATTCTGCTGTGTGCTCTGTTTTTGATTGGTTGTAACTTAAACTTACAAGTTAACAGTTTGAGTCGGGCATAGAGACTGTAAAACGTGTAACTTATGAGTAGTTTTGCTTGCAGTTGGTTCTTACAACAAACAGCCAGCAACGACTGTACTAATATAAGGAATTTTGATCTGTAGTTTCTCTGGTAAACACGCCAACTTTTTTGGCTGTGGCAGTCACTACTGAACGACCTGCTGCTGTTCATCTTGGATCATACTTCTCCAGGGCCGCTCTTCGCTGCCGTGTCTCTGGGCTAGAGAGAGCAGACAGGCTGGATTGCCGAAGGCAGGCTACCCCTCCCAGAGCAGCGCAGTGGCAGTCCGCCATGCCTACAGTACATCCGGCCTGTCTGCTCTGCTTAACCCACGGACACAGCTGTGAAGACAGTGTGTTTTAGCAAACCAGACTGATGGTGAACAACATAGGTTTTGCGTTGTGTCACGCATTATTGGCACTGACGAAACAGACTGCCCTTGTCAGCGCTAGTTCTTTGATGTCAGGTTGTTGTGTCTGGGCCTAATATAGGATCCAGCTTTTTAATCAGCATACAGACATGAGATTGATATCCATCTTTTCATCTCACTCTCAAAAATAAAAGTAAATAAGTGCATTGCTCCAGAATGTCAGATTATCTTTCACTTGTATGTCAACTACCTGTATCCCTCATATACAGCACGTTTGTGTGTTAATAATGCTACAGATGTCAGCAGACAGCTGCCTGAGTAGGACCTTGGAGCAAGGGACTAAATCCAGACAAAGACCCCGGAAATCACAGATCATCTGAAACAGGTCCAGGAAGTCGTGTCAGGTCACTTGTATGAAATCACTAGAGAGCTGACGGATTGAGACCCATCCAACAGCACTGCAGTCTCTAAAGAGCAGTTCAGACAGCTTTGTGATTGCCACTGCCTGAGACTTTCAAATGATCAGGTAAAGCCAGAAAATATGTTTACTGTTTATATTCCAGCGATTTATAATTCAGAGAATTCAAAGAGGAGACATTGAAGAGAACAAGCACATTTTCAACAACTCTCCCAGTGCTTTCAAGCTGAAACAACACATACTGGCATCAGTCCATGGTTACAAATGAGAAGATGAATCTGAATTTTAGTACATTTGCCAGTTCCATTCTTTTTAGTCTGGTATGTTTTCTTTAATTATTCTAATCAAAATCTAATTTATCTTTGCTGATAATTATTGACTGCGTAAGAAAGTTAGTCATCTGTAAAACCAATTTACAGACATGTGTGTAACTCTCATCAGGGTATTAGATCCCCCGTGTGGATGATTATTATGTGTGTGTTTCCTCTGTATTCTCAGTTTGAGTGTGTGTGGAGTCAGACGCCTGTCAATGAGCAGAAGAAGCTGCAGTACAGAGAGTTTCTGAAGCCTTTCGGTGCCCTGGGAAGGATTCCCCACGCACAGAAGCATACGGGACAACTAACAACGTCCCAGCTCCTTCCCCCGAGCCCAGAGAAACAGTGTCGGTGACAAAATCTTGCTGCCCAGAGATTGCTGGTCCCATTCTGACACTGACCAAAGCACACCACATGAGGAAACCCCTTTGTTATCTGTCAACCCTTACCTACTATGGTTTTAAATTATCATTGCTCTTGTAGATTAAGAAAAAACGCAAATAGTTCAAGCTCAGATATGCATTATGTTATCAGTTGAGCTGCACAATACTGTCATAACTTTTGTTACATTTCTATTAAGCCTGTGATTTCCTAAAGCAATTTGAAATGTGGACACATCAGACCTCAGAACACTTGTCCACTTTGCTTTACCCAGAGAAGTTGGTGGCTTTTCTGGATGTTGTTGGAACATGGCTTTTGCTTCGGTAGAGTCTTAAAGGATAACTACTGTTTTTTACAACCTGGACCTTATTTCTAGCAAACTATATGGTCATTTACTCACCCAGATAACTTTGGTGTCATTTGAAGTCGTTCGGACGAAATTAGATCCAGCGTAGCGCCGATATATCCATATAATGCGAGTAACGGGGCATCGACACACAGCCTCTATAACCACGAAACTAGTTCATTTCACCAATATTTTGTTACGATATGCTAGCGCTATTCCCCTCTGAGTCCGGGCCCGTCCGTTATCAACATCCGGGGTCAAACTAGCAGTAGCAGCTACAGGTAAACAAGCTGGGCTGTTGCGGGTGCGCGCGCAGCTCAGAGACGACATCTTCCAGGTCAGAGATAGTAGGGCAACCTACAGACCCCGGATGTTGACAACAGACGAGCCCGGACTCAGAGGGGAATAGCACTAGCATATCGTAACAAAATATTGGTGAAATGAACTAGTTTCGTGGTAGATAATGCGTTATATAGAGGCTGTGTGTCGATGCCCCGTTACTCGCATTATATGGATATATCGGCGCTACACTGGATCTAATTTCGTCCGAACGACGAAGAATGACACCAAAGTTATCTGGGTGAGTAAATGACCATATATTTTGCTGGAAATAAGGTCCAGATTGTAAAAAACGGTAGTTATCCTTTAACTTACATTTGTAGATGTAGAGACAAACTGTGCATTCTGACAATTCATAATTGCCAACATAGGCGATTTTAGACCCTCTTTAGGGGTGCTCAAGGACACCTACATTTCATCAAATCACCCCTAAAAAATACTATATATTAATTATAATATTTTTCTTTATTATTTCCCTGTTTCGGTTTGCTGTGGGCGTACAGGAGAGAAACGTTACGTGAAGATAACATTACTTGAGTTGACGACAACTAATTACATCACATCTCATTAGAAACGTACGTTTTTTAGATGGATACACAATATTTTTTTCACAACAAAACAACCAGGTTCAGGTTAAGATTTAGATTTTGATGCTACCTGACTGCATTGCCTGCTGCAACCCAACATTCAGCCAGAATAATGTTGTAAATTATATTGTTATAATGTAAATTGATATTGATTGTCCCCCTTCTTCCTGCCTCTTATTGTATTATAAATACTCTTTTGGTTGACAGCACAAAGAAGGAGCGAGGAGCAGAGGGCATCTGCCCAGGTGGACCACTCAAGACCACATAGTTATAATGCCAAGTCAACTATTACAGGGCTCCAGATTCAATATGTGACTGTCGTGCAAAGAGGAAGAGATGATGGGGAAAAGGAGAAAAGGAGAAAAGGAAGAACCAGATGAGAAAGTGTTGACAGATAGGAAGATTGTAATAGTGCAAAAAAGTAACTGTTTAGTTGAGGAGAAAAAAAACATGGGGGGGCTGAGCACCCCTAAAGGTCTGATCCTAGAAACACCCCTGCTTGCCAACCTTGAGACCACAAAAAACAGGGAGGAACAAGGGAGGAACACCAAAGCAGGGTTCTGGGGGTCCTATCCCTGAAATATCTGCGATTCAAGGACTGTGTTTCCTGCATTCTAGTGACATTTAATGAATGAAAATAATAAAATAATTAGCAAAATTTTTGGGTCAAATAATTTTACTTTTAATTCTGAGAAAACAATGCAGAATAATTCACCCTCTTGCTTAAAGTTGCATAAATCTGTGGCATAGAGTTATATTTATCACTTTTCATTCATTCCTTCATTCTTGCCCTTGCTCCCTAGAGAGTCTGGGCATACCACTGCCCTGTGCTTGTCGACCCCCATGATTGACAGAAAAATCATCTTTCTTATCGAAAGAAATGGGAATTCCGCTCTCCAGGGTGCCTGAAATTTGTTCACTCACTCACTGGAGAGGATGAAGTGAACAGTCCAGCAGACTACACACTGTATAGTGCCAATAACAGGTTGTGAACAGTTTTCACATTTTGGAACACTTGCCTGTAGTGCCCAGTTGTGTGTTACTAGTACAAGTGGAACAACAGAACTGTGTAGGTTCCCAAGCACACTCCTCAAACTTAGTTAGGGGTATTGGGGTATTTTAATGTTTTACTTGATTGTTAATTCTGTGGCATAGCCAAAGCTTTATTTTGTGTTTTGTGAATATTTTTGGTCCCCAAAAATAATGTGACACATTTCATTTGACTTTTATTGCATACGTATATGCCCATATCCCAACATCCCAATATCCTCAACTAATTTTGAGTAGTGTAGACCTTAATGTTGGGTCATGAACAAGCCTTGAATGTATTATCAGAGTTGGGTAACACCGTTGCCTTACGTTCTACGTACGCACCAAACACTGCAATAACCCAGTCATCAAAGGTATGCATAAAAAAAGGCTCCTGGGCCAAAGTCATGGTGCAAAGGCCTCCAATGACTACATCATACATGGTTGGTGGGATAGGAGCCTCAGCTTCAAATCATGCCTTTTGCATTAAGGATCTGACTGATTGAAACCTTGGAACTGCTGGTCTATCATCCCCACCCTGGGTCTTTCAACAAAGCTGTCACGTTACAGGCACTGTAGGATCTTGCCTGACCTCATCCAATTGCACACTTGGTTTCCTTCTGCAATGTCAAACCAGTTTCTGGTCAGTCTTGTCCTACAAGTCTCTCTCCAACACTGCCATTTGATGTGATCTCCTCTCACTTGGTGTCAATGGCATCTAGAATTTTGACTATGAAGTCTAACTTTTCTCCAGTTTCCTGCCAACACTCCAGCTTGCAAGGCACTCTTAGTCATAACAGGACGTATATCCCACGTAGTATCAACTGCAGAAGTCTGTGAAGTCGCTACTTATTGAATAGGCCTATTGTTAAATTCATTAGCACATTTGGTTCAGTTGCTAAAGTTGTCATTCTAGCGTGTTTTGAAGTTGAAGTTTTATGATTCAACTCTGACTAGGAGTTATAGTTTCAAATGTGTGTTGGGTATTGTTGAGGGAGTTTGACGCCTGGGTTAAAACTATGACTGCTAGCCCAACTGTATGCAAGTCAAACACTGGCAAAATAATGGCTAACAGTACTTTTTTTTTACTTTGCTAGTATTGTGTCTTCAAACACAATGCTGCACTGTTATGGTTAAATGCACTTTTTGCTCAGAAAAGGCAGTCTTTACTGAAGAATAGTTCTGTACACAGGAAATCAGTCAGCGCAGCAAAAGTACAAAAGGGATCAGGCAGAGGCAAAGTCAGGTCAAACAAGCAGGGTAAAAAAACACTAGGGAAAGCATTCCGTAGGAGAATGCTGGAACGCTTGCATTCCTCCTCAGGACTGTAGCCCTCCCAATCAACAGGGTTTTGGCATGAGGACGAAGTGTGACGAAGAGTTGGTAGGACAGACAGGATGACAGCGAGTTTTCGACATTTAAATTCAGTATTTTCATATAAGTTGCCTAAGACACTTCATGTGTCACACATTGTTTGGTCTCGTAATGTTGCTTTGTGGGGTGGAAATGTAGGGCATTTCTCTTTTATTTGATGAGTGAAGGATCTGTTTAGTTGTCAGACTGTGAATGCCATAAAAACGTCACACCCCTGTTCCGCGCTGCTGGCTTACACTTACACACAGATGTCGTCTTGCCTCTGTTGTGGCTCTGTTCTGGCAGATCAGAGGTGGAACAAAACTTTCCTCTCATTCCACCTCTGTAGCTTTCACACAGACAGTGAGGCAGAATATCAGCGCAAGATTCCCACCTTCAAAGGGCAGTGTGAATGGGGCTTTAGACACATTCCTGATAGAATCTGCTGCATGGGGCAAACCACTTAAATGACTTAAGATACATACTTTTCTGTACAGTTTTCTGTATGGTTTCCTGTGTAGTTGTGCAGCCCCCCACAGTGCACCTCCAGGTGTCCTGCCTCAGTGGGGAGGCCAGGAATAGGCAGTCTGCTGGGCAGCATGGCAAGGAGACTGTGTGGGGCAGTGCAGCACTGCTGGAAGTAGATCCAGAGGATATCTGTTTCAAGGAGTATTCTCAGCAAGAGGGACACATCAGCGTTACCGCTTTCCTGGGTGAGCAGACAATCATATATGACACTGAGCTATTCCTTCTACAAGCTATATTCTGATGAACATTCTAGTGACTGACTGACTGACTCAGGTGCAGTTTAAGCATCTGGGTGTGAAGTTGGCCATCAGTATTAATGGCTCTGTTTTATATCACAACTTCCTTCGTCACTTCCTCTTGAACATAAAACCAGCAGAGACCAAAAGGGCATTTGAGCAATGGAACCTCCCTCTTTCTCTTACACTGGTATGAAGACGAGAAGGAAAGAGTTGTAGTTCTGCAATTTGAGGTCTACATGAAACTACCTCTTGTGAGATAATGGGCCTCATGCAAGAAGTAATATATGAACACATTTTCTCTCATTTTTGTTTGTATCCATGATTTTCTGTTATTTTGTTAGTACCCACTGATTTCTGGGATTCGCCAATGTTTTCTTATTTTTGCTCTTCTCTTTGGGAAGAGAAAATTTTAAGAGTGGTCGAGTGCACTCTTATCAAAAAAGAGAAAAAAATCCTGTTTACACAGTCCACAATTTGTTTATCCAATGCACAGAAAAATATGTTTTAAATCATAGGAACATTAAAAAAACACATAATTTAATACAATTTTGATTATCAGCCTATATGTTTTAGAGGAATTTTAATGATTTGATTGTTTAATTCTTTGTAAAAAATAGTAAAACACAGAGCACACACAGCCATAAGGACCATCTGCCAAAGACAATGCCGGCCGTGGTGTACGTACAAGTTTCAGAGTTGCAAGCTGCAAACGTGCGTGCATTTTCACCAAATACACAATGATGTAGGTTAACACTGACACAGGTACACACCTGTTTGTAGATCAGTTATAAGCTATTAATAAGAACAATGTCTGAGTTCCCACTGATTAGTATGCACGTTAGCATATGAAAATATTCCTTTCCCTCATGTATCCAGTGTGTAGACAGTCATCACAGTTGGAGTAAAGCGTGAAATTGGGATACAGAGTATGTACTTTCAGCTACACATACCCATGCTGAGCAGCACATTAGCACATTTCAAATTAACTCTGTAGTACCTCTCTATTCCTCTGCTTAAGGTCTGATCTACTGCAGTTTTATTGGCTGCAAGTTTAAATTGGGTTACAGTAAAGTGTTGGGGGACAGCTCTGGAATGTGAGGGGGTGGTGATGGGCGACAGCGGGTTGCCAGATTGTGTAAACTCAGCGGGGACCTCCCACCCTCAGGCTCTCGACTATCGCCTCCCATGACAAGCGAATTGGGCAAGTTTAGAGATGTGCAGTGCTTTTTGGCATGGAGAGGTGTATGTGAAGCTTTGAACAATGACACACGGGTGGGCACGCTCTAAAAGGACCCCTGCTGAGCAACTAAGCCGAGCCCCAAGCTTCAGTGGATCGTGTGGGTGAGGGCCTAATCTGGCAACCCACGAGCTGCAACCTTCCAAACCAACTTTGGAATCACAAAGACCTGCATTGTCTCGACCGAACCCACCATCTGTGTAAAATTGAGACCCCCTGCATCTTATCCGAATCGATGGTGTGTCTGTAGATGAGTTTACAGACAAAACCTCTTTATCTGATCACAGAACAAAAAACACTTTGTTTGTTCTGAGACTCAGCTTGTGAAAAAGTGAAATATTACCGATAATGTGGGTGCTCTCACCTCTATCTGTTGTTTTCTTTCTTGTTGTTTGTGTCCTTCTGTTTGGTCCTTGTACTCTGTGGTCTGATGGGATCCTGTATGCTCTGGTTCTGTTCAGACAGACCAAGGTGTCCTGGGCAAAGGCTGTGTGGAGGTCATGCTGAGGACCTATGGTGTGGTTCCTACCTCCTGGACCTCCATCAGACGCACAGGAATTGTCCCCGCAGAGCTCCACCTGCTCTGCTGCATCACTCAATGATCATCAGATTCTTTAGGAATTCTTTATAATGCAACTATTTGAGCTCCACTTGTGCCTCTGCTATCAAAATATCTGAGGAGAGTGATGGAGAGTGACTGGAAATCCATGCGAGCTGTTAATCACACACACACACGCACACACACACAAACACACACACACACACACACACACACACACACACACCTGTTCACTTGACAGCCAATCAGTAATTTTAATTGTTCAATTAAGCTGAAGGTTGAAACAGGACCACACTGACATTTCGGCTCAGGAGAACAGCAGCTGACACTCATGTTCTATTGTCCCTGTCATTTACCTGCTGTACAATTTACTGAAGACAGCGCCCCTGAGCTAATCGATAGAAACAATTAGCAGCCTGTTGTGAATGACATCTCCTACACCCCCACCTAATACACAAGGGCACACACATATGTGCACACATACAGTACCCACTTCGATTTTTGCTGTTGTTGCCCTGCAGGTGTTGCGCAATTTCTGCATGAAGCTGACGGAGGAGGAGCTCTTCCACCTCAGCTCTTACTTTGATGCCAACACCACGGGGAAGATTTGCTACAACAACTTCCTTTGGGCATTTCTTCATTGACCTTCATTCAGATGCCTACAGCTGCCTCACAAAGCTGGGCTGAGTGGGACTGAGCAACTACTCTGAGGCTGAATTACTTTGATTAATTGCAAATAGTGAAAATACTGAGCACCTTTAAGTGGCAATCTTAGATTCCCTGAAATCTTATTTCTCTATAAGTTTAAATGTTATTTAGTAAAAACAGCTATGATCAGGTTGGTATCTTTAGCAATTAGGTTACATCCATTTTGGAATTAAGCACCTCAGAAACCTGCTATAACTTCAAAGACAGTGCACCCCACAATCAAAATTACCTTGTTTTCCTCTTACCTGTAGTGCTATTCATCTATCTAGATTGTTTTGGTTTGACTTTTGGAGATATAGGCCATAGTGATGTCTGTCCTCTTTCCATTATTATGTGACTCAGCTTGTGGTGCTGAAATACCACTCATAGTAAGAAGTAAAAAACATAGTAAAAATGTTTTCAGGGCTTTTAAGAAGTGAATTTGCGCTACCTGACAATCCTGTTTGGCTGACCTTCACTTCGACTTCTCACCTTGCACTGAAGATGTGTACTCTGGGTGTGTCAGAGGTGCAACAGAGACTGAATTGCCACTTTGCTTCAATTTAATAATTCAGCCTTTGTTTATATAAGCTTGTTGGGGCGGGGCTATTTTCTTTTCACCTAACAAATCAGGAGCCAGTGTCGTATTCATCTTAGCTGCAGTAGTGGTTGCTAGGAGCAGTCAGCTTATTTTTCACATTGATCAAAGAAATATTTATGCAGATTTATGTGTTGTTTTTTCTACAACAACACATGTACACTTGTATCAATCTCTTCTGTACATGTTGCCATGTTTTTTTTCCACGAGTAGAGCTAGGTAACTAGCTACGTAGGAAGTTGGTATTCGCTATAAAGCTCTCTCAGTTGTTTCTCTAAACAGGGGGAGCAGATGTCAACAGGCACAATGTGACATCATTTGACAATTCATATGAAAACTAGCTGTGATTTTGGCAGGTTTGCATAGAGGCCCTATGTCAAAGACTACTTTTATTTCATGTATTGCATATGTTAATAATATGCTTACATGGTGCATATTAATTAATAATAAAGCTGTGTGCAGAATGAACTAATATGGGGCGTGGGTGGGGGAATCAGGGCCTACAGCTCATTTTTGCCCAATGGCCCCTTTGTGGGTTAATCTGGCCCTGGCAGCAAGACTTAACATTTCAAATTTGATCTGACGCTAATACAATAAATAGATCCATCAAGGGACCTGATGACTGAAAAACATGAAAAATAAAGATCAACAGGAAGCGAGAGATAACCCATTTGAGAGTTTTTCAGTGTCTTGTCAACCTTCTGTCTGTTTGACACTAATTTGTATTCCAAAGCCAATCAAATAAAGTTCCTTTTTAATGATGCAGACAAGGAGAAGCACTGGGTGCATCTTTTGTTCGGCTGGGAAGTGTGAAGTGAGATGGATGACGGGGAGATAGAGAGGACGTCTGTCATTCATTCAAAGGAAATGCTTCTGCAGCAAGATATACAGTAGCACTCAGAGAGGAGGGAAAAGTGTAGAGAGCTGGGAATCATTATCTGAGGAAGCTAAGAGAGGGACTAGCAGATGGAAATGGAAAAGGGACGATCAGAACTGAGAAAAAGAGCTCAGTGCTGTGGTTGGAGAGGCAGAGTGCGAAAAGAGAGGGAGGGAGCTGGAGGAAGACAAGAGTATATGAAAGCTAGTTGTATTAATGGCAAAGTAAAAAGATGTCTGCGAATAAATTGCCCCGGCTCCCCTGGGATTACTAATGTAATTATTTGAACGAGGGTTCTCATTAGAATGTGCAGAGGTGTGAAAGACCTGCGGAACAAAATGGGAGACAGAGACGGAGCAGTGAGGGTTTAGCTACTGGAAATTAACTCTCTGCTCTGGGCTCTATAATTGATATGAGACACAGATACCTTTGATTGGAACAAAAGGGGAGAACCAAGACGAGAAAAGTTTCCTCGCCACCTCTAATTTTTTTTTCACTAGAACAAGAAATAAAGGAGAGGAAAGACAAAAGGGAAGAACTATGATGGAAATAAGGAAGCATGATCTACTGGTCACAGATAAGGTTTTATTCAATCAGTGAATAATCTTTCAGAACCAGCAGAATCATTATGGTTTTAAGAAAGAAAGGTACTTTACATTTTTAGAGTTGTCTCCAGGAGCAACACAGTCAAATTTTGCAGTTATTGGGTCTTCATTTTCTTCTTTGAAAACATTTCCCCAACAACAATGGCAAAATACAATACCATATGAACACTTTCATTCCAAAATGCTAGATATCCATTTAGAAAAGGGCTTTAAGTTTATGACCATCCAGTGTTGTTGAAATATGGATTCAGCCAGTGAAAATGTAAGCAAGGACACAAGTTACTAAAAACCCTTTAAAATGTACCACCACAATCCGCTTTCAAGTTTTAGCTGTCAATCATTCTGCCTGTGTAGGCGTCCCTTTTTTCAAACAGCACATATCTCATTTTGGAACAAAACTCTTCATATGCAGATTGTCTGAGTAGCAGAAGTCATTAACTCATTTAAGCATGCCTCAAGAAATAAATCAAGAAATAGCACAGCACTTTTTTTTCGTCTTGGAAAAAACAGGAAAAACACATAACACAGCTACTGAAGCAGGAGAGCATCAAAGTGAGACATCTAAATGAGGACTGGAACTGGAGAGTCAGACCAAACAGACAGCTTTTCATGAAACCTAGAGATGAAAGTTCCTCCCATCTTTTGGATTTAAATAGTTCCCTTTATCTCTTTCTCTGAACGTTTTCCTTCATAGAGATAAATTAAGTTTGTGTTTTAATTCAAACCAAAACACAAACATTCAAAATATTGCTGGCTAACTCTGATCTAAAGTCTCCCCATTTCTTGCCTAAAATTCTGGTCCTTTGAAGAGCAACGTAATTATATATTGAGCCCACATTCAACAAAGAGCCATTACTTGTTCTTCTGATCCAACAAAACCAATTAGTGAAGTGAGGCATAGTCAATCCCTTTCCTAGAACGGTTTAATGTGACACATATGCAGGGGGTGTTAAGTTTGATCGACACTATGTTAGCCTAACAGCGATGGCAAAGTAGTAACCCTGCACTACAACGTTAGCCAATGTTTTTGCATTGTTACCAATAAACCTACCATTGTCTTTGGACTTCATTCCTGCTTCCACCTGGTTTCACTAGCAGTCTAATAACTAGTGGAACTTGTACCAACAATATTTCCATAAGCCAGAACTTTCTTACTCCCAATGCATCAAATACGTCAGCTTGGTCAGTGGGCCAACACTTTGAACTATGCTGCTGTAGGTACACATCTAGCATCATTTCTGAAGGTGCCCCTTAGTGTAGAAGAAAGGGTGAGACAAGTCCATAGTGGGAGGGGGATGGGGTGGTTATCTGGGTAAACACAGGACTTGGAACCAAAAGTCACAGCTGACTTGTTTTTAACTTGAACTTAACTGACCTTACTTATTTATTTTAACTCAAACTATAATCTTTTCCAAAACCATGCCAAGTAATTTTTGTGCCTCGATTAATCAAAGTGTAGCCATTTATCATTGTTAACCATCCAAAGATTCATTTTGAGAGTCTAACAAGGCATTGCATATTTATTATTGCTAGTGGAGCCCTGCACATGCAAAACTGAGGCTAGATTGGTTAAGCAGAGTGTAGAAGCTTAGGGCCACTGACCAAGCTGCTGTATTTGATGAGTTCGGGTTGAGATTACGTTGCATAAGCAGCATCTTGTCATAAACATACAGTAGCACTGTAGCTACTGTATTTTAATTTATAGAACCATCTTTTTGCCTTCTTGAGTCAGATTAACAGGCAATCACTTAAATAGTGTAGTACTTCACAAATTGAACATGTGGCACAATTAGATAAGGGCTGCAAATACATAGAAATAAACTGAGTTGTGGTTGATGTGGAGTATCCATCAGTGGTGTTGGAAATAAGCTAACAGGTGAAGGTCTTTCAGATTTATCACCCTGACTGTATGGATCTGATATTATTTGAGATATACACTATCAGTCACTTTACAAGCACTAACAGGTGAAGTGACAGTGATCATCTTGTTACAATGCAATGTTCCTCTGGGAAAACTCGGGTCCCAAATTCCCCAGATCCAAATCCGATTGAGCATTTGTGGGATGAAGAAAAGTCAGATCCATGGAGGTTCCCCTGAGGAGCCAAAATGTTCCAAAACAGTCCCTATGACATTAGCATAACACGTACAGACACTCAGGCATCAAAGTGCATGTTCTAACAAGTGTGCGCACCTCCCACCATTATCCACAGACATTGGTTTCTTGGTGAGCGATTCTGCTGCTCTTTCCTTTTTTGAACATTTGGAAACATTAAGATATCAGCCAGCACAATGAATGCTGATGTGCTGAAGAAGCGAAAGTGAAACGGGAGTAAACTGCAGCCTCAGGGAACGTTCATACATAATGTTGGAGAGCAGAGAGATCAAAGTGTGACGTGGTCTGGTTATGCTGAGCACATTCAGACTCTGACTGAGAACAGCCTTATTCAGAAAATAGAGCAAAGGGGAAAAAAAATTAACGCTCTTTTTTTAAAACACAGACAAACCGCTAAGGGACATGAAAGAGTTAATAATCACCAAATGGGGCCGAGCAGCTTCACAGAGAAGAAAATACTATAATAAGCTTTTACATTACTAAGAAATAGACCAAAGGAAATGTAACAACCACAAATTTCCGGACACAAATATTAACAAGTTCTTTTGAAAAGCATAGCAACAGCTTGGAAATCTTCAAGAAAAACTTCAAGTTTTTTTTCTTTACATTGACAGAGAACATTTACATAGACCAGTTACAATACATGTAATTACAGCTTTATTCCTCTTGAAAAAGGGATAAAATGTTCTGTTTCTCCCAGGGATAACACAAAGGAGGGTCCTTGAAACCACCGTCGCTCTTCAGGGGCTGAGGTGCCATGACAGTCCAGAAGTAA
Source organism: Pagrus pagrus (assembly GCF_965226575.1). Taxonomy (NCBI): domain Eukaryota; kingdom Metazoa; phylum Chordata; class Actinopteri; order Spariformes; family Sparidae; genus Pagrus; species Pagrus pagrus. The sequence goes on along the minus strand of NC_140205.1, from coordinate 20,290,276 downwards.
CGTTAGCATGTAGCACCTTCACATTGCATGTTACCTGCTGTCCTTTTCCAAGTCCAAAGAGCCTAACCTCCAAGTCATAGCTAAAAAATGAGATATCCTTTCAAAGCATGAAGGATAGAGGGGAAGGAACAAATGAAAAAGAAGTGGCAGAAGGGTAGCTAAATAGAGGGAGATGTGGTGAGGAAAAAAAACAAGGGGGAAGTGCGGCCCGTGGTTTCCTCCGCGGCCTCCTCTCGGCCCATTTAGAGGTTTATGAAGGCTGTAATGAGGCTCAGGGGAGCGGTGTCAACATGTTTGACACCCCGGCTCTCACACAGCCCTTGGCAGAGACCTCTTGCTGCCCTTACACACTTACTTTGATCTCACACACACACACAAGAAAACCCACTCCAACATGCTCCAGGCCCAAGAATGGGACGGAAACATCAGGAGTCTTGTGGGGGGGGGTGGCGGTGGGGGGGAAGAAATGAGACAAAAAGATGAGAAATGAATGTTTAAAACTGGGAGGGGAGAAAAGTTCTGTTACAGTCCCCTTGGCAAATGTTCCATTGCTACTGTGGAGCCGTGGCTTAACCACGATCTCCTGTAGACGAGGCAAAGGGAGAGAACCACATCAGATTGTCAGTGCAGTAAAAGAGGACATAGAGAAATGTCCATTTGTCCACGTGTAAAAGCGTCTCTCCACTCGTCCATATGCTTTTAGACTGAGTGTTGAGATGAATAAAATGATGGCACATGAAAAAACATTAATAGTGTGAGGGATGGTCCATCCTTCACTTCGTCCGTAGGTGTAGAGTTAGACACACAACTGTGTTATATATGTACACAATTAGGTCCGTTGAGCCCACCGACCTCACCTGCCTTTCTTGGCTCCTTTCTCCTGATTGGCGGGAGGTGTTTTGGGGCGAGCTTCCTCTAGTCATGTGGCCCTGGGGTTTGGAAGGTCAATGACGATGGGTGCATTCATGGGCAGGAAGTTGACAGTGCAGGCCGAGGCATTGACGAAAGTCGTGGTGCCGTCAGTCATCATGCCGTAACCTGGGTAACAGTGAGAAAGGTGAGGCTGCAGCATGTTTCCACACCATGCATGCTTTATGTAATTTGGCAACACTTTCTTATAACCATCATTAATAAATGGCAAAGTTGTAGTTAATTAAACTTTATTTCACTGTTAACAAACAATTAATTGCTTTATAAACCATGTATTGAGCAAAAGACCCTTCCTAAACCATTCCCATTTTCATTAGGTGCTACTATAACAGTTGACCAAGATGGGTACCTGGATTAACCTCGGTTAACTTTCATGTTTCCTGTTAAAATGATGTGCCAGTTTGCTGGGGGACCAGCCCCTGTACCTCTACACAGTACCATGACAGTGTGGAAAGCGTTTTGTTTACTCTGTCCCCAAATTTCGATCGAAGTAAAGAGTGGATTAGGCTGTGCGGTTGACCTCCTCATTAGGTGAACATCAACACCATCATGAAAGATACCTGCGCTTGCTCAAAGGTTACATTATGATGTAAAGTCACATTATATAGATGCTACGATCTCCATGGACACATTACATTGTATGCAGTGGCATCTTAGGTTAGCAAATGTAAGCAAATCACAACCTAACAAGCTAAGCTTCTTAAGTTTAATTAACTATAAATGTACCATTTATTAAAGATTAGAAAGTGTTCCTTTATAATTCTCCAACACACCTTTCTTACAGGGATGCATTTGGTTAAATACATTTTGGATTCAGAAAAAGAGAAGACCTTTCATTTTGCCTCAAACTGCTACTGTTAAATTAACTCATACACAGCATTGTCTTCAATGCAGCCCTTCAATATATATGGAATTTTTCTGCTTACTATTACAATTTTGACTCCCCCAAAAAGGAATGCAAATCCTCAGTAAATATCCCCCACTATACGATCAAATGATCAAATTAAATCAGAGGAAGTACTGTAGTCCACTGTCAATCAGACGGGAATAATAATAAATACACAAACACAGAGGTAATCTCTTGGATGTGGAGATGAGAAACAGTATAATGATAAGCATTTAGTAACACAGAGCTTCTCCATCATTTTCTAAAACAGCAGGAATTCAGTTTGAGCAAATGTATGCATGAGAGCGTGACGCTAACAGCACTACAGTAAAAAATCTCCGCTCCAAAGGCACTTTGGATCAACGTTTCTTCCAAATGGCAGATGAAAAAGTGTGACCATTTTGTCAAGCATAAGTTAACTACAATCTCTCAAAAAGTACTAGCATTTAACTTTGCACTATCAGTGATTTTCTAAGTGTAGGTGTCACTTTCACCATCTCTTGGAACAGAACTCTGCATGTCTGTGTTGGTCCTTTCAGACTTGGAATACATGAATACAAAACACTGTGTGGCTCATTCCTGCCATTCTCTCACATTAGTTCTCACATTAATGAAGAGAGCTGCTCTCAGCCTATTTCTGCTGTTATAAAATCTGATCTAGTTTCTAATCTGGTTCTCTCTGATGGGGGACCGCTGCTCCGAGGGCTCAGCGCTGACCTAATAACCCCGAAAAAAGCAATCCTCAGTCCACGGAGACGGCCTCTCTGCCCTCGCTGGCCTGAATGAAATACTGATAGGGATGTGGCAGCTCAGCCATTCTCTAATATACACTTTTCATCATTTCCTTCAGGAAAACTGCTGTACAGTATCTCTTTATTCTCTAAGGTTACATGACAGGAATTTAATTCTCTTTCAATTTATTTAATTCAAAAAGTTTCAGGTTGAGAATAAGATATTTATACGATGGATGATATGGCTCTGGGTTTATTTGCACCACAGTTATCTATATGTATTATTAATATTATTATGGTGAGCATGATAACCAATTTAATCATAATGTTTTACTTGTGAGGTGACATAAACTGCTTTCTAATGTCCAAAGCATTCTAATATTTTGCCATAGAAACCTATAGATCTATTTGTATTATCTGGGTCTTTTATTATCTCCACTCATCACAACTTCTAGTAGAAAAAAAAAAAAATATATATATATATTTTCTTACTTCTTATTTTTTACTTGGAGTTCACATTCAGTACATGCCCCGTGATTTATTATATGACCAAATAACGCATTAACGTGCAGGAATTTCACTCAGAAAATGAGAGAAGATTTCATGGTTTTTAACATCTGCATGGCCACTTCCTGTGCAAATCCACATGCAGATATGTATGAAGATATTTTCCTCAAATTAACAGATACAGATCTTTCTGTCACACCCCTTGCATGTGCACACACAATTGTCTGTGAAAGACTGACTTAAAATTAAGAATGTATGTGATTTTAAAGCACATACTGTACAATTTCTTGCATGTTCATTTTGCCTTTTTCCATTTAAAAATACTTTTTTCCTAAACATTTTATTATTATACTGAATGTACAAAAAATGTGACTGTCATGTCAATTTACAACATTAAATAAATTGTTTAAACTGCATGCTGCTTACACATCAACGACTTGAAAACCACATGTGCTTGGAATAAATGTGGATTGTCACATGTGCCTCTGTTGTATCTGCATTGAGCGTGTTGAAATGTCTTCCATACACATACCTTCATGAATGTGTCCGAACACATGTAATTTGGGCTGGACTCTCCTCTGGACTGTGTTGAGCAGCTCCATGCACCCGACACGCTGCATCTTTTTCGGAACCCAGTCCAGGAAACCTGCAAAGGAGAGACAGTGAACAGCAGAACAATGACAATAGTGTCACTACGGTTGGGTGTCATATGTTTTAGTTATGAGGTACTAAAGGTCCTCTAAATATTGCATTGCATTTGGGGAATAATGCCATAACCTCATTCCACATTTTAACCTTACCATTCAAACTCTCAAGAAACTGGCATGAATAAATGCTCTATCAGAGAAAAAAAGCTGACATCCCAATTCGCTGGGTCTATGTTCATGAAGTGCAGTCATGTGTTCTCAGTACATACACGATGTACGAAGTTTTAGCATTAAATAAAAGTTCCATTGGAATATGCTAAAATGCAATATTAGGCATGTTGTATTTATTTTTCTAATACTTATTAAATCTACTTTTAAACTTTCTGTCAGATTTGACTGTTTTAGCTGACATGAAAAAGTAACTGGGGACAAAAAATGACCTGTTTAATCCTTACTTTGCTACATAAACTGACAGTTACAAAGTAATGACCCTGTAAGCATAATGTCAGTCATGCATGTAACAGTGTTATGTTCGATAGTGTTGGGTTGATTTTCTGTTTTTCAATTCCTGAATGTGTCTCCATGAAGGTTATAAATTTCATCTCTCTTTGAAAAGCCATACATCACATTTTAGAACGAAGCTCTCCATTTTACCCTCCTTGTCTAATGGCAAACTGCACATCGCAGCACAAAAAAACACCCTTAGAAAGCAGCCACAGAAAATAAAGATCAATCACAGCCGCACAGATTGTATGTAAAAGGCTACACTTCACAGTGTGTGTGACAAGGATGAAGCATGGAGTGTATATGATTTAGTGGCTGCTCGGCGAGGAGGGATGTTGCTGATGCTGAGTCAATAAAAGCATCAAGTCGGAAAAATAAAATGAAAGAGGAGCTCATGCCTCCATCTCCCCTGCCTTCTGTCACACAGCCCAGACAGACATAACAAAGTTAATACAAATGAAAAGAGAAAAGAGTGAATGGAACAAAAGAAAAAAAAAAATAGCCCCCCAAAAAACCACTCTCAGATAATCTCATGACAGTCTACCTAGTAGTTGTTTTTTTTAAGTTTATTTTGTATACACTGAACTACCGGCCTTGGAGCTTGTATGGGTCAACAACAATTGTATTATTGATCCTTTGGGGAGAATAGATGTCCAAAACAAATCTGGAGAAATTGAAGCCTTGACTGAGGGGCAGCAACTAACGTTTCAACAAACAGTATGTCTTCCTCAGATCGATCATCAGATCATGACAGATGGAAATCTTGCCAGTCGTTATCAAAATATCTTGAGATATCTTTGGACAAAAATGATGGACAGATGGTGGTGTGGTGAGAAGTGTGCTCTTATTCTTTTTTTAGAGTATTCCTGAAGAAGTGTGGGGCCACAGGCAGACTGGGAATGACCAGCAACATGAGAAAAGCCAAAAAACAAAATAAACCTCACAAAACATAAGTGGGGTTCCAGAGGGTTCTGTCTTTACCAGCTGTAAACGTCTATAGTCCAAGTCCAAGTCAAGCTGCAAGACTTAAAGAACAAGTTCATGTCGACTGTTGAGTCTCAAGTCATTAAATACATGAATAAACTTGACTTGGTCTTGCCCTAAAACATTTCAGACTTGACCTGGGTTTGTCCTTAAATGCTCAAGACTTGGCTGGGATCTGTCCTTAAAGACTTGAGACTTGAATTGACCCTAAATTCTTGAGAGGACTTGTCCTGCCCTGAAAGACTATTAATTACAAAGACCAAACATACATTTTTTTTCATCTTAGGTCAGCTTTTTGCCTTCAAGTCTCACGTCAGGTCTTCAGCAATCATTTTTTTCAGTAAGCTGCTTCTCAAGGCGGATGCATCCATGTAGAGTCCTAAGTCCTCGTTTTAGAATTTTAGGCCTGACTAAAGTCCAAGTCTCAAGTCTACAGCGCTGGTTTAAAAGCTATGAATTTGAATTTTGGATGGATCATTACTAACACAATAATTACATTTTGTCAGTAGTGTGAGTTAAAACTAATGCTTGTGACACCAGTAGGTAGCCGGTCCTGATTTGGAAGCTTTCAGCATTTCTTCTGCAAATTACAGTGAAAGAGTTTATAATTCTTTACACATTTTTATTTTTTACTACCAAACAGAGAGCTTAAAACATCACTCAAGGCAAAGTTAATGGACCCTCTCATACTCAACACAGACATAAAAACCTCCATGTTCTCAGCTGGCAGTGAATCAGTCATGCTGGTAAAGTGATACAGTCTGACTACTTTGTCCTCTAAATGCATCGACCTGTAAAAAGAGACACTTTTAGTTCAGTTTAGGGATAAAATGCCTTAAAACTCTAAGTGTATTCTTTACAAGCCTTGGGAGATGGTGAAAGTGAAGTGAGAAGTTACGAGGGCTTTTCATGTCTCGGGGTATTTTGTTCTAATGTGCCACTTGTTTCAAAGCAGCTGCTGCTTTGGGCACTGAGCCTATTTTCCTCTTTTTGTCTCACTTTCTCTCATTCCCTCTTTGCTGTTAACTTCCTCCTCGCAGCCAGATAAAGAGGCCATATTTTTCCTCTCTAGCCACCGATCTGCCGCTTTATCGCGCCTCATAAAAGACGGGCGCTTTTGTCGCATTGCGAAACAACGTCTTGGTCGCACTCCTCTCTCCTTCACATTCTTGTCCAACATTTGTTGTAGAAATGTTTTGAAAGTAGAGGTCTTTTCTTGGCCTCTAGCGCTTTAAAGAATCCACTTTATGGTCCACACTTTTGTCCTCCTTTCCCTTTTTCATTTATCCTCCTTTCTTTCTCATGCCATTCCCCCCAGTCTTTCTCTTAAGTCTTTCTGTGTGTGTCTCATGCATTAGTAGCCTGCTGTAGCTGCTCCATATGCTGGTGGCTTACAAGCAGATAGCTGGAGACACTTCGCTAAGCTGAATGGAAAATAAACGGCTGCGTTTGCAGCCGAGACGCAGACACAGAAATCAATCACACACACTCGTCTGAACTCCACAGCTGTAGTGGGAGATGAGGTGTGAAAGTGTGTTTTGCGGGAGTGAGAGTAAGAGAGAGAGAGGAGAGTGTGTGTGTGTGTGTGTGTTTTTGTGTGTGAGACAGAGACGTTTGTCAGTTATCTTGTGAGCCAGCATCTGTGTTCGTTCAAACTCAATCAATGTTTGTGTGAGATGAGAGATTGTGTGAGGATGAAAACAAGTGTGTAGCAGCTGAAAGATCACTAAGAAGGCTAATGATCTCCTCTAAAGGTAAAGTGTGTTTTCTGCCAGAGTGGGACGAGCTGACTGGACTCTGTGAGTCATCGCTTTGATTCACCTTTTTTGTCAGATGACAAGGAAGAATACATCACTGCCAGAGCAAGACTATAAGCTGGCATCAAGGAGGTAAAGAGGAGACATCAGCAGAGAGTGGAGAGGAACCTCAACACCAACAGCACTAAAGATATATGGCAGGCAATTCAATATGTCATAGGTTACAAAAGCAGGAGCGCCCCATCATCTGTGAGGCCACGCTACCAGATGAGCTGAACACATTTTATGCTCGCTTTAAAACTCAGCTGTAAAGTCCACTCCACCTGCAGAGGACTGACCACCGTCAGTAACCACAGGGGATGTGAGAAAAATCCTGCTGAGAGTGAATATAAATAATGCTGCCGGTCCAGATAATATACCTGGCTATGTGCTAATAACAGGTGCTAGCTGATGTTATTACATACATTTTTAACATCTCACTCTCAGTAGACTGTTCCTTCCTGCCTCAAGACAGCCAACATCGTCCCTGTACCTAAAAAGTCTGCTGTGTCTAGTCTAAATGTCTACCGCCATGTGATTCTCACCCCCATCCCGATAAAGTGCTTCGAAAATATAGTTCTCCAGCACATTAGAGATAACATCTCTGCCAGCCTGGACCCTCACCAGTTTGCTTTCAGAACCAACAGATCCACAGAGGATGCCACATCCACTGCCCTTCACTCAGTCTTCACTCACCTGGAGAATAAGAACAGCTACATCAGGATGCTGTTTGTTGACTTCAGCTCAGTATTCAACACAACACAATGAAGCTGATTGGAAAACTAATCCTGGGCTTGAGTACAATACTCTGCAACTGGATATTGGACTTCCTCACAAGCAGACCCAAGAGAGTTCTGACTGGCAGTCGCACCTCCTCTACATTAGTGCTTAACACTAGAGCCCCCCAGGCATCAAGAGAACTTGTCTGTATTATAAATGACAACGAGGTTGCGGAGTGGTGCTTAGGGAACAATCTACTGCTCAACGTCAGCAAAACCAAGGAGCTGATCGTTGATTTTAGGAAGAGCGAGGGAAAGACACACATCCTGTCTCCATCAGTGGAGCTGAGGTGGAGTAGGTGAACAGTTACAGGTTCCTTGGAGTTACCATCACTAAGAACCTATCTTGGTCATCACTACTCTGGTTAAAAAAGCACAGAGAAGTGCTACTTCCTACAGAAACTAAGGAAGGCTAAATTCCAGAGCCAGATTCTGGTCAACTTTTACAGAGGAGCAATAGAAAGCATCCTGACTGGAAACATCACAAACTGACATGGTTCATCATGGTCCAGGATAGGAAGGCTCTACAGCAGGTGATTAAAACTGCCCAGAACATCATTGGTTCCCATCTTCAGAGCATCAGTGACATCAGTGAAGTGAGGTGTCTGCACAGAGCCCAAAGGATACTTAAAGACAACACCCACCCAGCCACAGTCTGTTCACCCTGCTGCCATCTGACAACAGATACAGAAGTGACCGCTGCCAAACCACCAGACTACAGAGCAGCTTCATTCCTCAGACTGTGAGACTCCTGAACTCATCCTCAACAACAACAAAAAATAGATGTAGCAGGACTCCAGGACTCTAACTGTAATGTACCTTGTACTTTTTTTCATCCACTCAACATGACAATGATTCATTAACCCCACTTCCTCTGCTCTTTTATTTGAGAAGAAAATAAACCATTGATGGAGAGTGTGCTCATTGTTGTGTACATGTTATTATCGCAGTTTGTATAGACATGTATAAGTGTGTTCATTCATACACTACTGTACTTGAAGCATCCCCAGTTCATGTCCACCTGGCGACCTGTTGTTCTCTCTCTCCTCTCTGTCATCCTCAAAATATCAAATATGATGGGTATTTTATAGACTGATGCCAGTATTTGGACACTCTATATTTTGAAATGTGACTGTTAAATCACAAGTCTCACCCCACCTGCTACATCACAGAGCGTCATTCCTCAGGAGAACACTCCCTCGAGATAATATAACTCTACCATTCAGGCCTGACTGCCTTCTTTTCCCTTCAAATGATTCCAGGCAGAACAAAGACAGAACTGACATGAGTTTAATGTAGATTTTTCACCTCTGTAATTATTAATTTGGTTGATACGGAATGTGTTAATACCTCCGCCAAGGAGGTTATGTTCCCGTGTCCATTTGTTGGTTGAATGGTTAGTTTGTCAGCAGGATTACACAAAAACTACTGAACAGATCTCCATGAACCTTGGATGGAGGATGGGTCTCAGTCTGGGATTTTTTTCTTAGTTTCTTTAAAATTGTGATATAGGGCAGTAAAAAAATCAGGTGTAGTTAGATTCTATCTATTCTATCTATCAGTGAGTACAAAAGATGACTGTTGGTCCTTGGTGGAGATATGCACTCTACTGAGTGTCATTCTTGTTTGAAGGTTAATAGATTGTATGTAAGGGATAATGTATAGTTCAGAGGTTGTTATGGAGAAATAAACCCCGACTCCGCTTCGCGTCGGGGTTCCATACAACCTGAAGGGGTTTATTTCTCCATAACAACTGACTAACTATACATTATCCCGCTTATTACATGGCCTTAAGAGTGAAATAAATAATAAATAATCACCCACAATGATTCAGCAGCGACAAGGATTGCTCGGTAAAGTTTTCACTTTCACTTTCACTCTCAAGGCTGGCCTGAGAGAGCAGCATTCAATAGAGCCGTGTAATAAATAATAAATAATCACCCACAATGATTCAGCAGTGACAGGGATTGCTCGGTAAAGTTTTCACGTTCACTTTCACTTTCAAGGCCGGCCTGAGAGAGGAGCTGGACAGCGGTGCTGTCTTGCTTATGTTGCTATATGTTGCCGGGGCGGATCAGAGCGCTGTCCCTAGCAACGGTCTGTTATACTTGACGATGGTCATTATACAGAAATAAGAGACTGTAGAACGCAGCGATGGACCAATCAGAGAGCAGCATTCAATAGAGCCGTGTAATAATGCATTGTAATGTATTGTATATTATTATGATAGATTCTTGCCACTTTTTCTTCAATGTCCTCTGCTAACTTGATTTAATAACCTATCTATTTACTCTCTGACCTTTTGTGGACACATCTACATTGTCAGTTAAAAATACACAGAGAGAATAATATTACAATAAATGGCTGTAACTTGCTTCGGAAAGGTCAAGGAAAGGTTTTTAAATAAAAAACACTAAACTTTCGCAGGTTTTGTCTGAGTTCACAGGAACAATATCAATACATTTTGACCAGCGCTTTTTAAAAATCCTGGTGAATTCATCCATTTTCAGGCAAAGCAAATCTAAAATTGGGACTTTAAATGAACCTGACTGACCTAATGTTCTCCTAAATCAAATAATGTGTGGCAGGTGTTAGTCACCCCAAATATTGTTCTAGGTCTTTCGGAGGATTTAACTATGTTCCACATCAGATGTTCTTCTAGGAAAACTCACCAGAAACAATTTATATATTTTTAGTGACTACTTTTAGGTCAGTAAATTAATAATTAAAAGACGGACTGAGGACCAGCTTTACTGCAACTTTTGAGGGCACATGCAACTTATTTATTGATGCAGCAGGCTGGAGTTGCAGTTTTTGTTTCATGTGTACGAGTGCTTGCAGGTTGTGCCAACAGTGGTCAGTTTTGCAGGGAAAATTCTCCGCCCCTAAAGACCAGGCATAAACTTAGTGCAAATGGGTATTATGGTTAGGTTGTAGTGGGGAAAGAAAATGTTTAGGATGATATCAATGAACACAGTGTCTGATTACTGTAACACAAACAAATAGTAGACGGAAAGTTTTTGCTGGACTCCCAATATTTGCATTATCATTAAAATCCTAAATATATTTGTATCTGTGTGTGCACACGGTTTGTATATGCATGTGTATGTGCACTCTACTTGTACAGTCTTACTGGTGGTGTGTGTGCAGATGCACTGTATTTGTGTGTGTATGTAAGCACATATGCTTGACTCTGTATGCGCGTATATGTGTGTGTGTATGTGTGCGTGTGTGCGTGAAAAATTTAAATAATATTCTGCCCACCAGTACCCAAATTTGTTGTTTATGTATCCACACATAAGCAGTGCATCCTTACAGCTGTGTTTATGTGAACCCATACAAATGTATATACATATGTGTGTGTGTTCTCATTGTGTGTGTGTGTGTGTGTGTGTGTGTGTGTGTGTGTGTGTGTGCGTGTGTGTGTTCTGTAATGTGTGTCTCACCCAGAGGGGGGCAGTGTGTGACCAGGATGTCTGTGTTGTCAGGGACCTGGTTCCACTTGTCGAGCAGAGCCTGACCCCGCGGCAGGTTGAAGCCCCAGCCATAGTACCAGGGCTGCCTGCAGACACACACACACACATAGACACACACAAAGAAAGAGAAAAACAGATGGTTTGTTTAACACAGTCACCATTAGAGGTACAGAATCATCTCGGCAGTAGTCGACATCAGATATCATACATCTCTTTCTTTCGTCTATCCTGGCTGTTATCCTTTACATTTATAATAAAGTGAGACTGGAGTACAGAACCTCAGAATTTTTCAGAACACACAACCTGCAACAGTCGCAACTACAGCGCAATGAAAAGTAGTCCAGACCACCACTTGGCAAGTTGTTAAAAAACTTTCCATGCCACATCAAAGAAGGGATGTAAAGGGTTCTTAGTTGTGTAATCTACCATGCCAACGAGCACTTCCCTATGATTGGATATCAAATGATGAGGCGTGGGATAGAGAGTAAAACACTGTTCAGAATCAAAACAATTAAAAAAGCATCCATATGAATGATGGATCATCCAAAATGACCTCATTCTAAAAGCGACTTTCCTGAAAAGTCTACAAAAACTCGACATCCTGCTCCTTTCAAGCTTAACTTGCACATTGCACTTACAGGCACCAACTTCAATTGGCCAAGGGCAAGACAAATCTTAATCGGTCAAAACACAAATCAGTCAAGCGCATTATCCAGAACACACCTGAAAGCATTATCTGAATTCTAATGTAAATTAATTATTTTACATTATTTTCTTCAGCAAGGAGAATAAAATACAACAACTGTTATTACAACATGGCTTCTACAAATGCACTGTGCAGGCTATATCAAACATTTCAAGCTTCAAAGCTCTAGGTTCAAGATGATTTGTTTGTCATTATACAACACATGGTTGCATAAGGAAATGAAAGTTAAAGGTAAATTCCTTTATGCTACACAAACATAAAAAATAGAGTTATTTATATACAAATATACATAAACAATAAAAAATTGTTTTGATTTTGCGTATGGGTGCATCAAAACAGCAGCAAAAAGATGGTGATGATAATATGGTTGGCATCTTCATAGTAAAGCCAACAAGTAAACACTGTCTAACCACTTTCACTGTGTTTGAGCACCAAGCATCACTGATTTAAACACAAATTCCACCTTTCCTCTTTCTGATGTAGTCCTGCACTGTGTTGGCCTGGAACACAGTCGTTGTGGTGGAGACAGGTCTCTGTAAAGATGTGGGCACAACAGTCTCTGATTTCCCGTTGTAGTCCTGTTTGTCCATTTCATTTTCCTGCAACAAGACCTTAGACAGGAGTAGCCTTAAATCCAAGCTGGATTAGCATGGCTCTTATCCTGACACCACGGAGTCAAGCAGGGCCGGTTTTTGCTATGGGCAGTGTGGGCGACTGCCCAGGGCGCAATCTATGCGCCCTCAAAAAAAAACAAAAAAACTCACCAGTTTTCTAGACTACCATTCATTTCCATGTCAAGTTAGTGGAGTGGGCGCTGGGGCGCCCTCATTGTCACGTCAACTTGCTGCTGAGAGTCATACAGGTTGTGTGTGTGTCAGAAGAGGCAAGGAGGAGGGGGGCGGGGGATAGACTGATGATCCCAGGCCACACAACACAAACTGCTTCCAACGGGCATCTACGTGAATTTGTTTACATCACGTGACTCCGGTTGTTTGACGGGCGAACGGACGGTGTTGGCAAAAGGTAATGATGTCGAGTCTTCATCTTCATCATGGATCAAAGTAAAAGACCAAAGAAGCCATCAGGTGCCCAGTTCAGAAAAAGAAGAAAAGAAGAAGAGGAGAAACGGGCAAAAGATAAAGGTATACAGATTTCTATGAGTGACAGTAGCTCTTGCTAATATGTTGCTGCTTAGCCACAGAAGACGACTGTATTTGGTTTTTAGTTTTGCTGAACTAGCAACTATTGAATTGAGGCATCACGTCATGCAACTCATGACATGATGCTGCTGCTGCTGCTTTGCCCAGGGCGTAAATCTAGCCAGGACTGCCCCTGGAGTCAAGTCAAGTTGGACAGTCGAAAGATGCCTTGGGTAGTGATCATCTCAAAGTCAGCTGCGCTTTCTTCTCCAATGCTGAAAGCAGCAAACATCTTGTAGCGCTGTAAGCTGTCTTCTGTTGCCTTCAAAACTCATAAAAGTGCCGATTGATGAATCTTATTAAAGTTGACGTATCATACTGACCCCTTTTGTCTTTTCTTAACAGGACTTAATTGTGCTGTTCAAACTGTAATTTGCTGCCTGGAGTGATTCATGAGGAAAAAACTGCAGGAAAACAAGACAGAGAGCAAAGGTCATTATTCCAACGTGACCTCTCACTCATCTCTTTTCACCCCACACAAACAACTGTCAGCCTTCTTCCTTTTAGTGTCTAAACATTAGGTTTGACCTATAAAATGTGAAGCTCCCAGGGAGCTTATGAAGAGCATCTAGTGGAGGGGAGGACAGAACAGATCCTAGGATATGGGGGGGCACTGAGCAGAAAGCTACATTAAACATCTCCTTGATCACAGTCACACCTCGGAACGCTCCACGACAGGAAGACGAGGGAAGAAAGAGGGAGAAATGAGAGGAGAAGAAGAGGAGAGCCTTGATGGCTGGGGCTCGTGTCCCTTTACTTTGATAGCAGACGCCTCGGCCGTGAGTGACGGAGAAGAAATTAACATGTCACTTACAATCTGTACTCCGATCCATCTTCCTCTCCAACATGCTGCTCGTGTGTGTGTGAGTGCAACCGTAGGCGACAACGTCCACTGCTGCCGCCTTTTTTAAAATTGCTGAGTGCAGTCACTCGAAACGCCAACTTTATCGCCATGGCCGCTACCCGACGCATCTGTGCTCAGTGGAACATCAGATGACGATTTTTTGGAATAAGTTCTGGAGTGTGTGTGTATGTGTGTGTGTGTGTGTGTGTGTGTGTGTGTGTGAGCGTGCATGTGTGTGTGTGTGTGACATGCTTGAGGACTTCAAAGACAGATGGGGAGACAGAAAGACAGGCCTGAAGATAGGAAGAAATACCTGTCACACACACACACTCTCGCCTTGTCTTTCTTTCTAATTAAGAAAGCTAAAAATGGTGACTCAGAGGTCACCAGCATAGGGAGGGGTGGTTAAGCGCATGTGGCAGTGCATCATGGGAAATAATAACGTCCTATTTCAGCTGGAGCGCACGCGATTAAAATTCCATCACTCTCTGAACATCAGAGACTAAACATTTCTGACGAATGATCTGGCGCAGCCCATGAACACAATTTCAATAATTTACACTGTGAATATTAAAACATTTAGACTGGCCTCAGCATATTAATAGGGCCTGTGGAATGTAATATTCATGTCCATCTTAACATGGACGTCTCAATTAAAATGAAATGAGCTCTGCTGTGCGATTGATGCTCCCAATTCCATCATTGTGAATGGAGGGATGAAGGGATGGCAAAAGAGGAGACGAGAGAGGTTTCCCCCAATAATGACCGACGGACAGTGATTCATCCTAACAGAGTGATAGATAAGCAAAGAGAAAGATTAATGAGGATGGAGGGAACAAGTGATGGGATGCTTGGATGGATGGAAGTCAACTTAAATGATCACATTGCACTTTGCATGTTTTATTAACTACAAATCATGTCCACTTTAAATTATTTGCAACCATTTTCCAAAGCACATTCAGTATTTAGATTGATTTCTTATCCTCCAGGGAGCCATTGTTTGATTTCATTTCAGTTCACTATGAATATTAACTTTGTCAACTTGAACACACTGACTGCAGTTTACTCTTCCTGCACTAAAGCAACAACAGCATCAGTTATTGAAGTATAAAGCCAGGAATTCTCTGTCTGTCTGTCTGTTGTTCCCATATCTCAAGAGCCATTTATGCTATCTACTTCACACTTGGCAGGGTTGTTGCTGAGGCCTGAAGTGCAGAGTTGACTTTGGTTCCATTTGGACAAATATATATATTATATACATATACTGACTGTCAACAGTAGAATGCTAGGTAACGTTAGCCTCAAGGGCTACAATGTTCACCATTTCTTGGCAGCACCTTCAGCTACTGTCTTGGACATTCGGCTGAAGAGAGGAGCGGAGTTGTCAACTGATCACCACCTGGTGGTGAGTTAGATCAGGTGGCGGGGAGGCTGCCGGACAGACCTGCAAAACCCAAACAAGGAGTGAGGGTGAACTGGGAACGTCTGGCGGAGGCCCCGGTCCGTCAGGTCTTCAACTCCCACCTCCGGAAGAACTTTTTGCTCAACCCGGGGGAGACTGGGGACATGGAATCTGAATGGACCATGTTCAGAGCCTCCATTGTAGAGGCTGGGGCAGCAACTGAAGGACCCGCTGGTGGACACCAGCAGTGAAGGAAGCCGTCAAGCGGAAGAAGGAGGCTTTTCGGGCTTGGCTGGCCCAGGGGTCTCCTGAAACAGCAGACTGGTACTGGGGGGCCAGGAGGGCTGCAGCTTCAGCAGTCACCGAAGCAAAAACACGGGTGTGGGAGGAGTTTGGTGAGGCTATGGAGAAGGACTTTCGGTCAGCCTCAAGGTAGTTCTGGCAAACCATCCGGCAACTCAGAAAAGGGAAGCGGGCCTCAGCCCAGGCTGTTTTCATTCGGGGAGGGGACCTGCTGAACCAGACTGGGGATATCGTCAGGCGATAGAAGGAACACTTTGAGGACCTCCTGAACCCGGCTAACAAGTCCTCTGAAACTGTGGCAGAGCCTGAAGACTCGGGGGAAGACTCGTCCATATCCCTGGCAGAGGTCACTGAGGTAGACAAAAAGCTCCCCAGTGGCAAGGCGCCAGGGGTGGATGAGATTCGCCTCGAGATGCTGAAGGCTATGGACATTATTGGGCTGTCATGGCTGACACGTCTTTTCAGTGTCGTGTGGAGGTCAGGAACGGTACTTCTGGAATGGCAGACCAGGGTGGTGGTCCCCATTTTCAAAAAGAGGGACCGGAGGGTGTGTTACAATTATCGGGGTATCACACTGCTCAGCCTCCCTGGGAACGTTTATTCCAGGGTGCTAGAAAGGAGGGTCCGTCCGATCGTCAAACCTCTGATTCAGGAGGAACAATGCGGATTCCGTCCTGCCCGCGGAACAGTGGATCAGCTCTTTACCCTTGCAGGCTTGCTGGGGGGGTCATGGGAGTTTGCCCATCCAGTCTTCATGTGTTTTGTAGACTTGGAGAAGGCCTACGACCAGGTCCCCCAGGGAGTACTGTGGGGGGTACTGAAGGAGTATAGGGTACCGGGGCCGTTGGTACGAACTATCAGGTCCTTGTACGACCAAAGTGAGAGTTGTGTCCGTAAACTCGGCACAAAGTTGAATACGTTTCCAGTGGGTGTTGGACTCTGCCAGGGCTGCCCCTTGTCTCTGATCCTGTTTGTGATATTCATGGACAGGATCTCAAGGCGCAGCCGTGGTGAGGAGAGTGTCCAGTAAGGGGAATTCAGAATTGCGTCTTTGTTTTTTGCCAATGACGTGGTTCTGATGGCTTCCTCAGCCCGTGACCTCCAGCTGAGTGTGACGCGGTCGGGATGAGGGTCAGCACCTCTAAGTCTGAGGCCATGGTTCTCTGCCGGAAAACGGTGGATTGCCCCCTCCGGTTGGGGAGTGAGCTCCTGACCCAAGCGAAGGAGTTTAAGTATCTTGGGGTCTTGTTCACCAGTGATGGGAGAATGGAGCATGAGGTGGACAGATGGCTTGGTGCAGCATCTGCAGTATTGCGGAGGTTGTACCGGGCAGTCGTGGTGAAGAGGGAGCTGAGCCGCAAGGCGAAGCTCTCGATTTATCTGTCCATCTATGTTCCAACCCTCACCTATGGCCACGAGCTGTGGGTAGTGACCGAAAGAACAAGATCGCAGATACAAGCAGCTGGGCTCAGCCTTAGGGATAGGGTGAGGAGCTCAGACATTCAGAGGGAGCTCGGAGTAGAGCCGCTGCTCCTTCGCGTCGAAAGGGGCCAGTTGAGGTGGTTCGGGCATCTGATCAGGATGCCTCCTGGGCGCCTCCCCATGTAGGTTTTCCAGGCACGTCCAACTGGGAGGAGACCCCGGGGCAGACCCAGAACCCGCTGGAGAGATTACGTATCTCATCTAGCCTGGGAATGCCTCGGGATCCTCCTGGAGGAGCTGGAAAGTGTCGCTGGGGAGAAGGAGGTCTGGAGCTCCCTACTGAGCCTGCTGCCACCGCGACCCGACCCCGGACAAAGCGGAAGATGATGAAGAAGAGAAGACCTTCAGCTACTCTGCCTCTCTCATTGGTTGTTGTGGTCCAGCTCAGAACGTACAGATGTATCTTCTAGATATTTAAATCCTAAATACCGAACATGTTTCTGTAGATCTTTATGCATCTGTAAATAATATGGCTGTCAAAGTTATGTGTTAATTTTGATTAATTAATTACAGAATAAATCAAGCGTTTAAAAAGGTCATGCCCCTTGGCCTTGCGTCTCTGAACACATTCCACAGCAGTTTTGTAAACATGATGGAGGCAGATAACTAAATGCTGCCGAGTACTGTATACTGAATGGAAAAGTCCCACTCCAGCCAGTGTTTCTCACTGTCAAATGGTTAAAAATGGTCACATGGAACTAAGCACAGATACAAATAGCATGGATATTAACAAGGATAGTGATAGCTGTTACTCAGACATAAGGTCTTCATGTGTATTAAGGAGCTGCAGAGTTTATACATGGTCAAACTGTGACCTGTACTGTACACTTACTGCCACTAGACAACCTCTCTGCTGAACGTTCTGTCTGCTCCAGTGACTAACAGCTGTCTGCTCTGTCTCCACTCACTCACTACAAACTGCTTTGTTCTTAAAGGAGCCACACCACTCTTATAACACCAGATGCCTAGTTTGGTGGAGGACATAAAAGTCCCAGATTCTACTGTGGTCCCTTCCATTTTAGCAACAGCTTAATTTTTACAAAGTACAAAATTAAGTTATTTGTCAAAAATTATAAAACATTGTCAGAATAGATCATAAAAACACCAAAACACACTGGAGTGGTACTTAAAAAAAAAAACGCCCAGAGCACTGTTTTGTGCAACTTATGCAACAAAGAAATTTCTAGCCATCAGAGTACTTCAATCTTAAAATAACATCTCCTTTAGAATGCCCATTTATTCACTGATTCACTCATCTACCAAAATCCATTTGCATTGAGATATTTATTATTAAAATGCTATATATATTTAAATGCTCAAATGTTGGCATATGTGACTAATTTAGATTAATTAAGTACAAAGCTTGTAATTAATTAGATTTTTTTTAATTGCTTGCCTGCCCTAGTAAATACCTTGCATTACCAGATCATCTGCGCCAAACATTGGTAGTAATCATGGACCCAGACCAGATTTCTCCTCTGATTGTCAGGAGGGCTGAATCAGGATTAAATTGGCCCTAAACTGCTGTAGTTTGAGCCCGTATTTACTCAAGTCGTCTTCTATGTCCGCAGCGAGCAGCTATGTCATGGCAGATATATTGCTCAGGAATGAAGGATGCACAGTGCCAGGTGTAATTTTGTTTGATTGAGCTTTTCTAAAAAGCTGCAAGCAGCAAATCCACACGCTCCCTTATAGAGCCATTTTGAACAGCACGTTTTGAACGGGCACTGCACTAGTGTATTTAAATGCTAAAACATCCTATGTTGATGTTTACCTGATCTGCAACCCTTTTTGGAACACCTGAAAAATGTGGATGGTTGGACAGCTGTGACAACAGAATGGAATAAACATAAGTGTTTCCCACAGACAGATTTGACTTGAGTGGGCAGCCCAGGTATGTTAACAAGGTATATAAACATTTTATACCTTTATTTTTTTTAATCCGTCAGAGAGACCGACGCCATCTGCCGTTGATCAAAATTGTACAAATTATTGCTGACGAAGAAAGCAGATAACGTTGCTCGTAGAGGGATAACAGAAAGGGGAGAGTAAGAGAAAGGAGAGAGAAAGAGAAAGGAGAGAGTAAGAGAAAGGAGAGAGTGAGAGAAAAGAAAGAGGAGAGGCAAGCCAGTTTGCCTGCATGAAGGTGGACAGTTAAAGCAACACTATGGAGGACTAATGTAGGCAAACTCTTAGCTATTCTGAAAAAGATAGTTGATTTTTGAGTCTTATACTCCCTCCGCCACAGGTACACAGCCATTCTGTGGGAAACGTACTGTATTGTTGACCTCCAACAGCTGGAGGGGGAATGTACTTTACATCATTACATAACATTACAGTGAGGAGAGGGAACAAGAAGAGAGAGAACCAGAGTCTCTGGTGAGTGTTAAATTTAGTGGGTGGTTGACCTGAATTTAAACACACAGACGCACTGTGTGCTAACTTCCTTCATCACTCTGACTCGCTCCTGGAAGTTATAGTGACAGGCAACCAAATTAAACCCTGAATATACATGTGAATGTCTCTGGTTCAAACATCGTTGGAAACATTTGTGATAATGTAAGTACACAACTTACAAAATTATACAACAAAGGTCTAGTCATTTTTTATACATCTGAATGCAGGAATGTTATACATTACAATATACATGTTTCAGAACAAGCAGGGACTATCTTTTACTCTTTATGGTGCTGCATTCAAAGATGTCCTGACATACTATACTTGTAAAGCTCAAACTGTGTTGTCAGAAAATTAAACTTAAAGGAAGAAAAGACAAAGCTGTCAAAAGAATAATGTGAAAAGGGCCATGTGATAATGTGAACCTGGTTTAACTCATAAAGTCGTTGACTGCAAACAATTTTGAGTTTTAGAGCATTCTTGAATGCAACATCACACGTTGCTTAACTGCATTCCTTGCAACAATAATATAACTGACCAAAACAAAGGATGATTATATGTTAACTATGATGCATTTGCTGTCTGCGACAAGTTTCAGAAAGTTGATTTTGATAATGTCCTGAAATGAAATGAAACTTGGAAGTTTGGAAATGAATAATGTATGACATTCTTTGGAAAATGATGTGAACTACTTGTAGTTGATGGGTTTTAACAATCAAAACCACTGGTATTGTCCTTGAGCACACACAAGCAATCTGTGATTGATCAGTGTTGCTTCTGAGTTCTGATCAAAACTTCTGAAAATATACTTTTTCAAATGAAAAGAAAAATCTTTTTAATTTGTTCTACAGGCTGTATATCATAAAAGTGTGATTACCTCAAGTTTGTCATTCAGTATAGCAAAGACAGTGATGATCCAGTCCATCACTTTGTCAGCCGAGGATTACAGTATCCTTTATGAAGCACCGCAGCTTGTTTTAATTTTGTGACATCAATCATTCTGTAAGAGAAGGCGTCCCTCTTTTTTCAAATGCTTTATATCTCTCTTTGCAGCAAAATCTCTTTATGGCATCCTGCGTGCCAGGAAAACAGCTCCATGCCGACTGTAGGCGCCTCCATCACAGTTGCTAAAAAGAGATTATCTCTGGTGAGGAAATGACCGTAGCGCCTTTCCGTGAGAGACCTTCTCCTATGTTTGCTGAGCAAACCTGAGACTAACTGAATGTAATTCCGTGGATAATATCCCTGCTCCAGAATTATGATGTTTTTATCAGGTGAGGGATTACAATGGTGCAAGTGATTTGTGTTAATTTAGAGGAGAAGAATCAGGCAAAGCTTGAAGCATATTAAATATTCTGTTAATGTGCTGGGCTGGTATTTGTTATGGGTTTTAAAAAAGGAGAAAACAGATGTTTGTGTTAGAGCGCTCAATCCCCAGGCACATCTTCAGGCGCCGCACGGGGAGAAAAACAACAGCGCTCAAACCATTACTTTCATTTCACACACACATCCATCCATCCACCCACCCACACACACACACACACACACACACACACACACACACACACACACACACACATACATATGCTCAGAGTTACTAGCTTCACCTCTCTTAAGGACAAGAGGGAAAGTCAAACTCAACTGTTAATCTAAAATGCATTTAAGGATTTAACACAAACAGGGCAATGCACAGCTCAAGTTTGCTTACATTTTTGAGCTAGAACATATCACTGTGTGTGTATCAGAGTGTGTGCGTGTCTCACTGGAGGAGACCCACTGATATCACCAGAGTAAGTCCATGAATCATTGAATGCCTCTGCCGAATGCTGGGAGCATCGATGCCTGCCTCCCTCTCTTCTCCCTTATTCTCTCTCTTCTTCATCTCTCCCCCTCATCACATCTCTGACCATTTCCCCTGCCCTCCTCCTGCTCCTCTTGACATATTACTCCATCTCTCTCACTTCCTGTCTTTCTCCCTTTTCATTTCTCCCCCTCACTGTCCTTGTTAGTGGGGCAAACGAACTGCTGCCATTAGAGCAGCCTGCTCTCTGAGAGGTTAACTTCCATGTTTGAGAGGGAATCTTTTAAGAAAACACATCAGCAGTGAAGGTATTCTGAGGTCCAGCAGGGAGGAAAAAGGTAGAGTTTTGAGACAAACCACAGTGAAGTAGGACTGGGTTAGTGCTGGGTTAGTTACTGCAGTACTTTTTGAATAGCGACAAAAGAACTACACATTTTAGAGGACCAGCAGCTGAAATCACATATTTCTTAAACCTGCATTCATTCGCATATCCTAAAGTTACTAACTAAACGTTAGTAACTTGTTACATTACTGCGTTATCTACTAAGAAAAGCAACGCATACTTTAAAGTTACCAAAAATTATGGTAAAAACCCTTGTGCAACTCGTTGGCATGTTGGCTATATTGTCCAGATGCCCTGTAGCCAACTATACTGTACCCAAGCTCCAGGAGGAGCGCCAGGCTCTGATGCCAGTTTTCGTAGTGGCCAAAACCGTGTAATTACATCGTCGCGTCCATCTTATGGACTGAAGTTGCTCCGTATACAGAGCTCTGATCGCCGCATACTACTGTAGATCAACCATGGACCTATAGCTAGTGGACACAGCCCTCGAATCAGAGCCCCATTCACCCTATGAAAGCTGCTCAGTGGTGCATGAAGCCAAAAAAGGCTCGACTTCCGGTCATGCTCTGTCCGGGGTTCTTCTGCATAGCTTCCACATTGTGCACCCGCTAGAGCGTGCGCACTACAGACTTCCACTCAGCGAGCCCGCTAACTTCCTGTTTAGCGCTTGAATGAGGATAAAATGATTTCATCGGGCAGTTCTTCTAGACTTTACAAATGTTATTGGACTGAATGGCTCAAATTATGACGGTAAAACGAGTCATTTTGCCGAGGTTGTGATGCAAAAAAAAAATTATCCACCGTTTTACTGCCCCTTCTTTCACAATGTTAGCTTATGGGGAAAAGTGTTTTTGGGCTGCAGGGCATCACGTGACACTGTAGTTACATGGTTCAGCTATTACGAACATTTCGTAGAAAAGTTTGACTTCTGGAACTGTTTCACTCATTCTCATTCAACATTCAATATATTTCTTGTTGCATTTAAAGAGAAGTGGTTTGTGTGATTTGTCTAAAAGTTTAGGAGTCAACCTGGTTTAATGGGGACACCTTGCTATGTTTTAAAAGGGTTCATAAGAGTTATACTGTGTATTCTATAAATGCATCCTTTGGAGGGTTTGACCAGACTCTGGCTATTAAATTGTCAGGCTCAGACCTGACTGACACCCCAGCAACTTTAAGTCTACACTCTTCCATCAGTTTGTAGCCGTCTTTACGGCCCACAATCGGTAACTCCGCAGTAATACTAAGCTGTACTAATAATAGGAATGACGGACGCAATATAACATTTACAGCTCTTTATGTTGCTAACAATCTGACAGTGAACTGGGCAGAGGCATACAGTATGAACTTGTAAACTATGAGTGCTTATATAGAAACAATAAAAGCACAAAAATGATGAAAATGTTTCCTTCACGTTTCACCGGGATGTTGTTCTTGTCCTTTTCACCCAAAAATTCTAAATAATGGGAATATTTCCATGAAGTAAATACTGTCCTCTCTGCCCTCTCGCTACACTGAATTAGCTAGCTATGCATGTGCACTGACACGACTGTAGGTTTACCTTTCGCTGGCATGCAGCCACTTGCTAAGCAGCAGGAGAGAAACAGACACAGAATCCAGTAATGGATTACTTGAATTGCAATTGGAGATTATTTCCTCTTATGCAGCACAGAACGTACAACCAAGTTGGTTGTCAGCTGTAGTCTTTGCGGTGTGTTCATGTGCAGCTTTTTGGCTGAGACAAAGACAGCATGAGGTGACAGGTAACAGCCAGGCTTCATCGCCACTAGTTCTTTGATGTCTGTTTGAGCCCTTAGCAAACAGTTGACTATCCAGCAGAGTAACTTAAGCTACATCTGGAGTGAAGTCCATCTCCTTTCAGCTCTGTTCATGAAAGAATGGTAAACAAATCCCATGGAAAGAGCAACCCCACAATGAATGTATCCGACTATCAGATAGTGTTCGTATCCAAGGCCAGGTATCTTTTATCCCTCTGTGCCATTGAGCTCCACTGTTGTCCAATAACTATTACACATCACACATCACTGAGTTGCACTGTTGCACTGGGTGACATGTTCCTTCATTATAATAAAAACAAATACACTGTAATTTGCGTTGACTCAATCATACATCATCTTGATGCACCAAATACTCCCTAGAGAACCCAATACACATCAATACACCACTAAAAATAGTCCCCAACAAATGCTTTATTTTCTCCTGTTTGAGTAAAGTTTTATAAAAACTACAGTGACAAGCTGCTTCAGGAAATTACTGAGCCTTCTGATAGTGTAACACATTGACGGTTTTAGTCTTTAGTCTGCAATTTGCTAAAACAAATTGAACAAATTCAGCCTTTTCCTTTAAATATAAAGTTTTGTAGAAAAATATATTCATATCCTCATGTAATTCTAGTAGAAATACTGAAACTCAGGTGTGGGGCACCGATTTCAAAACCTTTTAAACGAGATCCAGAGATTAGGAAAGGAAAGCTACAGCAAACACAGGCAGACACACACACAAACAGAGGGAGGAAAAAGAGGAGGCGAGGTGAGGAGGTGCTGTGGAAGGAAAAGGAAAAAGGAACGAGAGAGGATTACTGTAACAAGG
Source organism: Pagrus pagrus (assembly GCF_965226575.1). Taxonomy (NCBI): domain Eukaryota; kingdom Metazoa; phylum Chordata; class Actinopteri; order Spariformes; family Sparidae; genus Pagrus; species Pagrus pagrus. Next base: position 20,265,949 of record NC_140205.1, on the reverse strand, counting down.
TCCATCATAATGTGTAACACGGGCCTTGTGCTAATCACTACATGCACTGATTCAGTGAAAACATCGACCGTGATCACCTCAGTTAGATTTAATTAACTACTCATGACTTAACGGCCCTAATAACAGCCTGGGAGGCACGTTGGGGGAGTGGAGCGCGGCGGTCTGCATACACACACAAGCCATACACACACATTTGTGAAGTGATGTTTCTTCTGTGTGTGATGTGCATCACATAAGTATAGATGCTTATTTGCAAATCCACTCATGCCTATTTAATTGAGTACTTTCCCCACAGCTTTTTATCCAAACTGCCTGACATCCATGTCTTTACATCCTCTGACCTCTTTGCCCCCTCATTAGGATACCTGATTGGGGAATAATTTCAATTAAGGATGAACAGAGGCGAGGCTGCTCTTCCCCTGGGACTCCCCCACTCTGGCGGAGGTTGACTCTGAAGCCTCAGCAGGTGAGACTGCCTGCTGGTCTGCCTCAGAAGTCGACTCTGCCTCTGTTGTACACTCCTGAAGCACAGCCTAAGGCTGCTTCTTTCGCAATGGGTCTATTGTTTTCTCTTCTGTTACAACTGTTTCTGGCGCATTCGTGTACAACGTAAGGCTTCAGATAAAAATCACAAACGGGCTGCCTTGCCTGCAGGAAGTGGAAATGGGTTGTGGGTCAATAGGCGATTTTTTGCAGGTGTAACCACATCTAAAAAAACTGTGTAGACCCGCTAATATTGGTGGAAAATTAGTATAAGTGTCATATCATGTCCACATTACATGTTTGTGACCCATCTTTAATAGCAGGAGGTGGAGGGTATGGTGGTGGACTTACAGGCGAGAAGGCTGCCAAGCCAGTGATCACAGTTCATGACTGTGTTTCAACATTTGTAAGTGAGTGACGAGGGACCAAAGCCTTACAACATTTGCCATCTTGACTTGAGACCTCAGCAGAATTTCCAGCTATGTTTGTGACAACAAAAGAGGTGTTTTTAACAAGACTGCGTGACATCTCCTGCCTTGTTTGTGGTGACCAAACAGGTATTTTAATTGAATTGTCAAAACTTGAAATTGAAAATTTGACCGAAAGAGAAGTGAAAGTTCAACACATCTGTCCGTTTATTCTTGCACTTGGGTTGCCATCACACCAACCCATTGCTTTTGAGTTATTTTTTGTGTTGGGATCAGCTCTCTCAGAAGAATTGCTGCTCAGTTTTTTGAGAGCTCCTTCATCAAATACTTTACTTCCAAAACATTTTGTGATAAATGGTGAACTGTTTGACATGACTGTACCTGGCTAATGTGCAACAAATCAACCTAGCCAAGAAGGTCTACATTGGACAAATCTGCAAAAAACAGACATTTAATGACAATGATATATTAAGTCTAATGCAACATTTTTTAACTGTCGCCTTTTCATTAATCAGAGCCACATTTCCCTTTAACCAAGTGTTTTGATTGCTTAACTTTAGCAATAGTTTGGCCATAGTTTATATATATAACCCTAATCATCTTTTCCTAACCCTAGGTACTGCAAGTAAGCAGGTGAGTATGGCTTTGTTTATATAGAGGCTACATTTGGCTACTCGAGGCTACTTGCATGACAGACCCAAATCTGTGCAGATACATGAGAGAGAGAAGAAGAACTCAGTCAAAGTGCATACAGAGTAATGTAGGTACCAGGTTTTGACAAGGAAACAGAATCCCAACCCTAACCCGAACCCAATAGAGGATTGATCCATATACAAAGTAGCCTTACTACTTAGTCCCAATGATATTCCGAGTTAGGAAAGGTGACTCCAGCATTTGGTCTTCGAATTTACTGACAGCCAGAGGTAATCAGTATGGAAGAATTATCCTATCTTTATTCAAGAGGGTAGATTTTCAGTTTGAGAGCATGATTTCATTCTTTTCAGTAACACAGCTCCTTCTCGTGCTCAGATTTATTCTCCTGATGCTCACATTTTGTGCTCGCACTGAGATGTCTGCTGCTTTCTTTCAAAATGTGTGCTTGAACTCAAAAATCACATGCTTGTGCTCACAATTCTTCTTCTTGCACACAAAAATTTCACTCGCATTCAAATATGTCCTGTGCTTGCTCAGATCAGAAGTCCACGCACTCAGATCTAAAGTCTACACGCTCAAATCTAAAGTCTACGCGCTCAAATCTATTGTGCACGCACTCAGAACAAGCACCTCCTCTCAGGTTGAGGTATCTGCTCAGACTCAAGGCTGTCCCTCCCTGCGCTTAAAATATTGTGTTTCACCAGCCAATAGGGAGACAGCTAGAGTGAGGACCAATCAAATAACGGATGCCGCCTTGGGTGTGTTCCGGCTACATAAATATGCTGGCATCTTAAATAGGTGACGATTCAAATAGCTGGCTAATATGGTAAATTGGTGTATTTTGAGAGAAGCAGTTTTACAAACAGACCATATACCCGCCCCTACGGAGCGCTCAAAAAAGTGCAAAGGAACGCACCCAAGGCGGCATCCGTCATTTGATTGGTCCACACTCTAGCTGTCTCCGTATTGGCTGGTGAAACACAATATTTTTAAAAGTTCCTCTTTTCAGCTTCTCAGATTGGCTGTTTTGACAGCAGTGACTTGTGAAAGTGGTGTGTTTAATGTCCCCTTCGAGTGTACTTCGGTATTTTTATATTTCAGAGTCCTTTCTTGGCAATGTTGATGAGCCATATTGTTTGCCAAATAATTTTGTGGTCAAAGTCACTGCATTTAAGCTGTTGCTAATATGGAATAATGACATATGACTATAGCAGAATCTGGGAGTCATATGTCATCCTCCAAGAGTAGTGGCTATAAAACCAGCGTGGCTCCTTTAAGAAACAGGGCAGTGCGTAGTGTGTGAGTGGCCGAGCAAGAGGAGGAGAGATAGCTCCCGTGATGGTGTTCAGAGCAGATCGGTGTCGCGAACGGAAAGTTTAGCAGAGAAGTTTGCCCATGAATTAACACTGCAGCTCCTCAATACACAAGAAGAACTTGTTTGTGTGACAGCTATCACTATCCTTGCTAATATTCATGTTACTTGTCTATGCTAATGTCGATGCTATTGCTAATCCATGCTAGTGATGTTGATCATCCTTAGAAGGGCAGTCTGGTTGCAATGGTAATAAGTACATGTGACTATTAACTACATCCCCATTCTCTGTTTGAGAGAAATGTTGAACATTAGACTGGAAGAAAAACTGACTGGAGGTGAGCTTTAAAGAGCAGAGGCTCCAACGGCCTTGCTTTACTCCCGCCACCCCTTCCCCTCCCCCACAATGGGATTAGTGGCACTCTTCTCTGTAAATTTGACAGTTATAACTCAATAGACACAGTGGCACACGCGGACACATACAGGCGTATGCATAGAGGCAAAATGTGTTTGCATCTTCACTCACATAGCCCGTGGTGGTACATGGCAAGCATGCAAGAGTTAGCCTCAATCGGCCCACTCAGCACAGCAGGGTGCCGAGTTGGAGAGACACAGAGAGGGAACAAGTTGTTTTATATGTTGCTAAGAGATAGTTCTTCAATTCAATTATTTATTGTGAGTAAAAACCAATGCAGACACACGCTATTGGATTCCTGATTCACATACAGACTTTGATGTTTAATTTTGGGCCAGCAAACTTGCGAGTTGCCCCGCCATAGTGGGCTGCTCCTCACAGCAGGAATAAAGAGACACTAGAGAGAGGTCGAGAGTGATAGACACTGAATGAGAGGAGGGGAGGGTGAGAAACACAGAGAGGATGTGAGAGACAAACTTTGAATTTGATATGGCAAATAAGACAAGATGGAGAATAAGTGGCATAGTTATGTGCGGAGGTATGACGAGGGAGATGGACAAAAAAGAAAGGGAGATTATGGGTGAGTACAGGGAGGAGGGACAGATGGAGTGAGGATGGAGGGAGGGAGACAGCGCTGGAAGGCAGAGTTTATCTGACTCTGACAAAAAGGAGGATTAGAGATGTGACAGAGACTAGCCTTCAGCACCCTTCTCACTGTGTGTTTGTGTGTATATTGTGTTGTCCTAACACCGCCTCTCTCCATCGATCCTAACTCGTCACTTATTTTACTTTCCTCTGTTTTGGCTCGCACAAAATATTGTCTATATTGTTAACTGAAATGGTATTCTTCATATTTAATGTCAGCTGGGGAGAAACCTTTGATTTCCGTTTGATAATATTCAACATGCTGATTAGTGAAAAGGTTTTTCTTAGAAAATGGTCTATAAGCAAATTGGAAATCTAAAAATCCATGACAATGAGGCAAACTCTGATTTAGATCAGGTGATGTTACTGACAGCAATAAGCTGTTACGTGGACATTGTGTTCAATTAATTTTTGATTTAATGTTTTATCAATCTTCTTTTTTGTTTCTAAGTTGTTTCCACCAAGGGTGCAACAGTATATGTATTTGTCCTAAACCATTGGTATGGTGGGGGGACACACAAAACTGTTTTCTTCAGTGAGTGAAGCTGGCTCAGATGGAGATATGTGAAAATTAGTTCTTGATTTCATAAAAAGCAGATGACCAAACAATCTCCCCCCAAGGCCCCAATTGCGAGACAACAGGTGAGATCTACCATGGTGGCTTACAGTACCGGTGCCCTGTAAACTTCCCTGAAACTGTGATCAAACTAATCAAAACTGAAACTTTTCCCTCAATTATACCATCAAAACTCTGGAGAACTTGGAAAACTTCAATATCACAGACTTTGCATCTCCACCACAGAAACAGTCGAGGCGAGACTGGTCCACTGAAACGGACGAGGAATTCATCACCATTGAGGTCAGTGGACTCGAGTCAATAAACAAAAAACTGTCTATTCTGGAAGTACTCCATGCAGACATAAAAGATCTTTAAGCGAGTCTTGAGCATAGCCAATCACAAATCAAAACACTACAGATGGAAAACGAAGACCTAAAACTTCCAGTCAACACATCTCGGCGCGGCTCAACACCATCTCCACCCAAAAACAAAAAATGACTGCTTAGCTCATGTTGACACAAAACACACTTGACTGTGGACACTGACACCTGTCTTTCATCAGCTTCTAATTCATTGCAGACCTGCTTTTTATGGTTTTTGGTTGACTGTTGACCATCCTGACCAGTTTTCTATCAGCAGTAGGTGATATTTGTGTTTTCTTCCTGATCGTGGCAGTGAAACGACTGTACCATGCACTTTATACTTACAAATAGTTGTTTGTACAGTTGATCTTGGGGCCTGTAACTGCTTTGAAATTGTTCCAAGTGACTTTCCTGACTTCTTCAAATCAATAATGTGCTCTTTCAGATCAATGCAGAGCTCATTGTAGTGTTTGTGTCTAATGGATGTATCAAACAAGCCCTATTAAAATGTGCCCAGAAAAGTCGCCAGCTGTTAACAATCATAATCACACAGAACAAGTTAAGAGGCCATGCTACAAAGAACATTTGATTTACTCCACTTTCTATAATCACCCAAAGTGATTGTTCAAGTTGCTGTATGTATATTTTTGACCCAGCAGTTGTATATACACGTCACTTACCCATCAAAATGGCTATTTAGAGATCTGTCTGCACATATAGTATGTCTGTCTGTCTGTTTATACGTCCTTCTGCTGCCAATAAGTCTAACTTAAAACACCATCTGTTAAAAAAAAATATAGGGATATATATGTGTATGTATTCATACGGCAGCATAACAAGAAGCAATTATAACTAGTTAGCACAATCACATATATGAACACACTTGAGGATATTCTTTGTATGTATGCCAATATGTGTGTGCTTGTACTGAGATATGTGTATGTGTGAATGCGATAGTGTACATGCTGTATATGTGCGAGCATGCTTGTGTGAGTGTGTGTGTGTGTGTGTATGTACATGCATATATCTGTGCTCGAGTGTTGCCAATTTCAACACTAGCAACCTTATAAAGCATTTGAAGACGCATCATTTGAACGAGCATGACAAAAATGCTCTCCCCAAACTTTATGAGACAGTGAGGGAACACATTTCATGTAGGCCGAAAGACATGCAGGCAATCAACTTTACAACTGACATTTGTATCTCCAGCATGTGCCCCATGTCTTTGCTGCACACTTGGTGGACACAGTATCACTGTTTGTTTATTGTATGTTTATTTATTCCTAGATTTCTTTATTTGCTCTTTTTTCGGTTATGACTGACTATCAAAATAGATAATAAAACAATGTTGTATTGTAATCATTCTCTGCAAGATTTTACCTGAGCCAGGCCATACAACAATGATAGCAATCAGATCACATTCATACAGGCTTAGCAGTACATACAGCTCATAACACGCACTGGTATCGGATCGGTACTCGGTATTGGCCGATACCCAAAGCCCAGGTATTGGAGTCGGTATTGGGAAGGAAATAATGGTATCGGATCATCTCTACTGCAAAGACTATGCTATAACCACTTCGAACATAATGATGGATCTGGTAGATATCTAGCAAACCAACTCAAACACAACAAAGAAAAATCAATCATATCCACAATTAAAGACTCAGCAGGGATTATCACCCAGGACCCCCAAACCATAAATAATATTTTCAAAGAGTATTACTGTAAATTATCTAAAAGTGACAAAGAAAAAAACTCATCAGAAATAGATACATTTTGGGGCAAAATAAGACCACCTACACTCAACAAACATCAGGCTGACACTTCAGACACCCTACTAACATCAACAGAATATGAACAAGCGCTCAAACAATAAAGCCTCTGTACTTGACGATTTCCCATCTAAATTCTATTAACACTTCTGGTCAACACTTTTACCTAAAGATACTCATATGACGTCAAAAGATCAAAATCCATCACATAACATAAATACAGCAATGATCTCACTACTACTTAAGTCAAATAAAGACCCAACCGTCTGCACAAGCTATTGCCCCTATCACTAATCAACACCGACATCAAAATCATCAGCAAAGTATTGTCGACTTGAATTTAATCTATAATTGAATCTCTCATTCTTCCACATCAAAAAGGATTAATTAATTGCAGATATTCCTCAAATAATACATGCTGACTCTTCAATCTGATGAACACCCTCCGTAACAAAACCAATACAGATATCTGATCATTAGATACAGAAAAAGCATTTGAAAGAGTAAACTGGACATTTCCCATGAAAACCCTAAAAAAAATTGGGATCAGGAAATCATACATTCAATGGACGAAAATTCTCTATAGCACACCCATGGCAACGGTCACTACAAATGGATTAAGCTCACAAAACTTTGCACATGGTAGAGGAACCAGACAAGGATGTCTGCTTTTCACCACAACTTATAACGCCTTATTCACTGAGCCATTAGCTGCAACAATATGTCAAAATAACAGCCTCACTGGCATATCAACAAACAACATAACACACAAACTCAAGCTCTAAGCAGATGACATATTATTATTCCTTCCAGTGAAGTCCACACTCAGTGAAGTCGTCAAAGTCATCAGTGCCTACGCTGACCTTTCTTACTACTCACTAAACTGTAATCAATCAACAATTCTGACTTTGTGTCAGCATAACTGAAATATAAAACCTCACACTGCACACTGACAAACATATTTGCACTAGACAGTAAAAACAAGGGTAACAACTCGTGCATCCCTGTTTGATCATAGTGAAGGGTTTTTTAAACCATAGATGTAATCGTGACAAAAGTTAGTGAAAAAAACCCAGCTCTAAATAAAATGTCAACCTAATTCACACGTTTCATATCATTTTCGCCAACTTGCAACATCACAATAATCAGACTGCATGCATGGTACACATAGTGTTAAAGATGTTTACCAGTACACACATTCTCACCCCTGGATTTTTATACATTCGGAAATCTGCATCGAAAGTGGCGGTGTAAAAGATACGTACGAGTACGCAATGGCATGATGCACATTCCATGATCCCCATCACTGTACATACTAGGAGACCTGAGCCCACTCGACACATAATCAAATCACACCATCTCTATTGGTCGCTCAAACTATCGCCAAGAAAACAATTCTGCTCAACTGGAAAAACAGAAAACAACTTATTATCCCACAGTGGTTAAATCTCTTAACAGAATCCACAACACAGGAAACAACACTCAGCCCCACAAAAAAAGCAAAAAAACAATTGCAACAGTTCAGTGAAAAATATTCAAAGCTTCTCAAATCTCTTGAGTTGCCGTTGAGTTAATGCCACAACAAACTTTTAATAACATTCATGTACATTTACATACATAAACTCATATGGGATTATAGATTTGCATACACTATTACAAACACATACACACACTTAAAAGCAAGACATAAAACAGACAAGACACCAACACAAATACACACCTCTATATATTGTTTACCCCTATTATTTTTACTTTTACTTTACTTTTACTAAAAGGTCTTTTCGCTTTCACTTCGCTATTATCACCACTGCCACAAAACATCATAATCAATACATTTGAATCTTCTCCCAAGTTAATTCCACACAGCTACTTCCCTTCAACAGCCATTACCTTACATCTTCTCTATGTATATCTACAGTTTATCTCCATATCTTAAAATCCTTTATGTTGTTAGCCCCTATCTCTATGTCTTATTAGTCCCTTTCTGTATGTAATTTCTGTGTCTTTGTTGTTGCAAATACAATGAAATAAAAAAAGAAGATGCAATGCATTCAGTTTCAGGTAAAACTGAAAGTGGGGGCATCCTTAATGATAAATGGACTGCTTTTAAATAGCGATTACAAAATGTAAATGTCCCAAATTACTCAAAACACCTAAATGCACCATGCACAAGTGTTTTAAAACACTCTTTGCTCAAATCGCATTGCAACTTTGACAAAAAATAAAGGTGACTTAATGTGTCAGGAGTTGAATGAGGTGGAAAGCAGAGAGAGTATAGAGCGGGTTGTGTTAAATATGAGGTGCACTGCTCCTTTAATGTGCCCTTCCTGTAGCCTTGGTTCCACCTGTGTGGCGGTGACTGTGTCTTCACCCCCACACCTCTCTGCAGAGAGGCAGATTGGAGACATGTTGGCCCTCAGCATGACTTATGTAACTCACAGCAGGTCTCAGGCATCACACACACAGACACACACACACCCACAGATGCAAACACACACACATGGTCAGTTCTGGTTTAGCAACATAATCTGCAGAAAACGTGGGTATTATGTGCTTCTTTCACCTTAAGTACCTCTTTGTGTGTTTATGTGTGTGTGTGTGTGTGTGTGTGTGTGTGTGTGTGTGTGTGTGTGTGTCTGTGAGAGAGAGAGATAGATAGAGAGGTGTCATTGCGTAATTGCAGGTAAGCAGAGAGTGCAGTGGGGTCTCAGCTGAAAGTAGTGGAAGGATTACAAGATTGCCAGAGCTCTGATCTAGACACAGTCTTCTCTCCACTGATACAGTAGCAACACGTACATGCACAAACGGATACACACACACACACACACACACACACACCCTGACACACTCAGTTGAGGGCCCAGTTGGGTTTCGTTTGCTTGTGAGTGTCCAAGCATCCTGTGAATCCTGGACAAGGACACTGTGGCATCACAGAGCCCATCTGTGGGACACTGAGTGGGGACATCTGTCCATTTGACACACACACACACACACACACACACACACACACACACACACAGTCTCTCTCTCTGTCTGTCCCTCTTTCTCTCTCTCTCTCTCTCTCTCTCACACACACACACACACACACACACACACACACAGAAAGAGAGAAAGAGAGCGAGATTCATCAAAGAAACAGTGAGAGGACACAGAGAAATGCTATACAGGAGTGTTTCCCTGGTCTGACTGAGTGTGTGTGTGAGGCCTGGAGTGTGTGCTCTGCACTAGCCTGTCTGCTCGCAGCTGTGCTCATTCACAGCTTTCACACTCATCAGCACCACGACACACACACACACACACACACACACACACACACACACACACATAACTGATGATGTAGAGATTCCCTGAGTGTGTTGATTGCTCATTACTATTTCCCTGTTTATGTGTCTCACTTGCACATAGTTGTGTGTGTGTGCGTGTGTTTGCATGAGTTTGTGCATCTGTGTGTCTGTGTGTAGTACGGTAGGTGCACTGTAGATTCTCCTAAATCTACTTTTAAATAAACAACATACACATGTATTAAACTTAACTTCACGGTTCTAACAAAAACATATTGGATATTTATTTTTTTACTATTCTGATGATTAAATTGATATGTCCTTTAATGTATAAAAGATGAACACAATCTTTCTGTGAAAAGGACAGGTGTATGATGGTCCTCTAAAAACAAGAGCAAATTGTAGTGTAACAGATGATTTGGCTGCTCACCAACACCGTCAGCCAATGCAGCAGCACCGACACACAGCTGATGAAGGCACTTTAAAGCTAGCAGTGCCCGATAGCCGCAATTTTCCTTAAAAGTTGTATTTAGATTCAGTGTTATGATGTCTGATGTCCACTGTGAATAAAAATCCATAAATTTGCTTAGACATCATCACATTGGAAGTTTTCTTAGTACAGTTATCTGTACATTCATTGGAGCGCTGCAAACAGGAACTGCTAATGATTATTCAATGTACTTGTATTGTTGCCAAAATGTAAACAAATATAGGCTTAAACTAGAACTTTTGGTTGTATGTCTCCACAAACCAGACAAGTTGTAGTTTACATCCATGTCTGTCCAGACTTATTTAGTATATGTAGTGAAACCTTGAAGGAATTTAATAAAAAGTTCCCACTATATTGACAAGTTTGATACTAGTGAATAATTTCCAGTGAGAAACATGCTGTTTTCACTAAGAGACATTTTTTTTCATAGAGGTAATCAAATCAAATCAATTTTATTTATATAGCCCAAAATCACAATCACATTGCCTCGGTCGGCTATACAATCTGTACAGTGAACGACATCCTCTGTCCTTAGACCCTCGATTAGAGTGAGGAAAAACTTGCCATGTTGAGAAAAAAATTAGTAGTTAGATAGAGAGCTTCATCACATGATGCAACAACAATCTCCTGAAGTTCAATATCAGCAAAATCAGTGAGCCTGTTGTGGACTACAGTGCTTTAAGTATGGATGTTGTAGCAAATAAAACGCAAATTGTGAAACATGGATCCCTCAAACACACGTTCAACCCATCAGCACAGAAGATCTCTACAATCAGGTGTACACCAAAGATTAGTGTCACCAATTCAGTATCTGGCCAAATGTGAAATATGATCACAATCTTCAACACCATAACTCAGGAACAGAACAGCTTCTGTTCCTGAGTTATGGTGTTGAATAATGGCCAAAAAAGTGTTTATGCAGAACTGTATGATGTCTCACTGAAGTTGACCTATGACCTTTTGGATACAAAATGTCATCTTTTCATCATTAGACATTTGTGAGAAACTTTGTCATAACTAGCGAATGATTTTTCTATATTTGAATTATAGCTAAAAATGTGTTTTGTGAAGTCTCTGTGACCTTTGACTAATCAGTTCATCCTTGAGTCCAAGTGGGCAGCTGTGGAAAATTGTGAAGAAATGCTCTCAGGGCGTTCCTTTATGAGAATGGGACAGATGGATGGATGAGCCGAGGGACAACCCTAAAAACATCATGCCTCCAGCCATGGTTGTCACTGGCTTGTCACCACAAATGTTTTGTTCCTGGCACTTCAACCCGTTATTATTGCAAGACCGTCATTTTCAGTTAATGATAATGGTGCTGTTTCAGATTATATTTTGTGGGAATCTTTTAAAATGAATGAGGTGGGTTGTGTACTTCATGTTTTTTTTTTTTAATTTTCAGTTAACACAAACTACACGTCTTTGTCAAGTTAAAATAGTTTTCTCTATTAAAGTCCATATAATAATCGTGTCTCTCGTTATCTGTACAAAATATCGATGTGTAGATTAATTGAGCATGACCATATTTTGTGTTTGTAATACATGTTCTATATTTGTGTTGAGCTTGTGTAGACTGAGCAGGTGGATCTTGAACATGCCCCTCTGCCTCAAAGTTCCTTGATCAACACACTGCTAGCTCATCAAAGTGTTCAAGAAGAAAGGAAGCTCTGCAGGGAGGAAAATTAGACTAATATTAACCCAATGGCTGGAGTATGTTTTGCTATTAGTAGAAAATAGTATGGAACTAAAACAATTGTAAAAAATATGGAACTAGTTAATATAGTCAAAACAATCACATCTGTGAATGTGCCCAATGAGTTTGAAATTGTGAATTGATGTTGCTGACAAAAAGCAACTCCTGTGCTTCTTTCAGAACAAATATTTTCAGTCTGCAGCCACCTCACAAATCAAAGAAAACTGAAACCTGTTGTATTGGTACACCATAATATACACCAAAGGATGTTTTGTTGTTATCCAGTGTTGTATGTTTGATGTTGCATCATGGCAGTTTACAACTGGTGATGTTGGACCATGTTGCGGCATTATGTTTCCATTTGAAGAAATGATTCATTATATGTATGACTGCAACTAACAATTGTTTGATATAGACTGCCCTGTCAATCAGTTTTTCTATTATTCAATTAGTGGGCTTTAAGAAACAATGACTGATTTTTTCTGACCATTTTCTAGCATTTAATAGACCAAGGTGAAAACTAAAGTGCCTCTTTTGTCCCGACCAACAGTCCACACCCCAAAGACAGTTTACTAAAGAAACCTGAAAATATTCACATTTAAGAAACTGTAACCAAAGAATACTAGCTTTTATTTAACAAAACAAAAAACAATTGACTCAAAAACAATGGCCTTAACATTTTTACTTTTCACTAACCGAATACAATTTTGTGAAACCTGTGGACAAAATACATTTAGAGTCAACGTTTCCATTTTTTGAGTGTACGTCTATTTTCAAAATGAAGTCTCCATCTGGGGAAATCTTAATTAATATATAATTTACTATTTCAGAGATCACACAGTTATACTGTAACTTCTAGCTGTAATGCATCAGATGATGATATAGAGCAATTCCTGGATTCTGTTGATTTGCCTAAAATCAGTGAATCTGCTCAAAGTGGTTGAGACAGACTTGTACATAAATAATCACTTTGCATCTTTTATGGAGCTGAAAGATTCCTTTCGTTATTTACAAGTCAGACATTTTGTTAGGAATAATTAAAAAAAGTTTGAAAGCTTACCCAAGGAACACTCTTTTAATGCTTTACTGTGGCAACAACCATGATTCAGAACATCTTATATACATTTCTTTTTTTATTGTTTTCACAAAATGGTTGTTGTATAATCTCAATAAATCAAATCTGCCTGGCAGGCAGATCTTTGATCTCAGATGTTTCGTTCCCTATAGTGCTGTGGAGGGAGGGGATGAAGAAGATCCACCAAGGTTCAATTAATACTAGGTTGCAATTGATCCAGTTTAAAGCTATGCATAGATTACACCATTCTAAAGAAAAAAACAAGCAGAATGTATCCAAATGTTTCTGATACTTGTGATGGATGCAATATAGCAAAAGGTAATCTAGGTCATACTTTCTGGTCTTGTGATTGTCCCTTTTTGGTTGGATGTCTTTGGTTGGTTTGTAAAATGTATGATTTAAATACTGAATCTGATGCATTAATTGCCTTGTTTGTTTGTTCCGAAGCCTGTCTCTCACTGCCCCATAGTCTGTTCAGCAGACTTTTATGTTTGGGATGTTAGTGGCCGAGACAATAATTCTAAAGAAGTGGAAGGCTACCAGTGCTCCTTGTTTTCTAGTTGGGTTAGGGAATTTGTCTCAGGGATATATCTTGAAAGGCTCCGTGGCAACACACATGAATTTTGTGAAAAATTTGAAAGTATCTGGGGCCCAATTATTAGACATTTTAATTCTCCCTGATCTTAGTGGAAGTCCCTGCTATATCATATAACAGGGACTCTGGTGTATTTATCTCTGTCTAGTCTGGCTTTCCAAAGTTGTCCAAAGTCTTTTTTTGTTTTTTGTTTTCTGAATGTAGGGTATGTGAATGTAGTTGGTTTATAGTTATCATTTTTTGTCTGTATGATGAAAATTAAATAAATAAAAATAAATAAAAATAATAATAATAATAATAACAATAATAATGATAATAATAATAATCATCATCATCATCATCATCATAAAAGATGCTCACAGACGCATCGGGGCCACCCGGATAATATCAAACTTGTTCAATATCAAAAACCCTCTGTTGATCACGTTTCCCCTCTCATCCAGACTTGTTTAACCTCAGCTTTTTTCCCCACTGGAACATGTTACTACAGCAAGTTGTTGCAACACCCTAATCACGGCAGTCACATGAGAGGGATCATGCGTGAGCCCGACTTCAATCTGCAGAGCCATGAAGCCAGAGCACTAAAGCCGAGCCCCCGCTGCTGCAGAGAGTGGTGTTCACTGTTTATTGGAAATTTAATAAGATGGACTGTGTTGCATATCCAAATTGCACCAGATTCCTCAGCAACAAACCCGCCAAGTGTGAGATGGGATGAACGGTTCTTGAGATATGCAAAGAACAGACAGACAAAGATTCCTTGCTGGAAGTGATAACCCAAACCATGAAAATAAGACATTGTCTCTGTTTCTCTTTAAAATCTGCACCTCCATCACACCAACTTTCTGTCGTTAGCCCAGCCTGTCCATCCATCTATACTGTACATCTTCATCCATCCATCCCCAAGGCTGTAAAATCTGCTTGTTTGCTGAAATGCTGAAATATCACACCTCAAGGGCTGCAGTCAATTACACACACACACGCACACACATACACCTGGAAGATCTCAGCTTTCTTGATGTGTCCCGCTTTAATAAGAGAAAGTCTGCTGTCGTAGGTGAATGGAGGCTCGGTAGAGAAGAAGAAAAAGAAAAAGGAGAGGAATGCTTTTGGGATAACGAACTCTGGATAGGCAGACAAACAAAAACGCAGAGAAAGAAATGGAGGGAAAGATAGATGGGGAAAAAATAAAATGAAAGAACGTACAACACTACCAAACAAAGACATGAGGAGTGAGAGCTATTAAGACAGACACAGAGAGGGGAACGCGGGATAGTGCAGAACAAGCAGAGGGAAGGAATCAGACACAGGATTAGTGACAGATGAACAGTCGAGTCCCCTGGTCCTGCTCCCTCCTTCTCTCCATCTCCAGCCGCTTTTGCTCTCTAATCAGGTCTGATGTCAGGAGAGCCTAAACT
Source organism: Pagrus pagrus (assembly GCF_965226575.1). Lineage (NCBI taxonomy): Eukaryota > Metazoa > Chordata > Actinopteri > Spariformes > Sparidae > Pagrus > Pagrus pagrus. The sequence continues at coordinate 20,250,764 of NC_140205.1, read as the reverse complement.
GATTCCAGCCCTCCAGGGAAGGAGGGTTTCATGTCACACACCCTCAGTCAGAGGAGTTGGTCCTACGGGGGAGTGTGATCAGACTGCTTGTTGATTTAGTATTGAACTGTAGACAGTGACAGAGCTGTCACACAAACACGGAATCAAATATTCAGAAACAATATTCAAGTTTTTGTGTGCAGCACCACATCAGACAGGAGATTCTGGCTGGATCACGCTAAACCCCAACCCTAGGGTTTGTCTTATTTTTTTATTGTTTTATTGTTTGGTTTTATCTCGAACAACAACAACAAATAGCCATCAAAATGAAATGTCAAAAATCAGAACAAAAAAAAAGGGTTTGTCTGTTTGGTAAGGGGACTGTCATTGTCATGGTGACAATTATAAACACGTTGTGATGATTCAGAAAAGTTCTTGGTCATGGTTTAAAGAAACAAATGGCAATCTCCAGTATCAAAGTCTTTAACTGCTGCTGCACTAGTTAAAAAAAAACTGATTGACAACATGCAATGGTGTTTAACAGATGAGAGAAGCTGCATTCGGGGGGCACCAAATCCTAATCTGAGCTAGGGCCCCAAAAAGTGTACAACACTCTGTGTTGCACTGGAATTTTAACTATGAGCAGGATGCTCACTTCTACTTTCTCTGACTGTGTGGAAATCTGATGTTGTCATAGATGACAAAGAAAGGCATTAAAACATGAGTCTGAGGCTGCAGGTGAAACATACTCATGTCTGCTGATACAGGGGTTTAGTGTGGTGCTGAACTGAAAAAAAACATAGGTGAATTCAACTGATGAAGTCCTAAATCTAGTAGGCCTATAGCCCTATCACATCATCCGATCACATCAAAGTCAAATCAACTATATAGTGGTTTATTTCTATGGTTTCAGCGCGCACATTTCCTGGATGGCAAAGCGTCGTCATGAGAGAATAGAGAATCAGTCAGAGCTGATCATTCTTGGCTCTGACCCAGTTAGTTTATTCACCGATACAAAGTTTGTAGCTTTGATTGTTGAAATCTGTGTGTCAAGGATGCGACTTTGTTGCAGCAGAAAGTATCATGTCAAGATGATTGAGACATGCACACTGCGCAGATGGTCGGTGACTTGCTGATTTTTTTTTTTTTTTCTGTTTTGATAGTGAGTTTCCTTTTATCATTATTTCAATACAGATTTGTTGTCCATAACGTTGCATTATCAGGGATAAAATATGGACGCATGAATAGTGATTTCATCACTGTGCTCCCAATGCTGACACAGAAGACTGTATTCGAACCGCTGTCATGAAAAATGTCTGTTTGAGTCATAAATCTTTGCCTTCATTGCTGATTTCCTCCTTCCACAGTCTCCAGCTCATCTTATGCATCTTGTAAGTAGATGAAGCTCTGCCAGAGCACCATTTCCATTTCACAGTACAATACAGAGCCATAAACAAAACCGCATGAATCACTGTAAACAATACCAGCGACATGACAAACGCCACATAGAAACGCTCTTAACACGCGCCACATGACTCGCCGCCGTCCCTCTCTGCCGACAAGAGTTACTGTCAGGAAACAAGACATTAACAAGCACAGGCCGTAGAAAAACGCTTTGTGACGCTCCCCAGAGCAGGCAGTTCTAGACAATCCTCTCCACCCCCAACCCCACCCCCCTACACACACACATACACCACTCAACAACACCCCCAATCTGCTGGGCTCGGCAGCGGGAGGGAACTGGGATGTGACAAATCAGCCGGGACCCTGGCAGTCAACTTCATGCCCGGCGATAATGAGCTCCCGCCGGAGTCGACTCTCACAGGAAGGGAACTGCAACGTGGAAAAACGTTAACGACGCGCTAATCGGCCAAGACGGAGTGTGTAAAGAATTTTAAAAAGAGCTGAAATTTTTAAGTTATCTTCTCAGGGAGGAGTGTGTGAAAATGGGGGGGGGAGGGTGGAGGCGGGGGGAGGGAATGATCTGAAGACAGACAGATGGGCAGACAAACAGAACCAGGAAGAGGGGATGAGCGCGGAAGTCTCTGCGGAGGCTCGGAGTGTGTGCTGGATGTGCAGGGGATGAGGACGGGCTGGATCAGAGCACATGGTTTCGGCGCTTGCATAAGCCTCCCTCGGTGCGGCAGGTGGAGGATGCAGCGTAAGTGTGTGAGAGTGTGTGTGCTTACAGAGCAGGTGGGTGAGTTGCTGTGTCATTTGGAGATGCCTGGAGCTGCACAGGCGACATAGGAGGCCTAATTCAAGCCTGTGTGTGGGGACTGGGGGTGGTAGGATGAGGTGTGTGCATTGGAACAGCGCTACTACAACTGAATACTGTCAATGGATATTTATACGAATACATACTTTGATGATTTTAGGTACAAACGACAGGTCTCACAAATACAAGACGTTCAGCTGCTCAAAACCAACTTTAAACTAATTTCAACTTGGTGTAGACTCTCCTCTAAAACCAACAAACCAACAAGTCCTCCAAATTTAATGACAAAGTACTGGAATTTTAACTTACGAGCAGGATGCTCACTTCTACTTTCTCTGACTGTGTGGAAACCTGAAGAAAGGCATTATAACATGAGTCTGAGGCTGCAGGTAAAACATACTCATGTCTGCTGATACAGGGGTTTAGTGTGGTGCTGAACTGAAAAAGGAATAGGTGAATTTTTATATTGAATAGCCAAATCCTATTCAACTGATAAAATCCTAAATCTAGTAGGCCTATAGCCCTATCACGTCACAAAAAAAGTTAAATAAACTATATAGTGGTTTATTTCTATGGTTTCAGCGCGCACATTTCCTGGATGGCAAAGCATCGTCAAGAGTGAATACAGAATCAGTCAGAGCTGATCATTCTTGGCTCTGACCCAGTTAGTTTATTCACCAATAAAAAGTTTGTAGCTTTGATTGTTGAAATCTGTGTGTCAAGGATGCGACTTTGTTGCAGCGGAAAGTATCATGTCAAGATGACTGGGACATGCACACTGTGCAGAAGGTGGGACCGCACCAGCAGGTGTGCTCTGTTGCACCTGTAACTACACCAACCTGTTATGTCACAGGGTCCTGGAGTACACCTGCTACACCGCTCACTTTCCCTGAAGCTAACTAAGCCTCATATTATGTTACATTAAGCAATATTATATGAGAGGATGTGCTTTACTGTCATTATTGGCACAACAGTGATATGGCAGAGGTCAGTAAGCATCACCGAAGTCGATTGCAATAGTGCCAACAGTTACCAACTAAATAAAAGATGTTATTGAAATTAGCTCTCAAAGTAAAAAAGTAGCTAGTGCTATCTCTGCAAATACATAGGATCTGACTAATAATTGTCAGGAGACTACAGTGTAATGAAACCCAGTTTGCTAGCAGTAGGCCGACCATTGCTAATGCTTTATAGAGATAGTAGGTTTTTCCAAACGGAATAAAAAACACACATGTAAAGACAAAAATGCTTAACTAGCTCAGTCTTGTTATAACCAGCGTTAGTCAAGTTCCATGCTTCACATTGCTGTGCTGCAGTTTCAGATGCTTCAGTAATTGACTTGTTGTATTTTTGTGGTTGAAAGCGTTTCACTGCTTGCAAAAATTTGCAACAGAAAACAGCTTGTTTGACAGAGACGAACTGACTAAGACATCCTCCACCACGTGACCCGCCAGACTTGCCCATGTACACGTCGTCATAAGACAGCCTATCTAGGACCAAAAACATATCCCATCCTGGTAACGCAGAACCGCTACATTAGGCTACTTAACATAGTAACTGTAATATTATTACTGTTTTTGAAATTGTAATCCCTTACACTACTCCTTACTGGGGAAAGTAATATTACTAATGCGTTACCGACCAATACTGGTTACAAGTAAGATATCAGCTGAAAGAGACAATTTTCCTATGGACAGATTTAGCGACTGCATCCGCAAACCACACATATTTTTAAGCTAGTAGCACCATGTCATGGAAACAAAACCTTTAAATACTGGCCATAGATTTTAACTAGAACTAGAATGCAAAGATGACACCCATTCAGTGCAATAAGAATTGCTTGCCAGGTGCCAAAAAGGTTTTCTAGCTTCCGTAATGCACATTTTACTGAATCTGATGCATTAATTGATCTTCCCTGGAGTAAAAAAAGAGCTTACCAAGATATAATTGCTATGTAAACCCATTATTGGTTGTGACTGTAAATGCACTTCATATGTCATAAGTGATAACAAACAGCACTTGTGCATTATTAAATACTAAAAATCTTGCATAATAAAATGCAGCACATTGCAGATTGAGAGACTGCTTTTCCATCAGCTGAGTGGATTTAACTGTAGTTTGGCTGTTAAAATAGTGTTTAAATCACACTATAATAAAATACTGTTGTTGGTTTGCTTTGCTTTCACACCAAAAGCAGAATGTAAGTCCCACCTGTTCAGGCAGCCTCGGTCCAGTTGTTTAGTCTGTTTGATAGCCAGAGTTTGATTGACAGCTTCCACGGCAGAGCTCATTTGAACCGAACTTAAACAGGTTAAATGTGACAGCAGCCTTTACCTGCCCTGGTGCTTCAGGGTCACAGGGCAACTAAAAACTGGAAACATCAGTGATGTAATATATTGACTGATTGATGACTGTCAAGAGATAAGCCTGTAGTCTACAGCCTTCAAGTGCTTTACAGGTGGATGATGGCTGTCTGAGGTGTTGATCCTGAGACTCACTGGGATGTGGAAGATTTCTTGCTATTTTAAATTATGTTTTAAACAGTAATATTACTTTGGGGCAACACTGGCCCAAATCTCAAATCAGACAAGTCTGACGACAACATTTGAATTTGAGTCTGGTTTTGACTGGACGAAGAAACACTGACAAATTGTGTGGTCTAATAAAGAGAAAACATTCTTTATAAACTATATTTTTCACAATATTATTGTTTGTGCATTATTTGTGCTGCAGGTGCAGCTAGTTTCCCATCTATTCCAATCAGGCACTTGTTTGGGGTTTGTGTGGGAGCAGGGAAAGGAGCTCAATTTTACTGCAAACAAAAGTGTGAGAGAGCATTTTGTGTGATGCATACGGACCGGTGGATTGTTTCCCAGAGCACCGCTGCTGCCGCTGATCGATTTTTTAACAATATCGACAGTGATAATGACAATTTGTGCTCCACTGCTGTTCACAAATACAACCCTATTTATGTTTCCTAGCTTTTCTCTAAACCTAATTTCTTTCCCTTGGCTTGTCCCTCGGGTTGTGCACTCAGCAGATTTCGCTGTAATACAAACAGATCCAACGCCTCTTCACCTGTTTTCTCTAACTTTCTGCCTTCAAACAAGTCTCCATGAAATGTCACAGGAAGGAGGAGGAAGGAATTCTTCCTCACCTTGTCTTGTTGTGTCTGGACTGCAGCATATGACATTTCAAACAACTGCCAAGACCCCCCCTCCTCCATCATCATTCCTTATTGTTACTGCAGACATAATGAAGGGCCGTTTAACTTTCATTTAGAAACGCTGGGGGAAGCACATTTGTCCCTCCCTGTTCTAAATAATGACCAATTACCATGGAGTGTGAGGTGGGCTTCAGCACAGCGGATGAGACGTTTCAGACAGCAGAAAAGCTGTCATGGGTGGGCACTGGGGGTTGGACAGGGGGGTTTAGGCCCCTAATTGGAGGCAGATTTCACACTGATATTTCTGATGATGCTGCAGCATGAGGGATGGAGAAAGAGAGAAAAAAGAGGGGTAAGGAAGGGAAATATGGAGAGGGGAGGGGAATATGAGGGCTACAGCAAGAAAAACAGAGGGACAGGCAGACAGTGGGAGGTGGGGAAAGTGGAATGAGAGATGATAAAGAGAGCGAGAGAGGGAGGATGACATGAAGAGGGGTGGAGAGAGAGAAAGGGAAAAGAAAGAAAGAACAGGCCCCGCTGCTGGTTGTCTTGCAGGGATAATATTCCACCAAAGTCTAATTCTGTCCATAAAAGCTGTTGGACTTCTTTTTTTTTTCTTTCCTCATGCAACCTGCCCCCCCTCTTCCTTTCAGAGTGATAGTTGCCTTGGCAACCATGGCAAATCTTCCTTTTCTCAAACAGATGTCCCATTTAGTTGGAAATTAGAATGTGTAAAAAACCCACGAGACGCAAATTATTTCAAAGTTCTCCGGTGGAGAGAAGGAAACGAGGGGCGGGGGAGAGGAGAAGAAAGGAACAGATAGACAATGGAAAAAAAGGGGAGGGGGCCCCCCCTCCTCTCCTCTCGTCTTCCCTCTTTTGCGTCCTGTGCTCTTCAACGTGTGAATCGTGGAGATTAGCAAGATCATCCGAAGCTGGTGGCTTGTTCAGGGAAGTGGAGGAGGTGTCGTGGGTGGCTGGGTGGTTTGGTGGGCAGTGGGGTGGAAGGAGGGGTGGCAGGGTGGCTCCCTCTCCTGCATCCAGGATGGGGTGGGGGCAAGTGGCAAGAACTGTAAACCCGGTGCCAGCATGGCAGAAGGGACACACTGCGGTGTGGAGCACTGAGCTGCCCTCGAGGGGGATTGAAACTGTCTTGTGGACCCTGCACACTGCAAAAAATAGAGAGAGCTGAGCCTTTGTCATCTAAACGTTCCTTGTTTTCAGTGCAAATAATCCTGTGCAAGGATATATGCACCTCAACAAGTTATTTAATGTTGTATGAAGTCAGAATTAAAGAATTAATAATAATTCTTGTTGAACAACTTGATTCAACTTCTTGCCATTTGGGTGAATTCATTGCTCTTGTTTCATATGCAAATTAGTTCTTGGAAAAAATATCAATCTGAAGAGATTTTTTGATCAGATTTAAAGGAAAAATCCACCCAAAAACACTTTAAGTGCTTCGATAATAAAGAAACTGGCTGGCACAAGTGATTAACTGGCAGAATGGAAACAACACAACGTTCTTCTGAGACGTTTCCAGCAGAGCCACACCAGAAACACTAGAGCGTTGACATTCAGCTATCAACAGGGAGAAATCCATCATAGAAGACACACACAGACAAAATGCACCACAGTCTCAGTAGGCTCAAATATGCAATACAGCCTGAAGATATGCTGGATCTATCTCAAGACCACGTGAGCTTTCAGCTTGGGAAGGATATACATTTTTGGGAAAGATACAGACTGTAATTAGCTGTCTTTAATGGGGATTTTGAAGCAATAGTTATGCAGAACAGAGTAATCTGCAACATGATGAATATGAACAAGCAATAACTCCAAAACCTATTAAATTACTGCAAGCAAAGGTCATTGCCGTATCCATAGCTGTTGAACAAAAGACACATATTCCTTTTTCAAAGGAATAATAATGAAAATGCTTCATTTCAGTTCAATCAGTTGTTTGGCAGAAGGCTGAGGTTACTTTGACCAACATGGTGTCCTGGTGCAGGTTTGAAAACTAGTCTTATGTGTTTTAGTGTGAGTTTTTATTATCATAGACTACTAACTTAACTTAAACTTGTTGCCCCCAGACTGGGGGAAAAAGAATGCCCTAAGATCTTAGATCGCTTGACTTTATGTGCAAGGTGGGCCATGTTTTTAATCTCCTACAGTAACCTTTTCCAATGTTATACCATCACTACTAATGGACTTGTGAAAGGTTTCATGGTCAGTACATTTCTGAACGTATAATGATACCAAAATATTTTCACAGCCCATAGGCAGAGCTGGATCAACCCACTAGGGGGCAAAAATGACACAGGGGCCCCAGTTGAGCAGCCCCACATAAACATGTTCCATTGAGAAATTTTGCTCAAAGACTTAGAAACCAAGCAGGACCTTCATACTTGAACACTTGACCCAAGTTTTCTGTGAGTCAATTAGTTTCTCTAATTATGTAATTAAAAATGTCCGGCTGAGTAAGCATAATATAAGCTGATTATTAAATATATTACAAATTCAAGAATCTACAAATATGACATAGGGCTATATTACAGGACAAGATAAAATTAGCTATCTCAAAAACCTTAATTTTCAGTTACTACTACACTTCAGTGGTGCACATTACCAAAGTGCAGCAAAATAACTGCCACACAGACAACCTGGAGTCTTTGGACCTCTTCCTCATTTTTCCTGGCAATTTTTTTTAACTTCCTTAAACCGACACAATCACGCCTACTCCAGTTCTCACTGGATTTGTCACTCTCCTATGTATAAACAAGTGCAAAATGTGAACGCTTTGAGGAGAGACTCCAACAGCGTGCACAGTTATCCCCAAATTTAAATGATTATGGTGGCCCTTTCTATCATGGCTGTTTTTCACTCGACCCTTAAGTACAGCCCAAATGTAACACTTCATCATGGTTGAACGATGGTTGGCCAAGCATACCTTAACCTTAAAGTACAAGACTAGAGATAACTAGCTGTTAGAGCAAAGTGAGTGTAAAGTTTAATGGTCAATAGCATATACATATTCATATATAAACATGTTTTACTTTTAAGCCAACAAGTCAAAAGAAGCAGGAAGCTAATCGGCAAATAAAGGAACCTCAGTAGGAAGGTTGAAGGATGTTGGACATGACCTGCTGAATGAGAAGGGATGTCAAATCTCAAGTCTCGCTTAAGCTTGCCACAGTAGTCGGTGTTAACTGTGTACCGATTACATTACTTGGCCATACTTCATTGGTCGATGGACACTACAGTTACAAACTGAAAGTGTCTGCTCTACAGCAGCAGGAGCAGAGCCACAGCACAGAGCAGCTGGAGTAACAGTAAGGCAAGTTGACCGACCAGATGATGGCAGAGGATTTGTTGTCGAAGTGAAAAGAAAAAGCGCCTATTGGTAATATGTCGGATTTAAACCCAATGCTGACAGGGAGAACCTAACAACATTAATGAATAAAAGGAGTTGGCTACTTCACTGAGAAGTTGGAGGTGTGCATCCTGTTGCCTGCAGCTCTTCACTTAAAAGCTAACTGAGGCTGCTACCTGTTCCATTTCTCCCACAAACTGTATCAAACTACTCCCTCAAACTGTTCAGCTGTCAACAAATGCAGAAAATGATTTGTGTCATGTCTTGTAGACTCATTTTGGATGAACCATACTGGTAAGTGCTAAACTCACTGAACACACTGCATTTCCTGTGGCTAGCATAATTCAAATTTCAAATCAGTTTTGAATAGGTTTTTATCAGCTGTAATTTCATACAGCGCTCTAGAGACAGTGAGGGTCTTTTCTTGTAATCAGTAATACCAGTGTCGCTGCGATTACCAGTGGGAAAGTTCCATCACCGAGCCAGGCTTTAGGCCAATAGGCATCCTGGTAAACATAGGACCCAAATCAACAGTTATACAATAACCTGTATACAGAACAAAAGAGTAAATTGCAGCAATTCACCACAAAGTAACACCTAGAATTCTAATTAAATATTTCTGACATTGTCAAAGTGTGCAGTGATGCGATTGTCAGGATTCTCTACAAAAAAAAGCAGTGAGTGATTTCACTACATCAACATGTTTATCTAGCTTGAAAGGCTCATTGTAATGCAAGTGGATCAATCTGAGTTAATCTGCCTTGTTTCACAGTGAACACATTTGTTTGTGCAAAAATTGCTGCAATAAATGGAGCCGTATTTAGAGGAAGCAGAATCATCTCATTTGCTGGTTTCAAGCGTGTGAAGAGAAAGACAGAAACGGAGCGGATATGACTTCCAAGCGTGGACACTTTTTGCAGCGTCCATGGCATCCTGACTCCCCCAACTCTGTGGTCAAACACCAAACATAACCGCTCGCTGATGAACTGGCAAGATGGAAAGGAGAAGAGGTAGGGCACGTGTGTGTGTCCGTGCCGGTGTGTGTCAGTGAGTGTAGAGTGTGTAGAGGAAAGCAGAGAGAGAGACTGAGGCGAGGAGGAACATAAGGACAGAATCACTTTAATTCTGTTTTTTTCCTCCACAATGCCACATGCCTTGGGGAAGGAAGGCATGTGTGAAATGGAGGAAAATGCCCTGTAGCCTGCCATAATACACAAGCACATAGAAATGCTGACACACACACACACACACACACACACACACACACACACACATCCACGCATGTTGAAGTCCTGCCCCTGGAGGCCATTTAACAGGTAATTTAAAGAGAAATCCCTCCAGGGAAATGACACAGTAAATGTCCTCTCGTCTGCTCTTCCTCCCTTCATAACTGTTTATTCAGCTACAGGGCTGCAGACTAGCAGCACTTACTGAAATTGGAGATGAGTAGGGAGGAAAAAGAGGGGGGGCCGGGGGGATGAGAGGGTGGGAAAGTGACAAGTGTTAAAGTAGGCCAATTCTTTTTTCTTCCTTCCTCAACCAACCCCCTTAAGTACCCGTTTATTAATGTTCAGTGTTCGTAGGCTACTTTATTTGGGTCCGGTGGGAATGTAAGGGCTACAGGGATGTAGATGGGAGATGGAGGAATGAAAGGGTAGAGGAGGGGAAGAGAGAGAGGAGAGGACAGGGCCCAGGAGGGATTGAGAGTCTCAGAGTGAATCGGATGTTAATTTAGTGTGGGCTCTGGTGAGGAGGCCCAGAAAAGCATGAACTCCCAACTGTACGTCTTCCTGTCTTTTTACATCTTTAAAGCAGCACACCGGTGCTGCTGCATGTTATAGCTCATTGACCACAAACCGTGCATACATGACATTACTGCCGACAGTATTCAAAAGCACATGTTTTTAGATTGATTTTCTTCCTTACAGGCAGCCACTGGTTTCAGTTCATTTCAGTGGACTATTGAAATCAAACTGGAAAAACTTAAAACTTGTAAGAGGTATCCATCACACTGAGCAGTTTGGCAGGTAAAATATCACCTCCATACCTAAACAATCATTATCCGTGCTTTACAAAATATATATATATATATATATAGCATATATATATATATCTCTCTATATATATATATGATCTTTTCTGATCTATGGTCAACATTTGGTTGAGTTCTGATGAAAAAGTTTGACAAAAACAAAAAATGTAACTTAAGATAGCCTCAGTCTACTTGGCTGAGCTTACGCAATTATCATACTGTAGGGGTGTTTAACCCTGGAGAACATTTTTGTTAACAGTTATGTGTCAGTGTATGGTTAATTTGCATATACACAGACACAAACTCCCCCTTCACTAGCTCGTAGTCTGAGGTTAAAAAAAATGAAGAGGGCTAAATCAAGCTTGGTGAGGGAAAGTTTTCTTCAGAAAGTCAACATGTAAATTGTGTAATGCTACTCTTCAGTTTAGCCACTTGGTGTGCCAAATCATTGAGACGGATATGCTAGTCAGAGCTAGAGTTATTTTGCCTCGCTTTGTCGTTCTGCCTCTGAAACAGCAACAGAGGTAGTAACAGGGCAGTATCAACATCTGTGTAAAAAGAGTGAGCCCGCATGCAAGCAGTACTGGACAGGGGTGTGATGTGTTGATAACAGGTTATGTGTGGAATTAGCAGCTAGGAGCTAACTCAAGGAGAAGAACAGCACCCGAAAATGCAAACAACATGGTCCAGAAGCTCCTTACCCTCCTAGAACAACATCAACTGTTGTATAACAGGGACTGTAAATGATTGTTATTGCCATGTAATTCCCTTGTAATGTAATGCCATGTAATACCGCGGGGCAGCTGTAGCTCAGGAGGTAGAGCGGGTCATCCAGTAATCAGAAGGTCGCTGGCTCAAATCTCCGGCTCCCCCAGCTGCATGTTGAAGTATCCTTGAGCAGGATACTGAGCCACAAATTGCTCCTGATGAGCAGGTTGGCACCTTGCATGGCAGCCTCTGCCATCAGTGTATGAATGTGTGTGTGAATGGGTGAATGTGACAAGTGTTGTAAAGCGCTTTGAGCGGTCAGGAGACTGGAACAGCGCTATAGAAATGCAAATCCATTTACCATTGTTGTTGTTTAGTAATCTCTGCCTGATGCTTATGTTATACAGCACGGACCCAGACTGTGGTGTGTAGCATGTTACGTCGTCACAATGGCATTATTGCATACTGCATGGCATCAGCTTTTTTGCAGCCATTTCTCACACCTTGGAAGTCAGACTGTCCTTGAACACACCAACAGGAAATGTTTTTCAAATTGGTCCCTGTTTGAAACCACATTACCACATGATGACAGTGTGGAACAAATGCCACTAAATGTTGACTCTGATGGATTAGCTATCTTCCTCTAAGCTTCTGCAAGTTGATTTTCATAGCATCCTGAGATGAAGTGAGACCAATGGCTGCCGGGAAGGAAGAAAATCAGTCTTAAAAAATGGGATTCTTTCTAAAATGGTTGGCAGTAATGTAAAACTCAACACAATTTTGTAGTTAATGGGGTAAAACATGCAACAGCACCGGTAAAGTCCTTTAGGAAGTTGGATTTGTCACTCACTCGTTCTTTTACTCCTCAAACTCAAACTTCACATCACTCAAACGTCTCTGTCTCTGAAGTGTTTCCTCATCAGAGGGAGAACAAAGAAAACTCCAGCAGCTCAGGGAAGAGAAAAAAAAGGTCAAATTACCTTCATGCCATCTCCACCATCATTAGACTCATTATCATTAAAGAAAAAGCTTTACACACCAGTGCTGCATTTTACCTCTCCTTTTCCACCCCCCCCCACTCTCCCCGCCTCTCTTCTTTACTTTCAGCGAGGCCGTGAAAACAAGCAAGTTAATTAAAGTCGGTGAGAGTCCCTTCTATTTCTCACTCAACAGCGAGGACAAGCCATCAAACAGATCGCAGGTAGTCCATTTCTGTCAAATGAGAGAGTTGAGGAAGAGGAGATGGAGGAAGACGAGACGGGGGGGACAGGGAAGAGGAGGAGGCCTCTCTTCATCTCTTTAGTTTTTGATGAGCTTTCTTAATTGGGCCACTATAGAAGGAGAAGTGAATCCTCAATAATTAAAAAATCTAATTAAGGAGTCTTTTGCATCTCCGTCCTTAATTATTCCATGCGGAGCAGTGGGGAGCGATACATTTCTGCCGTTTTCATTTAAAGAAGAAAAAAGGGTCTTTCGCTTTCTCTCCCCTGTCGCTCCGTGCAAATCCCCCATCAACAAACAGACTACTTTGTCTCTCTCATGCCTGTCTGTTTGTCTGCGTCTGTGAACACGCCGTCCATCTCTCCTGCCTGTCTTACATTCTTCAGAGATCATCATCATAAACATTTAAAGAGATTTAACCCATTAGTACCAACGCACATTTTCCATCCCTCTCCTCATCTGCCCCCTGCCTGTCCTCTCTTGCTGCATCTATCCGTCTCTGACTCAACCTTCCTGCCGAGTTCAACAGCAAAAATATGGAAAGTACTTGAAAACAACTCTCAACCAATGAGAGTTTCTCCCTTACATCTCGACCCTCCAAAACATCCCCTTAGGATTTGGAATCAAGTCTCTAACCATATTAGTTTCAAAGTTATTAGGGCTGCCCCCTAAAATTCAATTATTTGAAGCATCTGTCAGAGACCCTCGAGCCAAATAGTCTCTTGTCAAGGTTTTACATGGCTGCTGTCACCTGGAAAATAGGCTACATTTTTAAACCATAACGCTCGTGTTGTTCTGTGTTTTTCCCAAGAAAGAAACCAACAATGGTTTCTGCTGACAAGTATAGTGTATTAAAGACTGTAATATATTCCTCTGTGCCATAGAGCTCCATTGTTCCTTCATTTCCATCAACACACAAACTGTATTTCGTTTTGTCTCAGTTGTCTCATACAACGTCATGCTGCCACAAATACATGTACTCTAACTCAGACTAAGAACGATTTGAGCGCTGTGTGAAAAAAAACACAGCCACATCATATATCTGAATGAGCCTAGTCCGGCCAAGCAGCCAGAATGCAAGAACGATCCAGCACGAAAGACATCATCAAGTCATTGCCACTGCAAAGACTCTTCAGAGCAGGCCATCCTCATCAGAGTCAAAAGTCCGTTTAGGATGGAAGCTACAGGTGGATGGTTGGGTTAACAGACAGGACACATTCAGGAGACCGCTGTCCATGTCAACAATGATGTCTTTTATCTTACCAATGAAGTAAAGTTACATTACATAACGTTAGTTACACAACATAGCTACGTATGTAACTGAAGTAATATAGTAACATACTGGATTTTAACCCAAACCATAATGTTTTCCTAAAACTAACCAAGTAGTTTCCTTGCTTCAACGTAGCTAGCAACTGCAAGTGTATGACAAAGGTCCAGTAGCCTGCCCTGAAACTGGTTTGCTGCAACAGTCATGTTGTTTTGGGAATGTTTTGTGGAGTCAGTGGCAATCGACCTATTCAGTCGTCTTTATGGTGTCTGGTGTCTGACAAGCCTTCAAACTCAAACTGAACTTCCTGTATCATAATTTATGTTGCACCGGTACATGAAGCAACACACTCCCATATATAGGGCTGATTTCAGTCTAAACAACCAAGGCCCAGGACCCAACAGGTCTCAAGCCTCAGCCTCAGACAGGTTTGATGACAGGGAATACAGCACTGAGGCTACATCCGGAGGTCTGGACGTGTTAAGGACAGCAGAGGGAAAACCAGAAAATATTTTCTCTATAAAATATGATCCAGTTTAGTGGATAAAGTTATGAAGTTGTGTTTTTGTACAATGCTCTGTGAGGCAAGGCCCCTCAAACACTCTGCTGCTCTGGCAGCATCCCTTGGTTTTATACATCCATGGCAGTGTCATAAAATTAAGAGAGCATGTACTGGACACAATATCTCGAAAATACCATTAAGGTTACCTACAAAATGACTTCTCGCCACTTTGGGGCCTGATATTAGTGTATGGGTGAGATATAGAGCAAGACATACAAACAGAAGTACTTGAACATTGATTTTGACTTCATTGGAACTACAAGTATTTTAGTTAAAATTCTGCTTATGGGTTGTTTTATCAAACTGCTTGAATTTTTTTCAAGAGTAGTATTATTCTATCATATACTGTAATGCTACAAAAATACGCTGTTAATACATCTGACAACTATTTTTTTACAAAAACTGACTGTTTAGTATAAATTGTCAGAAAATAGTGAGAAATGCCAAAGACATCGAGTTTACTGTCTGGAAAACACAGCAAATATTGACATTTTTGAAGCCGGAACCAACAACTTTAATATTTGTGCCTGAAAATGACCTTAGTGATTCCTTGTTTATCAAATTGTTGTTGTTTTTAATTTTCTGTTGATTGAAAAATCAGTTATTTATTGTCTAGGGAAATAATAAATATTCCATGTGCAGTCGAGGTTAATGGCAGGTTAATCTGTCCATGAATGTAAATACATTTTTCACCATCTTAGAGATGAACAAATGCGTCAAGTGTGACTGGATCTTGTACAGCAGTGCCTTCAATTTTAATGTGATACATGCGGTATATTTAAAGAAAAAAAGAATCACTTGTGTTAGAGAAGAAGATGTTTTCACTCCTCTTCCTTTTAGACATGAGTTTCTTCTTAATTGGCTGCTGATTAAAAAATTGCACGCAGTGAGAAGCGCATAGCCATGGCTGTGTTTGTGCTCATAGAGGAGCTGATCCATAAATGTGCAAAGCTGCGTGTCCCGGCCATACAGCTCATTATTAATAATGACTCAGATGTAATCTGCCGGGGTTGCCAGACTGGTTTCTGCTGCCGAGCATCTTAGTTGCTAAATTATGAGTAGAGAGTAGTTCTGAGATATTGAGCATCCAAGATCTGTGATACCAGCTGGTGAAACTATTATGTACTTTCTGTGTGAATTTTTAATTTCAAAAGTTTATTTTTTTAAAGCATTATTCAGTCCAGTAATACAAAGATGGAGCTCAATTCTAATAAATAAATGAAGGACAGATAATACCTTTTAATTCTATGCTTATAAAATGGTCCTCAAAAGCTGGAATGCTCTTGTCTGCATATCACATTTGTGCAAAAAATGTCCAGCTGAACTTGTGATTTACAGTCCTCCAGACTGGGTCCTATAATTTAACAAGTGGACAAATCTGCAGCAGACGATGCTGTTGCACTTTACTTTCTAAATTAACTGAAACAATGGGAACAACTGGAAATCTCTAACGCCACTGGCATCATTATTTCTTCATGGTGCAAGGAAAATAAGTCTTAATGGCTCACTAGGAGAGTAAATGTAAGACGTTTTCTTTGGTGGAGGAAGTTGACATCCTATAAAAATGGCAGCCTAAATATAGCCACGAAACATTTCTCCTGCGTTGCTTAGCTTAGCTCCTGTTGTTTATTGTTATTTTTGGAGAAGATTCTGACTCGCTGGACTGTATTTGTTTAGCAAATAAATCAAAGCTTCTGCACACCCATACACTTAATTAATGTTTTCTTTCTAAATTACGTGTATACAGTGGAGATAAGAGTACGGCAGCTTTTATTTGTCTCCACCAGCACTAATTTTGCATCAGACTTGCTGGTGTGCTGTACTTCTATAAAGTAGCATGACGTATAGCTGAGCAAAGGGAAAAATCGTACAATTTAGTGTAGCCTATAGCCTCAAAATCCTTTAAAAAAGAAAAAAAATCAAATAATAGCAATAATAGGTGACCTCATTCAGCTTAATGCTCATTAAACCAACATCATTTTATCATAACAGCAGAAATTAAAAAGTGTTGACATTACAATGCAGTTGACATAAAGGCTTGTGTGTTGTACTCTGCTCACTGCAGTTCATTCAGCCCATTGAAAAGTGTGACATGATGATCTCACATTTTTTCCGACTGTAAGTCATTTATAACATGCGGTTGATTTGCAGTCTGACAATCATCACAATGCTCGTAATCACTTTGTTCTTTCGACACTAGAGAACACAAATAGACACATTAGGACCATTAACCTTTCACCTGCTGTTAGTCACCAGAATTGACCCTTTTGTGGGCACTGATAATGTGCTGATGATACAGGATGACAACATTAAAACTGTCCAATCAGTGAGTTACCTGTCAGTCTGACATGTTTCTAGTGACATTTCTCGGTGTGATCAGCCACCCAGCTGAACTTCCCCTTCCATTCTTGTTCGAAACAGTTTTAGTTTTTCAGCTTTTGTTGTATCTTCCATTTGTTGAAGAGCAGGAAGTTAGCACATTCCTGTGGTTCTGCAGGCCCTGGCTGCAGTACTTGTTGCGCCTTGTTTTTTTGGCACTGGAAAGTCTGCTTCGCCTTCGACATTTTGGACTCATATTAATTGCTGTCAAGCCAAAGCTCAGCGCTGTCTCTGAAGTATCCGGCTTTTCAACCCCATGTCAATTTTTTCCCCCAGCAGAAATCGCTTGCAGGGACCCTGAGAGCACTGGGATGAGACACTAAATACTCAGTATCCCTCCATGTCTACACTGCAGAGGCAAAACCAACTTTTGCATAATACAAGTTTATATTTAAGTTGTCTTGGCGATATCTTATAAGTCACACAATATTAGATTATCCAGTATGCTGATAAGAATGTCTTTATTGGCCAGCGGACATTGATATTTTCATCTCCCGGGCAACTACATCTAATACCGCGAAAAAGCCAGCATATGGCGTCTAATGAAAACCCCTGGTGCTGCCTCACTCAGCCAGAAAGTGAGGAAGCAGTCGCGCTGGATGGCTCTTCATTGTCAAATGTTGACGAACAAGTCAATGTATCAACTTCCACTTGTCACATTTACTCTTCAGCCATACACATCATACGCACACATTATTCCACTGTCCACCTTTAATAATTCTGTTCCCTCTTTTTCTGCTCTCCAACATGGTTCTCTCTGTGGTTAATATTCATCGTACAATCCTAATCTCAGACAGGGTGGCTGTGCCATACGTCTGTGACAAACGACTTGTAAACCCACATTAACGTCAGGAGGAGGGAGCGGAGCAGCGCCCCCATGCCATCCCCGTGCTCCGCCGATTCATGCAGTGACAAATTTGGAGTGCTTGGGGAGAATGGAGCAAGCAGGATCTAATTAAGGTTGGGGTGGTAAGGGGTTTGGAGGGGGATATGTGGTGTATTTGTGTGTCTGCGTGTGTGAGTTAGCAAATGTGTGTGAGAGCGATCCAGGCGTGGGATGGACTAAAGGAGCCCGCTGAGAAGCACACAGCATCACACTTTCTCTGTGGAGGAAAGAGGGAGAGAGAGAGAAAAAGAAGAGGATAAAGTAGGAAGGGGACAACAGAGGGAACAAGTAAATGGCTCGTGAAGCCAGATGGATAGAGGGATGGAGGAGGAAGAAGAGACCGGAAGTTGAGGACAGTGGCAGACAACAGGACGGAGAATGAGAGGAGGCGAAAGTGAGAGCCAGTAAGAACACAAGGAATAGGAAAGGAGAGGAAAGATAGAAAGATAGACTCCTCCCATCATCCTTTGCTCCTGTACCTTCACCTTCCCTCACTTCTTATCTATCCCTCCTTTCTCTCTATCCTCTTGCATCGCTCTGTTTCATTGCTTTCCCCTGTTTTTTATTTTTATTTTTTATCTCTTTTATCTCCTTCCCTATTCTTTCTTGATTCTTCACCGCGACCAATCTTTCATTTCTCCTTATTTTTTTCCATCCACACTCATACATACAGTATGGCTGGGTTCAAAATGGCAATGTTCCATTTTGAATCCAGTTCCAGGTCAGGTTGGACTAATGAAAAATATATAAATTACTCTTTTTTATGAGCAATTTAGAAAACATTAGGGCTATGTCAACAGAATACTCACTTCTAGCCAGTGGGTCATTCCATGCCAACTCAGTCCCACTCCCAGTTCATGTCATGGAATTTCTTAAGAAGAAATCATGTTGATTGGATTGAAAATTGTCCTGTTGTTAGTTTTCACTTACTTTCAACCACATTTTGGTTCTGTGTAGTATTAATGTACAGTAGTTCTATCACATCTAGAGGTTACCTGGTCCTGAATAAAAAAAATGAGTCCTCCAGATCTTGTAAAATATAGCTTTGGAGCAGAAAACTCTTTGGGTTATTTTGACTGTAGAATTTCACAGGAAGGATTATTTTTATTTCCTTGAAACTTTTGTATGTGTTGATATTCATTGTATATATATATATAGATAGATAGATAGATAGATAGATGTATTTTTTAATTTGGGTGAGTTGTTGAAATCAGAAATCTCAGAGACTTTGACTTTTGAAATTGTGAAATCTGTGTATTGAGCTTAGGAACTAAGATTAATATTTTGTCCTGACACATAGAACAGGATGACATCACCTACTGTATATGCAACAAACCAACCCAATGAAAAACAGGCTCGATACGTATCAGACAGATCAAAATCTCTGACGTCAATACTGTACAAATATCTACTGATGACATAAAACCACTGAATGTAACATTAAGTGTGAAAATAAGCTAATTTTTAAAAATGATAAATGAAGGAGTACTATAAAATCTATAAATCTTTGATTTTTTTTACATATCCAATGAATATCAACACTTTCACATGCTAACGTTTCAAGTAAATAACATCATATTATTATTATTATTATAATTATTATAATTATATAATGTTAAAATAATCTACAGTCGAAATAACCCACAAAGTGGGTTTTTCAGCTCTGAAGCTATATTTAACTAAATCTGTGACAGCCCATTTTTTATGGAGGACCAAGTAACTTCTGTATGTGATAGAACTACATTAGTACTACACAGAGCCAAGATTTGGTTACAAGAAAGTGAAAACTAGTGGAGATAAACATGAAAATGACAGATTCTTCATTCTGGTAAAAAAAATAAAAAATACTTCCTGTTATCAATTCGATTACTGTAACCATTCAGTAACAACTATTTAAATAAATTAATGTTGCCAAGTTTCCTTAGGGTCTCTTCGATGGTCAGGACACATTTCAACCCAATCCAGTGAAATATGAGTGATTGCTGATGTTTAGAATACACAGAGAATCACAAAATGCTTAAAATGTAGCTCAGAGTGCCAAAATTAAAAAAATCCTTAACTTAAAAAGTATTTGCAGTACACTTATAGGATTTTGCAAGGTCTCATGAATTAAGTGGAAGTTTCAACAAGAATCTTTTCGAGAAAATCCATAATGTGAACTGGGAAAAGTTCTGGATTTTGAGTCAGTTGGCATGGAGTGACCCCAATGCTAACGGCTGGTTTTGTAAATTCAGGTGTAGTTAATTACTGTTAATTCCATAACATACAAAGTGAAACATGCTTTCTTGTTAATGTGTCCTCTGCTAGCCGGTGTCTGTCTCTGTAACATCTGTTACAACACTGTGTATGGTCTACAGCCATGCTAGTGGCTCTGTGAGGCTGCATGTGGTCTCACAATTACAACAACATGCTGATATTTAGCAGGTATAATGTTTACATTGTCCACCATTCTAATTGAGCTTGTTGGCATGTTCACATTTGTTAATCAGCACTAATTACAATATAGAGCTAAAGGTGATGGGAATGTTAGTTTTGTTATTGAGTCTTATGGTCTCACTCATCGCTGTTTCACTCTGAGGTGCTCAGTTGTCTATTTTTCCATCATATGCAATTTTCAGCCATCTTCTCAAGTCTCCTCGAGGTCTAACCTTCTGCCCTCATATCTGCCACCTCTGTCTTCCACTACAGTCTCATGGTAGCACTAGACTTAAACTCAAGAACATCACCAAAGTCATTAAGAACTTGAATGGCCCTCAGTAGAGCACATACCTTCACCAAGGCCCAACAGCCCCATTTAATTCAATCAAGCCTGATCCAATATCAAACTGGTGGTTTAGAATTGAGAGTGATTCAGGGCTACCAACTGTGATATTGGATTAGGCTTGACTGAATTACAGGGGACTGTTGGATCTTGATGGAGGTATGCACTCTACTCTCTCTAAGTGCTGTTCTAGTTCGAGCATGTAACTTGTGAAAAAGAAGTTGAAATGTGACTTGTCAGGTAGTGATTTATACGTTTTTTTGCAAATGGTAAAAGCTAAATAGATTCAGTAACATTTGAAAGGAACAAGATCAATTAACGATTGCAATTAATACAATTACTCAATGGGCTTCTTTATGTTTCCATCTGTTTACTGGGGTTAAGGTCTTGTAAATAATATTTTTTTGTTTATCAAAACAGGACAGCTTGCTTTAAAGTGACAAGGTTTGATACATGAGCATTAGTGTGTCTGTACTGAATAAATTCCCTGCTAGGGTCAGACTCCAGACACACAGACAGACTGTTAAGTACTCAGATAATCAGGCGGTCAGACAGTCAGACAGCCGGGTAGCACCTCAGGGTGGTGGAGGTGATTGTTATAGTGGTTGTGTTGGGGTGGGGGTGGTAATCCACGGGCCATGAAGCAGCGCCAGCCTGGCATCGCCATGACGACCGAGGGACTGGAACAGGCACCGTCCCACTACTTCTGCCAGAGAGTGGAGCATGTGGAGGAGGTGGCTGCTGTGTGTGTGTCCATCTAAATGCAGAGCCCATCAAATGATCGGGGAAGTGAGGGGCAGGGGTGGACAAGAGTGCACAGATGAAGACACAGAGGGAGGGGGGGAGTTTAGGGAAGAGGGTAGATAGAGGAGGGAAAGGCAGTATAAAGCAGTTGGTGGTAAAGAAGATTGCAAGAGGAGTGGAGGGATAGATAGAGAGCATGGAGGGAGAAGGTTAGGAAAGACGGACGAATGGAAGGAAGCAGAGAAGGATAGACAGGAGGTGAAAGGAAGGAGGGAAGAGGGGAGCAGACAGTGCAGGGGGGGGGACACGGAGCCTCCAGCTGGAGCCCCTCTGTGCTGCAGGAACACACCCCGAGGCTCACAAACAAACACACGTGTGCAAGCAAGCAGTCCAAGGCAAGTGAGAGCACACACCGGTGCTCACAGACCCACAGTGGACACATGCACTCACACATTCAGACAGAGATATCCTTACACACACGCAGGCACACACACACACACACACACACACACACACACACACACACACACACACACACACACACACAGTCATCACCTCATGTGCCCATTACACCAGCCAGGGCCAGCCGGTGAAAATGAATAAAAATCATCTCTTCCCTAATCTCCATCCCTCCCTTTCTCTGTCCGCTCTCTCCATCCATCACCACCTCTTCCTTCTTTCCGACATATCTCCTTTGTCTCCTGCCCTCCATGTGTTCTCTTACTTTTCCCCTCCCTCACTTCTTCGTTCCATTCTTCTTTTCCATCTTCATCTTCCTCCCGGTCTACCTCAGGCAGCGCTCTGCAGTGGCCTGAGCAATAAACTCATGGGACCCGACTATCACAGCAAACCAATTACCCAGCACTGGGGGCACACACACACATACACACATACAAACTCAAACACTGCCCACGGGAATGAGTGTCACTAAAAAACACACACACACACACACACACACACACACATGCGTGCACACATTCAGAAAAGAAGCAGCAAGTTCACAAGGAGTTGAGGTAGAGAAATAGAAAGCGATGCAAGTCGAAGCTAAATAAAGAAGCTGATAAATGATTCATTTCAACGATTCAATGATGCACAGATGAAGCTGAAAAGAGAACAGTAGGAGAGTGTTGTCACGATACCAACATTTTAACTTTAGCACCGAGTCATGGCCAGAACCTGCTACGGAGCCAAGGGCGAAAATTAGTCGTCAACCCCCACTCCTCCTCCTCATTCCCTAATGTGTATAGTTCTTCTATGGTGGAATACTGACTAGCTTCAAATTTGCCAAGCTGGTATTTGACTGAACAGAAATTGATTTACAAATATGCCAAATATAAACACAAAACTGAAAAAGCCTTAAAACCTTCTGATACACTGAAACCCTTTTCCACTGTTAAGGTGCTTAACCCTCCCCAACATATCTGGACACGTGGTATGGAAGAATAGGATGAACATGTGTTACTACTGTAATAATGACCTCATCACTACCCAAAAGGAAGCACCAAGCATAGTTCAGCTGGGAGTGGGGAGTGACCATAACAGCTTTCTGACCTTGACTATGCCATTTATGTGTATGCATGCGACAGACACAAGTTGACTGACTGAAAGAGCTCACGTGTTTTGCTACATTTTCTCACAATAAATGCAACGTCTGAATGCATACATGCCAACTTGGATCCTCTATGTAAGTGACGACGGATCAGAATGATCCATTTTGATATTTCCCTATGTTAAAGCACATCTGTCAGTGTGGCTGTCACCGGTGCGTGTGCAATAGCCATTAAATGATTCAGATCAAATGGTGCAGTGCTACAGGAGACAATCGGTATGTGTTGGAGTGTAAAGCATTTTTTAGGAGTTGGTTGTTGTCACCTGTAGTAAATGTCCTCTGCACACACCAAGGAAAAAAACATCCCTTTTTCTAAGCAACAGCATGCCTGAACTCCAGACAGAAATGTCAAGTCTTTGGTAGCAGGGTAAGCCATCATTGGAAACTATCAAGAAAAAATAATAAATGTTTCCGAGCTTTCTGTAATTACAACATACTTCTATAATGGTGTTATTCAAACTCTTAGAAATTGTTGCACTTGGTGCTAAATTGAAACATAAGGTCAAGATTTTGTGTAAAACTGATCATAAGAACGTGTTAATTTCACAGGAGCTGGTGACAATAAATATCACATGACAATGAAACCTCAGCAAAGTAGTTTTTCAATACCTGAACTACGTGTTCGCTCTTCTGTACAGTGCAGATGTAGGGGTTACTCACCAGGGGGAGCCGTAGATCCTGAAGCCCCGCACTGTGACCTCAGAGTCCTGCAGGTAGATGCAGTTGGTGAGCAGCGATTGGACGTTCTCATAATTCTCTGGCTTTAGTTTTGAGGCAGATGGAAAGTAGTAGAAGTCCTGCTTGATCAGGTCAGCCATAAACTCCTGGTCAAAGGTCAACTCGTGGTTTCCGGCAATCACTATCTTGATGTCGTAGGGCAGGGTACCTGGCACAGGATGAGAGGGGGAAGTGAGAAGTTGAGAGGAGTTAGGAAGGAAAGGTAAGGGGGGAAGAGGAGAGGAGGCAACATTTGATGAAGAAAGACAGATAAAGAGTAACAAAGCAAGAAAATGGGGTGGCAGAAAGATAAATGACATGGATAGAGAAGGTATAGAGGAAGAGACAAGAGGAGTGGTGTAAATTAGGAGAACGGAGGTGGAAGTATAGGCAAGAGAAGAGACAAGGATGGAAGATGAAGGCCGCGTCCAGGAGGAAATAGAAAATTGAGGGAGACATAAGGACATGCTTAGGGGAGACGGAGAGATAGGAGATGTAGTGGAGGGGGTGAGAAAAAGGAAATGAAAGAAAGAGGGGTGGCAGACGGAGTGGGGAGGGACAAGAAGGAGAAGGAAAATTGAGGACGACATGAAACCCATTCCAGACAGCTTGGCATTCACACGCCACAAGGCTTTCTCATTGTTTTCCCCTCCATTTCTAGCAAATCTGTACATCTGTCTTAGCTTCCCTTCATCAGTCAAGGTCTCAACCCAGTGCACTGCTGTCTTCTGTTTATGGAAGCATAGCTGAACGTATCCGTCAGGGAATCTTTATCTGGAGGAATGATGAGGAGGGAAAGCAGAAAGAATGATCATTGTGAAGTTTATGACGCAGAATATTAAACATTTACCGACTATGGCAACCGCTGCTGCATCTTTCCTCCTTCTCTCTCTCTCTCATCATCCTCCTTTAATCAAACACCCACTCCTTCACATCACCCCCCATTTTCGTCTCCGTCTCAATGGCTTTAATTGGCTATTCAGAGCCCGGCACAGCAGGGCGCGTGATCGATCCGCGCCCATCAAACCCAGCGGCGGCCGGCCCCTCTCAAATCTACATGATGTTTTCAAAGCTTTGCTGAGGAACATCTGGGGGTCTGCTTTGTCAGGTAGAGTGGCTGACGGAGAGTTCAATCACCGAGGCTTTTTTCATTACTGCCAGGACGGCGCGACGTGCAGCTGGGCACATCGGTTTGTGTGTCTGCATGTGTGTTTGTGACTTTCCCTCGTGTGTGCGAGTTTGCATGCATCTGTGCATGAACGTGTCATGTTGGTGAAAAGGAGTAATTAAACTGAGCTTTAGAAGAGGCTGACAGCCCGGCGACGGCTCTGTCATAACAGCCAATCACAGCCCAGTGACAGAAAGAGAGAAAGAGTGGGGGGATAGAAGGAGGGAGAGGAAGGACAGAGCGAGAGAAATACTTTAGGAAGCCCAAAAATCCTTGAGTGTGAAGGAGGAATAATAACAAGATGAAAGCAGCTGTCAAAGAGTGCCCAGCTCTGCAGTTTGGGCCGGGGCCGCCCCTCTCCCCAACACAGCTCCTATTTGTTTGGCAGAAGGGCTTGTGTTTAGCTGTCAAGCACACACCAAAAAAGCCCCGTAAATGAGGGGCTGCACCTCCACAAAGGCACACGTACACACGCCACCGCACAATCAAAAGATGCTTTAGATTCCTTTTCGTGGGACTTTGGCATCTGAAGAAGTGTTCACTCAGTCATCCAAGGTTGAAGGAATATTTCACTCCAAAATAAAATGCAATCATTATTCCGATCTCACGCAAAGACTTGAAGATAATAGAGCGGTCTTCTTACAGCTCCAAAAATGAATTCAATTCCTGTATATCATCTGGGTGTCTAATGTGGTACCATCAATGTATTTCATAGATGAAAGACTGCATTGTCCAATATTTACCTCCAGGGTTCGAGTAACGTGGGAGTCAATGGGAGCTGAGCTCCCATAAGGTAGGGTTTGAGCTCCGTTGGAAGTAGTAAAATCCTACATCTGTGGGTGTCACTAATACATTACCAACAACCATTATTTTAATCACAAATAATGCATTTTTCAATGTCATTAGTATTTTTTACATTAACGATATAAATAGGTAAAAAGAAACAAGGAACTATGTACCATATTCTCTATATGTGTCTCTCTCTTCTCTCTGGGGTGTGTGCTGTCATACCTTTTCTTATTTAAATGAGATAACTGTTGTTGTGATCTACTTGACCATTGTTGCAAGAAGTAGGCTGCTGTGTGTGTGTGTGTGTGTGTGTGTGTGTGTGTGTGTGTGTGTGTCTGTGTGTGCGTGCGTGTGTTTGTGTGTGTGTGTGTGTGTGTGTGTGTGTGTGTGTGTGTGTGTGTGTGTGTGCGTGCGTGCGTGCGTGCGTGTGTGTGTGTGTAGGAAATTCATGGACATGAACCAGGTAATAAAGTGAAGTCACTAGAGACGGCAATATCCCAGACTCCCTTACGAATTGCATGTTTTTAAGAGTTGTTGCATCATTAGGAGAAACTTGACAAACTTTGTGAAACAGTTATAGTAAATTTCAAATCATTGGTGCCTTATTCTAAATTCAGCATTAAATACAATGCGTTAAGTGTCAGTTTGTCGCAGTTTGTTGCAGTTCATGTGTTTAAAGTACATCTTGTCTGCTTCCATGTATAACGTTTGTTTTACCTCCCAGCAGCTACAGTAAACACACTGTTTCAAATTTCACCACTTACACCAATAACATATTGACAGCAAACCTGAAATTTTACAAATCCAGTAAACAGTAACTAATATAGGCTACTTCTAAAAGGAAGTGGAGAAAGACACTAGGAATGCATTTTGCATTAGGAGAAACTATAGACTTTGTTTACAAGACATTCTTAACTATTTTGGCCTACTTCTTCATTTGGCAAATGTTATACATGAAAATGTTTCTTTCTTTGTGTAAAAAATTATAACCCGTTTATTAATATCCGTTTTTCCTAGTAATGTAGGTCTCAGTCTCAGTCTCAGTCTCTCTCTCTCTCTCTCTCTCACTCTCTCTGTCTCTCAGGACGGAGCTGTTCGGCTATCCCTGCCCTAACGTTAGTTAGGTTTACGGTTAGTTATTTTAGAGACCCCGACAAAGCTCAGAATAAAACTTCAATCCTGTTTACCTCTCTCTAGATTTCTCACAATTATTGAGAAATGTCATAGGTGAGGTAACAAAGAAATCGTCACGTTAACATAACATTTGGACCCACAGTGTAGTTTGGCTTTCAACTCTACTTGAAAAATCCTTAACCAATGTTCAGCTTTTGTGCAGCTCCTAACACACTGGACTGGTAATTTCAGCAACTGAGTTGGATTCATTATGATTCAGATTTTATTTTCTGTGCCCTCAATTTAAATGCTTATGTTTGCTCAAAATATGCTCCTTGCTTTGTCTAATATTTCAATAAGCCTGTGGGAAGAATGGGTCCATTCTTGATTAAAACCTCTTTTTCACTATCAATTTTTTTTTCCAACTGTTAAATTCCAATGCTTTTTGCAATACACAGATTTGATTGGCTAAGAGGCACCACGTGAGATGATTTACAACAAATGCAATTGGTCTGTGAGTTTCCATGTCGAAAAGTGGGATGGAAAGGGGTCAGATTAACAAGGTGGTTGCGATGTGCCCCAGTAGCTCAATTGGAAGAGCGTCCATCCCATGTGTCCACGCCACAGCAGCCCAGGGTCCGAGTCCCGAATGTGGCCTTTTGTTGCATGACATCGCCCCTCAAACAAAGCCTTCCTCCAAAACATATAAAAAATGAATAAAAAGAAAAACAAGCGTGATGCATTCTGGTTGTTTTGTTAACAAGGGGAATGGTGTCCCCAGGGACAGATTAAATGGGAAAAATTATACTCGGCACACTGCATATTCTGCCCCCCCCCCCCTCACACACATTTGATATTTGGTCAACAAATTAAATGAATCACCTGCATGATTATTAATATGCTCATTAATTCAGTTTAGTTTAGGCATAGATTTTAGCTCATCTAGTTATAATTTGATATCATGACACTATTGGTTATGTCATGTATTTATAGGTATATCGTGTATGTTTTTAAATATGAATTCATACATTAACATTGAAATAAAAGAGAAAAGAAAAAGAAAACAATGAGTTGACCTCTGCTCCTTTGCTCCATGGTCAAAATATGTTGCATTTGCAAATACTGCCTCACAAACTGCTACAAATAGATCATACAGCACATATTTTCTCTGCAGCCTTAATGACGACTGTGATAGCTTCTGGACAAAGAGCTTGCCAGGAACAGAGCCAAGTAGCAGCATCTACCTGGAGACTTGTTTAGCTTGTTGTTTCAGTCTTTAAGGACTGGAGCAGCCTGAGTGTGAAGTGATAGATGAAAACTGGACTGACCACAGAGGGTATATTAAAAATGAATGAAGTAAGGTCAAGGAAAAGCTAATGTTAATGTGTGTGTACAATACTCCTTTTGTAGTAGATATGTGGTCCAACAGCACAAAGACATTAAAAATGTGTTGATTCAAAGAGAATCTTCCAAAGTCACTACAGTTCAAAGACAATGAAACAATGAAAGCTGCTTTGGATGAGATCATCACCTGAACACCTAAAATGCAACCATCAAAAATACGTAACAGAAACAGATAAACTGCACGTCTGTGCATGAGAGCCTGAGGAAAGAAAGACGGCGAGGCAACAAGGCAACGACAGCGACATAACAAGGCGCTCATAAATTTTCAACAAATAAACACTATCTGTGCCCCCTCAGAAATTCTGCAACATGAGCAGTTTTTCACCAATGAAGTTTGACGGCACACTGAACTGAGAGAAATAAATCACAGGGAGGAATATAAAACTCCACCAGCTGGACACAAATACCCCACCATCCTCCTACACACACACACACACACACACACCTACAGACACACACGCATGCACACACACACACACACACCCGTGCACTCTTACTTAGCAAAATTAAATTTCAATTTCATGGATGAATTTTTCAAAAGTTTCCCCAAGAAAAAAAGCTGCTGAATGACAATAGGAGAATACCAACTAGCTGAACTCTATATAGTTGAATCTGACTAAAAGCAGCCAGTGTGTGTAACTGTTTATTGTTGGAATTCTCATCCAAAGCTGCTGTTAATATTAAAGTAATAATTCCAAAAAAATAAGAAAGTCAACAATACAGTCCCTTATTGTGCATGTCCACAAAGAACAAATCAATCACAACAAGACAATTTCTGCAACGAATGAGAATGATTGTGCTGCTTCTGTGACAAAAGAGAGAGAAGAAAAGGGGAGCGGATGTGGGTGGAAGTGTGGAGTGTGTGTGGAGTGTGCTGGGGGGGGGGGGGCATCTAAACATTTGGGACACGCGGGCCACTCTTTGTTGCCCCACCATCTTTTGTCTTTCAATTCAAAAGACTGCTTTTGAGCAACAAATAGTTTTAATTTGTCTGCGAGGGAATCATCTGTGGCGCAGGGCAGACATCCACGTTTTCTGCCGCATCCAAAAAACATAATAAAAAAAGAAGAAGAAAAAAAAACAAAGTGAACAAGAGGGAGTGCAGAGACTTAAGGAAAACATAGGACAGCGCAGGCTGAAAGCGAGGCTGTGTTCGGGAGTGGAAACATCTGGACTCGGTTGTTCCTTCTGTCCCGTCATCCCTTTAGTCCTCTCTGGTTCTGGTTCAATTCCTTCTCTCTCTCAGTGTCTTTGCTCTTTTGTCAAGCGCCTGCCCCCCTCTAGTCATTCACATCCCAGATCTGCTTTCTGTATGTCACCACAAAAATCTCCATCCTCCAATGAGCTCCACAAGGTGGCTTGTGTGAGTGTAAATGTGTGTAGAAGAGCCACATGCACCCTGCAGGTATGCACATGGTCCTAGAGGTCTGTACATAGCCATAATCTATCTATCTTGTGTATCTTGTTGTGTGCAGGCACATGATTGTTTGTGTGTCTATACATAACACTGGCTACAGTATCTGTGTGTGTGGACTCCCCCCGCCACAGGAAATCTTCCGGAGTTCGGCCACCATTGTTCCGACACTGCGATGGGTGGTCTGCTCTTTGAAGAGGAAAATCCCTGTTCTGCCCAAAGCTCTGGCATGTTCAGGGGGATTACTGCCCATTGTGTGTGCATGTGTGTGTGTGCGCGACCTGATATATGTGTGTCTGCGTGCATGCCGAAACAAAAAAAGCCATAAATGTCCTCCCTGCCAAGACAAAGTTAATTCCTAAGTGTGTGTATGTGTGTGTGCTTCGATACAAAAAACTAGTAGCCAAAACGTCTTGCCAAATAACTTAGTACCAAAGTGTGTGTGTGTGTCTAGAACGTCATTGAGTGTGTGTGCACTTGCAGAAAACAGGGGCCAAATTTTTCCTGCCAAAATCCAAAATGCTTAAATTAATACCAGTATGTGTGTGTCAGTATGAGTGAATGCATGCGTACAGTATAAGAAACAGAAGCCAAAACGTTGTGCTAAAATTAAATTAAGGGGAAAGTCCAGTTTATTACAACTTTCATTTAATTTTTCTGGCAAAAAGAGCCTTTTTTGCATTTGTATTTAAATGGATAATAAAGAGTCACAATTTCATCAAATGACGGTATCAAATCACGCCTGGCGCTCAGTTTCACTGACACAGTTGTGTGTGAGGTAACATCATTGAGTGGACATAGAGAATGTTTTTCAGCTGCTTTGAATTTTTAAAAAAAAATGTATGCAGGCTAATTGTCATCATCTTTAAGGTGTCTAATATTGAAATGTGTCAACAACAGTCAGACAAGACAAAGTCATGCCATTTCAGGAATGACCGTGGATGAGAGCATGATCCCATACCATGGCTGACATGGATGTCAGCACATCATAAACAGTAAACCAATCTGTTTTGGTTACCAGCTAAGGAGCCTGGCCTCATCCAGTGGTTACATGTATCACATGGAGCCATATGTTGGTTCTCACACTCTCTTCTAGTGTTGTTCTTGGTCTTGCAGAGCAAGCTCAGGTGCATCAAGGTTGCAAGTTCTTCAATGACAATCTGTTCGCTTTGCTTGCACTCCATGACAAATATACAATATGGGGGATCTGGAACAATGAGGCGAAAATCCTCTGTTTAATGTTCCATTCAAGCCACAGAAGAATTCAGTGAAGGTACCCCAGTGACCCTCTGAGGTTCTGACCCAAGGAGAAGTTGCTCGTCCATTGGCAAACTGCTTTTAGGTGCATTACCGCTACCTTCTGGATCAGGAAAGTGAAGTTCACAACTTCACATCACACAAATGGGCCATTAAATGACACACCCACGCAGAAAACACCTGATTCTGTCTGAATGAGGCTTTAAGGTGCGGATTGGTATTGCGAGGTGGCCAGGCGGGGCTTATTGTTGAGCATGTTAACTTCAGAAGATATCTCTGCAACACAACACATAGAGACTTAACGTAACGTCAAAAGTTGTTTCTTTACATTCCTTTCTAACTAAGTACAATTTAAAAGGAGCGACTTTACATGAAACAATGTTAATTTAAACAATTCAAAAATGAACTAAAATTCTTGCCTATAGCGCCTTTTAAATTAAATGTATTTGTTTACTCTCCACGACCGCCAAAGTTAAAATACTGGCTGAACTGTCTTTGTGAACAGCCATCATAGTTTACAGACCAACTTCTTGGTTCGCCTTTGACCTACCATACACAAACATTTTTTTCCTGGCAATTATAGAGTTTTACACTATTTGAGATGCACTTGTGGTTTAGATAATTGGAAACTGTTGTTGTTTCTTGCCATGTCTGACTTTGTTGTGGAAGGACAGCCAGAACCCAGAAAATAAGAACCAAGTGATAAACAAGAATAAATTGTTAATTCCAAACTCTGTGTCTGTGCCTGGGCTTATTGCAAGCACACATGCCTGCGTGTGTTTGTGTGTATACACCCCGCAGCTTATGCATGTCTTCTTTACGTATAGAACATAGTGAGATTATAGCCACACAGTGCAGCTTTAGCCGGCCTTTATCTGTGCATGCTTAAACAGAAATGCAGTAATTCAAAGGGAAGCTTCAAAAGCAACAGCACTGATGTTAAAAGACAGACAAGCTAAAGACTCAGCTCGGATCAGCTGTAATTCCTTTACAGCATGTGTGTGTGTGTGTGTGTGCGTGTGTGTACACTAGTCAGAGACGAAGAGGGAAGACTGGATGTGAGAGAAGAAAGTAATATGTCACATGAAAGAGAGGTGAGTAAAAGAGAGACATGCAACAAGGTAGAGATGGATGATGGAGGAATAGAAGCAGCAAGGCCTCCGCCTTCTCACCTCAGCTTAAACTTAATACTCACTCGTTTCATTTAGCTCACCACCCACACACTGCTGTGTCTCATCATACACACACACACACACACACACACACACACACACCATCATACAAGCAGACGCAAAACAAAGACAGCCAGCAATTATGAGACGGCGTACACAAACACCACCTACTGAGCAACGCATCCAAAACACATATTTTATCTGAGTACAGCAGCACCTCCTAACACTTCACAATGTCCTCACTGAACATAATGCGTTACACACACACACATGCACACACAGAAGCAGTGACAAAGACAGATACAGCACATCATCAAGCGGCCTCGTAGGTGGTCTCTCTCTTCTCTTTCTCCCTCCTACACTCCATTTCTGTCTCTTTCATCCTGTCTGCTCCACTTCCACGTTCAGTGTGACGACGTCGCCTTCAGGATAAAGTGGTTGAAGATTAAGCTGCAACTTTCAGAACGAGTGACGTGGGCTTCTGATGAATTAAACGACTGGCCACTCGCCATCTGTCCCCTGTCTGTTTCAAAACGTGATTTCTATCGACGCCACATTTAGCTGATGTTGAGCTAAACAGCCGTATCCTGCAGTATGTACATTAACGTTTTTGGCAGAGCCACTTTATCACATAGAAATCCAGTGGGAACTGTTTGGAAACCAGCTCCAAGTTGATGTGTTCAAGAGTATTCCAACATCCAGGGCTTTCTTTTTCTTTTCTCTGTTTTGTTGTAGCAGATTTCACTGCTCCAGGCCCATTGGAGGGTGTAGACACTCTTATGCCTCTTCTCATATACATGAAGTCACAAGTTGGGAACTTCACCAAGAACTCTCAGAGTGTCCTTGGACACACTGACATGGAAAAGTATTCATTATGGTACATGATGACAATGTCACTTTGACAAAATGTGGCAGACGATCGAGTGTTCAGTGTGGATTATCAATCTCAATCAAATCCAAATCTCTGATAGTCTGTTTTCATAACTGAAACTGGAACAGGCTGCATGGACAGTTTTACTGTAATCTCAAACAAACTTTAAATAACCTAAATGCTAGTGACTATAAACAGTAACTTAACAGAATCTTGCTTTTGGTAATACAATGGTGGCAACAAATTTGCTCAACCATTTATGGCAGACAGAACCGTGTTACTGCCTGAAAATACTGACTGAGTTCAGGTAAATGCGATCAAATAATAAAACACTTAAATCTGCTACTTGCTACTCTGCGCTGCTACTCGGCTTTTTATTTGGATCTGCATCAAATTGTACTCACTCATACATACCGACCACCTAAATACACCTGATGTTTTTCATCAGGAACCATGCACTATTCCCTGAGAAAATTAACAAGACATGTTGAAAAGCAGCGCATCAGTGCAATGTTAAAGAAAGTGAGAAAATATTCCAGGATCCGTCCCTTTATTGGGATCCACACTAAAAGTTAATGGGGTCTCTTCTGGGCCGAGACCCATCCTCCATCTGAGTTTTTTGAAAATCCGCTCATTATTTTTACGTAATCCTGCTGACAAACAAACCAACTTACCAAACAACAAACAAACAAATGGACACAGGTGAAACCATGAAGTCCTTGGCGGAGGTAATCAGATTTAAAGATGTAATTTCTAAAATACGGCCAGAATTAAAAAAAATCGCTAAAAATAAAGAGGACAGCATATCACCAGATTCAAGGGTAACTGCAGCTCTTTTTTGGCAACACTTGGCTGTAGCTCGCTACGTTAGCTAATTAGCTCATGGCTCAGTTAACCATGGAGACAGTAGCCCTGGAGTTTGTTTGGACTAAATCCTTGGATCACAGGGGGAGTCACTGTATTCAAAGGGGCTCAGCTCTACCAGGTTTAGCTGCCTGAGTGTGAACACGGCTGGACACAGAGCTGGAACTGAACACAGCCTCAGCCTCAAATACAAATAGAGCAAGTTTGAAGACAAGGGATACAGTACAGAGGTGATTTACAGCCACTCTGACCAGGACTATGACTTTGGGGATAAGGAGCCAGATTATTTTCACATTTTACTTGGGGAAATGAGGATTTATTTCAACCAAACCTGAGAAACCTCTTTCACACTCTGTTTTTATAACATTTTAAACTTTATTTCTGACCATAGCTGACAAATTGCCCCTTTAAAACACAACCCCTGTGCACCCAGTGGCTCACTTGGTAGAGCGTGCCCAGTGTACAGAGGCTGTGTAGTCACTACAGCAGCCCAGGGTTCAAATCCGCCCCTCTGTGCCCCCCTTTCATCCCCTCGCTTCCTCATCCCGTTTCCTGCCATCTCTCGAAGCTGTCCTATCTAATAAAGCCATGAAAAGGCTAAAAGAATGATCATTTATATTTGGCTGCACCAGTGTTGCTGTGTTGCTTCACCTGTGGATATCGTGAGCAGCTGAGTGACCGAGGTTGCAGACTGTTGCAGCACTGGTGAATGAACAAGCGTCTGATGCCTACATCTGTACAGAGTCTGACTGATTCACATCTGACTGCTATTTACTTGTTTAAGAGCTATTTCTAAAGAAATGGGTTGATGCAGATTTAGCAACAGTTCTCGTACAGCACATTGCATGCACTGATGCTGACCAAGACAATAAATCTGAGACAGAGAAAGAGAAGAGGGAAATTGGTGGGTATCCACAGGCTTCACTCTCAATGTGTTCTGAACTTGGAGGAAAAAAACAGAAAATAACTTCTTTTAAATAAAAAGTGAAGATGTTTCCTATAACAATTTTCTCATCTCGTTGCATCTGTTTTTTCTCCCTCATGTACACACACACACACGCACACACACACGCAAAGAACGCAGTCTTTCAAGTGTGCGAATAGAAGACACAAAAGCAGTGAGGGACAGATGGGAAACGGTTTGCTTAAATTTACAGTCACTTGAAATTCTGTGGAGTTTCCCAATGTTAAAAACCATAAAGGAGTGTCAAACTTCCTCGTTAGGCTCTCCTCCAGCAGCACTCACTGCTGGGTAAACATAAGAGAAAGGGGTGAAGAAAAAAGATAGCAAGGAATGAAAGTGGAGAGAGGAAGGGAATGAGAATGAAGAGAATTAGGCTTCGGGGAGTAACGATAAACGAGAGAAGAGGAGAGAGGGATGAAGGAGGAGAGTGGCAAGAGAAGGAATACAGGGAGTAGGGAAAGATGATGGAAGGAGTGAAGCAAGTAAGCAAAGGAGAAGAGAAGAAGAGTGTGC
Organism: Pagrus pagrus; assembly: GCF_965226575.1. Classification (NCBI taxonomy): domain Eukaryota; kingdom Metazoa; phylum Chordata; class Actinopteri; order Spariformes; family Sparidae; genus Pagrus; species Pagrus pagrus. The sequence continues at coordinate 20,215,610 of NC_140205.1, read as the reverse complement.
CAGAAAAAGACAGCAGTCATGAAAGTTTAATGCCCTCGCTGTTACTAAGCTAAAGGGAGCAAGCTGGGAGGAGAATGAGAGAAGTTGAAGAGGTGAAGAGGAGGTCCAAAGGGGAGGTGAGGGGTAACACCTGACAGGGGATGGAGATGAAGGGGCAGAAATCACACATACTGTACACACAGACATGACTGTAGAGGCAGGTGCAGAGCCAGAGACACACTCTCCCTCTCCCGGGCAAAGAAAAAACCCACACTCGCATTTAAAGTGCCTACACGGCAATCGCATCATGGTCGTCCCTCATCTATTATTCAGCAGTAAAGGGGAACAGAGTAGAGCAGGCGCTAAATAAAGAGTTGTAGCAGCTAAAGGCTGTAGACTTCGCAAGTCAGAGAGGGAACTGCCTGTGGTCATTTTCTTTATTAGGAGGACACTGAGACAAAACCTCAATACCGAAATGGAAGATGGGGTTTCTTCAGTTTCAACAATCTCTCCTGTCCTCAGGGAGGGTTATTATGCATTTTTACCTTCCAAATGCACTTGAAGCTGCAATAATTATTATTTTTTCATATTGACAAAGGAGCAAATGAATTTAATGTGAAAGGTATTGCATTGAGAATTAACGCCTATCTATGCTGTTCTCCTCCAGTTTGACAAAGCTTTTTAGCTTCTTTGGCTTATTATTTTGGTTTTGTGTCCCAACATCCTGCACTCATAAAACCTTTTACCACAGGCAGCTGCTGTTTTGAGCAAGAATAATGTGATAAACCCACTGTACATTACCTGCCCTGAACCAAATAGCTAACAAAGTTAGGAACTAGCTGGTGAGCACTAGCAGTTTAAGAGCCAGATATTACTCAGTGGTCTGTGGACAATAGAAGAGCTACAAGCAGAGTGAATATTGGACTAACATTCATCAGATGGTCAGAAACACATCCCCAAATAAATGCTAATGTTGCTCTTTAAGTGCTGGATGTGTAAATTTAGCTGTTTAGGTGCTAAATTTGGCTGTTAACTATACAAACCAACCACAAGCAAAACTACACATAAGTTACACAGTATACAGCCGCTATGCCCGACCCAAACTGTTAACTTAAAAGCTTACATAAAAGACAATCACAGCAGAGCACACAGTAGGATGTCTCCCCCCGTCTGTCCAGCCCATCCATTTTAGCATCAACCAATCATCTGCCCAAGTGGTTGCCAGTTTGTTGTCGCTAATGTTGCTAATGCAAGCTAGCTAAAAATGATTTGTCTATATGAAAATGTTTTCAATCTGACCTTTAACCAAGTGGATGCTGTTGTTTCTCCATATGTGCTGTATGTGTAAATAGGCAACTGTTTGCTAAAACATTATCCATGATAATACAGTAGCTTTTTTGTGGCTACAGCTCTAACATACAAAATGGATGTTGAACAGTTTTTACTGGTTATGAAACAGTCTCAATTTAACTCAGTTTTACTCATGTCTCTACATGACCCACCTAAGCAAAGGAGACCAGCAATGAGATTGGCTATGTTATAAGATTGGCCTGCCACCGGGTCAGGTTTCACAAATTAAAACTATTTTTCATGGTGGAAGGCTGAAGATGAAATGAGGAGTCTCACAACTAGGGTTTCAATCTGTTCCGTTTGTCCCGTATTTCCAAGTTGCCTTGAACGCAGCATCATCCCACCCGCATTCAGCCTCTTACAGCTAGTACCTGCCTACTCATAGCGGTTGTTGGTTTGGTTGGTTAGTTTTAGGCATGAGTAATAAGAGGGCTGCCTCCGATACTCCACCCTGTGCACCACTCGAAACGAAAACAGATGCGGAAATACAGACGTGAGTGGGAAGATTCAAAATGCTTGGCTTTCTCAGGACCAACAAAAACCAAACAGCTGTCTTAGTAAGTCCCTGAGGTGGGCTGCCCTCAGGAGGACTGGCCTCAATACTAGGTTATGTGTTGCATAAACACAGATTGATATAATTGATTTAATATACGATTAAATATGAATCAATATAAATGTATCGCCCTTGATGTGAAGAAAATACACAATTATTGTATGTTACTAACTAATGCTTTATCAATCTGGAAAATTGCATCATTCAGCACTGAAGAATTAGCAGTATAAAATGTTATAAACATATCTAATAACAATAGTGTTGTAGGCTACTTAATGTATTTTTCCTCAGATAAATGTAGATAGGCTATTTCCTGTGTGGTTTTACTTTTTGGATCGTAACGACTTTTCAGACAGGCAAATGACAATAATTTTAGCCAAATCTGTGTTCACACTATGGCCTGGGCAATATATCATCAATACAACATCAATATATCGTTAATCGTTAAAAGCGACAAAGACAGGAAAAGGAAAGGAAAGAATAATTAAAAAATTCTATGAAAAATATATACTGTTGATTGTAATATGGCAGGTTTTTCCTCACTCGAATTGAGGGTCTAAGGACAAAGGAAGTCATTCACTGTACAGATTGTAAAGCCCACTGAGGCCATGTGATTGTGATGTTGGGTTCCTCATATTGGAGTTATTAATCCAACATCGCCCCAAATAGATACATAAGCCTACCTCAGCCCTTAACAGCCCGCAACAGCGACAGAAGAAAAGTATTAAAAACACTTTTAGCAAATGCACATGCTAGCCAAATCAAATTCTTTCCGACACGAGGTGGCGGTGCTCATACCACTATTGTCCACAGGGGCCACTACAATCAACAAAACATGAAAGTTCCTTGTAGCTGCTTTAAATTTGATGTGATTATTGCAGTCCCCCTCTACTCAAAACAGCTCAATTTCCAATCTCCAATCTAAGATGAGCATGTACAAGCAAGGGGTTTTGTGATATCACAACTTGATCCTTAGGTTGAGTATGTTCCAGCACTAGTGTTGAACCATTACCATCATCCATCCAGCCACAAGTACGCAGGTACACATATTTATTTATTTATTGGTGAAGTCATAATTGTCAGGAAAATACAGATCAACAGCAGATGAGTAGATTGGACTGCAGGAGTATTTTGAAAAGTTTATGTAAACATTTTGGTTACCATTGGAAACCATTGTTACTGTTAAAACCTTCTGCTTCAAGAAACAAGTAGGATGATGTTTTTACCTTGATTCACCTCATGAGTGGAGTTCATAAAAGAGCGGAAATGCCCTGAATATCCATTTAATATTTCATGCATTCTGTGGAGGGAAATGGTTCTCACACATTAAGAGAAAAAGAAATCTGCAAATAGGCTGTTGGTTGATCATCGATCTGTATTTTCCAATAGTGAGCTTCGGTATTTTATGGTCTGTGTGTCTGTGGTGGCAGTAAAGCAGCCTATGAACTGAAGTCAGACAGAGGGGGAGACAGAAGGAAAGAGTGAGAGAACAAAGCCTTTAAGAATTAAAGCTGCTCCTCTCTTGACCCAGAGTTGACTCCCAAGCACAACGAGATCCATATTTAAACACAACATTCACTGCAGTATATTCCCGTTCCGCTTCGCCAGCTCACGCAATCACAAGGCATGAATAAAGACGCCACTCAAGTCTACAGCGATCAGGGCAGCGCACACAAACAAACACGCAAACACTCAGAGAAGCATTGGCTCGGCTTACGAAATCCACGTGGATGCTCATTGGCGTGTGCGCTCCCAGCCGCTAGTGTGTGCCGAAAGCCTGATCAAAGAGGCCATTATTGGAGACAATTGGACTGAAGTGCTGCTGCTCATGAGCTCGAGGTCTGCCTCTCGCCCTTGCTAACCCTTTTTTTTTCTCCTCCCTTCCTCTCTCTGAATCTCTCTCCTCTGTCTCTCCTCTCACCTGTCCCGCGCAATCAGCTCTCTGCACTCTGCACGAACGACGGCTTTTCAACACAGTCCTTACAGTCCTTTTTCCATCAGAGCTCTTCATGCGGCACAATATGCTCCTCAGAAAATTTCATACACACACACACACACGCACACACACACACACACACACACACACTGGCATTGGCAGTGAATAAAAAGGTAAATTAGGATATTTAAACAGCTACTAACTTTCAACTTTTAATTATTTTTCCTGCTTCAGCTCTTTAATTATACTTAACATTTTTGCTGACCAAGGTTCTGTGCTGTTCATAATTTGGCAGGTCAGTGTTACATTATCATTGCATTGTAATACAGTTAAAGGGGTTCAGTGGAACTTTAGTTTATGTTAGCAGACTCCGTATCTTTACTAACATTAGCTACTGTTGCTCTCTGTTCATGGAGCAGGCAAAAGCATTTAGACAAGGCACTCGAGAACGGGCATAAAGTCACATCTTTTGGACTGTCGCTGAAAATCCTTCATAAAGAAATCCACAGTCCAGCAGCATCAAACAACTTAAACAAATCATCCACAGTCTTGTATAGGCAACCAAGAGAGACGGGAAAGGTCACATTAAAATCTGCTCACATATGGCCAATAAAATTGTAACTTGATTGTTATAAAGAGCTCTTTTAAGGGCAGATTCAGTGTGTTGGTTACACAACTAAGCACTTAAACAGTTATTTCACGTTAACTTTAATAAGATAGTCATACTATCGATTGATTCTAATAGCCAGTCTATAAGTGTTAAACACAACAGCAGTTTTTGCTATTTTTCAAGAGAATATCTGTAGAACAAGGAACAATCTGTAAAAAATCACTGACACACTCCACACCCCTACAGTACAAGGCAACATCACATTTACTCAATTATGGGCAACACTCCTATCACAACATATAAAAACCGAAATCACCTTTTGGTGAAGTGGAGAGCTCAGTTTCCAAATATTTACGTTTCTTGTGAGGCGGTGACCTCTAGTGGCTGTACTAATTATTAGATCAGCAAAGGAGGTAGGCAAGCGACATAGTATAAAGAGCGACATAGGGAGTCCACATAGGGAGGAGGTCAGGGACAGATGGTTGGGTCAAACAAGACTTTAACCCAGGAGACCATTGTCATGTCCAGTGTGAAAACGAAAGTCGACAGTGAGATATTTAAACTTATTAATGTAGTTATTTGAAGCCACACAAAGGCTGTTATCCTAAACCCTTGTGTTGTTGTACAGCTCATTTCAGTTTGATCTGAGTTTCGACGAGCCATCTGTCTATCACCGTTGATCACGAGCTGTAGTTACCACAACACAAGCTATGCTGCTCAAAACAATTAAGGGAACACTTTTACTCGCACATCAGATCTTGATGAACAAATTATTCAAGTTGAAAATCTTTACTTATGTACATTGTATAATTTGTTGAGAACAAAATTAAAAAAAGTTGGTGGAAACCAAAATCATCAACCCACTGGGGGCTGGATTCAAAATCACACCAAAAAAAACGAAATCACAGGCTGATTCCAAAGCCTGTATGCACTCCTGACAACACCTGGGCATGCTCCTGATGGGTCGGCAGATGGTGTCCTGGGGGATCTCCTCCCAGACCTGGATCAGGGCATCAGTGAGCTCCTGGACAGTCTGTGCCAGTATGTGCTGGCATCGAATGCACCAATCCATAACGTCTCATAGGTGCTCAATTAGATTTAGGTCAGGGGAAGGAGAGGGCCAGTCAATGTCATCAATGCTTTCATCATCCAGGAACTGCCTATACACTCTGGCCACAAGCTGCAAGGTGCTGGGCTGTGAGCACAGGTCCCACTAGAGGACGTCGAGCCCTCATGCCACCCTCATGGAGTCTGTTTCTGACAGTTAGGTTGAAAATATGCACTGCCAGAGGTAATTTTGTAGTGCTCTGGCAATGCTCCTCCTGTTCCTCCTCTAACAAAGGAGCAGATGCCGGTCCTGCTGCTGGCTTGATGCCTTCTACGGCCCTGTCCTGCTCTCCTCATGTAACGGCCAGTCTTCTGGTATCCCCTCCATGCTCTTGAGACTGTGCTGGGAGACACAGCAAACTTTCTTGCAACGGCACATATGGATGTGCCATCCTGGAGGAGCTGGACTGCCTGTGCAACCTGATTGGGCTGCAGGTACCGCCTCATGCTACCATTAGTGACAGTGATACTAGCAGATCCCAAAACTAGAGAAGAATCAGTAAGGAAGGATAAGGAGAGAGCAATTGTCATGCAAAAACATTCCCTTTTGGGGGGTTGTCTTGCTTTTGCCTCTCCATTGCACCTGCTGTCACTTTCATTTGCACCAAAGTGAGTCACACTATAGGTGTAGGTCTCATTTCTCTTATTTGTCGTTTCCTCACTCCTCGCTTGAACTGGAAGTCGTTCCTGTCCGCCATCTTGCAGGCCATCCCAACGCTCTTTTTTGTGGAGCGCAGAGTGATCTCTGAGGAGTGATGAGCGAGGACAACCAACTTGTTTTAGGCTTTATTTTGTTTGTGTTCTGATTCACCACAGAGTTCTGTTTCTTTTCCTGATCTGTTTTAAACACGTGAGGCTGATCATTCCAGAGCGTCGGGTCTGATATGTTACATCCTTTCAGTTTTCCCAGAAACATTATCCTAAAAATAGCTTCCAGTGTTCAAAAGACACCATAATCACATTCCGGGTTCTTTAATTATGATTTCACAATCGGATTATCACTGAATACGGGGGCAAATAATACATACATTTATAAACGCATTCTGCAAGTTGAATGGTTCCTGTGCCTCTGAGCAGACACAGTACACAGTATAAATACAGACTGCAGCACGTTCACCATGCGCAGGCGTTTGTTAAACAGGACAGACAGAAAATCACAGGCACATTTCGAATTACACTACACTGGTCACATGTCACATGATGTGACAATCCACTATGGTTGTAGTCATTCATGCTGCGAGTCTGATTTGCACCTTATGTGATTGGCCACCTCAATGTGAGGTTGGGCTGCGTTTCTCAATTGAACCCCCTGTGGCCAGCACCACCACAGCCAAAATGGACTACCCTCATTAAAATGAATGGGAAAACCTGCGTTTTTGCCGCATACCTGATTTGATCTGAATCAAGCCTTAGCCTGATCATATCACTGTTCACACTGTATAATAAAGTCCTAACATGTTACAATAAAAAAAGTGTGTCTGAACCAAACTAATTGCCATGACACACCTTTGTCTTTTTGGGAGCAGAATTCCAGTCCAGCCACCCCCAGTGATGAATTACCACCCTGCCGTTTATTCTCATCTGCAGCTGGTCTCATTAACAACGACCCACAGCTCTGTCTCTGTACATTAAAGCTGATATCTTTGACTATCATCCCATGACACACATTCTCTACACTGTGAACAGCCCATGATGAAGTGGTTTGTACAACACCATATAGCTTTGTGAGTCTAAAACATACATTATTAATATAACTTATTACTATAATTCCTTATACTGTATTTTCATTGTAATTTTTGTATTTCATATTTATGGTCTAGACTGTTGCAGTAATTAGCCTTCATTTTTTATTCACCAAACACCGAGGTGTAGTGTCCACTATTGCACTGATATTTTTGTACATTTTGTAAACTTTGTAGTAAATGACAAAACATGAAAAACTTTTTGTGTTGACTCCAACAGAATGAACTGTTCTCAGGATTTAGTATCAATGTATAACTCCAAAAGTTTTAATTAGCATTTATTGTGTAAAAAATGCAACATCATATCTGAGGAATGGTGAATATATGGGAAAATAAATACATACATAGTAGTTATTATTTTGGTCTATACAATTTTAACAACTTGCAACAATTAATTTGCATAGAAACAAATGAAATATCTAAAATAAAAAGAGAGGATTTATAATGCAGAAAAAGGCTGCTCAGGCCTCAGCCTCGGTGCAGATGAGGTACCAGGGCGCTCAGACTCTAATCAAATTCTTTCTTTCTTTTTTACCCAATGTTTCATAATGTATGGTGGTGTGCTCTTATGCAGCAGTTTTCACTCTCCCATAAAGCTGCTCATTTTTTGCACTATCTTGGAATAACAAGATTGTTTTGTTGTACGCAAGTATTATGACAATAAAGCTGTATTGAAAATTGTACGTCATGGGACCCAAAAAAGTTGCAATTTAGCTGTTTTGTTACATGGTGCTGAAATAAAACTCAGGTAATATTAAAAATAAATTGAGGTAGTGAGAGACTAGAGCCAGAGCTCCTTTTTCTTCCTGATGGAGGGGAACTGTTATATGAAGAGTCTGAGTTATATGTCTCTTAGGAGGCAGAGAGGTTGGAACCAGTTGTAAGTATGAAACCAGTCTGAGTTAGGCCTTCAGCTTTCATTATTGATGAATGCCTTGATCATTTGCCATCTTCTATAAACTATTGTTTTCTAGTGATTTTCTAACTGATTACTCGACTGATCGTTTAGACATTACATAAGTAACTTTAAAAGGGGGTAGAAAAGTTACTGACAAGACTGTCGTCTTGAACAAACGATAATATCTGCCACTAGGGGTCTCTCAATCAAAAGTATGAAAAGATGTAGTTTGATGATGTCCTGAAGTAGCGTGGGATCATGGGAGTTGTCTTCATTGTTAAGCAAAATCTATCTCAGGCACAAATGTTCACAGACGAGGTAATGTATTGAAGTTTTAATCACGTTTTGTTCCATCTGGCAATTTCTGTCATCACCTTGTCATGCCTCCACCTGTATCGACCTTCTGCAAATGCCTTGTGGCACCCTTTCAAGGTGTGGTTCAGGGTGCACTGAGTTTCACACTGTTTGCAGGATGGGTCTTCTTTGCTCCAAATCTTTAGATTGTTTGGGGTGGTAAGAGGTCAGCCACAGCACGCACCAGGAACTTTTGGTCGGTGGACCAAAGTTCCTTCCAGGAACGTAATCACTCGAGCGCCTGGTCCCACTGCAGCCATTGCCCCTGGCTGGCAAGCCCAACCACTTTTATGCGGCGGTTCTCTTCTGCTGCCTCTCGGACTCTCTGCACCACCAGTTCTCTCCTGCCTTTAGCACTGGCTTTACTCCATCTCTTGGTGTTGTAATTACCAAGGCCTAACCGTCCTTGGCAAACCACCTCTACAATCTCCTGATGCTTCCAGTAAGTTTCAGCTTCCTTCACTGCTTCCTGAGGCTTCCACTTCCTGCCATACTTGATGGTCTTGTTAACATGTCTGACTTTCTCATCCTCTGACAGTAGCAATGTGCTGACTGCTCTTGCCTTAGTGGCTTTGAATTCCTCCACCACTGATGACCCTGGTAAGCAGAGCTTGGAGGTCTTGCTGTACAGATTGACCAAGCTGAATGCTGGAGGACTCCCAGCCATTTTTGTACAAATTTGCTGCACAGTCTCTCTATTGCTTCCTCTTGAGTCATGGGGACCAAATGAAACACACCGTTACTTTTAATAGTCTTGTGGATTTTCCTGGTTTTAAACATTGCAATTTGAGATTATGTAACTTCACAACTCTACAAAGTCTATAACAAAATTCTAGTAATTTAAATACCATATCCTTAAATTGACTAAATCTCCAATCTCAGCTACTACACAATTAATAGACACACACACACACTCACACACACACAGCCCTCATACAGTGACTGACAGCTGGACCTGCATGGATCACCATGACAACAGAGGGCAGAAGTTTGGCATCAGTCCTCAGGGCCGTGAGCTGTGAGTTTACGCAGGTAAGGAAGCCTTCGTCTGGGGAGAAGCACAGACTTTCTCCCTCCTCCTCTCCTCTCCTCTACTCTCGAGTCGTTTTAAACCTCCACCTCCTCTTTCTTTGCCATCTTCTCATTTTCCAATTCCTCCCCCTTCCTTTGCATGAATTTTCCTCTCCTCTTTTCCTCTCTCCTCCTCGTCTCTCCCCCCTCTCCTGCGGCGTTCACCAGCCCTGACAAAGCCTTGAGCGGCTGCCAGCGGCCCCCGAGAGCTGACTGACTTCCTGCTAAAAATAAGAGCTGAGAGAAGAATCTCAGAGAGCTGCCACCAAGCGAGAGGAAGCGAGAGGAAGGCTGAAATTGGATAGAGGTTTGGAGAATGTGGGAAAAAAGGAGAGAAGAAAAATGGAAAATCACCGAAAGGAAGAGGTGATGGAGGTGGAAGAATGAATTTGAAGGAGGAGGAAAGATAGAGGGAGAGAAAATAGACAAAATGAGAAACAAACAAAAACTGAAGATGTGCAGAACAAAATATGAGTATTATAGGAAAATAAAGGAAAGACTAAGAAGCGACTCCACCAGAGGAAAGATAAAAGAGTAGAAAGTTTGGGAGCAGATAAAGTTACCTGACCGAGGCTTAGTTTGTACAGACTCCTCCGAAATGAATACATTAAACCTGATCTCCCTGTAAATCTGCTCGGCACACACTGAACAGCAGGAGTTACATTCATCTACCGAATAAGACAGTGTGTGTGTGTGACAGAGATGTGGAGCAGGAGGGAATGAAAGAGAGAGAAAGAATAGGAATAACCACATTATAAATATTTATACAAGAGGAAAAGGAAGAGATGGCAGAATTGCAGGGGAGAAGGAAATAACGGGAGGAGGGGAGGAAGGGATGGAGAGAGGAGAGAGTGACTTCAGAGGCAGCAGCAGGCGCGCTTGGCTCGGTTTATCTTTTCTTTCCCGTCTCTCCCGTTGCCTCTCTCGCCGCTGGAGTGCGGGCTAGCGGATTTGCAGCGCACGCTCCCTGCAGCTCGCGCGTGTGTGTGTGTGAGGAGGGGAAGGACAACAAGTTCTCTCCTTATCTCCCCCCTCTCCTCTCCCCTCAGAGAGACAAACACACAAAGGCCCTTGCACCCGCAAACAGGCTTCTGCCGTTCCCGGTGAGGTTCGTGCCGGTGTTCGTGACGCCAGCGACAATGACGATGATAGCGATGATAGCAGGGTCTCTCCGCTCGCTCCAACTGTTGTAGATTCACCAATTCAACAGTTTTTCTGTCGCTTCGTACGAGGTCACTTCATTCCGGTTTTCTACAGATATCACGTAGCAATGATAAGACTTACACTTGCTCCAAACTCAGTATGAGATAAGATGCTTCCAGTGGAAGCTAGTGATGCAAAAAGTCAAAGAAGACAAGACTGGGCTCAGTAAAGCTCTTACACTTCTGCTTAAAAAAAGGAAATGGCGCAAATGAACTGTAGAAATGTCTTTGCAGAACTAAATACCTCGCTTTTTATATTTGCAGAAATAAACCAGAATCATTTTAATGTGCTACTGCTACTCTTCAATGCTCATTTATGTCACATCAAGCGATTCAGTATACTTTTCATCACTTGCATCTCTCTGTCTTCTTTGGTAGATGGAGTTTTCTAATATTTCATGGATCTGGCGATGACTTGTTGCCATGACATTTGAGATGTCAGAAGGGATGTCAGCGGAGTTATCCTGACAACTGAGCAAGGAAAGTTACACCTGCATTGGTTCTTGTTTTCTGCATTGCACATATCTGCTTTTCTCTTCACGTTCAGTACATACATGCATTGTTTCCTGTGAACAGCTTGTTCGTGGGTAAGCAATGTGCATCCCATACGGTAAAGGCAGAGCCTGCCAGAAAAGCTTTGATCAAACGTCAATACGGACACGGATTAGTTGCATATTTGTCAACCGACGATGGTTTGTGTCCCATTTAGACCATATTGTTGTACTGCACTTATTATTTTTTAGAGTTAAATCATTGTTTTACGTCTTATTTTTGTTTTTTTTGTCGCTGTTTGATTAGGTTTAGGCAAAAAGAAAAATACTTTAGGGTTAGGCTCAGCAGCTAGAGGGGGTCACCCACAAGTTGGAGGGTCAGTGGGTTGGTCCCCTGATCCCTTGGCTGCACACTGAACTACCTTTGGGCAAGATACGCAAAATGCTCCCAATGGCACTGTTCCATCAGTGTGTGTGTGAATGGCTGGGCATAGAAATATTGTCGGACGCTTTGGTTAGGAAGTGCTTTAACGCTCATGATGAGCAGGTCAGCACCTTGCATGGCAGCCTCTTGACATCAGTGTGTCAATGTGTAAATGTGATAAGTGTTAAGTGCAATGAGTAGTGGGTATACTGGAAAATTGCTATACAAATGGCATTTACCATTCATCATTCAGGTAACAGAAATTCTTTTACTAGCCCAAATGCATTTTCTAGTCTTTTTGCATGTGTCACAAAGCAGTGACATTAAAAAAACGTGAATGGTCAGTTTAGATAATTTTGATGTTCCAGGAACAACAGATTATGTATACACGGACGCGTTCCACACATGGGCACCAGAATACAACAGAACTAATAAGTAGAATTAGTACTAATACTAATACTAAGAAGTATGGCGAATATGGTCCAGACGTGCAGTGCATGAAGTCCAGTTTGCTTTTGAGGCACATGCCTTGTCGGTCTGCATGTAGTGTGTTAAGTCACAGTGCAGACAACACACGGCAGAGGGGTGCACACAGACCTCCATGGACATGCTTAGTTTGCAACCATAAACTGGCCCTAACAAAGAAAACTGTCTGGAGAGGCTTTTAATGTTAATACATTCAATAGCCGATGACGGAAAAGCATAAATTATTGAATGTAAATTCTAGATTGTTTGAGGATCTCTATGGCTTTCAAAAACCTTAAAAATGAACTTTTCTTGCCTGGTTTGTCTCAGTGGTTTGTTCCTGCTGTTTCCACTGAGAAGCGGGCTGTCAGTGTTAGACTACACAGATATGAACTGGGACATTGCGGCAGTCTGTCAGAGCTGAGAGGAGTGTAACACAAACCAGACTCACGCCGCACCACATCACACTCAGAGGACCGTACTACGGGTTTGCATGTTTAACAATAATCACGTATATGCTGTCTTTAAGTCACTTTGGTTTGTTTTACAAAGCGCAGCATCAGTCTCAATGGTTGATTTTTTTCTTTCCTCAAAGTCGGCCTTTGGTTTCTATTCATGTCGGCAGGCTATGGAAATAAACTTGCAGAGACTTGCTGTCCATCACAATGAACATTCAGTCAACTGTTTTGTCAAAGTTATCATTGTGTGGAAGTGTAGTTCTGAACAGAAAACATTTTTTAAAATCTCTCCTTTGTGGTATGTTCAAGGAACTCCTCAAGGACCAGAGAATCAGCGGCCACAAAGCGCTGCATTCATGAGCTCTGTTGTCAGAAAATTGAACACAGAAGACAAACAATAAGCAGACTGAAATCGTGCTGCTTCTTACATTTAAAAAATTGCTGCGCACAAGTCAATTCCAAATATCTGATGTTTCAGAGCCTCCTTGAACTCAACCAAAAAGGAAGAAAAGACTATTCTATTCTATTCAGTACGCAAGGAAATCAATTTAAAAATGTATGGCATACTTGAGAAAGGGATCAACAGAACAGCAAAAGTAGATTTTTAATTTGCAGTCTATGTGCTAAATGTGTAAAACCTTTAAATAATGAAAACAGTCTAATAAAAGTGAGCTTATTGTAGCCCTGAGATTCTGAGAACTTCAAAGAATCCATCCCTGTTAAAAGTTTTCTTCAAAACTTTCATCATTGCACCCGCAGTGAGTAAATTTAGCCTGGCATTGCCCCTGGTCTTATTAACACAGGGACCCAGTTACAGAAAATAGGCCCCTGACCTGCTCTGGATCCAGAGCCACAACTTTCAGAGATGCTTACCTAGCCAGTCGTTGAACTTCTTGACCTCGGAGGGCAGTCCCAGCTCAGTGAAGTCTCCAGCGTGGATGAACACGTCCCCATACGGCATCTGGATGGCGTCGGTTCGGGAGTGAGTGTCCGAGATGCACACAAAGCGGGTGTAGCCTGGTGGCTTGGGGGTGTCGTGGGGCATTGGGTCCACCCTGAAGAACAGAAGATAAGAAAGTTAAGGAAAGTTAAATGAGAGAGGAAGGGAAAAGAGGTCACCGCTGCTGTTGGTACTCTTAAGCAAAACACAAGAAAGAGAACCAGCGCTGTATGCAAAGTCTCTGTGGTAAGATCCTGACAATGAAAGAGGTTTGAATCATCCCCACAGACTGAATCAGAGGAGGAAACAAGAGACATAGCGAGAGCGAGAGGCCACAATAAAAGCGCGGCGCTGAGAGAGACAGAAAGAGAAATGTGCAGAGATACAAAAAGAATAAAGCGCAGATATAGAAAAGGAGAGTCCTGCGGGATTTCCAGAGAGTGTGCAGATTCATGAGGTCTCCAGGGGGAAGAGGGGAGCTGGTGAATAACTGTGGCCCACTTTAGTGAGCTCTCCTCCAGGTACGATAACACCCAGCACTGCCTCCTCCTCCTCCTCCTCTTCAACCCACCACAAGAGAGAGAAAAAGACGAGGGGAAGTGGGAAAGAAGATACACATGCATGTAGGACAACCGGTGTGAGTCATAAACTAATTAAAGTTCATGAAAATGTTTCAATTCCAATATTAAGTATAGAGCAATGTGGTTAGCCCACAATTCGATATGTTCCTTGGTTTTTGGATCACAGTTTCGGTTTGGTTCTGTACACGTTTTTTTGTGTGAGGAATAGAAGATTCTCTCTTTATTTTGCTTATTAGCAACACCAAAAACCATTAAACATTTCCGCTGTATGGTATAATGTCAAATAAATAAACCTATATAAAAATAAAAACTGTTTAAATGTGAAAAGTGCCTCCTTGCCTTGACTACTGGTATAATAAAAGAATACGAATTTCAAAAGTAAAAGTCTGCTTTTGTCCTGACAGCTCACAGCTGCCTATATATAATCTGAGAGAAACATACATTCAAAAATAGCTTAGGCTATTTTAGGTAAACATAATTCACTATATTCAGGATGTGATATACAATAACAGTTGTCTAGATATTCCTGTATTTATTTTCATTTCATTTAATGCAGCCAAGACTCTGTGTTTTAGCCAATTAGTCTTTTATGACTTTGGTGTCTTTTCAAAAAGGTCGGGAATAACTTGGCTGCTAAAAAATGTACCAGTGGGGACAATGTAACGTGGATCAGCTGTTTTCATTTGGTGATGAAAACCCACATCTCTCACCACCGAAGAGGGCTGCAAGTCTTTTAGCAATGAGCGTCCCCACTGCACTGGTGATCTTTTTGTGTTTTTCTGAACTGGTAGGATAGGTTTGTCTGAAGGCATCAGAGAGAGACTGCTGTTTCAGTGACAGCGTTACCTGCTCAGCCTTCCTGCTTCCGCACAGTGTTATTGCTGAGTGGTGGTGTTGAGATTCGTGCTCGTGTTTGAAGTGTTCCACTCATGTGACACAAGTCTAGCAGTGCTTGCAGACAGTAACTTTTCTGTCCACTGTGTGTGTTCCCTCATTGTTGTATTCAAAACCAAAACCAAAATGGCCCCACACCGAAGATTTGAAAGATTCCGGTGCTTCCTCAAACTGTTGCCTCTCTACTGCGCTCGCCGTACTATCCGCCATGTTCACTGTGATTCTAACCATTCAGCGCCACCTCCAGTGTAATTACGTCTTTGCATACTAACAGTGATTGGCCATTTACACACCAACCCACTCTCACTACAGGACAGACACAGACACAAAGCCAATTTGGAAAAAAACGTGCTAACCATGGTTGGCGTATCGTTCAATATAACATTAAGATTCATGGAGACTCATGGAACCACCAAATGGTTTTGTGCCTAAATCCAACAAGACCATTAGCATGGCATAATATCAAATTGAAAATTGAACCTAAAGAAACATTAAGTTGCAACAGAAAGAAATGTAAAGTTTCAACATATATGTGGTTTGCATAAACATATAGTACATTGTCAACATTTATTCTGGTCATTGGGTTGTCAAACCACTGTCTTTGGACACTTCCTCCACTTCCTCCTTCCTGATTGAGGTTGTGCCAGAATCCCCTACTTTGTGCCAACAATAGTACTAGAAGCTTAATCTTGATTCACATACATGCTCACGTCATAGCAATTTAACTCTGAGGGGAATCTTCACATTAAAAGCCTTCCAGTGGCTCAAAGGGCATAGCCTATCCCTCTAGTAAGTGTTAAGTCAACAGTGGCTGAACACTGATTGGAAGAAGAGCAAAGTAGAAGTAGTTCCAATGTATTTATGATCGAGCACAGTATTTCCTATATACTCAAAGCAGCAGAGTGGTGAGTATGACATGACTCTTCTTGAAGTGATAGAATTAGTGCTGAGGAAATACACAGTATGCTGAATTTATTAAAACAGCAGGTAACCACAGAGGATTTGTTGAGTTTGTAAAAACAGCAAAATAGCAGCCACAGCAAATTAACACAGGACCAGACCAGAAACATTAAAATATAATAAAATATAACACAGGAAAATTAAAAGTCTGTGTCAGTTAATCTTTTCTAATGTTGTGTTGGTCTGAGGTATCCTGTTTCTTGCTGAGATCTTGGGTTTCCACCTGCACCTTTTAAGGTAAAATGCTAAAATTTAAAGTTTTAATTTTCATGTTATGGGCTAAGGCATGACGAGATGCCCAGGAGTCCAGAAACGAACTGCCGCAAATTATGCAACTTTTACAAAACTTCCTCTGAACGGCTTTAAAAGTCAGCAGACACGTACTGAAGGCAACGCATTCATTTAAAAAAAGCTTTTCTACTCTTATTTGATGTTTCTCAAACACAAAATATTCAGGATTTTTAGTTTAAAGACTTGACCCTTTGACATTAAGGCCTCTTCTTCCGTCTGATCCCTGACTCAGCTGATTAAAATGCTGCTTCACTTAAAGCAACTACAAGGAACTGAGATTTTTCAGCCCCTGTGGACAAAAGATGATGATGGTGAAACAAAGTAAACTGTGTGATGGTGCCGTACCACCAGACTACAGAGCAGTTTCTTTCCTCAGACTGGAAGTTACTAATCCAACCCGAATAAGTCGCAATCCGACCCAGGGACAGAAACAGCCAGTCTTCTCTTTGATTGTCTCACATAGAGGCATTAGTACTAAATTGAGACTGTTTCATAACCAGTTAAAAGTTCCTTGTAGTTGGTTTAAAGGAATAGTTCATAATTTTGAGAAATACTCTCATTTGCTTTCTTCATGAAAGTAAGATGAGATGATTGATACTAATCTCAAATCTGTATGTTTAGTAGCTGGAATCGGGAGATGGTTAGGGTTAGCTTAGCATAAAGATAGCAGACAGGGTAAACAGAGAGCCTGGCTCTCTCCAAAGTTTAACAATTCACCTACAAACACCTGTAAAGCTGACTCATCTGTATGGTGTGTCTTGTTTACATGTGGGAACCAAATTTTGGGGAACAACAGCCAGCCTCCTGAAGTCTTTTCATTCCAGTGAGGTTGCCATGTCTGTTACTGCCTATCATGCCTGTAGAAACCAAAGCCAAAATCTGAAAACCAGCAGTACTGACGGAGATACTGTGCAGATGTACTGGGCTGATGAATAAACTGTTTCTTATGAAACAGCTCCAACATGCAACTACCCACACATTTTTACATTTCTGCTTGTGTACAGATTAAATAAATTACGTACAATGTGTTTGTGAGCTTTAGATGTACAGTAATGGTAGGTGTGATATTAACTTTAGACGCAGCCAGGCTAGCTGTTTCCCCGAGTCTTTATGCTAAGCTAGGCTCACCATGCACTGACTCCAGCTCTGTTCTTCACAGACATGAGATAGATGTTAATTTTGTCATCTCTCTTTATGAAAGAAGCAACAACTAGATTTTAACAGTGAGCTACTCCTTAAATGCAAAATAAAAACTCATTAAATGTCATAAATACTAAAAAAGACAAGAAGTGTAAAAGAAAAAAGAAAAGAAAAGAAAATGTAACACCCTGTATATGGATCTCTATATGTGTGTTTCTTCTATTTACTCACATGTGGACATGTGGCGGCTGGAAGCGTCCCTGGTTGATGTTGTAGAAGGTAAAGGCCTGAGTGGGGTTCGTGCTGTACTCGTCCACCTCCACCGCCGCCCTGCTGCCTCGCTGTGAGTGTGACTGAGCCTGTGACTGCTGCCTTCTTGCAGCCATTATCTCTGAGAGGGTAAAGGCCATGACACTGTGGACGGAAGTAGACGACTGGAGCAGAACGAGGCGTCAGGTCAGGAAGTTTAGCTGCTTATGGTTTTCTGCTTTAGAATAGTGGGATGGATGGTCCTGGCGTGAGGAGAGGCGTCCTGACAGACTCAAATCCTCGCTGAGCTGACAGTCACAGTGAGCTGAGGAGAGAACATCACTTCCTCCCTCTTCTTCTTCTCTGCGGCTTCTCTGCACCTGAGAGGAACATAACAGAGCAGACCTGACATGAAGAGGTATGATGTGGTGTAGATGGGAATTCACAGAAGTGGTAAAAAGGATCAGCTGACTGACATAGTTTGAGTTAGTTAGTAGTTAAGTCAAATATATTAAACAGTAGCACTCGTCTTCGTTGATCAGAGATGTGGTCGTCGGCTGCTGGACCCTCTGCCCCGCCATTTCACAATCATCTGTCCCATCAACAATTCTGTTTGGATGCATATGAAAAAATATTCTAATATTTAACTGAGGAGGAGGAGGAGGAGCGCTGCTGTCCCTCTGTGTGTGTGTGGATCTCAGTCCGTGGATCAGACGGGACGGGTCATAAAAGTATCATCCTGATCACTAACGGTGGGATGAGAGGGTGAAATACGTCCTTAATGAGGAAAATATTAATGACATCACCTGCAGCAATCCTCCAGCAGCAGGAACAATACGTGTATCTGTACATTAACATGCACATCATGTTAATGTTCTGTGCTCTTCTACATATCGAAAGGTCACACATGCCATCCAGATTCATAAAGTAAAATAGTTTGGCGTAAAGCAGCTGTCCTGATAAACCCTGAGATCCTGTCTAAACAGGATTTTTAATGCTATACAGTATATGGTGACCAAATGAATTTCCCACTTGTGTGATAATAAAGTTTACCGTGACATTTGTATTTCAGAAAAGTTGTTCTTTTGTATCTTTTGGACAGTTTACACAGCTTTTAGTTTTCCTGCTTAAATATCTGTTACACTGACATTACTGTGTGCATGCAAATGTTTAAAATAACTGAAAGCAGCCTCTCTAATCATATGATGTGTACGAGCGGTGTGAACACGTCTGTGTAGGAGCATCTAATGCGTCCTTTAAATATCAGGAAACAGACTGCACCTTTGACTTTAGACCAGCTTTTTGTTGGTCTGTGGTGCTGTCGCGTTCTGCCGCCTCAAGATAGCAATCCTCCATCAGCGCGCCTGACTTCACCCTTTTTTAAGTCCAACACGCCCAGGGGAGCAGGAACAGGTGGGCACAAGTACATTTGCTATTTACACAACGTGGGCACTGGGTGTGAAGATGATAACTGCGTCAGTCTGAAACTAGCAAAGACACTTGCTCTCTAATATTTTAGAGGCGAGCATAAGCTAGAGCCCCTCGTGTTGTGGACACTTTTGATGGGCATTTTACACAATTTCCTGGCACTAATTTATAAAATATTAGACAGAACAGGTGCCAAGACCTCTGATTATGAATAATTATTTGGGTCTGACCGCAATTACTTTCATGTTTCCATGTTTTAATGTGATTTCACATTGGTTTTCAAAAGGGTGCTCAGGCATGGCTGTAAGGAAAAGGATGTTCAAACATTGGTTGCATGTTGCCAAATTGGGTAAGGCTGCAAATAACAATTATTTTTCATTGACGATATATCTGCAGATCATCTTAAATAATTAATTAATCAGAAGACAGAAGATAGTATAAAATGTTGATCAACATTTCCTAAAGCCTAGGCTGATATCTTTACCACCACAGAAGACAAAGAAAAGCAGAGAATCGTCAGAATTGAGGAGCTGGAATTAGTATTTGGTACTTTTTCTTCAATAATATTGACCATTACTAATACTTATCAATGCAGGGCTACAACTAACAATCTTACTCCATGGAACTGACTGGTATCAGTACACACCCCTTGTTAACTTTAGAGTTATTTGTGTAATGCTTTTAGTTCACGACAAAAACTAAACAAGGCTGAGCAGAAAACAACAGTGATCCTGCAGCGAGAATGCCGTTAAAGTAACAGTATAACAACAGCTCGTAAATACGGATGAATCAGGCAACACTGTGGTTTCCAAAATTCAGTCTGCTCCCCCACAAGGCTGAACAACGGTGGCATCACTGATGTTTATGGACAATGACAAATATGTCCCAGTCTGCTAAATAGGGTCCGTAACATCAATAATATTGATAATAGATTTACATTTAGGATGAACCAAGAAGGTTTACATCATACACCATTAAGACCTAATGTTGCTATAAACTATACAAATCAGAAGAGTAAAATAAACTGTTATACACAAGCATTAAAATAAACCATTTCAAAAAGAAAAGATCTCAATCATCAACATATCAAATCCATACGATAACTACTCTAATAAGTAGATCCATTTTATATGCATGTTTTTTAGTGGCACATCCAACAAAAACATGACACACACAGAGGAAAACTGGGTATTTAAATGCAAAGGCGTTGAAAACCTTGATTTTGGAATGGTGTAAAAACACCAGTGTGCTGGACCATTTGTTGGCGATACATTCCATTACATGACAGAACTGCGGCGTTTTTAAAAGCTTACGGGCGAGTGCTGCATCCCAAGCAGCTACTGCAGCACAAGCAACCTAAGCACAACATTGTCACCTTGAATAGGAAGCTAATTGAAAAACGAATGTTACGCAGAATGATAATCAGGGTGCAAATTGTACGAAGGGAGCTTGAGTGTTTTGTTTTTTCAAATGTTCTTTAGTTTCTGTTATTTGTTTGTTGTAACCTCCGCCGTATATGCTGTTACATCCAGTATGATCTCTTCATTTGATTTTTTTTTTCTTTTGCTCCAGAGATATAGGATAATAAAATTAATTGATAAAATCTTTTCAGTGCCTGTTGTGTGAGGCCTGCATGTGTGTGTGTCGCCCAGTAAGATTGGATTTGGCTGTGTGGTTCATTTTCGGAGGCTCTGCCGACTGCTGGGAGCGAGCTGAGCTGCAGTGAGGTGCTGAGATGACGGGGATGCTGAGAGACGGAGTTGATAATTTGGGGACAGGCGTTTTTGGCGAAGTCCGCCTGGACCACCGTGTGATGTCGGTGCGCCATCTCGATTCTTCATTCACTGCAACCTCACACGCTGACAGTACACTGACGTGACAGATACACACTTCACACTTCACACCACGGTTGTTTGTCACGGGCAAATCCCAGCATGCTCTGTGGATGTGTTTCAGGCGCGCATACATTTCATGTGTGTGTTCTGCGCGCACACAGGTGGATGTGTGTGCAGGCCTGTGCATGTTTATTTAAATGTGTTTCTGCTGTCGTGGATGTGACAGTGGCACTGCCAGTGTGAGACAGAAAGATGCATTAGCAGATGCTGTGAGATTCTAACACCATGGGCCCGAATGCAGTTTTCTAGATTATGAAGGAGACACAGGACAACTGAAGCTTCAGCTCACAGACAGACGAGCACCCACTGTCCACTCTCGATCCTGATTTTATTCCTTTTGACCTGCTACGTAAAATGTTCTATTTCTTATATCTGTCAGATAATTCACACTGGACCCTATGCGTACAGTTGGGAAGAATTTTTGACCTAAAGATTTTTGATAATATTTTTTTTTCAGAATGTTCTGCTTTACTTAGATAGTGACAGCTGAAGTTAGACAGGACCGACAGAGGAGAAGGAGACAAGTTGTAATCCAATCCAGGCCTCTCCGGGAGGGACATGGTACGCGTTTTACTAGGTGAGCTACCTGGGGGATTTTTGTCAATCAATCAGTATGAAATGATGGACACAATGGGCCAGATGCTTATGTTACCTGACTGGTTTTCACAGTGCGAATTAAAAAGGGCAAGGACAGTCAAATGATTCAGTAAGAGATTTGTTAGCATTGGAGTTAAGCAAATCTAGCTATTTGGATCTAAATCCAAAATGGAAACTATCTTAGATCTCTGTGACACATGGACGTACCCCATTTAACAACTTGTGTGGTGTGTTCACCCACCTTACTGCTGTGGGCTCAGATGCACTTTGAAAAAAAAAAGAGGAGCTTGGAGACGCTTCAGGGTGGTTATGGTGTAAAGTATACACATTCTAACAGTATATCTGTAACAGGTTATCTGTTTGTTTGGTGCATGTAAGATAGAAAACTGAAAATTGCACCTGAAATGTGTGATATATAGACAGCTTGTTAGTGTTCAATTTAAAAAAATCTCATAAAATTGGTATTAAAATTAAAATTAATATCATGAAATGAATATTATAATATATATATATATATATATATATATATATATATATATACACACACATGTGATACATATGTGTACCATATTTCCTACATGTGGGTAAAACCCATTAAATACGTACATTTTCACCGACTTCTCCAGTCGGTGCTCAGGCCCTAATTAATGAGGCACCAAGAGCCACTGTGTTGGTGTAAATGTCTCAGTATGCCCAGCAGGCCGATTCAATAATCCATCTGTGGAGAAGTGTTCCCCATTTGTATGTTTCATTGTGTCAAGACTACACAAAAAAGGCAAAGAATTCTTGGAGAGAGAAAAGGGACAGCAGACTTTTGCCCCAACTTCGAGTGTGGCCACTTAGAACAGGTATTAAAACGTTTTCTTTTAAAAGCAGCCGCATGACATCTCTTTCATCCTGGTTCCTTTAAAGCACACTGAGCCCCTTCAGCAGTCCAAGTTCAAACGCATGCTTGTGGTCAAAGGAAATGGACAAATGTTACTGTGGTTCTATGCTATTTAGATTCCTCAAGAGATGACACAACAAAACATATTAACTGGGTAAATTAGCCATGGATGGTACACTTAACATCAACCACCCAGGTCAAAGGTGACTAAAAATCCAACCTACCAGTGTGCGTGATGGCATACCCGGGTGCATACTTTCACTTGAACTGTTATTGTATAGAAAACAATAGCCATCTGATTATCTTAATGATTTGCTACTACATGTATAATTGTCCCTTTAATTTACTTATTTTACCTCTGGAGAGTCAAACTAACGATGTGCTGTATTGTTGTAAATATCAGTAATTCTTATCATGCATTACAAAATAGAAAATGGCAGCGGTTTCATGGTATACTGTGGTGCTGGTTATCACACCATGTATATTTGCTTGTCTATGGTATTGAATTCTACCATATTAGTGTTATAAAAAATAATAATATTCATTAAAAATATATATATTTCAAGTTCGTGTAAAGTTTTATGTCTGTCAGAACATTATATTTTGTGAAATAAAAATGCAACAACAGAACCTTAGTTTCATTCCTTTAAGGGTTATTTGCAGCGATACTATACTCGTCTGAAAGAACGAATGACAAAGAGCTTCAACGCGCTCGAGTCTACACAGTCTATTTAATACATTCACAGGCATCGGTCCTTTCTTCAGGCATGCAGGACTTATGGCGCTGGCCAAAAAACATTGTCTGGTGGTTTTCTGTGAATTCCTCAGAGGAGTTTAAAAGTCTATAGTTAGTCTATAGAATCAGCTTTTTTGGAAAGCCATTTCTTTGAGCAGTTTTCCTCTGGCGTCGTGTTGTGAGTGCTCTCTGCACGTATCCAGGAATGACAGCTTTACAAAATCACATACAGGTGAAAGGTGTAGATTAAGAAGAAACCCAATGAATTGATTTTTTAAGATTTGCACCTGTGGTTGTGACTTTTAGTTAGAAAAAGAACTCAGTTGAAGAATCAGAATCAGAATGATTGCTTTATTTGTTTAGATAGGTTTTTTTTTCAGTTCCAGGAATTTGTTTTAAAAATCATAGAAATGTTTATCTAATATAATGTTTTCTATTGTGCAATCTTGGGCTCAACCATTACTTATTATCCAAATCACAATATGACCAGGTGCAATGACCAACTCGCAGGAGCTGCTAATTTTTGATAAAGTTAGAATCTATCACAACATACTATTATAAATGATGTTATATTCTCCAGACGTGACGGGACATGCTAATTTCAATACAGACTCCAGCCCACTATTGTTTTATTATAATGGAAATGAAATGCAAAAATTACCATTCCCACTAAAATCACAAGTCATATTGCAGTATCCGTCCAAATAATTGGGATTATGGATTGTTTTAGTTTTTTTCATATTGTTCAGCCACAGTGCAACACTCTAACAGGCAGCAGTGATCATGGCCACAATAAAATGAACTGTTGGTCAAGACACTACACTTAATAAACAGCAGTGTTTAACTTTGTGGAGCTCTTCGACTGACATGACTGAGTCCGTCTCTACAACAAGACATGTTACTCACAGTCAGGTCTCACAGAGGCTCCATATAGGGGGCCCTGGATCGTATGGGCTCTTAGGAATCCAATGAGGATGGAACAGAAGAGAGCTCTGCGCTGTACTGTACAATATGTTGGCAATATCTGCAGAAACAGAAGAGCGGCTGTCTGATTGATGCTCTCTCCGCTTGGGCACGTTCTCATATTGAAAATGCATCCGTCATATCACACTTTGTGGCAATCTCCTCTGCTTAATTGCTCGTTTTCTGCTACATATGGACACACAGAAAATTAAAAAGCATCTGAGGGTGGCACTGTATTTCACTATTTGTTTAATGCATAGTCTTAACAGTGTGCGCGATGGTCTGATTGGAGCCGTAGCTCTGTGAAATAGGATGAGAACCTATCCTAGAGGAAAATTCCATCTAAACAATGAACATAACACAGATTCCATCAGGATGGAAAGATTATGGAAAGAGAACAGATGTTTTTTGGTACATCAAATATTTCTCTCTGTATTATTCCATTTACTTTTATATCTAAATGCCTGTTTAAATACACTTAATTCACCTTTAATTCACTCACACACACGTTTGTTTCAATTAACCAGTTCACAGGCATAATGTATAACCTTAATTAAAATCAGAAATTACATCCTTTCAGCTAAATTATGAGAGCATCCCTGTGAATTATCAGCTTCATGCACATTTTAGAGAAGTTCAGACGGTTCCTCAGCACTTGCTCTGTATAACTGAACTCTAATCAAACTTTGGTCCCATAGGCTGCACAAACTCTGTAGTGAGCCTCTCCAGCCTGCACTGCACTTGGAGACTTTGTCCTTTGGATGCGGTGCTACTGAAATCTGATCTAACGTTAAAGCGTTCCCGCGAGCCCCGCTGGAAAGGGTTATATTCGGGGACGTGAATGCGTGGCTTTATTAAAACCCGGACTGCTCAAGCGACCACAGAAGCCCGCAATCACACGAGGAAAACAGCATGTTCACGTGAGGGTCCGGAGACCGACATTAACCCGGGAATACGCACCGCCGCGCGGGTTTAATGCAAATCTGTGCTCTGCTCTGTGATGCATAACAAGACACCTCTGCATAAATGCACCTAGAAGATGAAGAGATGAAGAGTGAGGAGTGAACCTACCGGCTCCAGCGGTCAGCTGCGAGGAGGCTGCTCGGTGATGGATGTGGAGAGAGGACGCTGTCTGCGCTGTGACAGAGACGCGCTGGTCAGTTTGAATGCGCACCCCGTGGTGCACCGGTGGAGCGTCGTGGAGAGATCTGTTTCCTCCCCCCTCCTCTCTCTCTCTCTCTCTCTCTCTCTCTCTCTGTGTGTGTGTGTGTACAATGAGGAGAGAGGGAGAGAGGGAGGACCGAGAGCTGCCGCGCGGCTCCGCTCGGCTCATTCACAGCAACAGAAATCACGGCGGTTTGTGAGGTCAAGAGCCCTTTACACCTTTAATCCGCCTCTGCAACCCCGCCACCCCGAAAACACACTTTTGATATGGTTCCCAGGAAATGTCAAATATTACTCTTCCACACATTAATTCATTCTGTACTGATCACATATGTTTTCTTGTCATTTTTATCGTCCGACATGATCATTTGAAGCCAGGCTGCCCAAACGTCTTCCCGTGGAGAGCCAAACCTAAAATCTTTAGGCCCAAATCAAACAAACAGTATTGTTAAGATCCAAAATGATACTATGATCCCAAGTTCCCTTAATTGTCTCCTGTGTGTCTACCATGCTCAGATTATTAAAAATAATTAATAATTAGGGTTCACACATACTGAAAGAACATTTTTACTTTGCAAAAAAATAAAACATCATTAGCAGTTTATAATTTTTCGAAGTCATTTTAACCTTGTTGTCACTTTAAACATCTGGCGGGCCAGATCTAACCTTCCAGAGGTCCAGCTTTGGCCCGGAGGCCCCACGTTGGGCAGCCCTGCCTTCACCTCATTGCCACCAATACAATGAGGCGAGAATCCATCTTGATTATCCAGCAACAAAACCTTAAGGTTAAAACAAGATATTTTACACTTTGCAGGACTTTTTTACACTTTTACACACACATTATGTAGAAGTGCAGTAGTATAAGCAGAACACTGTACTGTAAGTATCAAAAGTAAAAGGAATTTAATTACGTCAGTGTTATCAAGAGAGGAGGGAATCAGTTTTATTTATCGAATGCAATCATCAATGTATAATGTTTATGTTGAAGCTGCTTTAAGTCAAGAATAGGCTATTGGATCTACTTTATGTACTGTTTGTTTCTTATAATCTGTGATATTGTGTCACATCTCATTAACTGATAATATATTTTTTATGTAAAACCTTAAAACTTGCTACTACATGTAGGGATTACTACTGGTAACCCTAACCCTTGAATAAAATATTAACACTGAGATTTTTGATAAATAATCATGAGTACTGTAGATATAGTGACTGAGTGGGTAAAGGTAAGTATTAGAAAAAGTAGGCCAGTCTGGTGAGTTCGGAAATTTGCATTACTTTACTGTAATAAACCTTTAAAACCAGGGAGAGACAACACTTATGTAATTTCACCATATAAAGATATAGAAATAAATCTAAGACTATAGTCTGGTATCAGGATAATGATGGGATTAAGATAATTGCTGCTGCTTGCTGTAGATCAGCTAATTGATTATTGGATTAATGGTTTCAGCTCTTCTCTTACCTCGTCCCTATGATGTCCCTGCAGGGACCAACAGTATCATTTTGATTTGATATGCTGCAAAAAAATCATAATTAACAAGTATTTCAGTCCATCATTTAGTCCTTAAATTGTAATTTTCTATAAATGCTACTTTTTTCCCATTAATTTCATGTGCCAATTATTTTATATTATAGCATTAATCTACCTCTTCTCTTACACTTTATGATACTGGGCCTGAAGCTAATTTCTCCAGGTCCCTGGTAGAGAGAGACCAAGGGGAAGTGGAATTATCTTATCCCAGTGACATGGTTTGAGTCATAATTTGAAAAAAAAAAAAAAAAGTTAGATGAACATGACCATGAATAAAGATGTCCGCGGGCCCCATCAGTTCCTTCACATCTCAGGCCCCTTTATCCTCTTCACCTAAATATTTTTCAGTGATATATTGAAACCAAACACAACAATAAATTAACCCATGTTATTAATAAATAAGCTCCATCTGTTAAATCTTTGCATTTTTGCTTAAATGAGAATAAAAAAAAAATTCACTCCCCATCATTTATTGGCAAAGTTAGGGATAATCAGTCAAATTACAGCATTACAGCATATCACCACCTCTGCTCCTGTTTATCCGCAGGTAATTGGACTGGGATTTAGGCTGGTAATGAGCTAAACAAATAGACCACAATCTGGAGCTCAAACACATGCATCCATAACCAGCACGCTCAAAGACTCTCAGGTTGGAGTGAGTCCGCCATCTGCTGGCCATAATCGGAAAGTTCTCAATGACTTCAAATCGACTGGATACCAATCACTCAGTGCTTCCTCCCTCTGTGTAGTAACTACTGGGATAGTAAAGTATATAAATAGGAAAATGGCAAAGTCGTGAAAGTTTGCGTGTTCAATTCCTCCCCTTATTTGAGAGACTGAGAGGCTAGTTCACTCTGACACAAAACACCAACACTGTCTCCTGACATTTAAAGCTTTGGATTGGATGATGCTATTGATTAGTCTGTTCTATTTAAAAATCACAAAATAAAAGCTTTACAATCTGTATACTGTAACCTGAGACCTGAGATTTGTATAAGGGAAAAACAACCTTAATTGGGAAAAATTGAAGGAAACCTCAAGAACAACGGAAGGGAGGGGGCTCTCCTCCAGGATGGACAGACATGCAATAGATGTCATCAGCACAGAGGATGAAGAGACAAGGACACTATTCACACAGAGGGAGAGGAGACAAGGGAGAGGAGACAAGGGGGAACCACTCACACCAAAGGAGAAGAGATACGGACACTATTCACAAAAAAGACAAAGAGACAAGGACACATTCACACAGAGGAAGAGGAGACAAGGACACCATTCACACAGAGAGAGGAGACAAGAAGAGGGGAGACAAGAGACCAACCTGGAAGATGGAAAATTGTAACAGGCCCAAAGTAATTAAAGGAAAAGTTATTAATCAAAGGTTTCCTTGAAAAAAAGACTGGCAGAGTCACAACATCAGTGTATGAGAAAGGCCAGCAGAATGCAGAATCTGACGTGCTTCCTCTTCTTATACATGTCTGCTTCAGTACTTCCACCTAAATCTATTTAACTTCAAAGCTATATCAATTGATTTGTTTACAACAAATGCTGCGAGTGGCTCAGGAAAACTAAACCATGCTGTTGTTGCTATGAGCGGACATTACATTGCAAAAGCAGATATTTACTGATATTTCCTGTCTAACATTTTGCAGCATCCTCATTATGTGGTTCCAACACTTAATTGTCCAATATTCACTTTTGTTTTAGCTCAGTTTCTGCTCTGTACCAGCTCCTGAGGGGAACTACTAATGTGAAGTGATACCTCGGCTCTGGAACCCTCTGCCCTCGGAGCCATTAGACAGAAGAGTCAACATCCTATTCAGCCACAGCCACTTTTCACAATACATTCTGTAAGGTTTGTAATGGAGTCATCGCCAAGCTCTACTGTATACACTGGAATAATTAGACCAAACAGTAGATGTTCTGTCACATTTTTGTTATCCAATCAGCCCATGTTCAATCTTTATCACTTTATATCCAGTGAACTTTCAGCAGAGCAACTGATGGAAGGAAGGCAGCAAGATAGTGAAGGGAAAGTAATCTCAGCATCTGGCACAGTCACATTTGCCTGCAGGTGCCGGCTGCTGATTGGACGTCCTAGAAAAGTCATGTAGGCAATATCAGATCTACCTGTCAAATATGATTAATGAATAACAGCAGAGCAGCTGAGAAGTTACAGTAATATTGTAAACAGGCTGTGAACTCCATCACCAAAGGAGACTGCCACTGTCAGTCAGTTATAGGATATATTATTTGCATGTGGGTAAATACATTTACACTAATTATTCTGTAATCCCAGCTCATGTAATTCTTTTGTGGATGTCATAAAAATGTAAACCTTACAGTGACATACTGAACTGCTGTTCTGAGGGGGGGAAACATAAGAGGAGGAGGACCTGGATGTATCGCCTTACAAAGTTTGTAAGGTGACATGTTTATTTCCTGGAGCAGACTTTCTCTTCTTTTAGTGTCAGCAGATTGACAGGGAGGAGAGTGCCGTGCAATCCAAAAGTTATATTAAAACACACACACACCCACACACAAAGAAAAGAAAAGAAAAGAAAAGAAAAGAACTTTGTGTATACCAGATGAAAGTGTCATGCTGTGATGGATTATCTTATTCTGTGGAGAACAAACAAACGCAAATGGCTGATTTTGTACAGACACACCAGAAAAACTGGAAAGAGACAAGCAAATATTTTACCTTTTAGTGTGAAATCTACAGTTTATCCTGAGTCAATGGGAATGCAGGCAGTAACATGTACAGTCCCCATGTCCCCAGTTCAATACATTCAGAATGTCAAGGTTATCTTTACTGTCAACAAAATTGTCAACAAACTATTTGTGATGTCACAAATCATGCTCGTAGCCTTGCCTCTTAAAATCAGATTTTCAATGAGTTCTCAGAAAATGTACACTTAGAGCAAAGAAAACATCCTTCTGCTGTCAAACTCTATACATACATCATTCTACACAGTGAACCTCAGATGTTCAGTAGTAGATACACAAAGAAAAACACATTTTTGACTGGACGGGGACTAAACATGTATCATCTGCAGCCTGCCAAAATGAGACAACAAACATATATCTTATGATGTGGTTGATGTTGCTCACAAGCTTTACTGAAGTAGCTAGTGTTACTGATGAGGGTGGCTACTAGTGTGCTAGTGGAGTGTTCACTGGAAGAGTGTAGATTTGTTCAGAGAGGGTAGCTCACCTCTCTTCTCCTCCTATGTAAAGCAAAGAGAGCGAAAATTAGCGTAAAAGAAAAATCCTGCCAGTGCTGATGATGAAGATGAGTGTTTCTGGTGGAGCGTCCAGATCTGCTGCACAGATTACAGAAGAAGATAACAGCAATATTAGCAGTGTCAGCTTTTCCCAAAGCGTACTTCACATGCACACGGAGCCACATCTGAGGAAAGGTAAGAGATGTAATGAGCAGATACGCGCTGCTTCAAGGGCTCCTCCATGCCTGCTTCATTGTGGATGGGAAGATTCCACACACACGCACAAAAAGAGATGACTTGAGTCTGTTTTCTGCTACTGTTTTATTTAATTTGTTCAGTACTGGAGTTTCATGGACCAAACAATGGCACACACTGCGTTACAGTTTCTCTCTTTGGGTACAACCGACTAACACAAACGTTAAAATTATTCCTCTACAAATTGGACTAAAGTACATACATACACAGTCTCTTTCTCTATCACAGGCACCCGGCACAAAAATTCAATGCTCACATACACACACACGCACACAAACAGATACAAACAGAAACGCTCACACTCACTGCACACACCCATTCTCACGATCTCTCTCTCAAACGCACACACCCATTCACAATAGAATACATTCTCAGGAAAACAAAACAGTCAATTATAAATTTTAGAGCATTTCATATCATTTTTTTTCATAACACTTGTATTTAACAGTGCCCACCTCAAACAGGAAGTAGGCCGTACCATGACATGTCTGTGTGGCAGCCATTTGGAACGATACCTAATAACATTATGCTTTTATTTTGGGAACTTATCTAATGATCCAGTGACCTCACTGACAATTGGGTTAACGATTCCATTTTAAGGGTGATTATCAGCCAATGTCTGTAAAAATATGTTTTTAAATTATTTTCCATTTCATTATTGGTTTCCTCAACTATTTAAAATTTTGTTTTGAAGAAAACTCTTAACGTTGACCAGCTCCGCACTATAAAGGTGCTGTGATTTGCCTGCTACAGATCACTAATTCCAGATGCTTTTCATGACTGCAGACCGTTTGCCAAAGTACAAGTTTTTGATGGATTTCCTTCCTTCTGGCCATATTGGTTTTATTTCAGTACACTATAAAAATCAAGATACAGACAACTTGTAGTGGTGGTATCTTTAAGAATATTCCAACATCCCAGATTCAGAAGTTAGATGCTGAAAAGCATCAGGATAGACAGGATAATGTTAGTATTCTGCATTAAATACAGATCCATAGCCTGGTAGGTCATCTATACGGAACCCTTTATGATATTCCAGGATCTTGATAAAGTACTCCTATTATAGTTTTTATGTTACCTAGGATGATATGAGCATAGCACAGAGCTGCTATTGAGAACTCAGCGGAGGTTCTGGATAAATTCTGCCGAACATTATCCTTGTGCTATAATACACTGACATGACAAAGTGAAAAAAAGTGCAGAGGTTTTGTCTTACATCAAGCTTGTTGTATTTGAGGTGTGAATTTATATTGGCTGTGGGATTTGTTTAAAAAGTTGCTGCTCAAGAGCCAAATTAAAACATTTGTCATTTTCAGATCTCAGTAACTCCCAAGACACTGAGGAGAGCTTGGAATGTGTTTCCTGCTCACAGATTTCTCACAGCACAAAAACATTTCACATACTGAAAGAAATAAAGTCAACTAATTGTTCACTGTGATGGTTCCTTCATCATAAAGGAAGTTTGACATTTTGTAAAATGTTCTTAAAATAAACACTAGAATACTAATACCACTCTTATGTGTGTATGGTAAATACATGTATCAGCATCTCTAAAGCTAACTAATTATTTGTACGGAATAAACAATTTAGATACATGTTAA
The DNA here is from genome assembly GCF_965226575.1 of Pagrus pagrus. Classification (NCBI taxonomy): domain Eukaryota; kingdom Metazoa; phylum Chordata; class Actinopteri; order Spariformes; family Sparidae; genus Pagrus; species Pagrus pagrus. Next base: position 20,183,632 of record NC_140205.1, on the reverse strand, counting down.
TTAGTTTTAGAGTTTTAGCAACACATCCTCATAACTATACAACTGAATAGGTCAATTGCCAGTGACTCCCAAAGTAACATGACTGTTGCAGTGTACAAGTAGTACTTAGTACTAGTATAGTAGTTAGGTATAGGCAACAAAAGTACTTACAGTTTAAGTAAACAGTGTTGGTTTGGGTAAAAATAACTACATCACTGATGCAATTTAAGTAACATAGGTATATATGTTAGTAATCTCAAATAACTCACCAATGACTTTTGGTTTCTGGTTTGTTTTCTGGACATGAGCGGCGGCCTCCTGGGTGAGGGTCCTGTGCTTGTCTGACCCTACTATCACCCAACCGCGTCCCTATATGGACTGTGTCACTCTATATGCTACTTCACCAGACTTCCTGCTTTGCTGCTGTAATAATTACTACGGCAACTAGAGGTCGCTGCCTAACAAAAGATGGAAGCTAAGCTAATCAGCTGGTGGTTTTAGCTACATATTTACTGTAGAGACATGAGAGTGGTATCAATCTTCACAGTAAGACAGCGAATGTTCTTCAAGTCATTGTGCAAGTCTCTGCACATGGATGTTTACAATGTACTAAAATGAATAGAAACCAGTCTCTGCCTGGAAAGTAGGAAACCTCAAACCTTGATCTTTGGAAAATTCTATGCAATATAATTTGTAGTTGGACTAAAACATGCAAAATCTCCAGCCTGGTCCTTTAATCTATAATCATTCAATCAAATCAATCAGAGCTTTAATAAGCTCTAAAATTAGCACTGACACTCCCTCATCTTCCTTGTGCTCAGCACAAAGACTCTTTACATTAATGACTCTGGGAACAGGAGGTTAGCTTCCAGAGGCGTGTTAACACCAATAATGGATATTGCATATGCATTTGTTATCATCCGTCTGGGTAAGCTTCTTAATGAACAACACAACACACAGATAAAGTTCACTGGCTTACAGTCGAAGCTGTAAGTGCTACAGACACACAGACACTCAGATAGGCGATGCCTCTTATTCCGACTGTATCCCTGCCACTACATTCACCTCCAGATCAACACTCCAGTCACACCATACATGTTTTACAACTCCACTCGCATTGTGCACATATAGAGTCCATCTTCAATATGCGATATAGGATTTCATAGATGTATTATTAGTACCAATGGGAATGACACAGAAACATCTAGCTGGGTTATAAAAGAAAAGCATAGTATACACACTATACTTCCTATTTAATGGAAAGAGATTGCATCTGTGTGAATGCATATATTTGAAGTAGTTTTTTTTAGAAACAGGCATATACTGTAGTAGTATGTATGTATAATGCCATCATACAAGAAGCCTTTATGGTGAAGCTTCTTCTCTCTGGCAGCTATAGGACATGTTTGCAGGATGAAGCAGGATGGGGCAGTGAAGACACAGACTAACTGTAGTGGTGGTGGTGGCAGGTTAGAGTGATCCAATGCTTTAACTGTCTTTCCTCTGTGCGCTTTAGTTTAATACACAGTCTCCACTGTTGAGATGTTGAGGCTTCAACCAAAATGTTTACTCACAGGGTGAGTGAATGGGACTTGAAGCTACTGTAACTGAGAGATTTCGGGGTAACTGCAAGTTACAGAGTGGGAGCAATAACAGGAGACACAGCTGTCTTTCTCTCTCATCACCGCCACATGTGGCACATTTCAAAACAACACAAAAAAAAAGGTAACAAATACGTAACTATAAAATTCAAGTGCAATTAAAGTTCCAAATATTAGTTACATCACATACATTTCTCTCTAAAGTAACAATTCGTTACTTGCAGGTAGTTTATCTCATCTTGTTATATATCTTTTTTTTTAATTATTTAAAAAAATTACAATATAGTCTTCCTGATTCACCCCAGTTAATCTTTCCCTGTGCTCCGATGGATAAAGCACTCACTAAAGTGGAATGGTTAAGATTTCCCCACTTTAACATTTCGTTCAAATCGTTTTCCATGTTTTAGTGTGTTTTAAGTGCACCAATCTTTTTCTCATCTCTGGCTTGTGCACATCTAGGCCAATAAAGAAATTCAGGACACATCCACGTACACTGTGTGGGCCAATGCATCATAACACATCTTGCTGTGCTGTGTATGTCCACACAAACATACACGTCTTACACATCTGTATGTACATCGCATCTAAAACATCTGTGATGTGGGCTTCTGCAAGTTCTGACATGTTCAGTATAAATATTACAAAAACAAAACAACGACACAGAAAACAAAGCAGAGCAAAATAAAACGAGGGGTGGAGAAAGTGAAAGAAAGAATGCAGAAAAATTTGTTAATAAAGGTGCAGAAATTGGGGAATGGTTGGGAGAACAAGAAGATGTGGTGTGCAGAAATAGGGTTTGACCGATATATTGGTTTGCTGACTGGTGGTGCCAGTAATATGTACTAAAATGACTTTGGGAATGCATAATTAAGAATTTTCTCATGCTTTACAGATTATTAATAAAACATTTTTATAGGAATAGTTCAACATTTTGTGTGTCAACTACTTTTACAAGGTCTGCAACCAGCATAAAGCCTCCTGCAAAACCACAACATTCTGTATTTACTTTTGAATTTTTATATTTAACATATAGATGTGAGAGGGGTAACAATCTGCTCATCTAATGCAGATAAGAGTTTTTACCAAAATAGCGAAAATTCCTTTAATACATTATAACACACTATAAAGATTTATTTAGTCTTTTTAGTTGCTAGGCTGTGTGCCCACATTGAAGTCATTGGCTGTTGGGGCACAGTGTGGGTGGCTTAGTGGTTGAGATGGTAACCACAAAAAACAAAACGATGGTTGTAGCTGTTTTTAGCTTTCAAGCTAAAATACAACTCTTTGCAGACGATACAAACCAAAAGGACACTTCGCTTAAACATGTAATCTGTTACTAGTCACTTAAGTCCACTGCTGATCAGATATAGATTCTTCCTGTGACTACAGCTACAAAACAGATATGTACAATATGCAAAAAGAATTTTATTTGCAACATGTACTGATTTTAAACGTTGGTCAATAACAAATTTTATTAGCCACTGTAACAGCTAAGTTTTCCTTCAATTAAATACATTAAATCGACAGATCAGTTGCTCTAGGTTTTGATATTCTTGTTGTTCTTCTCAGTGACAATGATTAATAACGTCTAGTGTGATAATGATATAGCTGCTTGTTACTGAAATTGACCTAAAACAAAGGACATGAAGATCTACTATGCTGTTTCTGACCATGTCTCTGCAGGCATTTCACACTTTGTTAAAATACCCTTTTCCGTATTCAACATTTCATTAGATCATGCACCATCAATACTGACAGATATTGCACCTTCACTGACATAGCATTCAGGTCATCCTGCCTTTAGGAGGTGCTAAATGTTACGATGCCAAACTGAGAAATAATACTCAAATCTTGTACATGTTTGGTATAAAATGGTCAAATTTAAAGAAACAACATATACACACAATATATACCAGATATCTTCTGCTACATTATCAAAAAACCCATATCGGCCAAACCTTATACAAAAAGCTGCACCAACTGAAGGTAAGGGGTCAAAGATGAGGAAAGGCATCATGTGACAAATACAGGAAATAAAGAGGGAAGTTGGGGGAAAGTAGAGGGGGGGTACATTTAGGTTGCTGGATTTGGAATGACGCAGGATGACGGGGGTCTTGAACAGGGCAGTGGGGGGCCCTGTCTATTTGTACGGCCGAAGGAACCTGGTGACTTTGGAGCGCAGCAGCTTGATGAAGGAGCGAGGGAACATCTCTTTGGACTCCTGTGCTGTGTACCTGAAGTAGTTCTGAGGATGGGCCAGCACGTCAAACAGGGCCTTTATTAGCTTCTTATCCTGTAGGGGGGAAACAAAGAGAAAAAGCGTTATCGCACTGTACCAATCATAGGTGAAGGAGGTGAAGACTTTTTTCAACCGTTATTTGCAGTAACAGTACAGTATCAGTACCTTCAGTATCTCCTGGTGGTTCTCAGAGGCATAGAGCCTCCCATCTCGCACTATGTCTTCTATCAGCTGCTGGTAATCCTCTGGAACACAACAGAGTTACATGATGGGAGCGCGATACACAGAACAGTTAAGTACAGTATAGAGTCTTGTTGAGTGAAGGTAGATTCAGCATAAAAATCAGTTCACAACACAGGGATTTTTTTAAATGTAAAACATCAGGAGCTCACTAATGGCAGCCTGTACATGAGAGTAGATCCAACTCAAGTGTCTGAATTGTGTTCAGGGTGACTCACCATCGTAAGTGACATATGGAACTTGGAAGCCTTTGCCACTATTGCCCTCGTTGGACTTGAACTGAATCCAGAGCTTGCGAGAGCGAGAGGTGAAGGCGATCGGTCGCTCATAGGTCTGACATGTCTCATAGGTAGTGATGGAGGTAGGGTGGGCTGGAGGAAGAGGACAAACATGTCAGAATAGTACTCCAAATCCTTGCAAATTTCAAGGATTATAAGGACATTTTTAGACCTATAGTTTATTTGCTCTGGTCAATATCAACATCTAAGTTTGATTATTTTTCACCTTGACTTCGTGTCTTTCAACACAAAAACATTGAAGCAAAGCACAAAACTCCAATTTGAGGATGCTGACTAACGTATTCATCTCCCAAGATATCAAGAAGGCAGCAGCAGCTAGACAACGCCAGACCTCTAGTTATTCTCCAGATATCTCCCAGCAATGTTGATTTTGATCATCTGCATCCCAGAACGCATAGCTTGCCTACCTATGAAATCAGTTTAGCTCAAACCTGCAGAGTTTGTTTTTTGTTTGATTTTGGATCATGTTCCCACAACAAAAGAATAGCTCTAGAAACAGTTTCTTCATTTCCTCTAAATATTCTTGGTGTAGATGTTTAGGTTTTTTAGGTACGACTGCTGTGTTTACCTGCCAAACAAATTGTACCAAGGAAGAAAACAAACCTGAGGTTTGTATATTCCCTAAGAATAAGCTAAAGGGGAACTTAGCACCGGTAAACAGCTTCAGTAGTCAATTGTGATGAAAAGAACACAGTTGATGTGGGTTCTGTTTAGGCCCTGACACACCAGACAGACGATCGGCCATCGGTCATTATCAGGGCTGTGACTGAGCATCTGTGGCCCTGGTTTTTGCGCTGTGATCCACACACTAGTTGGCCTTCTCAGCAGCTTTTTGGCTGACTAAGCATGTTGAATAAGTGGCGGATCCAGTCAGTGAGAGAAATCAGAAATTTCTGTTGAGCTGAACAATCAGTGCACAAAAAGGAAGGGAAAGGCTCGTAAGCCTGTTGCTCTAGGGTCCATAATTTCACCAATTTAGTGCAATTTCTCATTATTTCTAACCTTTTTTTTAACAGTTGTGTTTCATCAGTGTTAGTTCTGTGATGACAGTTCGGTGTGTCTGGGCCCAAACTGAAGCTAGTAGTTTGTTCCAAGACCATGGGCAAGCTGTCTAAAAATTAGAACGTTTCTCAAATCCTGCTGAAAATGAATAAAATCACACCCGAGTTCATCTGTATGAGCTAAGACTACAACTACAACATCAAGAATGAACTGTCAACTTTTCAGCTAACATAGATGAGATGTCCTAGAGGCGCTCGGAATGTAGGGTCCAAGAAAAATCATTGATACGTCCAAGACTCCAGAATAAAACAATTAAATTAACCTCGAATTGAAATTGTTTGGTCAAACAGTCTTACTGTATAGTGCCATTGGAGTAAAACATCATGTGTGTTGCAACAGCATCATTTGTGTCATTCTCACATGGTTAATAATGTGTAGCAGAGGACTGTTGTGGGAAAACAAAGAGATAAAATGCCTCGTTGATGTATAGGTAGAGGTTAACCTTCAACATTCAAACCTGATGGCACACATGAGAACAAAGCATATTCTTCTTCTGTAGGTTAGGAATAACTAGCGCCAGATGCCAGGCTGCTTGACAATAAGCCGTAACAGTCACATTTTTAGTTGTTTTGTAATGTTGTAAACACAAAATTCTTATTGTGCTTATCAAGATACAGACCATTAATCTGTCTGATCAGTTATCTTCGGGTAAAAAAATTAACCAGAATTGAAATGACTCTGAATTAAAATGTCTGTTTACCGCTCTTCCTCATGACCAGCACGTCGCCACACTCATCCTCAATGGGTAGGAAGATCTCTGGTACCACAATGAGAATCCGCCTCTTGTGTGGTGGGTTGATGGTCCAGACACAGTCCACATTGGATGGATAGTCCCCTGGGTAGTTCGGAGACTCAATGTAGCCTGTGTATTCTCCCAGCTCACCTCCACACAGCTGGTCTGAGGACAAAATAATAGGAGCACTTTGCAATATAAGTCATTTCAATACAACAGCAGCAAAGTCTGAAAAACCTATGACTCATCATCGATCACTCTGCAGTTCATCAGTTAAATACTTTAGAAGCAGGCAACTGTTTAGCAGCATTACTTTTGCAGTGGGACACATTGGTGGCACCGTCAAAGTCAGTGGTGGTGTTCCCTGGGCAGGTGATGCAGTAGTTCTGTCCAAACTCAGACTGGTATGTTCCTGCTGGGCAGCGGATACAGCGGTGGGTGCTGGAGTTGTAGTAATGTCCAGGAGCACAGTGCACTGAGGAGGAACAGAAGGGAGCCAGGGTAAATGCAGATAAACACATAAACAGCAGGCCATCTACAAGATACATCACACAGCTGTGATATAATTCATGTCTAAATTTAAAAACAGGCAGATAAACAAAGCACTAAACCCTGTATAGATGACTTCTCATCTCATACACATCTGCGCACTCCTTTATAACAGCATTAACAATGAAACTGCTGACAAATGACTTGCTGCAAATGTCAGTATAAACATACACAATTTTAAAGTGGCACATAAAAATCTCTGATTACATAAAGCAAGCAGTTTACAGAATGTTTAACAAGACAAGTAGTCAACAGTCATGCTAACGGCTCTGTAAGTGTGTACTCAGAGGTTATTTCAAAGTACCACCATGCCTAACATCAGCATACTAACAGGCTCAGAATGACAATGCTTACAGTACATGCTGAGGTTGAGAGGGTAAAATGTTTGTCATGTTCACTGTCTTAGCTCAGCGTGTTAGCATGCTAGCATTAGGTAAACACAATATACAGCTGGGATAGATTAGTTTAAGTATTGGGCAAATAAACATTTTGACCTGGTGGTGCTTGATAATAAGTCAAGGGATCACCAAAGTAACTGGCATTTATCTTTGAAGGGTCATACATCTCTGTACAGAATTTACTGATTATCCATCTATCACTATTGACCCGTTTGTAGCACTAGATGAAAAGTCAGGTGATCACCAAAAATCATTGAGCACCATGGAACATTGGACCAAATTTCATGACAATCCATTTTGAGACATTTCACACAAAACCAGCAATGTTAAACTCATAGAGGCATAAAAGAAAATGTCAGGGGCCAGAGTTATTTAGGATTAATTCTCTGTGGGACATGGATGTCTGTACAAAATTTCATCAGAATCTTTTTTTTTTCCAGTTGTTGTAAGATCAGCTAAAATGTTGCAAAAAAATGCCACAGTGCTGATTGAATGATGTGTGTAGTAAGTAACCAGGTGCGGTATTGCTGGGGGGCCTGGGTCCACCCTCTTGTACAATTGGCCCACCCTACAGTAAGTGACCAGTATACATACATACATATACACATACCCGTCAAGACTCCTGATTTTGGTGGGAGTCTCCCTATTTTGAACCCATACTCCTGTTTTGCTCATTTCTCCTACTAATCCCCTGATTTCATAATAATACAAATAAATTGGGAGTTTCTCAGTTTCTGTGTGGGACGTGTTGTCGTGGTATCTGGGAATCCAACCCAGAGGCAGAGATGAACGTGCGCAATCAAGCCTGATGTGTGTCACTCGTCCCTGCACTCACTCGAGCACTCTGCTCCATTCAGTTTGCCGCTGAAAATGGATGAAGCAGGTCCCAAGAAGAAGGAATAAGTTTCCAAAATCCTCCTAAACACCCCCCCAACCCCCCGTCACACTCCCTCGTCCTCTTGCCTCCACTCTGCAGAATATAGGCCTAGTCCTGCATCATTCTTCCTTCCTTTCTTTTTGAGGGGTCTCACACACTCTCTTGCAACATAGTTACTTCTTATTATGCAATTGTTAGATGTTGACTTTTGATCACTGATCACTTTTCTCTAGACCAGAAGAAGTTAGAAGACAATGAAGGCAAGAGACTGAGGATCCCTTCCTGACTTTACTGTCATGATGCCTTGAAAGCATCTATAGACCACCTACAATGCTGTCCTGTGATCCCTCCCCAGACAGCTAAACAACCATTCACATCTAGACCCACCCCGCCCTAACGCCGCACATGAATGTCTGTTGGGTCAACGACTCACAAGTGGCCCTAAAGACTCTAAAACTCAGAGTTCACATGTGACCTTAACAACTCTGTAAGGGCACTCCCACACAGAGTTTAAAAGCCTGCAACTCCCCTCCAGTTAGTTAGAGCTGAAGAAGACTCCAGTTGCCAACGATATAACACTTAGATCCTCTATAGACCATTTATATTGACAGCACAGTGCTTTGCTCTGTCTCTCTTGCTATAAATCAACCTAGATCATCCAGCGGTCGATCTCTCTCTCTCTCTCTCTCTCTCTCGCTCTCCCTGCAATCAATTTCAACGATTATCAGTCTGATAATCTACAAAATCCACAGCAAAAAATAAACATGATAGAAAGGCTGTTTCTTTTTAATAGACTCGTGTGTGCTGCTCGTTATACATATAAACTGTTGTGGTTAAAAAGGTTATCTCGGCGAGAACATGTTTTAGAAAAAGTGTTAAATCGTGACTTAATCAACGAGAGGCGCTAGCTGCCTCCCACAGCATATCATCTTTGTTTTAGTGAGACTAGAAACTGTCAAAAAAGGAAAATATTATTAACATAGGCTATATAAATGAGGTCCAGCCAAAACTGAAATCCTGGTGCCATACCTGGTAGTAGTAACTATGAACAAGAACAGTGTAAACACACATACAATAGACATAAAGAGAAACACCCTGTTGCCTCACCTTTGGCTTCACAGTCTCTGAAGGACACCGATCCTTCATACTTGGTCATGAGACCTCCTCCGCAGGTGAAGCAGAGGACCCGGCCTGGTTCTGGCTGGTATAAGCCCAGCGGACAGACCTGACATGGGCGGAATCCGTCGGCAGAGAAATGGCCTGCTGGACACTGACCTGTGGGAAGTAGAAAAATGCAATTCTTCCTTTAGATGTTTTTTTTTTCTTCAGTTTTTCTCTGAATGTATCTGTATTTGTAGCTTGCTTTAGAAACTGTTTGACAGAATTACACAGTGTAAAAGTGATTCTCAGTGTAGGATCAGTTGGGAGATTTCTTCCTAATCTGAGCTCTACACAAACAGCTTAGTAACTAAATACATCACTGGTCTGTTGCTCTCTTGTGGCTGTAACTCCCATTCAGTTCACTTTAATGGCCACAAGGTGGTGCCATCCCAGATAGTTGTATGTGGGACTGGTACATTGGATTTATTTGTGGCCAGTTTACAGAATATACATACAGACACACCTGCAACACCACTACTGCTCTTTTGCCCCAAATGCCCACATTTACTGCAAGATAAATGCAGATCATCAGGGGGGGAGTCTACAGGTGATTGTCAGTCAGGTGAAAGGTCTAAGGTTCTCTAATGGACTGTAAATCCTTCATACACCAGCTCTGGTGTATTAATGTGGATAATACAGCAATGGTTTTAGTACTGTTGAGGAAGAATACAAGCACTGGGGCTTTTGAAATGACTCTAATGATGTGGTGGTGAATTACCTCCACACTGTGACACGTTTTTGGCCCCAGCGATGCCCTGTCCTTCAATGCTGGGACATGGCTCACAGGACAGTTGACCTGCCGTGTCCTGGTAGGTACCGGGAGGACACTGGACACACTGCTCCTGCTCCCCGCTGTAGTACGTCCCCACACCACAGCTCACTGAGGAAGACCGCACAGGTGAGTTCTGACTGAATACTTTCTGTAGCTCCTCATTATGACAGGATGACAGCACACCAACATCATGACACCAGCTGACAACAAGCAAGACTTACCACACTTTCCCTCTCTGAGGACTTGTCCCGTGCTGCAGGCCTCGGCACCCTCGAGTACTCTGGACGGTTTTTGGGCCACCTCGTACTCCGTCCCAGAGAACTGGATGTAGAATTGTTGTTTGTTGATGGACTTCCTGAGCGTCCGCATGGCACTCTGCAGCTTCTGCTTCATCTTCTCCCGCACACACTCCACATTACATGAGTCTGAGGCAAGAAATGACTGTTGATAAACTCCAATGAAGACACATTGATTTTTTTCCCTGAATACTCTGAAATTACCAAATCCTGATAATGTCTCTTGTTTCGATAGACTTCAGACTTTCTGTAGCTGTTTTTAATCGTGAAGGTTTAACGCAAGAACTCATATCTCACAGATTTGTATCAGATGCTGTATTTACGTTATGCAGGTAACTTCTCAAAATTCTTTTTGCACTGTTTGTATGTTTATTAACAGGTAAGAAAGAACGTCACACCTGAGGCCTCCTCCTCCTTCATCTCCATCTCAAACTCAGCTGTGATATGGGAAACCTCTTTGGAAGGAGATTTGCGTCCTCTTCGGCGCTTCTTAGATGAGTCACACTTGAGGTTGACAAAAGTCACCTGGCAGTCGTCAGTGCAGGGGAACTGGCCTCCTTCCAGGTAAAAAAAACACAGGAGTGAAGAATGAGGAGGAAGAACAGAACAATGATATTCATATGATGGAAGATTGAGAATTATTTGTTATAATAATGTACTCTAAATATAGGTGGGGTTTCATGGTGTTGGGTTCAAGTATAGATTATAAATTGTTATTGTGTGTAAACTGATGCTGACTAGACTCTGAACTGACATGCTGGTGATCCAGTACAGCTCTAAATGTAGAAGTTATTTACCTTGCAGGTTCTGCTTGGATGAATCTCTGTGTTTCTCTTTGTTGCGGGGCCTCAGGTGACACTTGGCATCTTTGATCTTAAACCTTGCCTTCTGTTTGATGGGCGGGGCCAGCATGTCTGTTGATCAGAGCATTGTATAAACAACAGGAGTATAACATGTACATTTAGGAATTTTTCAGCTGTATACATCTTTGTCCTTTCTCAAGTCAAAATACAAAATGAGATTTTCTGTTCCCCTAATCTCAACATGGTCTTTATTTACATCAGCCTTTATTTGCTATTAAGTAATAGACTGTTTTTTCTTTCACTAGCCCCCAAAACCCCTCTTCAATCTGCAAAGGCTCCACAAAGATCCAGTAGAGAACTGGTTCTGCTGACACGAGGACAACATCCCTTACTAGCATCCCACCCACATCCACTGTAAGAAGTAACAGGAACTGGATGGTAAATGCACCCTGTTCTCTGATGTTCTCCTCTGCGCTGATGATGCAGCCATTTACTTGACATGTTCTCCTGCTGCTGGCTGTGTGGTATCAACATTTTAGTTTAGGTTCTTATATTTTAGAAATTTGGTTGACTGAAGGTTTGTTCATTTTCTAATCCAGACTGCACTTGAACAAACTGTCTGGTCAAAGACGCCTGACATTCACCTACTGTAGCCCCGTGGTGGGTATTAGCTAATAGTTAACAACTAGTGAAATGTTAGACAAATCCAGTAACTGATTTGTGTAAGCAGTGGCCACCAGTTACAGATGATGGAACCTTATATGGATGGATCTTAACATCATTCAGATTTTACATAATACTTTGGTTACGACAATAGCCCAAATAATTTATGGAGAAATAGTTTTCATTTATGAAGTACTGTGTACTATACTCAAGTTACTGTGCTAGCTATAACATCATCAATAAAGAGCTGCATTTTATCATTACAGACCATTCACATTGATAAAATACAGCTTGCATTAAACCATGCAGACAGTGTAGGGAGATGCCACTGCAGTAATGGCGACTGGTCTACTTCAGGTACTTTCCTGGACTTGTGTATAAAGGGTACTGTATCTGACTCTGCTGTGTAGTAATTGGGGTGACTGTTGGGGTGTCTATAGGTTGAAATGATTCAGTCAAATTGAAGGCCAGATTTACTGTGAATTTTGTGTCTAATAAATACACTGTATGTTTATCCGTGCATTTAAACAAACAGAGTCATAGTTTGAGTTTTTCTCAGGTGGAGCAGGCCACAGTAAATATACTGCTCAAAATAATAAACAGAACACCTAATGGTCACAGTATAACACCAGGTCAGTTAAACTTCAGGGATATCAGTCTGTCCATTTAGGAAGCACAAGTGATTGTGAATCAGTTTCAGCTGCTTTGGTGCAAATGAAAGTGACAACAGGTGCAATGAAGAGGCAAAAGCAAGACAACCCCTAAAAAGGGAATGGTTTTGTATGTGGTGGCCACAGACAATTGCTCTGTCCTGATCCTTCCTGACTGATTTTTAGTTCTGCTAGTGTCCTTGTCACTACTGGTAGCATGAGGCGGTACCTGCAGCCCAATCAGGTTGCACAGGTAGTCCAGCTCCTCCAGGATGGGACATCCATACGTGCAGACGTGCTGTGTCTCCCAGCATATCCCACCGTTCTCTTCACAGATGAGAGTAGGTTCACACTGAGCACATGTGACAGTTTAGAGACGCTTTGGTGAACACTTTGCTGCCTGTAACATTACCCAGCATGACCGGTTTGGCAGTGGGTCAGTCATTGTCTGGGGAGCCATATGCTTGGAGGATTGCATAGACCTCCATGTCATAGCCAACAGTACCCTGACTGCTGTTAGGTGCAGGGGGCCCTGGGTTCCTCCTGGTGCAGGAGAATGCCCAGCCTCATGTGGCCAGAGTGTGTAGGCAGTTTCTGGATGACGAAGGCATTGCTGCCATTGACTGGCCATCTCCTTCCCCTAACCTAAATCGAACTGATCACCTGTGGGAGGTTATGTATCGGTAAATCCGACGTCCAGGAGCTCACTGATGCCCTGATCCAGGTCTGGGAGGTATCACCATCTGCCGCCTCATCAGGAGCATGCCCAGACGTTGTCGGGAGTGCTTACAGGCACTCGGGGGCCATACACACTACTGAGTCACATTATGAGTTGCCATGATAAAATTCATGCAAGTCAGATCTAATTTTGAATCCAGCCCTCAGTGGGTTGATGATTTTGGTTTCCATTGACCGTTGTTACGTCACTTTGTTCTCAAAACATTATACAATGTACATCAGTAAAGATTTTCAACTTAAAGAATTTGTTGATCAAGTTCTAATGTGTGTTTAAAGTGTTCCATTCATTTTTTTGAGCAGTGTATTGTAACCAGCATCACTACTTTAATATTTCTTTTCTGAGCTAAGTCATCTGATAGAAATCCCTCTACTGAACTGCACCAATGAGCTAATCTTCACTGGCAGTGTGTGTCTGGAGGGCGGTGCTCGGATCAGTCTGGAGACCTGACAGCATAAAGAGCGGCTGTCTGGGTAAATCTCAACTCCATGAAACCACAGTTTGCCCTTTTCTCAGTAAACCTGGCTCTGAATACTGCATTTCCCATCGTGTATACCGGTGCAGGTGGGTAGGGCAGTGGTGGCATTCCTCTTCTGAGGAGCTTTACCAGGCTGGACTGGCACTCCACAGCTCAGTGTGTAGCTGTTCTCTGAGTCTGTAAGAAACACACACACAACACTACAGTGAGAAAAGAGACGTGATGATGAGGTTAAGGAGGCTGACTGTTTGACTAGGTCCTCCTGCACCATCAAATATCTAGTGAGTGTATGTGTGTGTGTGTGTGTGTGTGTGTGTGTGCGTGCGTGTGTGTATGTGTGTGTGAGTGTGTGTGCGTGTCAGTATGGAAGCATGTGTTTTTCACTTGGCAGTTCTGAGGATTCAAAAGAATTTTAAAAACATTTAAGACCATAATATCCTCCATTCAGACACGCCATTGAGAAAAAGTCCAAATGACAGATCTATGGACCCTCTCTTTCCTTGATGCACACGTAAACATCAAGACATATTTCAAGTAAGAAATGAGGGATGAAGCCTTCGGAGGTCATAAAAGCAGGATGATTAAATAAGAGCCTGGACTGCATTCAGCCACAGGAATTTACATGGCTCCCTCCCCCTAAAATTGAGACACAATCCAAGACGACAGAAAAACAAATATTTCATCTCATGCCTGAGAGCTATCCATCATTCTCACACGATGGCTGCCAAGTTAAACGGAGCTAGGGCAGCACTACGGAAAAAATGGTGCGATCAAAGAATGTAATCAATTTAGAGATGTGTGTTAAGTACTATTACAGGAGGAGAGGCCGGGGTGCCAGCCAAAGTGCTGGGCCAGGTGAAGCCAAGAAAACCTTCCAGAGTGAAAAACACATCAGTCTGAGTGGAGTGCCCCCCGAGGAGTCAACAAATACAGCAATAAAGAACAGGAGCACCTTCATCAAGCATCAACGGCACTGGGAGAGGGGATGGTATGGAAAGCTTTGACTGCCCAGATATTACCACCAGAGGGCAGCAACGTGTGCAGCATTACAGCTGAAAACAGTACAGGCCACTTGGAGAGATTTACAGGAGTGTGAGGAATTTCATTTGAGGGGTCACCAACCTTAGGCCCAATCTGTACACAGTTTTATTCTCTTATTCTATTAAAAATGTTAAACAGATAAAAGAGCAACTCCACAAAAAAAAAAGTTTCTTCAATTATTTCTTTGTCACGTGTGATTATAGACCTGGAAATATTAGCTTGATGTCAGGTTGGACAGGACAATCAACTTCAAGATGTCACCTGGAAATCTGAGTACTAATAAGCCTATATTTCAATAGTGTGATTTGTAAAATATAAGAAGTTGAAAAAAAGATTTGTGAGTTAGCACTATACATTTTTTCTTCACTGTGCATATATGTGTGTGTGTGTGCGTGTGTGTGTGTGTGTGTGTGTGTGTACCTGCAAGGAAGAGGGCGTTGGAAGGGCAGGAGAGAGAGCAGACCTCCGCTCCTCCACTCTTGGTGCAAGTCAGCTGGGCTCGGGGCGCTGGCTTCCCATTGGGCAAACACTTCGCCGCCTCTGAGGAACACACAGAGTCACATCACCATGACAACCACCTGGACACACACACACACACACATCCGTTCAGGCCCGCTGTGCGGAATCCACCACGGCGCAAGTGGAGGAGCTCAAAAGCAAAAAAACTCACAAACACTTACCAATGCAATCTTTCTTGTTCCAGTGGAGTTTCTGTCCGGGAGGACACACACACTCATAGCTGCCCTGGGTGTTAACACAGCCTTGCTCACAGCTCCCGTTGCTGATGCTGCACTCATCAATGTCTGAGACCCAACCACAGAGAGCATGACAGTCAGTCTGAGTATGAATGTTCACTGTCCTGTGTTTGCACTTTTAATTAGACAATAAAACAGAAGCCACGACAGTAATAACAAAAACGGGCAATCTAAAGATGTTAATCAGTTTCTACATACCTTTACGTCATTGATACATTGACTTCCCTTACTAATAATAGCTACAATGCTCTTGGTACTTTGGATATTCTGTCATTTGAACCCTAGCGCTCAACCTTAGCTCAAAATTGTAGGAATAAACATACAGGTAATATCGGGTGTTGTTGAACTGATTGTATGCATACTGGCAGGTGTTTCTATTATTTTGTCCACCCCATTTAAATCAGCGAAGGTAGACTAAATAACAGAGACACCTATTTGTATTACCACAAACTGAATATTCTAACTTTCATGAAGGGAGCAGGACTGTATTAGTTAGAGCTACGTGTAGCTAATAAACTGGCAGCTGAGTGTGTATATGTGCTGCTACAGGTGCATCCTGCTCCAGCTGTTGTGATCATGCTGACTCCATCTTACCATCAGTGACGTCAATCAGTCGAACAACAGGACAGTCAGGACTGTATGTGTTGATTGAGCTTCAGGTGTGTGACAGCACACACACACATACATGTACACACAGACATGCAGAAAAACCAACACACTGGGAACATGCACACACACACACACACACACACGCCTCACCCCTCACCTTAACACTCTGTAAGGCACTTCCAACACACACATTTTATCTACTCTATCACACACACTTTGTGTCGATCTGCCAGTTTTGGGAGCGTTTCATGTATTTCTCCCATGTTCCTGGCACTGGGATAGATGTGAGCAGACTCACCTCCACAGTGAGTGAGGCCGTACAGGATGTATCCCTTGTTGCATAAGCACTCAAAGCTGCCGGGGTAGTTGATGCAGGTGTGGTCACACGTTCTCTCAAAGGAGCACTCGTCAATGTCTGAGGAAGACCAAAAACATACATGACTGGTGAGAAGTGCTGCACATAGTGCATCAGAAAAGTTTGAGAACAGGAAATGGAGAAACTAGACGCTGCAAGAGATATCAGCATCAATTGCCTTTTTTGTTTGTTCACTCATTGTAGTTTCCCGTTCACCTCAGTAAACGCATGTCGTCTTGCAGCCAGTAAAAAGTAGCCATTAAAGAAAAATCATCTGAAAGGGAAATTCCCATGACTTCATATGACTCAATATTGGATTTTTGGAATATAAAGATTTTTGTTTCTGTGTGATAAAGTATATTTTGATAATCAGGTATTTATTTAATTCACTGTGAATTTCAGTGAATTACAGTGAATCTGTAGGAAATTAATTAAATCAGTTCTCCTGCACTTGGACTGTTAGAATAGTCACTGTGACTGATCACAATGTGTTGGTATTTGTGTTTTAGTATGTTTATATAACACTACAATATAATAAGTTGTCTCATGGCCATTCAGAATGTGTTAACACAATATTTATTCATCCAAAACTCTCAAGTCACAGTGGAGATGGGAATAGTATGAACAGATGCCACACACCACAGCATTTATAGCCAAAGCTAATTTGCAATGTCCATCCCTAGATGGGCCTTTAAAATACATCAAATTCAACCATACATAAAAAAAATGTATTTCATCATTTGGTTATTTATCCTACGACACTCCAGTTTTCTATTATATAGACATGGCTTATTACTGTGCAACTGCTTAATATTCAGAATGATATTCTTATCTCAACTCATGACATAGTGGGGTGAAAGGTTGTGTTTTAATTAATCAGATTCCAGACAAACTAATCAAAAATCAGCCACATTTTTGTGAACAATGCAAATCACTTGGATTATTGTACTGGTTAATTAAGCATCAGCTCTGTTTTTCACCAGTTTATGTACTGCTGCAACATAAAGGCTCTTAAACTAGTTGTCAGCTAATTACAGTAATGCCAGATTAAGATTTATCTGGAAGATATCAGAAAAAAAAGAAGATACCAAAAAAACCCAAACATTTAGTGTCATCAATATCTCAAAAATCCAACTCAAGGTTTTCAGTTTAATTAAGTGGAGATGTGTTAAATCTGACATGTTTTGCATATTGTGCCCGTTCAGGAATTCTTCCGTATTTCAGCCTCACAAGTCTAAGTAAAGCTGCTAATGGTAAAACAACTGTAACACAGGTATCTATGTATTTCACATGCATTAAAAGAATCATGAACTTGTCTGAATCAATCTAATGAGAGCATGCAGGTTTTGTCCTGCTGCTTTGGTGGAAGCAGAGGTCAGTGGGATGAGTGGTTTACAGACATTGCAATCTTAATGACTCATTTATGGACAAACACAAGCTCATCACCAAGGACTAAAGAGGCCATCCTATTAATCACAGTGGACATTATAGTAAACAAACACATTAGCGCAACAGTAAACTAAGACAAGAGCTCATTCTAATAAACCAAAAAAACTCCATTGGAATGAGGTTGAGAAGGCTCATTCAGTGTTGCGTCAAAGTCCGTCTGAGTGTGTGTGTATGAGGGTGCGCGCCTGCCCGCTCATGTGTTTATGTATACTTGTCCAGCACCAAATATTATTAACCTATCAGGAATGGAGGCCAGCATTTCAGACTCACCTGGTTTATTTCAGGCTGTTCCACGGGGCTTTACAGGAGCTAAAAATACGAAATGTTATAATGGAGTTTGTCATGTGGAGGAAGTTGTTAAGGCCTGGATGTTGGCTCGGTAAATATTCCAGGCAACTGTCCATGTGTGGACTTTGGAATAGCTTGCCTGTTTTGAGCTAGGCCACAAGCAGAGTTTACATAAACTGATCCTGGCCCACAGGAGCTGTCTGCAACTGTTTAATGTAAGATGAACATATATAAAATAATTAATGTGTTTTTCTGTGAGACACACCCTCAGTCATGATGAGGTGTTTCGACATTTATCTAACTGCTGACAATGTTCTCTCTATCTCTCTGCCTCTCTAAACATTTAGAGTAGAAGGAATCATTTGTGGGAATTGCTTATGCAACTATGGCAAACGATTCATCTTTCTGCTTGAGTTTCTTAGCCACTTCTGGCAAGTAGTGTATGACCAGGAGCGAGTTCCTCTGGAGAAGCTCACTGGCACAGAAAGAGCTGACAAATTAAACATTATATTTCATTTTAAGGTCACGTTGAAGCTGAACAGTCCAGATGTCAGTGGATGGGATAAACCTGGCAGCTATTGGCTGGCATGGTACGGACGCAAGGTGTGTCAGAAATAGGCACCGGTGCTCTGATGTGGCTGACAACACTCAACACCACATTATTAAAGGATACAAACACACCACTGATCATGCGTAGTTGATCCAGGACACAAACACACACGTGTACCCACACTGTTTGTGGGTTTGGGCCGAGGACAGAAGCACCCCGGGGTTTTGTTGTTAATAAAAGCATTTTGTGTTTGTCTGCCGTGCCATCTCTCTTGCTGCAACTTGTAAGCAAGAATCTGCCTTTAGTCATACAAACAGAATCGTTGATCACAAGGAGGCTTCTTCACTGCACTACTTACCTCGTCCAGGAAGCCAGATACACTGCTGCAGTAAACTCTACTTTGTCTTGTCAGGGAAATACGACTGTGCACGCTTGACCTTTTCTCATTAATGCATTTCAGTGAAGCATTTAGACACATTCAAACTTCAAAACTATAGCAGTTGGAGTTTAAGAAGACAGTCTAGCTTTTGTGAAAATATACTTGTTGTTCATCTTCAACAGGATCAGACCAATAAAAATGTCTTCTCTGTCAGTCCAGTAGATCCACTGCGACGTGCAAGTGCTCTGAACTTAATGGAAAGAGTATATTTTCTCTAGGCTAATGTCCTGCAGGACCTACTGTATCCTGGACAGGATCAGATATCAGATTGATATTGATTTTCTCATCTGACTCCAGCAAAGACACCAGTTTCCCATTCACACGTTAGTTTCACTGATCCTTTCAGCCATGTCTGGTTCCTTTTTATGTGTACATGATAATATTGTAGTGTCTGCCAATAGCTGCTGGCCAATAGAGGAGACATGTGTTTTTTAAAGCAATTTAATTGTACTTCAAATCAAATCATACAGTATAAAACTTTAACCACAGAAATTAAGTCTACTTTGAATTCTCTTTCTGAATGGGCACCGTTACAGCTGCGATACAAACTAACTCAACACTAGTCCCCTGCTGATCAGTGGATGTAAAAAAGCACAGAAGAAGATGCCCTAAACCAATAATTCTGTGCCTATGGCTTTAACTGTTGCAGAGGTATATCAACTTTTTTTTCTTAGTCCAAGCTCTGTTTTGTGTTTTAGAGAATCTCCCTGCTCGATGATAAAAGAGACAGTTGGATCAAGTAGCCGAGCTGAGCTGTTGGATAGAGTGTGTCAGTGCCTGTCGCCCCACACAGGTAGATAATCATCAACCCCCACTGATGTCCAGCAGAAAACTAATAGTGAGTTTGAGTTTTGTCAGGTGAAATCATAAATTCAAAACCTTAATGTCTCTGAGTTTATTCTGACCTGACTGATGGGTGACAGGAGAGATGACACAGTGAGAATATATGTGATTGACAGCTGTCAGTCACTGACCTTGGCATGTCCGTTCATCAGTGAGCAGTTTGTGGCCTTTCTGGCAGCTGCATTCGAAGGAGCCCACTGTGTTCCTGCAGAAGTGATCACAGCCGCCATTGTTCTCCAGGCATTCGTCGATGTCTGGGTGGAGAAAATAAAATAATGTAAGGCGATTGGTAAAAGCACAACTGAGTCCACCTGCTTTACAACACAACTGCAGCCAATGTGGTAGATTGCATTAAGTTCATGATCAAATCAGACCCGTCTGACCTTAAATGGTGCTTAACATAAAATTGTATTTACTCTAAACTGGTGGAAGTTGTCAGCATGTTTCTCCAGAAATACACCTGTACATTTAGTAACTGAACTCATGCTATGAAGAGAGAGAAACCTGTGGTGCAGCTTTAACGAGACAAAATGACTAAGAAGCAGGAGACATAAATCTAGAACATACAGTAACACTGCGCCAGTCTGCCAGACAACTTTCTGACCAGTATGGGTACACACAGAGACACAAAACCCCCTCCATTATTGCTTTAAATCTGCAGCAGTCCTATAAACTGAGAGGACCCTTCTCAGATTCAAGCTTCAAATCTATTCAAAGCCCTTGGTGGAAAGGTCTGTACTAGGATCAGGTCTCAGATATATTGGAAGGAGGGATTGTTTTTTCTACGCTCTTTATTTGTGTACTTCAGTAGGCAAAGAGGGTTGGCTGCTCTGAAAGACTGTCGTCAAGTCTCCCTCATTCTTAATCACAATACCAGCATTCTATAGAGGGAACTTGTCAGTCACTGCCACACAAGCACAAAGAAACACACTACAACTGGCGAGCACAAAACAATTAGGATTATGCGATATGGGTGCATATATGCATGTGCATGGATATACAATAAAAGTCACATGAAATGTGATTTTTTTTAAAAAGATATTCACAAAACATAAATTAAAATTCAGATATGTCACAGAATTTAAAAAATATTCAGATATCCCAACAACTGCACACTCTATCTGATATTACCTGAGATTTAATTTATTTTTTTTTTCCCTGTCTTTTAATCTTTTTATTGGCTTTTCCATCATTTCAGGGTTTCATCATTGTGTATGTACTACAGTGGTATATTTAGTAACGCTTCTTTAACAGGGCTCCAGCTGGCAGCGTGGATCAGTCTTTGGAAATTTAGCTCAGGGCTTGTTCATAGGGATCCCGCTGTCTCATCCCATGATACGCTAGTTACCTGGAACTAATGAAGTGAAGCTGCTGGGAGAGAGAACAGGCAGAGACCATCACTGAGAAATATGTCTATTATTGGCCCCTAGCTTTGGAGGGTGGGTGATGGCTAATAAATAGGTGTGACCGCCACTTTTTATATCTGATCTTCCTCCCTCTTTCAATCCAGAACTTCACTGGGAAAGATAGATGTTCATTATTTTTTTCCAACCACTATTTTCAGATTAAACTGTTACATGCACTGCTTAGAATTATCTACAACACATAAATGTAATAGCAGTTATGTTTCAGCAAAACATATCTGACAAAATAAATATTTGCAGTCTTGACCCCAGTGTCAGACCCTCCCTTTGGCATGTCATCAAGTTAGTACACTTAACAGAAGAGCTTATGATCAGCTTGAACTTTAGAGGGACAGTTCACCCCAAAGTAAAAAAAATACATATTTTTCTTTTCACCTGTAGTGCTGTTTTTTAGATATCAGTAGTAGAGATGTCTGCCCTCTCTCAAATATAATGGAACTAGATGTTAGTGCACGATATATATTGACCCAATATTGGGAAATTTATACCATTGACTAAATAGTCAGTATTGATGAAATTATAGCCGATAAATGGAGCCAATAATATGAAGCTAAGTGCAGCATCTACACCATCTGATGCAGTGAGTGGCAGCTTGCTCCTCTTGAGTTGAAGACATGCAGCACACTGTCGTCATGCTCACGACGTCGAAGTATGTATTTACATACATACATTTTTTTTTTTTTAATGTGAAATTATCTGTTTCTTAACGGTATGTAAATATTGGTTATTAATCTATATAACAAGTGAAAATGAAGGACAACTCTAAATCTGGCAGCAGTTTGCATTTTTTAAGAATTTGATGTCAACAATCCTTATTAAATGCTGGTGAGAAGGTTTTAATATGCTGGTAACAGTATTCATGTTGGTCCCATGGTCAGGCCTGAGGTCCTGGGAAAAATATCTGCAGAAGCCGTTTAGAATAACAGCTGAGCTCTGAGAGTCCAGGTGTGGTGCAGCAATCCGGAGGAACAGATTCTAAAATAATAACAAGGTGAATGCAATCGCCCAGAGGCAGCATGTTCAGTGCCAACCACAAACCTGCTGGCAGATCTGGTTTCACAAACCCTAACCATCCAACCTCACTCCCTTGCCTCATCCAGCCTACTGTGCCCTCACATGAACCCAAAGTGCAGAGTCAGGTCTTCACCTTTCTTATTATAAAGTGGATTTTTCACGTGAATACATTTTGTTACACCTTACGTCTCATTCATAGCAAGTGTACTTTATCCAAATCAATTTCCATTTGCTGCTTTGGAAAACGTTGTTTCTATAGATGGAGAAGGGCGAGTGGAGATCAGAGTGAAAAGATTTAGAAGGTAGAGGAGGTGAGGGGAGAGCTGGAAGAGGAGGAGGAGGAGCAAAAAGCGCGGACAATAGTCTGGCAGATTACACAGGCTAAGCCCTTTTTGATTGGTGCACTAAGTGATGAAAACTGTGAGGGATTAACACCTTGAGCCGGGTAATAAGTTGAGCAAGACACCACAGAGAAATAGGAGGGGGAGAGAAGGGGGGAGAAAAAAAGAAGGGAGAGGAGGGAGGCCAGAGGAAGACAGAGGAAGAAGGAAGAAAAGGAGGGGGGGAAACAGATGGAAAAAGACAAGAAGGGGAGAGAAGTAGATGAAAGAAAAAAAACCTCTTCATATATTTCTGCTTTTTTCATTGCAACACTAAAACACATTTCACAAAGAAGCACGCTCCTGATGATGGCTTCTGCACAGTCAAGATGGAGGATACATCCTACTCGCCTCTATACGACTGGCGAGGCCCACATGACAGCCCTGCCCCACTTCATTTCTGCTGCTATATACATGTCATTATTCAACATGTTGTCGGTTTGCAGCTAGAAATACTAATAACAGTGTTTTAAGCGGGCTGGTGCTGACCAGAAGTTCTCACAAGCTGCTAATATTCTTTTCTGCATTCTCCATATCACGCAAATGAGGTGGAGGTGCACCGAGGCACACCGAAGCTCTGCCCGCTTCCTTTCGATACCAAAAAATGTATAATTTCAGTTGGTCCTGACCAAATGAACCAAACTAAAGGTGTGAAAACCCTGTGGCATCCCACCTCCCTCCTTCCACTGCATTCATGATACAACACCGCTGTTGTTCGGAATCATCTGCCCTCTCAAGTGGTTGCCAGTTTTTTGGATTAGCTAACATTGCTAACTTTAGCTAGCAAACATTTTTACAAAAAAAAAACATTTTTGGCAACTTCCAAGACTCTTGATTGCTGATGAAACACAGATACCACATGATACAAACTGCATTATACTATTTGCTCATGAACCTTATTAGAAGCTGGAACCAGCGGTCAGAATTATTTCACAAATAATTAAAACAGTTAAACAAAACAGTCATTTTGGACCTGACAATTTTTAAAAAAATGGTTATTTCACAATCATGATAATGTTTTAAAGGAAAACGGATACTTTTATTCTGCACCATTCCACAAGCTCTGTGGATGTCTTATATTTTTAAAATGATTTGTCTACATAAAGTTATAGTCATTTCTGACATAATGGGTCCTTGATTCCAGACAGAGGTGAACACAAACAAGGGTCTCATGTTAAGCTGGTGGGCTCAGCTGAAATGGTAAGTGTGGCTGGTAGATTTACTCAGCTGTGGCTAAGGTTGTGGTGGCATTTGGTTTTGAGGTATACTGTGGGAGGAAATCTGTTATCATATAGTTCACATTTTCGTACCTTCAGTATATGACTCTACTGTGTTAAATCTTAAGTTTAATATCCTAGTTATACCAGTTACAGCCAGTAACTCAGCCACTGTGTTGTTCCATCAGCGTAGACTCAGGCCTCCTTGGCCTGATCCTCTCACTCTATCCTCAGGGAGCTTCTGCTGAATGAACTCTTCATCTTAATATGGAGCCGAGACAGGAATCCACAACGGGCTGGCTGTGCGTTGTGGTAAAAATGTAGTAAACTTCATGCCCCGCTGTGCCCTGTCAGCGGCCTTTTAAAAGGGATTGTCCCTCCATCTGGCTCGGCTAAAACGGATTTCCTTGTAGCTGGCGGGAAGAGAACGGAGCTCTGGGGTTTTTTGAGGGGAATGGGACAGGTAAGGGCGTTCAAGTACACTTCAGTGTCCGTAATCCCAAAACGTAATGCCATACCAGGAGAGAAGCATTTGAAGTGATTAGCTCCTTTTAATATCTCTCTGCGCTCCACTGCCTACTCCTGACTTTCAATGGTTTTGCTTTTTTGATTCCTCTCTGTTGCTCTTTCTGTCTTCCTTTCTTGTTTTTAATTTATCCTCAGCGTTATTGCACTTTGTGTTCCTCTGAAGCT
The DNA here is from genome assembly GCF_965226575.1 of Pagrus pagrus. Classification (NCBI taxonomy): domain Eukaryota; kingdom Metazoa; phylum Chordata; class Actinopteri; order Spariformes; family Sparidae; genus Pagrus; species Pagrus pagrus. The sequence goes on along the minus strand of NC_140205.1, from coordinate 20,159,039 downwards.
CTATTGTTATTCGTCTGACCTGCAGCGCCGGCTGCCTCAAAAGAATCAAATCAATCACGGCCACTTTCCAGGTCTTTACTTTGACATGCTGACAGTAGCTCGTAGGGATGATCTCTATCTGTGAGACAGCAGGAGGGATGGCTGCCTTCCTCCCTTCAGGTTAAACACACTATAAACACTTGCCAAACCCTGAGACTGTAAAATTGATGAGATTTTCAAAATGAGGACATTTGAACTTTTCCTCCTTCTGGTTAGTTTTGAATGAATCAGTTAACAGAAATATGGCACAGAAACCACAGAAAGAAAAGCTTCAGCAGTGAGGAAATCTGGATTTGGCAAGTAAGACACACACAAAGTTAGAAACATACACACGCACACACACACCCCTCCACAACATTCCCCCTCTGCCCATGTCAGCTCCGCTCTAATGCTTATGTAAAAACAGTGGATACCCCAGCTCTACCCAACACAGACAGACACAGCTTCGTAATTATTCTGGCAGCCACAAACACTGGCAGAACCATCGCATCTACCCACACTTAATGGCCACTCTGGGGATGGCTGAGTCTTATAACAGGGTATATAATTACCTTTAATGGAGCCTAAATAAGCTTTGAGCTTAAATAAATGCATTAAGCCTCAGAACATCTTGAAATGATAAAGTTGGTAGAGGACAGATAAAAGCGAGTTAGGAAAGTGGGTGAAGGGAGAATGGAGGGAGGCCTGACGTGTGGCACAGTCCTTCACTGGGTGTCCTTCTGGTGTTTCACCTTCATCCATTCACAATTGGTGCAGTACTGCCAATTATTTTCTCACCTCAAATATGATTAGAGGAAGCCAGTACTTTTACTGCAAATGACTTTAAACAAGTTACTTGGTTGAGAGCCAAGCTGGCAAGGCGGATGGCAGCCTTGGTGATGACTGTCCCGTGCTGAGCAATAAACTTGCTTCATCAAAAAGTCAATAGTTATCAGTATCAGTTAAGAAAAGGAAGTATAGCAGTAGTTATCAATATATCAATAAGAGGAAGGGTTTACAGAGATTATTGGCTCTTTGAGGATGCTAACGACAGAGAACAACAAACTAGATAGATGGGTAGTGTGGTGTCAGAATTAACCTAAATCACAAGGGTGTGTCATGTGTCACTGTACGTGCAGTATTAGTTTATCTGGGTGACAAAGGTACTGTATAAGCAGAAAGCTCATTATGTTGAATCACTTGAGATGTAATGATATGAATGTTTGATGAGCAGAGATGTGACAAATGAGCAAGAGGTAAGAAATACAAACAAATACAAACTTTATGTTGAACTCTTTACAATGTGTTACTGACTGTCACTTCTGTCCAGTTTTAACTTCATCTGTGCTTTCATCAATATCTAGCACCATTACCATCTCAGTTTTTTGTGTTAACGTGCTAATGTTTGCTTATTGAAACAAAGCAGAAACTACAAAACTTTACATTCTACATTTATTCATGTGGCAGATGCTTTTGTCCAAAGCGACATACAAATGAGGTAAAATCCAAGTTGAAGTACAACCCAATTCCAAAATAAGTTGGGACACTGTTTAAAACATTGCCGTCATTTGCAATGTGAATGACTGAGCCTTTTAAAGATGCCCCTTTCATACCCAATCATGATACTATCACCTGTGAACAATGAACCTGTTTAACTGTCGACTGTTCCACACAGGCATTTTTAGAACATTCCACAACTTCCCCAACCTTTTGTTGCCCCTGTCCCAACTTGTTTGAAAAGTGTTGCTGCATCATAGGGCTGTGCCATATGGCCTAACAATAATATCACAATAATTTAGGTCTATATCGTGACACAAGCACTTCATTAATTCTAGGACTGGACAACAAAAATATCACATTTTTTTTTACCAAATACCTCAATATTGATGTTGTATATAATATAATATAGTATAATATAATTAATTTAATATCATTTATATTATATACAATATCCATATACTGTATTGCAGCCTTTAAAACCAGGAAAAGACAACACTTAAGTCATATCATGATATAACAATATCCAAAATCTAAGACCATATATAGTCTCACATCACAATAATGTTATAATATTGATATATTGCCAAGCACTACTGGCATCAAATTCACAATGAGTAAAAAGCAATAAATATTATCACATTTTGTTTCATCTACGTTTCACACAGTGCCCCAACATTTTGTAGAATTGGGGTTGAAGATCAAGTGCTGCAACAATCATCATTACATGTTCAACCTGAAACCAGTGCCACAAGGTAGATTATGAGTAATTGTGAGTGTGCGAAAGAGAGAGAGAGAGAGAAAGTGAGAGAGAGAGAGAGAGAGAGAGAGAGAGAGAGAGAAGATGTCATGGCATCACAATCTAAATCAATTTCAAGTTTATGTTGAGATTTCACTGGATAAGTGCACTTTGGGGTGCCGGATGACAAGTCAGGGGATCATCAAAGTCACAAGGATATAACCTCCACCAAAGTGGTGGACCTTGCCTTTGTCTGTATAAGAGTGTAAGCAGTGGAAGAATACAATTATTAGTAAGTACTGTGGGCACCTTGATGTTGTCATGCACAAACATCTGGGGTGCCAGAGGCCATTTTGCCGGAGGTGTTTGTTAATAAGGACACTCCTAATTAACGCATTACATAGTACTGCATATGGACAGCACTGGGATGCAAGAAAAAAGGCTGAATTACACTGAGAACTGTCTCTGCTTATGTCTGACACATACACACATACTGTACACACACACAGTGGTGATGTTATGTCTCTCACTCCAATGTTTTTCCACAAACGCCCAACTCCCTCCATCTCTGTCTGCTGTTGTGAGAGAGGAGTCATTTGTCACTTTCACTACTCCAGGCTAGCGCACACTACCGTGTGTTTCTACCCACACACACACACACACACACACACACACACACACACACACACCAGATGTCTCCTGGGATCCATCTCTGACATTTACTCTAGACGATCAATATCTCACTCCGGCCTTCGATCAATAGTTCCATCCTTTGCCAAGAGCTGTGTGTCTCTTTGAATATCACACTGCTCTACTGACAGTCTGACTGTCTACTACTGTCTGCATATGACATGCAATTTGCAGGTTTCACAAAGCCTAATTCAGTAGTGTTCAGGGCCTTTTTACAGCTAACCTGAATTGGATTTAAGAGCAATTTAACGACCAAAATAAAGGAATAAAAAAGCATATTTCCAATTGAATATAGCTAATGATAGTTCTGAGGCTATAAATGGAAAGTTTAAAAAAATGTTACATGGAAGTAATTGAAGAATGTGTTGAAAATTGTTAACCATAGTCCTATATGTTAACCTTTATTGTGATAAGCAGAGAAGCTAAATGAAACCTGACACTACTTTATCTAATTAACTTTTTGTAGTGAAACTACACATTTAACGTCACTTTACATTTTTTTTTGTCTTCCTTACGAACGTCTTTCCAGTGTTTGCATAAAGAAGATGACAAAACATGTCATACTTCCACCGAAGAGCCTGAATAAAAGTTTGTGTGATGTCTTTCATAATGTTTGCTATAGTGACATCCTTACAGGGTCAACTTTCATTCTGGACGTCTTTTCAACATTGACAAAGGCGTTGAATTGACTTCTTTTTGATACATTTTGCTTAGTGGGATATGTTGTTAGTGTTCTGTTAGTGCTGTTATTGTATCTAATATAAATAATGATTAAAAAAAAAATGAATACCTTCATGCCGTGTAGGGACGCGACATGAATTTTTCGTGCGACTAGATTACATACAAAGTCAAAAAAGACGGCATCAAGCGAGCGTATGGTGAGTTGAAAATATTGAACTCTGGTACATCACAGCTGTGAAATGAAACACACTGTCAATGTGCAGTCCTATGTCACACACTCAAGAAAATAAAAGAAAAGATGTTTGTAAGCCTAGTCCAGTGATAGAGTACTTAAGTGTTAGCAGTGCAGCAGATGAGGCAGTAGCAGAGGTGTATGGCTGACCATGAAAATCTTGGAGCGGAGCGTCCTTCACAGTTTGTAATTCATCGCTCTGAGGTTTGCTTGATGTGACAGTGAGTTATTGACCGGAAACTTCCAGTGAGTCAGTCTGCATTGGTTAGAAAAACATTTTAACACAATAATTTGGTATTTCAAATAATAGGCCTCCTACACAAGGAATTTTAATTGATTCTACTGGTTGTTGAATTATAACCTTGAGGAAATGAATTTTTCTTCCAGGGTAGATATTTTGGAAGTGAAGTCTTCACATACACTGTTCTGGCCACTGAGGAGGCTGAGGGCCAAATGAGAAAGCTTGCTAACATCCACCTGGGCCAAAGGAAACAAGCCCTCCACCCCCTGCCTGCTCCTCTGTGAGCCTCGGGCTATGTTTGAGGAGTCCAGTGTTTAGAATGAGAAACTGAACTCCAGGAGAGACCTCAATGCTGCTGTGGGGTAAAACTGCCTGATAAAGACCTTCCGACTGACCTGACTGTTCAGCGCTGCAGCGAAACCAACCGCCATCAATGGGGGTGAAGTATATGAACCCTAACTCCTCACCTCTGATGCCAACATCCAGAGGTCAAGTGCTGGGTCTGGCTGATATGTAAGAGGCTCGTCTGTCTGCCTGACTGAGATGGAAAATACCGGCAGAAATAAACCGACCAGGAATTAAAGTCTTGTGCTGTCACCTCAACCGCATTTAGACTTGCTTGTAGGAATGTGCAGTTCATACCTCCAGAGTACATGCTGCACATAGTGGTAGAGTGGGGAGTTTTACCAAATATAGTTATGCCAAATATTTGCAGTAAAAAGCAATTAAACGGAATACATTTGCAGAAACCCGAGCCTCTACAAATAATTACGGACGGAGTACGGGGGATCTAGTTTTCTTGGAGAGCGTTGGTTTTCTTCGTAGGGTGTTGCTGGTGGAGAGGACAGACATCAGGCTGGGAGGTAGCGTGTATTTATTCAGGTATTAAACGACCCCGGCACCCGATTCTGTTTAATAACAAACACTCGCCGGGTGCATGTGGGCCAAAGGAAACTCTCAGTTTTACACAACAATAAAACAGCCTCTGATCTGGGCCTGGTTTGGCCGAAGCAGGGGCTGCCTGCCATGCTGCAGTCATGTTAAGGTAATGAAGACCACAGCATTAGGTCTGGATTAGCGCACCTGACGAGTGTGGACACTTATTTATTATGTAAATAAGTAGCAAAAGTACACAAATATCGACTTATATGCAGTGCTATGCAGTGCTATGGGCTGTATACTATGGGTTTACCAATTATCATCTTGGCCGATAATCAGATCCAATATTTAGCATTTTTCTGAGTCAGAATCAGTGTTTTTTTTTGTCTTGGCTCTAATACAGCATGCATCTGCAAAGTAACTAAAGTGATGTAGAAGAGTAAAAAGTCCAACATTTGCCTTCAAAGTGTAATGGAGTCTAAAGTAGCAGAAAATGGAAATACTTAAGTATGCCTCCAAAATGTACTTAGTCACATTCCATCACTGCTGTGTATCTAATATCCATTACAGAATACGGTATTAAACTTCAATACTTGGACCCTTACAGCATTACAAGCACATCACAATCACATTACTCATACAACTGAAGGGCAAATCCATTTTCAGACTTTGAATACGTGACATCGCTGGCTTCCTCCATCTATAAAAGGGATGGCTTATCGTCATTCAGGCAGAAATGACTTCAATGTTAATGCTCCTTACCGCTTCACTAAGAAATGATAGAACATTCATAGAATTCATTCCTAATTTGCACATTAAACAACCTGGAAATTAGAGAACATATTTAAGTTGTCGTTGTTTAAGTTTAACTTGGTGTGTATTGTAAAAGCAAGGTGTGGCACAATGCACAGTGAGAATACACTTGAATAGCACTCCCCTTTAATTCAATCAAATCCAATATCAGCCACAGATTTGTTTTCATCAAGATCCATGCATTATTCCCCGAGAAATTAATGAAAATGCGAAAAAGCAGAAAATTAAAGAGAGACAAAATGAATGTCCCTTTATCCTGATTTGGATCAAAAGTTAATGGGATCTATTCTGGGCTGAGACACATCATCCATCTAAGTTTGGTGGAAATCCATTTAGTAGTTTTTGTGTAATCCTGCTAACAACCAGTAAAAAAAAATCTTTGAAAACATAACCTCCTTGGCAGAGGTAGTAATGTCATACGCAAAGCATCAACGTCACTGTAGCTTCCACTGGACAGACAAAAACATCATATTTATGTGGAGAAATGAGGGGAATGTAACCCTCCCCACATTTATACAGACGTGCCATATTTTCATCAAATTGAGCTTTGACTAGAGCTCTTTTAATGACACCATGCTGTTGTGACCTCTTCTTCTGCAATGGTTTAACCGGTGCATACAAACTAACTTTAACTTGCATTTTCTTTTGCAAAAAAAACTTAAACTAAATTAGGATCGAAACCTGACAACTGTCTCATGTGCATGTGCTTATACGCATACTGCACATGATCACATATTTCTGTGTTGGGAGTCTGTTAGTTTGCTGGTAAATGGATGTGATCATGTCTTTCTTTTCATGTGATCTGATTGAGTTTGTGTTAGAGTTCGTCTGTTCAGGTCTTTTCAGGTAGAGGAGGAATGCAGGCCAGTGGGGACGTGTTTCAGGTGCCAATATACACTGTGTACTTTACAGAAGAGTAGACCGACCACATGTTATCCACAGACACACACAACCACACAAGTGCACGCATATCGAACCTCAAATGAGCTTGAAGTGCACAAAACACAGACTAAACATACAGCCTAAATGTGTGTTAATTAACCCACAGACACCACGCACATACAAATACACATACACACACACACACACACAAACACACACATACACACAAATACAGTAACTCATCCAACCTCCAGTGTGCACCTACTAATCAAACATCTGGAAACTGTTCAAAAAAAATCTTTTTCCCCTCTCTCCATCCATCTCTCTCTCTCTCTCGCTAGTTGTCGGCACGAGAGCCCTGCGATGAAACGCCTCTTCGGGTTGGCGTGTCTGTCATCGTGAGAGGCTGAACCGCCTTGTCTGTCAGCGTAGATGAAAGGGCGTTTATAGGACTGGTGGGTTTTAAACATGCCCTACATAGTTTATATTGAAATGATTATGATAGACAGGCACGACAGGGCACATCCCCTTGGCTTTAAAGTGAGGTAGACACAGACAGGGAGAGAGGGAGAGGTTGAGAGAGGGCCGTCTGTCTCTATCAAGCAATTTAGTGGCACATTAGATGAGACCACCTCACAGCGTGGCACTTATCTTGCCGCTAACTACTACGTTCGGTAAACTGCTAAATGCCAGCAATTATACTGCAGTCTGTGCACTACAATACAGTGCTAACACGACTGTGATTACATGTGCCACCAGAGTCGTCACACACCCACACATGCGCGTTTACTCACATGGGCTCCTGCAGGAGATATTGATTAGCTAACTCTCAGACAACCTGTGCGTGCTGTTGCTAAGGATACAGGAAGGACTTAGAATTTATTGAAAGCTGATAAGACCCGTGAATAAAAAAAAGAACTGAAGCACAAACTCACTCCAATAGGGAGAAACAGCCTCTGGGCAAATGACGGTGCTAACATTTAAAACTAGAACTGATACGTAAACATAGCGGATGACAATGATCATATATCATTATCATCAGTGGCCAAATGAACCTAGGGACATAAACAGGGGCAGCACAGTGGCTCAGGGAATATAACTGTCACCTCATACCTTGATTCCACTTGGCACGTCTCTGTGACATCGCGTTTGCGACGCTGTTTTGTTCTGTCCTCCACGTGGCTTAATACTCCACTGGGAGCATATGAGAAGCAGCACAATGCTTCCCTGATATTGTTGACTCACTCAGAGTTTTTATTTCATCACATTTTTGTGCTTCTACCATGGGTGAGTCGGCTACATAGATAAATGGTTACTTTGTCTGTTTTAAGTGTGTTTACAGCTAGATGGGTCTGAGTTTGAAGAAACTCGCAGCTTTCTCCACCTTCAAAGACATACAGGTGACTGGGAAACTGCTGTCCAGGGTGTGACATCTCTTATGCAATTGCATGCTGGGATAGGCCAACCTGGTATCACGCCAAACCATGTAACAGACAAACTCTGTCACTGACAACACAGTCTCATTCTGTGGTCAAGTTAGCAAGTTACACTTTAAAAATAAAGGCACCAAAACTACTTGGTTAGGTTTAGGAAAAGATCATGGTTTTGCTTAAAATAACTGCTTTCTTAAAACATTAATTCATTGAATCACCACCTGACCAGTCCGAACCTCTACCTGCAGACATTCTGCCTCTTTCTGCTGCGTTCATCCTTTGCTCTCATCGTTATCACCCCCTGCTGGCACTGCGTCTTCATACGCACATATATTTTCGCACCTAGGCAGGGCAAACCTCTCCTCAGACACCTATGGGTGATGTCACACTCCAGTCTATAAGCCCTGTACACCCTGGTCTGAGTCTAGCTGATTTACAAACAGCAGCAGTAATAGTGCAGGGTGTCTGACATCAAGTACACTCAGTGCGTGTGTATTGTATGTGTAAGGTTTGTGTGCGTGTGTGTTCCTGCTCGGTGCCCAGGTGATGGATGCTGATCGATGTGCGCTGCCTGCTCTGTGTCTCTCAGCTCCCCTCAGCACTGATCCCCGCTCAGGGATTTATGAAGCCCGGGGGCTGATCACAGCCAAATTATGTGGGCGGGGCACAGCTGGACTGTACCCCTATCCATCTTCCCCACTCAACTCAGGTCGCAAAAAAGGAGAGGGGGAGCTTTTCATCTTTCCACCACTGTAAATGCTGGGTTCTGTCAGGACCACAAATCACCTGGAAAGACAGAGTGGAAGTGTTTGTACAAGCTGCTGGGCTTGAACCTGACATCAGACCAGCGGACGAGACGTTCTCCCAACATGCAATTGCATTGTTACCTGCCAGTCAGCAGACGACGTTGCTAGAACGGCTACGAGAGCCAAATGGACGGCCTCATGAACATTTTCAATTTGTACTGTCCCCCCATGAAAAACCACAGCGTTAGTCATTTCAGTAAGTTCCCCCGAAACCACATCTGATAAAGTTCAGCGACAATGGCCTCTAGCAGCTGTACTTATTTTGACAGCAGCAAAGAAGGAAGTCAGTGGATGTTGTTAGTCCACATAGGGAGGAGGCTGGGGTAGATGGATGACTCAACAAAACATCACACTTGCTTCTCAGCTGTGTGTTCGTATTGTAACCATGACAATGACGGTCCCTTTATCTTAACTATATACTTATTCTCACACAAAACATAATCTTTCCCGAAACTTAAAGGTCCCATGTTAAGCTTACTTTTAAGTTAATACTTTTATTTTGGGTGTCTACTAGAAAATGTCTACACTCTTTAATACTCAATAAACACATTTTTGTCGTACTGTCCATTGCTGCAGCACCTGTATTCACCCCCTCCCAAGGCCCCCCTCCCAAAAAGCCCAGTCTGCTCTGATTGGTCTGCTTTCATGTGCATGAGCAAGCACTGCTCAACGCGGTTAAACATCAGCTCTGCCTGTGTTTTTGGGGGATGAATTGTGACATCACAACCTTCCACAAGTATTGACGGCTCATTTAAAGTGCAATGTTTCTGAATACAGGCAGCGTATATATCCCTCTGTTTGTTTGGTTCACAGTATCTATAAAGCACCTAGGCCTGCTTCATAATTGAAACTGACAGGTCCTGTCCTTTCGATGAGTACATTTGCTGGTCAACTGCTGTATTTATTGCATCTGCAGCTGGATGGTGCTGTCTGTGTTAGTGTGTATATGCCACTGAGAGAGAGAGAGAGAGAGACAGTGGCCAGTGAGGGCCTCACTGTTCAAACATCTCAAAGTTTGCTGACGTGCCGTCTGCCTGCCGGGCCTGAGACAGCTCTGGCCCCAGAGTTTCACACACCGACATGCAACATTCTCAAACTGCCTGACACTGAATTCGCAGACACACATACTGCACAACACACACACACACACACATAGTATTATACAGTTTAGAAGAACATGCGGCCTCACAGGAGGCGCCCAGATTCTGACAGAGTCATGTAGCTGTCACATGACCTGCACCCGGTTGCTATGACAACTCGTATCTCCCTGACCATGTCTGTCACATGTGGAGTTGTGCCCAGCTGCTCCATCTCTCCATCCAGGGCGGTACCATCGACTACCACACATGTACATGTGGCAGAAGAATGTGGAACTTCATTCTCCTTTTTACAGATAGTTTTACCCAATAGGCATGACTGAGAATATCCACTGTACAACACACAGGAGAACTCGTCATATCAACCAGTACACACCAATGTGTAGTCATTACAACAAAGTCATATAAAAAATACAAAAATGCAAATTCCTATAATTTGGTTTAAGGATAGGCTCACTAATTTTCAAGTCAGTCTTGAAACAATAGACAAAAAATGGGTTTTCCTAGCTGTAATAATTCCTCCTTTAACATCAGCCATCAGATCCCTTTCTAATGCCCTTCAAATGGAGTTTATGGGAAGCAATATTCACAGTCCTCATTCTATGCAAAAATATAGTCAAAAGTTTATCCAAAGTCAGTACGAGGTTTCAGCAGTCTAAGTTGCAGGTATCATCACAATTTCTTTTGCATAAAACTGCCTCTCAGTGTTTCTTTGTTGAGTGAATTTTGAAGACGCCAACTTGATTGATATAATCTAGACTGCATGTTAGCTTCAATGTCTGCAGCTTACCAAGATAGTAAACTTTGTCCCTAATCTCTTGCACTTGAATCATTTTAGGAAGACATTTTTGTTCAGCCAGTTTGACCAGGAGGAGAAATCACAGCAACCAACAACTCTTCCACTGTACGTACGCGCATGTGATTTTAGGTTTAGTGCCCCTGTGGCCCCCAGTAGGGACACGTCTTATCCCCACCTCTGGTCAGACTGAAATTCATCTCATATTCCCACTAGTAGATGGTGCAGGTCGATAAACGATACCATGTAAACCAACTGAAAGCACAAAGCGAATATGCCCTGGCCTATCATATCCCTTGATAATGGCGCATGCTACAAGTAACACGCGAACAGCCAATCATTTATCAGGTGTGTAGTTTGGTTGCACCATCGGCACGCAACTGACAACAGAAGAGCGTGTCCCGACTTGCTTTGACGTTATGCACACGTGGGCAACAGTAATCTTACAGGATTGAGGCGGCTGCAGTTTTTGGAGCCAGGCACTGCAAACGCCTGGCTGTTGCCTGATCTAACAGCTGATTGGTTTAGATGTTGACTCAACGATATGACATTTTACAGAAACTTTTTATTGTTTTGCTGAAATATACTCACACAGTAGTAATGCCTGTTATTCTTTGCAGTCTGATACAGTGTCCTACAAGCTACAGCAGTGCCAAACACTGACCCCTTCATTCTCTGTCCCAGTCCTCTACTGCTCCTCTTAGGGTCACTTATCCTCGGGAGCTCCCTTTTCGCTGCCGAAGTGTGTCCGGGCTAGTTAGGTAAAGCGGACAGGCCGGCTCCGGCCGCCGCTGCTCTGCCACTCGGCCTGTTTGCTCTACTCACGAGCCAAAAGACACTGCAGCTGCGCCACCCAAAGTGGTCGGTGAGACCACCGGGGCAACTACGGCTCACAATCTGCCACAGAAGCTCTGCTGCTGGCTGAGTATTTTACAAACCAACCGCAAGAAAAACTCAAGCACAAACCATTACCACCAGGGTGAGAAAATGAGTGCTGCCAGAGAGGAAATTCTGAATAAAAAAGAGCAGGTCAGCTCGCCGGTATGGCACTATTTCTATTTGTTTGTGTGATTCTATTTGCATTTTTTTATTGTTGTGTTAACATAATCTTAACCTACGTGCCTTGATAAAGTGGTTAATTTCAAAATAAAGAGGTCAAATTTGACCTTTTTTCACCAATTATGAAAATAGGACAGGTCATCAATAATTATCGATATAGGTTGATATGAAACTTCACTAGATAGACTCATTAGCCTAATCACCCAGGCCTACCCTTATAACAATATAATATTTTTTTTTTCTTTTCTTCCGTCTGTTTTTTTTTTTACAAACCGCACACTGTTAACTCCCAAACAGAATGCTGCTGCATTATCCAGCCCTGAAAAGAATAAGGCACGTCTGCCTGTAAAGACCAGTGTTAGACTTAGTTTGAACCCACAGTTCAGCCTCATTCAGTGAGGCTGTTTGTTTAGAGGAAAGCAAAAACTCTACAATAACATGTTTGGGATGTTTAGGCCAACGCTGTGGCCGCCTTCTCCTCGGACCACCTTCATTGACGTCACCAGCGGGCTGTCGGAAGTGGAGAAATGCTCAGCGGTAAAATCAACAACAAGCGGCAGCATTAGCAGTGACCGCGACCGGTGCTCTGTGCAGTTGGAGGTGAAGCGGATGGTGGGGTTGGGGTTTGGCTCTGGATCACTCAGATACCAGTCATAGCAGTCTCAGGTGCGTACACAGTGTGCTCAGTGAACAGCAGCAGTGCATCACTGACCCTTACAACTGGCCTCACACACGTATATTCCCACACTTTTATATATTTACTGACCTTTGCAGGTCTTTCCGTCAGGCTGCAGGGTGAATCCTACTGGGCAGCTGCAGCGCACCCCAGTGGCCGTGTCTTTACATGTCCTGTCACAGCCGCCATTGTTGACGGCACAGGTCTCTGCAGATGGCGGGACAGAATGGAAAAAGAGAAAGAGAGGAAGAGGGTGTTAACATGTGACCTCTGCTTCTGAAAGAGCATGACAAAGAAACTAGAGACACTGAAGGTGGTGTGGGTTGAGACAAAGCTTCATGCAGTAAGAATACACAATCAAACAACAGAATAGGATATAATGTATTTTTTCATGTAGCTTTGTCAACACACAGATGAAGAAATTAGATCACAACACCCCAGTTTTCATGAGTAGAGACATTTTTATACAGAGATAAATACATTTTCATACACAGAAAGTCACACTTTTTTTTTTATAATTGACAGCAGTGAATCATTACAACAAGACAAAAATACATGACACTGTACTGATAAAGGAGGGTGAAGAACTCTTTGGCCCAAAGGTCGGTCCTGTTTCCAAATGTGATTAGAAATCAGTTGACACACAAAAAAAAGGTAGGGACAAGGTAAGTAGACAGAAAAATAAAGTTAGTGCAAGGTTGAGTGTTGTATGTCTAGAACACACTCAATAGAACTGCCGTGTATATTTTCCCCGAGAAAAATGTTCTTGTATGTGGCGTAGATAAGGTTTGCTCGGACTTGTGAATATTGCTTGAGCTGATCCCAAAACAAACACAAGCTCATGGTAACTCTAGCTCACCTGCCCAGCCGCTGTTGCTTTAGCAAAGCTCAGCACACACTTTCCCAATGGGCCTGGAGAAGTGCTGAGGAGGCTGAAACTTGACTTTGACTCATGTTTGTTGAAAAGGATTCAATAAAACTACACCTAATAAGGAAGTTTCGCTTAGTGACTGTTCTGCTTTTGGTGGGTTTGACTTCAGTATTTCCAGAGAAAATCCAAGTCCTACATATTGCCGTTGTGTGAATGAGTGCATGAATTAGGAGAGATTTAAAACACAGCATCATCAAATAAATCTTAGTTCTTATAAAAGTTGACATTTGGAATTCAGAAGGCTATTGCTAGACATCAGCAACATGTAAATCGGGGATGTTCCCCTCCATTTTGGCAGCTTTTCACATTTAATTAATATGCCAGGAGACTGTGTGCCTGAGAGAAGTGAAGAGGGAGTAGGAAAAGCCCTTTCAGGCTGGCAAACACATCCACATCTAGAGGTCAAGGCATTAGCATAATGCCCTTTCAGAATGCATAGTCACAAACACATTGCAGCCAAGATGGCTAATGCTTTCTTTCACAAAACAGGAAGGTATTTGTAGATGTGTTTGTGTTTCTTCATGCAGCTCCAAACAACATCAATCTCACGGCTTCTTCCCCTAATCTCTGTTTTCTAGCCGGCATTTGTTCCTTGCTGTGTTTATCCATCAAAGCTCTGTGTTCATCATTTGCAATCCTTTTCATGTCTGGTTCTCTCTCTGGAGGAGTTCTGAGGCCAGATAGCAAACGATTTCTGAAAACGGTAGAGGAAGCAAGGCTGGAAGGAGAGACATTCCATCATCCAGGCCTGTCTGATGGGCCCTGTAGGGTACGACAGCAGACCTCAGTCCCTTCTCCCAGCGCCATTCTCTGTCGTGTGTGTGTGTGTGTGTGTGTGAGAAAGTGTATTGTTAACTATGACTTAAAGTCTAAGTGCCTGCACAGGTGTATACAATCAATAATACTTTTGTGTGAGTAGGTGCATGTGAGTAGACTTGATGCGTGTGGAGGTGGTGTTTATGGGTCAGAGTGATTTATACTGAGTACAGTGGGCCCTATCATTAGCTGAGGGTGAGCACAGTCCTGCTCAGAGCCCCTCTCTCTCCAGGCCAAGCCCAGCCCAGCCCCAGGGCCAGACTGAGGAACACAGACGCACCGCTGGGTCTGATTGATGTGCTGGACAAGCCCCTAATACCCTCCTCAGCCCCCTCTTCTAAGCCTCTACACCCTCTGTGCATATTTCTATCATAGCCTGGTTTGTGTGTGTTCATGTGTTTCTGTGTGTGTGTGCATGCACGTGTGCGGCAGGACGTATTTCCACATGTAAACTTGGGTCTTGTGGACTGATATCACCAATGATGGATTCTGATCACATAGTTTTGTCCTGTTTGTTTAATGTTTAATCATTCCTTGGTATTTTCTTGCCAATTTCTCCCAAATTTTGTCACTTCATCTGTCAAAGTTGGTGTGTTTTCTGCTCATACTAATACCACTTTGACACTTGTCAAAGTACATTTTTCAATTGACTCTACAGTGGTCACAGGTGTTAATGTGCTCGAGCTCTGACTGGCTCTAATGGAAACACCCAGGTGGACAAATATTTTCCCCTCTTCAGGCGATGCTATGCCTTCTGTTGAAGTGAAGGACACTGGCTTGTTATTACTTTTCCATCCATCTCCACCCCTCAGCAACTTTCATTAACAGCTTCTTCTTGATATAGTCTGATGAGGTTTATGATCTGCTGCTTTCTACTGTTTTTCCAGCGTATTCGTTATGATGAACGTGACGCAAAAAAAAAAAAACAACAACAGAAAGGCACACCTGTCTCCTGGCAATGAGAAAAGAGTCAATTGCCTATTTTAGCAGGTTAACCAATGTTTAAAAAACCCACATATACACGCTAATTTTAGTGTAATAGTAGTATAAGTGAAAAGAAAAATTTTAAGAATTCGAATGAGTGGCTGTTTATTTGTGAGAAACTGAG
The DNA here is from genome assembly GCF_965226575.1 of Pagrus pagrus. Lineage (NCBI taxonomy): Eukaryota > Metazoa > Chordata > Actinopteri > Spariformes > Sparidae > Pagrus > Pagrus pagrus. Next base: position 20,143,645 of record NC_140205.1, on the reverse strand, counting down.
GCAATGAAACACTTAACTTATAGGTGCAATATGTAATAAATGGCCACCCGTAAAATTCATATTTAAAACAATCAGGGGGCAGCAAATGACTAGAGTAACCACTAACTTCTGCTAACTGTTGTTAGCTGTTGTTAGCCAGTTAGCTCAATTAGCTGTGCAGCTAGCGGTCCAGACCAGAGGGGGAGTGTTGGTGCTTAAACTGCGAGTACTCCTTTCTTTCCGAGAGTTAAATGAGAAAATTGATACCTTTCTAATGACTCATTGTGTTTTTCTTACACTTTTTTTGTCCAGATTAAAATAAAACAAGATGTAATGTGTTGATTAAAGAGCTGTAGAAGTGACTGATAGCCTGATTCCCCCAATTTCTAGCCTACATGCTAAGCTGCCTTTTGGCTGTAGCTTCACAGTGTATATAGTACAGACATGTCAGTGCAACAATCGTTTCATCTTCACAGCAAATAAGTGCCTTTCCAAAAATGTTGAATTTTTCCTTTAAGCATTCATTTAAAATTGCCCACTGTCCATTCTGGGAAATTTACAATGAAACCAATTCCCAAACTTTTACTTTTTGTTGTTGTTGTTGTTGTTGAAAATATTTAATGAATGGTGAAACCAGTTATGAATTAAAAATGTTATACTTGCACTGAACATCATGCATTCATTTTTATTGCCACAGGTTATTACAAAATGACCCTTCCTTATGTTAACATTATTAAGTGCATTGTTTTAGGACTATACTAAATGATAAAGAACAGTCATTGGTTTCTTTGACTCTAGATGAAATTGTCACAGACAGGTGAAGAGGGAATTGGCTAATGTTTCTTTTAATTATTTCTTGGCTATGTTTTTCTTTTTGCCTTTAATTTTCAGTTTGACAGCAAAGGGGGGAGCGAGAGAGTGCACAGTATGCAGCCAAGTGCCTCGGGTCACCGCTGCTTAGGACTCAGCTGCTCCTAAGGACTGAGCCTTAGTACATGGGGCTCATGCTCTTGGTGAGCTACCAGGACACTCGGACCTAAATATTTAAGTTGAGGGGAGGCTGGTACGATGAGAGGCAAATAACTAAGTACAACTCTCCTCTTGCAGACTGATCAACAGTGGCAACTTCATCTGTAGGATTACAATATGTCAGCAAGGGGCAGAGGAATGAGAAGGACAGTAACTATACACATGCCCATCACATTCCTCGTATGGAAACCCTGACCACTGCAAACTGCACTTGCCATGACAGGAGGACACATGTTCTATTGATTCAAACTAGAGAGCATGAGAGAGAAACCCATGTGCACTGTGTAAACTAAAGCATCATGCCAAGTGACAACAACTGCCGCACTGCTGTAAAAAGGTGAGAGGAGCACGATCACCTTTCAGCACTCCGCAAGATCCCCTTTGGCCCCGTGATGGGCACCTTAATCAGCTGTCAGTCAGCATGGCTCTGGCCTGTAATCATTCTATAAGGATAAACCTACCACACACACACACACGCACACATATATACACAAATACACACACCTCAGCCTAGTTTCAACTCTCCTGATGTGATGGTTTATTTGGAAACCAGAGCCACTGCAACACCACTGAGTCTCTCCTTTGACACTCTGCTCACATGTGTCCAGCACCTGGCTCCTGATTCAGCTATTCCTTCAACATCATTAAATGTCTTTGAATTACTTTTCATCAAGTCGCCCACGCTCCCTCCTCTCCCCTGCCTCTCCCTCCTTTCAGTCTCACTCCCTCTCTTCTTCTAGCCTGTCCTCATCTCAGCAGCACCTTTTCATTAGAGCCTTGGTTGCAGTTCCATTCGCCTTGATCGGTGTGTTGTCTGCGGGGTGTGATGGCGGCGGAGGCACAGACAGGAGCGCCGCGTGTCAGAGGAAGCAGACAAACTGATAGCAGTGTAAAATCTAACATACTGATGCTGTTCAGGCTGTGCCAGTGCTGCACTGGGTTGGCCTCTGTGCTCTCAGCAACCACATGCATGTACACATGTTCGTTCATGCACATAAGCATGATGGAGGCACACACGGACTCAAACATTTAAATAAAACACAGACACCACTGGTAAATCAATATTAGGGTTAGGCTAGTATCCAAATATGCAGGACATGAAGTAGTGTTTCTCCTTGTCCAGGAACTCCAAATTCAACATGTCTGTGACACTTCAATCTACTAATCCTAATAAATTCAATATTAAGATAAATGAAGTGCTAGGTTGAAAATAATTTTTGACTTAATAGCTGGACTATCTGGACTACATGGACTTTTGTAAAGCACTTTTATACAAAATTTGCCTCTTATTCACACACTCACACACCAATGGCAGCAATCTACCAAACAAGTAATTTGGGGATTTGTGTCTTTCCCTAGGACATGTCGGCGTGATCTTTATTTAAAGTCATGATGTTTTAAGTCCCTTGTTTCTTTCTGTGTACAATTCTAAGGTAAGATGAGGGAGAGTTAATGTCAACTACTTAACATTAACGTATTCAGAAAGCTGGAGGTAACAGAGCCTTTGAAACCTTAGATCAAGGTTAAGTCTGAAATGTCTTTACAATACACTATATCACTAGTCACAGGTGCTGCTGTGGCTGATCCTGATCTCATTGTAGAAAACCTCCATATTGGGAAGTGTTTCCAATATAATGCCACTGAGGTGTACAAGACGTACAATAGGGCATTCCTGGAACACTACAGGTTACATATGGAACGGCATCAGGACGGATGACAGGTTTGTTGGTACTACAGGAGGTGAAGCAGGGTTTAGTGAGGAGAAATAAAACATTCACCTAAAAGGTAATCGAGGGAGAAGAGAGGACAGAGAGGTAAAAGAGGGATAAGGAATCGCCCCCTAAAACCAAATTCTCCACTCTTCCTCACTGGCTAGAACCTGCTGAAATAAAACTTGTATAGAATAGGTTTAATCGACTACAGACTGTACAGCACAGCAGTTGGAAGTTCTGGATACCGGGAGGAATTTCTGATGTACCTCTGTCTCAGAAAATAAAAGTAAGGTGAATTTCAAAACAGTAGAGGATGAAGGTGGTGCTTCAGGAAAAGCAAAAAAGACTTTGATTGAAACAACCCATTTGATTTTGGGTTAGTCACAGGAGAAACATTTATTCATTATTTGAAAGATGGGTTGAAGGTCTGAAAGTGACAAGAAGTGGCAGGGTGCAGTCTTTCACCTATCATTATTTTACAGAAGAGTCCTTGATACATGGCATTTATAGTGGGAATAGAACAGCATCATAAAAACAGATTGGATCAGGATTGACTGGAGACAAAAGCATAATGAATAATAACTCAGCGTAATTGTATTACCACAATAATACCTCAAAATGTATTGAAAATGACCCCCAACATGATTTAATAATATTATTATACTATTTTCTAAGCAGTAGTGAATAAATAACTATTTTTTAATATACTTCCAGGAAACATTCAAATGGTTTCTGCTTAAAGGATAACTACCGTTTTTTACAACCTGGACCTTATTTCTAGCAAAATATATGATCATTTACTCACCCAGATAACTTTGGTGTCATTCGGCGTCGTTCGGACGAAATTAGATCCAGTGTAGCGCCGATATATCCATATAATGTGAGTGATCCGGGCACCGAAGCGCAGCCTCTATGAGCATTATCTGCCACGAAACTAGTTCATTTCACCAATATTTTGTTACGATACGCTAGTGCTATTCCCCTCTGAGTCCGGGCTTGTCTGTTGTCAACATCCGGGGTCTGTAGGTTGACCTACTACCTCTGACCTGGATGATGTCATCTCTGAGCTGCGCGTGCACCCGCGACAGCCGGCTTGTTTACCTGTAGCTGCTACTGCTAGTTTGACCCCGGATGTTGATAACGGACGAGCCCGGACTCAGAGGGGAATAGCACTAGCGTATCATGACAAAATATTGGTGAAATGAACTAGTTTCGTGGCAGATAATGCGTTATATAGAGCCTGTGTTTCGGTGCCCCGTCACTCGGATTATATGGATATATCGGCGCTACACTGGATCCAATTTTGTCCGAACGACTTCAAATGACACCAAAGTTATCTGGGTGAGTAAATGATCATATATTTTGCTAGAAATAAGGTCCAGGTTGTAAAAAACGGTAGTTATCCTTTAACTTCTGCTGATCATGCCATTTTTTTTTTATTTACAACTAGTTTCTTTCAAACTTATGCAGGTCAGAAAATTGAAGTACATTTTTAAACCATTTACATTTTCACAGATTTCTATAACTTCAGATCAGTCCAAATTTGGAACAAGAATCCAGTGACTAACTTCCCATTTTAAAAGTTTCATTCCTTCATTGCCTATTGATGCCTATTAATAATGTCTTCACACTGCTCAAATTAAATGTCACTTTTGAGACAACAATACATTGGCACATAAATTAATAACAGGAAACAACGTTAATGTTAATGTAATGTACCTGCTTATAATAACTGTGTGTATGAGTGAGTGAGTGTGACAGAAAACAAGAGGAATGGGTCTTATTGTTGAATTGGTGAGAACATAAGTGGTTAAAAAATGTACTTCAATTTAAAGAAATTTCAAGTATGTTGCCTGGTAATTACCACCTACTTACCATGAAATTTCCAGACCTGTAAAAAAGAAGTGTTGCCTATGGATGTTATGTTACTTATTTGCTTGAAGGTTGCTAGCTGTTTTTGGAGAACCTTGATTTTAAGCCGGAGTGATTTACTAATTCCAAAGGACTGGGATGTCCAAGGCTGTTCACATCACTTTGGTGGCATAGATCTGTAATCATTGGGCGAGCTGGGTGTACAACTTTTTCAGGGGTTTTGCTTTGGTATCCTGTTTTGGTAACATGGGTAATCAAATGAGGGGAATGGGATACAAAAATATTTGGAATAGGTGCAAATGGGAAAGTAAATGTTAGTCATTGAAAAAACCTTGGAGCAATCAAGAAATTTGGTAGGTAGATTTAGGGAGGAAAGGTTTAAAGGAAAACAGCGATCTCTTTGACTCCGTTCTCATCACGTTAGATACTGTTGCAACAAAACTGTGACTGTGGGAGTAGACACAGTGGGCATCAAAGGTTTAAAAAAAAAAGATTAACAAAATAAAGACAGAGAGAGGAGGACGAGGAGGAACGGAGAGGAGTGGAGTCGGGGATACAAGCACAAGCGCCATGGCAACACATAGAAAGAGGAAGAAAAGAGTTACCCATAAGTAGCCGCCGTTTCACCCGCTTGTCCACATCAGCTACTGACGTGGCATTGAACTCAGAGCTCTCAATTGCAGCCTCATCTTTCTCTAAAACACAAGTGACAAGGGGACAAACAGTGAGCAGCAGGTTAATGAGAAGCCCAAATGACCAGACCTTCAGCCCCTCTTGGCGTTTGAGCAAAAAACCAAAGCCAAGAAGCAAGAAGCGATGAAGAAGCGCCAAAATCCCTGTTAGAGTGTTAATCCCCAAACAAATGATAAATCCCCCAGAGCAAACAAAAGAACAAAACAAAATAAATGAAAATGATCAGTATCAGTGTGTAGCTTACAAAATGAAGCGGTAGGTAGGCAAGTAGGTAGGTAGGGAAGGGGAGGGAAGGAGGTTCAGGGCTTACATATGAAAAAAGTTTTTAAAAAAGATAGGTAGAGGTGTGGGGTTTTGGGAAGGGAGTGGGATTGGGGTGAACGCTATAGGGGATTTTAATTCTGATGTTGACGTTGCTGTTGCCGCCGATGGAGTTTCTGTCTTCCATATCAAACAGCCACACTTTGTCTGCATTAGGATGGAGGAAGAGAGAGAGTGGAGGATAGATGTCCAACATTTCCATGGCAAGCTGCCTTTAAATGTGCTCAAAGAGACAGAAGCAAAGAAAAAGGGGTTGATGTTGACGACAAGAAAGAGAAGAAGGAGTGGTGCAGTGGAGGACAAGAGGTAAAACAGAAGAGGAAGGCGCTTGAAGAAGTGAGCAATGACATGATGATCGAGAGGAAATGATGAACAGAGTAGGACAAAGAATACAGGATCGGTCCCATCATGGCCCACAACGGAAGAGGTATATGAGGGAAGGAAGGGGTATACACACTGAGAAATGGGGTTTGAAGGAGGGAGTGTAGGGAGGGCATGCAGAGAAATATAAAAGCAGGAGGAAGTAGTCTGGGGGCAGCGCTGGTTGCCTGTTTGTCTATGGAACACATCGCAACTGGCTTTAACAGTCAACACTGGAAAAACCAAGTTCCCAAAACTGGGCAGTGACGGTGGGGGGGCTGAGGGTTGGAGGAAGGACGGTGGGGGGTGGAAGGGAGGAAGGTGGAGCTGGTGAATGGCAATGGCTGTAGAAGGAGGTGAGATGGCATGCATGTGTTGCGGGGTTGGGGACGGTGGGTTTGATGATTGGGCTGGGAGAGGGAGGCGGCCTTTCACTGGGCCTGAGTCATTAAGGCCTGAATGAGCATCTCTCTGTGAATGGACGCCACTTGCCGGCTTTGATGTACACACACAGTCCTATGGGATGGTGGGGGCCAGAGGGGTTGGATATGGGGGTAATTAATGTCCCTTCCATTCCCCAGCCCAGGCCCACTACCTTATTCTTTCACGGGCTTGATGGACAAAGTGGAGGACTCTCTGAAGTCCACTCAGGAATGAATGGAGGCTTTCTGGTGCTCAGCTAACGGGTGAAATGTGGCTGTGTGAATGTGTGTGGAGTGCGATTGTTGAATCGAATGCTTGTGCATACCAGTACTTCTGAGCTTCGGCTTGCTTGAATGTGTGAAAAAATCTGTCAGAGAAGGAGATAAATTGTGAGTGTGTGTGTGTGTGTGTGTGTGTGTGTGTGTGTGTGTGTGTGTGAGGGGTTGATGTGTAAGAGGTTGAGGTTGAGAATGGGTGGGAGAAGAGTCCCACTCACTCCTAAAGAGTCTATGGGACTAAGCGGTGGTCAGAGGCCCACAGAGAGGGGAGTGTTTTAGAGAGCCAGACCTACATAGGACGAGGAGGGGGAAGAGTTAAACCACTCTACAAAATTAAAGCTAGGAGGAGAATGGTAATAATCAATGCACTGGAAGGAAACAGAAGGACCAGGGCTGCTAAAACAACATCAACAATAAAAATGTACTTCAATTCAAAAAGGGAAAATGACAGAAAAACTAAAAGAAAACAGGGAAAACAACAAGTGCGCAGTGCAGGCTCTCCCATGCAGCCGGACAAGAGGACAGACAGACGGGCAGAAAGATTAGTGAAAGAGGCAGTGTCAGACAAATGAACGATGTGGCACATGTGAGTGGACACATGCAGTAGCAACAGCATGATATAAGAGTAAAAGAAGGGTGAGTGGAGCAAGTCCCTGTCTCTCTAGTGAGGTGTATGGAGCAAGAAAGGGGGCTGATGGATAAGGATGTTGGTGGTTTTGTGGTCGTCAATGATTCGGTTGCTTTTGGTTTGGGACTTGTGAGGAGGTGGAGATGAGGATGTAGTGAAAGAGCTGGAGGAGGAGGAAGTTTGGTTTACTTTTTTCCTGGGAGCTTTACCTAAGATCAGGCTGCAATTGAGATGTCCGTTTTGTCCGTTTTAGCCAGAGTCTAACAAGTGGCCCCTGACCCCCCACCCCACCCAGAGTCGCTCTTTCCTCTTGTGCACTGAGGATTAAATTCACCTGATTTGGTTTTGACATGGATGCTCAGACAAGACAGGCAATCAGGTACTATCACCAGAAAGCAGGAGGAGGAGGAGGGAGGAGGAGCAGAGGTACAACGCTACATAAAAAAGGGTAAAAGGGAGGGTTGGGGGGGTTAAAGGCAGGCCCCCCAAAAAGTTGGGACACTCAGACCATAGATACAGAGGTCCTTTCTCTCGTCAAAGTATGAAGAGAGACAGAGAGGGAGACAGAGAGAAAGAAAAGACACGAGACATCGGGAAAGGAGGGAGACGAGGGTTCTTGCTCGCTCTCATTCTGCTTCTTCCTCAAAGCCTTTCATCGATGGTGTGTTTCACTTCTTCAAAGCAGCTGGAAAGAAAAAGGGGTTATCAGCAGTCAAAACCTGGTGCTGCTGAAAAGCAGCACAGCAATCTGCTCGAGTGTTGACCGTGAGAGACAGACAGACAGACAGACAGACAGACAGATAGACAGACAGACAGAGGAAGATAGACAGAGAGAGACGGAGAGAGAGGTGTTTCCAGTGTTCGAACACAGCAGGAAAGACAGCACATCAACATCACAACAGATAACTGTGTCTCTGTGTGTGATCAACAGCATTGGCATGATTCTGGGATATTTCACATTTACAGTCAAGAATCTGAGAGCTTCATGTTTTTTCTAGCTCTGCAGGCTGTTATAATCTCACCCGTTTACATGTAATGAAGTGTTTACTCATACTTGCACTTTGTTTTCTTTGGTTTTAACCACATGGAAAAGTTTTACACTGCCCATTACAAATGAACCTGAACTTGTATACAAAAGGCACATGAACTCCTCAGCAGCTCATTAATTGGACAGAGATTTGGTGGCTTGTCATCCTGCCAGATTAGAGATTCTGGCAGCAGGAGAGTCCAAACTCTGAACTTCAAGGATTTCTCCCTAGAATTAACTGCTATGAACACCTTTTCTGATGTTTGTATTAATTCTGATTATTACTGAAACGATGTCACGAATATAACACCATTCAAGACTGTGGTTTGGCCTTGGTTCATTTTGTCATGCTAAACTTTCCAAGTTTGAGGAACAATCAGATGTCTGCGCAATTGACCATAAAAATCTTGGTCTAAAGTCAAGGGCGCAGTGTTTTTCTGCTCTTTAAAGGGCACATTATTTAGAAAGTAAGATGCGCCTACAGAGGCAGGCTCATAAAGTGCACGAACACTTCTTTAATGATTAGAGAGGCTGCTTTCATTCATTTTAAATGTTCCCATGCACACCGTTGTGTCATTGCAGCAAATATCATGGCACATTTAAGCAGCAAAACTAAAAGCTGTAGTTATAAACCCGACAGGACAAACAGTTAAACCTCTAGCTTCTCAAATAAAAATTTTTAGACAGGATCTTGGGATTTATCATGTGGACAGCTGCTTTACTCCAAACAATTCAACTATATGACTCTGAACTGTGTGTGTAACCTTTTGGATGTGTCAAAGAGCAGAGAACATTAATTAACATTAGATCCTGATTGATCCTGTCATTGTGTCAGGAGATTTAAATAAGCAATGAAGTTAAGCTGCTGTGCTTCATGCATAAATGTGCACATCATGTCTCTCAATTGAGAGACAAACTTCATTTCTGTTGCTGGGGGATTGCTGCGGTAACAGAGTTATTGATGGGACAGAGGATTGGGAGACAGCAGAGGGTGACTGGCCAAGGACTACATGCCTCCCCCCAAGTGATGACAAGTGCCTCTGTTTAAATAGCAATGCACCAGGTGCAGGAACACCTGATTTTTGAAGTGAATAGGAGGTGAAACTTTGATTGCTTTAATTCATGTTATGCCCAAAACATACCTATGACTAATTAAGAGTCTAAATGCAACCCATTTGTGCTTTGCGCATACTTTGAGCCCACATTATACAGGCCTTAGACACATCCTGAATGCACATGCCCCACAATATAGACCATGTGCTATAGATTGTTTAACTGGGGCCCAAGTGTTTAACGGCCAAAATATTAAATCTACAGATACATCTATGATTTTCCAAAAACAACATAAAAGTGTTTTAAACCATTTAGATTGTGCATGACCTGACCACTTTTATTTAGAACTGCATTACATAGAAACATTTGTGCAGATGAGTCATTTTAGAGCACTACTTGGATTCATTCATTGATTAATTCAAGTAAATTGGTTAATTATTTTGAGCAAACAAATCATGATGTAACTAATTTGAGGGAACATTTTGGAACAATGTGAAATGAAAAATTATAAACACCATTGATTACAGGCTCTTGAGGCCAATATACTCTCTGAAACAAGCTGCAGTAGACTGATTTCAACAGCAAAGACGTGGTGATGGCATTTTTTTTACAATCTCCACAATCTACTTCTCACATTTATATCAGCAGCAAGGAGGTTGAGAAAACAGAGTTATGAACTCCACTTACCTGGAACGGCTTGTCCATCCTCTACTGATTAGAAAAATAGCAAGATGAAAATGAATATCTTCTATGTGAGAGCCAGGATGAGGAGGCATGCTTCTCTTGACAGTCATATACAAATCGTCTGTTTGGGCAGAGAAGGCTGCCTGCTGGCTGCTGGCCGGGCTCACTGAGTCAACTGAGTTTTGACATGATGAATGTGTTTTTCAGAGTCTGAGTGGGAGATGTGTCAGTCATTCATTTTCCACCAGCCAACTCAGTTATTTCTCTAACACTCAAAACATATCACTGCTCATTCCTTGGCCCCGACACGTTGCCACTGTGATGCTCCCACCAAGACTTACTATGGGCGTCATCACGTATAATGTGTGTGTTTGAGACATAGATGCTTATGTGGCAGAGAGGATCGAGACACAGCGTCAGAATCATAGTTTTTTATTTGTAACCTTTTACATCCTGATCTAGTAAATACTGTGCTGAAGTTTGCTCCAACAGGAATCTCTGGAAAAAAAGTTTCCATCTTTTTCAGCCATTGGATAATGAAAGGAATGCTCTGACTCATTGGTTAAGAGAAACACAAAAAATGTGATTATAAAATTTTTAAGGCTTTCAAAAGTGACATGTTTTTTTTTGTTTCATTTGAATTCTTTAACCCTGGAACACTGTCAAATACCTACTAGCCTTTTATGGGACTTTTTGCCATTAACTGCACTTCAGTAGACATGTTTATTTCAAAGGTTAGATAATTCTGCCAGTCTGTCAGTAATACTAATGCAAGCTTCTAAGCAGCCTGAGAGGCTTAACTCAGGGCACAAAAGCACACTTCAACTCAAGCTCTGCTAGGTTTACTCTACTTGCCAAGATAGGATGAAAAAAATGTTCAATTTAAAGAGTCAAATTTTAAAATACTGGAACCTTAAAAAAATGATTCTGCTCTTGCTCTTAATTAAAACAAACTCTGCATTAGTTGTTGATTCAATTATAGCTTGTACCAAACTGAAAGTGATACAAGTGTGGAGTGATTAAATCAAGGTAAAGCTGTGGATGATGTGAACGTGTGTGTGTGTGTGTGTGTGTGTGTGTTTGTGCGAGCAGCTCCCCGTCTCTTTGTGTTCAGCAGGGTGTTTAAATAAGACGAGGCCGGGGGAAGGGGAGAGGAAATTTGGGGAGCTAGGAGATGATCTATCTGCCAACTCACCACCTCCAATCCCAACCCCCACCCCCCCAACTTCCTCATTTCGTACTTTTCTTCTTTTAAATCATCTGTGCTACACTGAAACTGTCCGGGGCCTTCTATCATACAACAGATGTTACTCTCGAACAGCTGTGAGGGCTCCGGGGTATGTGTGTGCGTAAACAGGGAAGCCATCTTGGTTGTCACTCACCGATGCAGGTCTTGCTGTCTGAGTGCAGGGCATACTTCTGGTGGCAACCGCACACCGGCCCTGTGTCCGTGTCATCACATGTGTGCTGGCAACCGCCGTTTCCATAGTTACACGTCACTGAAGACAACAGACACACATTCAAGTCTCACTCCTGGCCTGTATATGTGTAACACAAGGCTGGTGACATTTTAAATGTCACCTAATTCCTTAATTTGCAGCAATAATGATACAGAAAGACGGTTCAGCCTAATATACCAGACAGGAGCAGCAAAGGGATATTCATACTGTGCAGTAGTAAAAAGCAAAATGATGCTCAACTGGATGAATGACCAACATGAGAGGTGGGAGTGGGTCATAACAAGATGAAGGAATGATGATGGATGATGGATAGGGAGATATAAGAAAGAGGGAGAGGGAAGCATAAGGATGGGGGAGGGGGAAAGTAAGGAAGAGAGGGTTAGATGGAAAAACAGAGAAAAAAATCAAAACTTATGTCTACAGTGTTTGCCTGAAATTCTGTTGAAAAAACACATTTCATATCATAATTGGTATGAAGTGTATCTTCTATTGTTTGTAATATCACAAGAAATTTGTATTTTCATCAGTCCCCTTATAAATTACCCAGACTCCGTTAAAAACAATCCTGGGGACACATTTTATGTTTACTTTTTGTTTTCTAAGGTTAAGGGCAGAAAACAGTCTGGGTCATGGTCTCTGTTGGGTAAAAGGGCAGCCCAAAGTTAGTTGTAGGATTTCAATAGGTTCATGCCCTTTAATTTCTTAATTCAACTCTGTAATGTACGATGGCAAATCAATTACCTTGTTACCTTGTGTCAAAACAACAGAACAACATGGTTGTTTCAAAAATAAAAACATTTTCTGATCTTTCACTTTTTAACCCTAACCCACATTTGATTAGGTTTAGGGTTAAGGAAAGATCATGGTTTGGGTTAAAATGACTACTTTGTCATAGTCCCACGTAAATTGGGACTACGTTCCTGTGTTTGAAATGCAGCTAACATTCTGAAGTTCTTCATGAGGTTCCTGACTAGAATAGTAAGTAATGAAAGAAGAATGAGAGCAACACAATTGATGAGAAAAGATGTTGAAGAGTGAAACAGAGAATGCACTCATGGAGGAGGAGGAGCGATAAAGAGAGGGTGAGAGATGAAAGAGAGAGGGAGAAAGACGAGACACGAAGTACCATGGAGATACGACTATGAGAACTCAAGAACCTTAGCTCTTATCCCCAACAGAAAACCAGGTTTCAATTTACACCACTGGCCCTAAAACAGCAAGCCGAGTAGTTCTTTTTCATGGGCCACAAACTCTTGAGATGGAATTTGCCATAATAAACAGAATTGATTTGTCAAACACTAACTATGGGAGAGGTTTGCATTGAGTCCAACATTTTTACTTTCACCTAATTTGCCTTATCTTCACAGTTGTTGGGATGAAAAGGGAACAAAAGCACAAATACACTTGGGAGCTTTTCCTAAACTTTGCAGTTCCCTAATGGACCATTTTTGGATCTTTTAGTGACTCTGAGGAGAAGGGAACAGTGGAGTATAGACAAGGAATAAAAGAGAGAAAGGACGAGATAGAGACAAGGATGTGGGAGACAGACCATGGAGAAAATGGAGAAAAGAGGTGAAAATGGAGATAGACTGAGAGGACAAGAGAGGAGAAGGAAGAGAATGTGTGTGCGTGTGATTGTGTATGTCTGTACGCCTGTGTGTGTGTGTGTGATTGTGTATGTCTGTACGCCTGTGTGTGTGTGTGTGTGCGCGCGGAGGCGTTGTAGACATAACTACCATTTCTTTCATCACTCGTTTACTACCGTCCTGCGCCGCGCTGCTCAACAGGCTGGCACAGCACCGGGTCCCTCGCCGCTAATGAAATATTACCACAGCGGGGGACGCATTAGAGCCTTTCAGAGGCTTTCACAATCTTTACACTCTCACCGTCTAAGAGGAGAACAAGATGTGTTGCCAAACAAAGTGTAACTAAAAGCTTATTTTTCCCCCTCAAAAACAGCAGCCCTAAATTCCATGGCTGCAGGCACTCTGCGTGAAGAGTGAGAAACAGAGATGGAGCGGCGAGGGGGAGCGCATGGAGACATGAATTCTCTCTACTGAATCCTTCAGCACCTTCAGCTTGGCCTGAAACGCTTAACTGATTTTGGTATTAAATGTCCACCCTCATATTTTACCGCTGAAGGCCTACTGGAACTTGTCCATCAGGGCTATTACAGATGTTTATTACAGGAACAGTTTAGATCCTTCATCGCACCAGTACGTAACCTCAATAAAATCAAGTCTATGAAACAAAGTATTAATACCTTGCTGCTATGTGGATTGTAAAATAAAGTGACAAGTCAATTGACTTAAAGATTAACAGATGACGGGAAGTGTTACGCATTTCACTATGTATGATTTCAAGACCTGCTATGCCTGTGAAGTGCTCACTGAATGTGACCAACCTTTTTATGTGTGTGTTTGTGTGTGAGTATGGGCATGGCGTGTCTTGTAATTGTTGCAACTTTTCTATGCTGCTGTCTTGGCCAGGCTTCCCTTGAAAAAGAGACCATTGTGTCTCAACGGGACCGACCTGGTTAAATAAAGGCAAATAAAATAAATAATGTCAGGTGTGAGACATACATGTACAGTCTTTCTGGTTTTTGGCCAGCTCAAAGCCAGGGCGGCACTCGCACGACACCCCGCCTTTGCCTGGAGCTTCTCTGCAGATGTGGGCACAGCCGTGGTCCTTGTTCATGCAGTTCATCCCATCTGTGGAGGGGACAGAGACAGAGGAACAGAGAGACTTTAATGACTTCTTAAAGCTCTGGAACTTGTGTCTGAATTGTACAGAAGAGAACTAAGCTGACAAGTCATCATCTCCATATGCACATGAGTTAGATAGAAAGCCCTGTGAAAACGTGGCTTCAAATTTCAACTTTTCTCTATAACATTCTAATTGATGACTAAAGAAGCAACAGTCCATGTTTAATAAAAACATCTTTAGTTATAATTTAAAAAGAGGTTAACACAAAAAGTCAGCTACGCTGCTCCATCATGACTGTGTTGGTGTGGTTTGATCACATAACTTTAAATGCTGCTAACTCCTGCCTGGTACAGGGAAATACAGGAAATCACATTCTAAATCAGCCTCACCCACTTCAAGCCAGTAAGAAGAAAACTGACAACACAACTGTGTAATCCGCAAAAGAAACCGGATGTTGTGAAAAACACAAGCCGATGCAGATGCGCTTTCTGCTCAAATGCATAATGTGAAGAAAAAGAGCATTATTTTGCGTGTTTTTCAAACCTAACAAATCCCACATAAGGACAGCCCTGACCGGCAGAGACACCATCATAAGAGACGTCATGTTGACAGGATTTGAAAAAAAAAAAAAAAAGATTTTACGTCATGTACTTTTTCTAATTATCACAGTACTAAAGTGCATGTAAACACGTCAAATCAGATATCCCAGTTATCGGATTATTGTGGTCATGTAAACGTACTCATTGTCAGGTCCTCAAACATTTTGTCCGACCATCATACATCAGTCAGCCACAGCATTAAAACCACTGACAGGTGATGTGAATAATATTAATCATTTTGTTACAATGCAATGTTCTGCTGGGAAACCATGGGTCCTGGCCTCTATGTGAATGCCACTTAACATGCACCACCCATCCAAAAACTGTTGTGGACCAAGAACACCTCAACATTCCAAGGGCACTCCCCGATGGCAGCCCTCTAAATTTTCCCGATCTCAATCTGATTGAGTATCTGTCGGACCTAACGGAACAAGTCTGATCCAAACCCCCCAACATACAGGACTCAAAGGATCCACTACAAACGTCCCAGTCCCCTTATGACTATGTCTTGATAGGTGAGAGCTGTTTTGGCTGCACAAGGGGAACCTGAACAATATTAAGTAGGTGGTTCTAATGTTGTGGCTGATCAGTATATATCTAAATCACTTTATGCACATAATGCCTAATGTGGCCACACTGAATTATCATCCAAAAATCTGCAGCTCCCCTCAGCTTCACAGAGCTCTATAGAGAGTTTCAGCTCAGCGCTGTCAGTGGTGTTGTTTTCAGGTGTACCAGGCAGCTGTTTTCTGTAAAAAGTCTCTAAAATCCAACTATACATACCTGCCAGAACTAAACAGGCGACAGACACAGTTAAAGACTAGCTGATAAACATAGCAGAGCATCAGGCTCTATTGTACTGTAGCTTACCAAGATACACCTTATGCAAAACTCAGGCCCAAGAAGTTGATGAAGTAAATTAAAGCCATGTGTAGTCCCTTGTTAGCATTCTAGCAAATGCTACAATATCTTGCTAACATGACAGTTTGATGTTTTTCATAATCTTTTAACAGCTTAGCCAACAGCACAAACACTGACATATGCAGCATCCCTTGCTATAGCATTACATGCAGTTTATTTTGCCCTTCATGCTTGGACTATGTACGGGCCCTAAAGACAAATGTCATTTTTAAGAATACTAGCAGCATAGTTCTACAGATGGCTTTTGTACATATGTTTATGTCCCAGGAGGATGAAGTCTATCAATATCACCTCTAGAGTCACCAGGTGGTCAAAGTTTTAACTTTTAACTAATCAAAAAATAGCATTGGTCAAGAAGCCTCCAAATCAAAGCCTCATGTTGTCAGTTGAATCACAGCACTTGTTTTTTTAGCTGTGTCATTTTACACAGAGCAACTCAGGATAACACTGTGGCAGGAGTAAAAACCTTAAAAACAGAGTCCGTTCTCAAAATGTCCAAGCTACTATACAAAATGTGATGGAATAGAGAACTGGGCACCCGTACGAACCCTGACAGGAGGCTGATAGAAACACAAGGCAGGGTGATTCGTTTCTGTCTGCTCGCTAAGCTCAGGTGCTAAATACTACTGAAGTTGGCTATACTTACTGACAGCAGTTACACAGGAGACACACTCTGTGATGCCCTTGGATTTTTTAACTGCCCTATGACGAGGATGCACACTTCATATTCATCTGCCTGTGTATAAATACCCAATATATACATATCCACATTACAAATTCAAATACAAAAGTTGAGTGGAAAATATATAATTCCCTAAAGGGTTATTTAACTGTGACTGTGTGGACTCCATTACTGAAATTTTTAGCCTGCTGCATCATTGTAACACCCACAATCAGAGCAGAGAATAACCTCAGGAGGTCGTAAGAAGACTTGTAAACGAGGACTCGTGGTTTCTGTAACAGCGAGCACAATCCTCAGGTTGAGCTAACAAGCCACAGTCCTCAGACCCCTGTTTGCCTTTCATCATTGCTAAAAAGCCAGCTTTACATACAGCTGAAATCCAACTTTGTCACATGGTTACAGTTCCTCTTCTTCATCAGCGCTAATTAAGCCCTGCAACTTAATCTATGACTCTGCTCAGCCCATATTCTCAACTGTCACTGCTCTGAGGCTTCTTCTTGGCAGCAATGACACAGCTGGTCATCCTCCTGCTACTACCCGTCTTCTGATTCCTCCATCCCTTCATTCCTTCACCAGGGTCTGTTTGATGTTGTCTGCTATCCTTGTGATTTACAGAGCACACTGTATAACACATAATATCTGAAATAGGCCAGTGTTCAAATCTTCATCAGCAGGGAGAGGAGTAGAGGGAGGAAGCAAGGAGGCGGAGGACAGAAGGCCAATGCTCTCCTAAGAGGCAAGTGGGGAGGGAAAAGCCAGCCAAAGATATTACTGAGCTCTGGGAAAAACTGGAAAAGTTAGTTTGGGAGTGTGTGGATGTCTATTTGTCATGGCACAATCAGATGTCTTCACTCACAGATGATGGTTTCTTTCAGTTTGTGTCTTGTATGTGTTTACAGCTAAGCTTTCATACCCTCTCAGCTGATGAAAGTTTTTTCAACCACCACTACAAAACATCTGTTGTTTTTCTTTAAGATGATGCTATCACCCAACATAACTCCTGAACTGTGTGTTGTTCTGATACAAAGTTAAAAAAAAGTCATGGCCTATATACAAGGTTATATGGTAAATAAAAAAAACACACACACACACAAGGGTTTTAAAAAAACGATGTATGAACTAAAACTATGTATGAGTGCTACATCTATTTTAGAATGAGTGTTGATGATCAATTGAGGAGTCTCACAGCCTGTGGAATGAAGCTGCTCCATAGTCTGGTGGTATGGCAGCAGATGCTTTTGTAACTTTAGCCAGATGGCAGCAGGGAGAACAGACTGTGGCTGTGGCTTTTAATATTAGAGAATAGAGCATATAGAGCATTAAATTGTTCTGTGTGCACTACTCAAGATTATTTATTTCCTCCCGATATGAACTCTAATTGTTGCAGTTGTGGTGGTGTCATCCGCATACTCCACAATAGAGACTTGATGTCTGGGAGTGCAGTCATGGGTGTACAGTGTGAACAGGAGGGGGCTGAGCACACAGCCCTGGGAGGCTCCGGTGTTGAGCACTAACTAAGTATCCAGTTGCAGAGTATTGTACTCAAGCCCAGTGTTTAGTCTTCCAATCAGCTAAATGAGTGAGAATGTTTTGAATGTTGAGCTGAGGTCAACAAACAGCATCCTGATGTAGCTGATCTTATTCCCCAGATGCATGAAGACGGATTGAAGAGCAGTAGATATGGCACCCTCTGTGGAGTTGTTGGTTCTGAAAGCATACTGATGAGAGTCTAAGCTGGCAGGGATGTTATCTTTGTGCTGGAAAATCAGTTTCTCAAAGCACTTCATCAGGATGAAGGTAAGAGGCACAGGGCAGTAGTTCCTCAGACTAGACACAGCAGACTTTTTAGGTACTTGAACGATGATGGCTGTCATGAGGCAGGAGGGAACAGTCTCCTGTGAGAGTGAGATGTTAAAAATGTCAGTAATAACTTTGGCACTTGTTTTCAGTACACAGCCGGGTATATCATCTGGACCAGCAGCCTTATTTAAATTCACTCTCAGCAGGATTTTTCTCACATCTGCTGTGGTTACTGACAGTAGCCAGTCCTCTGGAGGCGGAGGAGACTTTACAGCTGAGTCTTTGTTGAGAAGATCACAGCAAGCATAAAATGTATTCAGCTCGTCCGGCAATGTGGCCTCACACATAATGGGGGCACTCCTGCTTTTGTAGCCTTTGACATTTTGGATTGCCTGCCACATTTCTTTAGTGCTGTTGAGTCTGACGTTCATCTGAAGTCTCTATGGATGTCTCCTTTTTACTTCCTTGATGCCAGCTTTCAGTCTTTCTCTGGCGATGCTGTATGCTTCCATGTCACCTGACCGAAAGGCAGGGTTTTTTGGGGGGATCTGGAAAGAGCCCTCATCTCTCCAGTCACCCAGGCTTTCTGGCTGTCAGGGTTTTTTTTAAATTTTATTTCAACCTTTATTTAAGATTCTCTGAGAGATCTTTGAGGGTGACTTTTATCATTTACATCATTTACAACGATGTCGAGATTACACAATGGTAAAAAGGATGCAAATATACAAATTGGCAGACCAATTCAGTTAAAATAGTTAAATGAATTCAACAAAATCAATTAAAACAGTTACAAGCAGATGATTATTTACAGTTATTAAGAACATTCCTAAATTGTCCAGGAGGTGGAAGGGTTTTCGGTTTTGACTCTTATTGCAAGTGATTCCATGAGACTGCTGCACTAAGACTAAAAGCAGTCTTTCCAAGGTCAGTTCTGGCACAAGGAGCTTAAAGAAGCAGGCAGTCACTGTAGCAAGTTAAAAGTGGACAGTTCCAATGCAACAAAGGTGTGATATATGGTGGTAGCTTTCTAAACAGGGCTTTATAGATGTACAGGTACCAGTGCTTATCAGTCAGAGGAGACGAGCCAACCTTACCACAAGAATACAGTAGTGAGTGTTTTAACCATCTCCAGTGATAAATCTCAGGGCTAAATGGTAAACAGAATCTGAGGGCCTAAGTGAAGTAGCAGCAGCAAGTCTGTAAATTATCTTCATAGTCTAAAACTGATAGGAATGTTGATTCAACAATCCTCCTTCTACAAATCAATGGGAAGTTGGTCTTAATTCTGTATAAAAAGCCTATCTTTTGTCACAGCTTCCCAAAAAGGTTCCTTATGTGATATTTAAATGTGAATTTGTCATCAAGCCAGGTGCGCAAATACTTACACTCCATAACCCTTTCAATATTTGAACCGTCAGTAGTTGAGATATGCAACTTGAGGTAGTCTAAGTTATTGGATCTTGAGAAAACCAATTCACAGATTCAGAACAGATTCACAATGGGCAACTGAACAGAATCAGCAATACAGTACAAGATAGTATCGTCTGCGTACAGATGCATTTGGCAAAGTCTTTTCGATTTGGCTGTGTCGAGTCAATAATTAATTGAGTTAAATTAAGGTTATTGCAAACATCTTTCAGTTGGTCAGAAACAGTAGTCATCCAATTTACATTGAGGTCACTTAAGACTAGCAATTATGAATAACTGAATTGTAAATTTATCTATGGCAGAGAGATCTGCGAATGGGGGTCTTTACAAACCAACTACAATGATTGAATCATTAGATCCTACTTTGATTTTTAGAGCAAACAATTCAAAAATCTTTTGGAAAAGATTCTGCTTGTGGTACTCTACTTATGAAGCTTGATTTTACATAAATTGCTACCCCAACCCCCCTCCCAATTCTGTCTATTGTGTATATTGTAGCTGTTCAGAGATCATTAGAGTCATCATATTGAGTGTCCTATGGGTGTTTGCAACAGTTGGCAATAAAGCATTCAGTATAAATCATAAACTGCTTGTGTCTGTTCCAAATGCTGGTGAACAGTGACATTAGAGCCAATACGAATTACTATTTTCTTGATGATCATTGGAAGTGAAGCCAGGGGTCTGGGGAGCTTTGCGATGATATCAGAAGTAGTAGCCCCAGGAAAACAACGTGTGACTGCATTAGCAAAGTGTATTTTTCTAACTTTGGAATCATCAACTATCACCATGGTGGGGGGATGAGAGGATAATTTATGCTTTAAAAAAGCCCATCATTGCCTGCATTTAGACAAACTAGAATATAAGATGGAAAATATATGATAATGCATCATTATGTTTATTTTGATGTAGATTTGAATCCAAATACTTATCAAAATCCTCTAAATATTTTCTTTTATTAAAATAAAAAATGTCTAGGACTGTGCAGCCTTGGCAGCGAAATGGCTCTCTTGGCTGTGCTTGAGAATGGTCTCCAAACAAATCCAAGCACCATGTGGAAGATTTAAGTTGAAGTAAGTAACATGTCCTTCATATCGAAAGAATAATGTGAATAATCCCCACACAAAAGGTTATGTTTTCGTCCATGTCTATTTGTTTGTTGGTTTTGTTGAATCAACAAAAACTACTTAACAGATTTCCACCAAATTTGGATTGAGGATGGTTCTCAGCTCAGAATATACTCATTAGCTTTTGTTGCAGATCTGGACAAAGGGACGGATCCTGGAATTTTTTTCTCACTTTCGTCATTTAAAGTCCCTGTGAAACCAAAGGCGAAGTGTTATTTGTTTCTGCATATTTACATGTTTCCTGTAAAAACTGTTGGGTAGGGAGGGCCATATTGCGAATATTGATTGGCATTTATAGTCATCAATAGCTAAATGTGAATTAAGCCGTGCAGATAGATGTTGGACTCTGCCCGACCAGGAGCTCCCAGTGAACACAGCCTTAAGTGATAAG
The DNA here is from genome assembly GCF_965226575.1 of Pagrus pagrus. Lineage (NCBI taxonomy): Eukaryota > Metazoa > Chordata > Actinopteri > Spariformes > Sparidae > Pagrus > Pagrus pagrus. The sequence goes on along the minus strand of NC_140205.1, from coordinate 20,122,475 downwards.
GGGGCTGGCCAAACACGGCTGCGAATGGCGGCATCAGAGATTGATACTGCCAATTTGACAATAGGGAATGCAGCGCCAAGGTATTTTCCAGGGCTGGACATTATTTTGCTAATTTGATTCAAGTAGATGAATTACTTAGACAGCTAAAGTTAGCTGCATGACTAAACACGCAAGCAGTAACAATCTAACAGCAGCTAAACTCCATAATCACTTAGTAACTGGATTCCCTGTCATATATCTGGCCACAGTCTGTCTCAGAGTGTGGGTTCAGGCAGAGCAGTCAGAGGACATTAGAGGGGAAAACCAGAAAACACTTGTCTCTATAAACTATGATCCAGTTTCACCCAAATCAGTGTGTAAAGTTTTACAGGAAGACATGACTGGTTTTGATATAATACAGAGAAATTAATTTTTCTGTAATTTATTTTGTAAAATAGGTGCGCAACATGACTGAAGATGTGATCTGCAATGGTTAAAATGACCTTTTTCATTTCAGTTCAACACAATGAAGATTATGATTCCATCTAGATTGTTTTGTTGTCATAGTGGTTGACTGTTAGAGATCTGGTGAGTTTAAATTATGGTAAAGCAGTTATGGGTGGTTTAAATTTAGAGTCATACAGAGTATGATATTGGATTAGGCTGATCGAATTAAAGGGGACTGTCGGGTTTTGGCAGAGGTATGCTCTCTACCGAGCCCTACTTTGCATTTTTACTGCTTAGGATCTGCATTTGTGTGGTAATACTCAACACACTTTATCTACATTTGGTTCAAAGACACACCTCTTCCCTGGTCCCCATGGTGAATAATGTCCCTTCATGGGGCCCATGAGCGTTTCAAGTACCTCATTAGGGTGCCATTCCCACTAGAGAGTCCCCTTCAACAACAAAAAGTCCTTTCTTAAACACTGCCATTCGAGCTGTCCACTCCCAACAGAACCATTCCATCAAAGTCCAAAATCAAAGGAGCTAAAGGAAATTGTGCATTTACATGTTAAACAAAAGATCAAACAAAATCTGCCCCTCTGTTCACCGTTATATAATTCTCAAATATATTTCAGTAAACATTAAATGGGTAGGTACTGATGCACAGGCAAATCTGGACCTGGTACAATTCAGAAAACTAGTAGCACAATGAAGCCAGGGGATACATTTTTTTTTTTTTAAATGTTACCAAAGCATGCAATGACCCTGTTTGAAAACTATACTCATAAGAAAGCAGAGTATGTACAACCAATTTAAACCTGGGAGAAGTTAAATAAACTGAGGCAGAGGGAGAAGGTGGACACAGGCCGGGGCTCAGCACAATCGAGCCTAAAACAACAAATAGGGTGCCGACCGCGAACTGTGGCCTCTCAACGTGTCCGATGTGACGAAGCCTGCAGCTCACTGACACGTTTACCTGTCAGATCTGAATAACACACATGGCTCCCTGGATACATATTCAGCCAGATCTAAAGTCGAGCTCTGTTTAGCTCAGTGTCAGCTTTGACCTGCTGACACACAGACAGAGACAGAAAAACACTAAATAGACACAGTCATATAGAAATAAAGCTAAACATCCTGCAGGACAATCCATTAATCATCCATTATCATACACAATGCCTGCATAATTCCTTCAAGACTCCTTCACAACTCAAAACATAATCCTAAGGGTTTTTGAAAAGAAAATGCCGGATTATTAGATATTTGGGTAAGAAGATTATTTTTGCTTTTGAACATTTGAAAAACTGAGGCATTAAAGGCAAAACATATGTTAGAAACACTATGAACAGTTGACTGTGTGTGTACGTGTGTGTGTGTGTGTGTGTGCTTGTGTGTGTGTTTCATAATTTTCAGACAGAAAAACACAGTGACTATAAAAAGTATACACCCCCTTGGATGTTTTCCCTTGTTATTGCTTTTATAAATGGAATCATGGTCAATATAATTTGGCTTTTTTGACAGGAATAATAAAAAAAACTCTTTAATGTCAAAGTGAAAACAGATTTACACAAAGTAATGTTAATTAATTAAACATATATAATCAAAAATAAGTGATTGCATAAGGCCTGCACATTTTAGTCCATTATTCTTTGCACAGGGATGGGGCGTGAGCAACCCTTTTCAAGTCTAGCCACAAATTCTCTATAGGATTGAGGTCTGGGCTTTGACTCTGCCACTCCAGAACATTCAGCTTGTGGTCTTGAAACCATTTCTGTACAGCTTTCGCTGCATGCTTCGGGTCATTGTCTTGCTGGAAAATAAATCTTCTCCCAAGTCTTAGTTCTCTTGCAGACTCAATCAGGTTGTCCTCCAGAATTCCCCTATATTTTGCTGCATTTATTTACCCTCTACCCTGACAAGCCTTCCGGGGCCTGCTGCTGAGAATCATCCCCACAACATGATGCTGCCACCACACCATGCTTCGCGGTGGGCATGGTGTGTTTGTGGGAATGTGCAGTGTTTAGTGTCCGCCAAAGAACCTTCTTCCAGTTGACCTTGGAGCCTCCCACATGCCTTTGGGTGACCTCTAGTTGAGATTCCAACAGTGGTTTTCTCTTTGCCACTCTCCCATAAAGCTTTGACTGGTGAAGAACCGGGCATCAGTTGTTGTATGTAGAGTCTCTCCCATCTCAGCTCCTGCAGCTTTTAACTCCTTCAGAGCACTCATAGGTATCTTGTTGGCCTCCCTCACTAGTCTCCTTCTTGCACGGTCATTCAGTTAGTGAGGACGGCTGCTCCAGGCAAATTTACACGTGCCATATTCCATTTCTTAATGGTGGTTTCAACTGAACCCCGGGGGATGTTCAGTGACTTCGAAATGTTTTTGTATCCATCCCCTGACTTATACTTTTCAATAACCTTTTCACAGAATTGCTTGGAGTGTTCTTTCGTCTTCATGGTGTAATTGTAGCCAGGAATACTGATTAACCAGTGACTGGACCTTCAGACACAGGTGTCTTTATGCTACAATCACTTGACACATTCACTGCACTCAGGTGATCTTCAGTTCATTTATTGTGAGACTACTGGCACTAATTGGCTAGACCTCTGTTGAAATAGGCTAGTCACTTTTTGTTAATTCCTGTCAAATACGCAAATTATATTGACCATGATTCCATTTACAAAAGCAATAAAAGGGGAAAACAATTAAGGGGGTGAATATTTTTTATAGGCACTGTATGTTCATCAAACTGACAGCAAGTGATACCGATATTGTCTGTGATATTTTGATATTTGTGATATATGTTGTAGCAGCTAGTTGGATATAGATGTTCCTTGGCATACAGCATGGACGACTGATCAATAATCAGTTTGCAAAGATTTGAAACTGGCTTGCCTTAAATTCACTGCAGGAAGCATTATCTGAGCTTTACATGGTCACTTTTTGTGTCATAAAACCTGCTTTCTGTGCAAAATTAACTCTCTCAACACTTCTGCAACATTATTGATGAAACATATTTTGCAATATAATGTCAAAAATGTTGAGAAAATTTCTGTGTGAAGAAGTTTTCTTGAAATGAACTGAAATTGTTGGGTGTCATTAAACTATTGCAGAATAAGAGGGCAAACCGTAGTATCAGATGAGGAAGGTTACAGTCTCCTCATCGCTCCACACACGTCTGATGTTTTCAACTCTTCAGTAGACACTTCAATAGATGTTTAATCACATGCTTCATGTATATTATCACAGAGCTCGGCAATATATAAATATTATATCATATCGTGATTTGACTACATTATCTTAAACTTTGGACTTCGTTATATTGTGATATGTCACAAGTGTTGTCTTTTCCTGGTTTTCAGGGCTGCATTACAATAAAGTGATGTCATTTTCTGAAGTATTTTCTGAGGAATTTGGTCAAAAATAGAGATCAAATCAGATTTTGTGTTCCAATCTTAGTGTTTATAGATTGTTTGTAAGGAGATGTCAAAATGTATGGTGTATCTCGGTATAGCCTAATAATATTCAACTTTTCCATCACAGCAAGGTATAAAAACATTTTTGCAATATTTCGTGATATTTTTAAATGTTCTACTTTTCTCTTCCTTTAAATAGGTGGATAGAAACCCACCTTAGGTCAGTTTTGACGGCAATTCTCCAATTAGCAATGAAAAGGTAGAGAGAAGGTTGCCATTTCTTCTTTCCAGCTCGGTGTGCAGCTTTGTTTAGATTGGGGAGGTCAGCAGGTTTACAACTACTGAAGCTCCACACTGGGAGCCCCAGCAGGTCCAGATAAAACACTGAGACACGTCTTCATGGCCCAGTAAGAGCCCCCAGGACACAGTCTGTCTCTCACACAGTCTCTCCTCTGTCTCTTTTATTATTCTCTGTCTGTCTTTCTCTCTCACTTTCTCTGCCTTTCTTTATCCACCTTTCCACACATCTCCCTCTCACTCTCTCAGGAGCTCTGACTCCAGATGAGGTCCAAGCATATCACAGCCATGTTATTTCAACCTGACTCGTGCAGCGTTACACCCCTGTCTGACTGGCAGAGTATAATGGGAGACAGAAATAGAGGAGGAATGAAGTGAAAGACAGACGGATAGAGGGAGAAAAACTGAAGAAAGAAGAGAGGAATGTGGAAGAGAAAAGAGAGAGAGAGAGAGAGATGGATAATTTAGAGCCTCACAGTTGCTCTCCTCCCTGTTTCCTCTGAGGCTGATGAGGAATGAGGTGATGCTGAACGCCAGTCTCACAACCTGATCTCCTCACCAGGGAGAAAGAGAGATTTCACAGTTCTACTCAACTGTGAAGAAAATGTTAACTTTTGAAGATGTTGCAATATTCAATTTGACCAATTTGAAGCTACTATACAAATACTAACTATATAAATAAACATACAATATTAATAAAACACCATTTAAAAAAATAGTCCACAAATCACCATGTTGTTTAAATCCACTGAAAGGGCCTTAACTAAATGGGAGTCCGAGACAAATAGCAACAGACACAGTGCAGACATCTCTATGTCCTGTAATAAGAGAGCATGTGTGTGTGCACACCCACTGATGACCATGTGCATGCCTGTCTGTGCTCACACATGTATGCATTACAAGTGTTGCACTGTAGGAACAAAGCCTCCAATAAAGAACGCCACTTAAAAGTCCTTTTTAAATAATTAAAACACTGCTGTGTATAGTTAGAGGTCCCATATTATATGAAGTGAGATTTTCCATGTCTGTTTTGATCAGAAATCAGGTCTAGATATCAAAATGCTCAATCCACAGCTTAATGCAAAATGGCCTCATATTCAGAAAATATCTCTTTAAACAAGCATTGAAAGTTCAGATGTCACATCTATACTCACTGCCCTCACCCATAGCCATGGTTACACAAACACAGGTATAATTGATGCAGAAACATGGTTGGCAGTGCCAATCAATGCAGACTGGGCTTTTTTGGGAGGGGGGCCTTGGGGCCAAGACAAAACTAACAAACTACCAGCAATGAAGACTAACTGTTGCATCACCTCACGTCGCCTGTGTCTCGGCCAAAAATCTGCTCTCTTAAGGGCTCTTAAAGGGACACAGGCACTAGAATGGAGCGTTCAGACAAGAGGTGAACAGAGGTGCTGCAGTCATAGACAGTATGAGAAAAATAATGTGTTTTTTGAACATCAAAACATGTAAACATTTTTGAGTAGACAGCCAAAATAGATGTATGGACCTAAAAATAAGCATAATATAGGACCCTTAATGTGTCATTGTGTTGTACTTTTGTATTTTTGCTGTACTAGTTTCACTGTTGTCGGTAGAGAAACGAATCTCTGCCCCTTCTAGAATGTTTCTGTCCCAACGTGAGACAGCAATGTTTATGTGTGTTTAAGGTTTTTATTAACTTTGAAAACCTGGATAAATAAACCCAACAAAGGCAATTTGTTCATTAGTTACAAAAAGCGGAAGAGTCTTAAATTCAGACTTAAATAAATGATGAAGTGTGACAAAATAGTCTTTACAAGTGTTTGAGTAAAAAACTCACCAGACAGACAAAAATTCCCTCCACAATTGTCCCCCCCCCCTCCACCTTTCCATCTATGCTCTTGTAAATGCCATTTTAATTGAAATCTGTCAGACGCTGTGTCTCTCTCACTGGTCTGCTCAAACCTCAGTGCTATAGGTGCTAAGCCATGAATTTCAATGAGAGCTTTTCTTCAACTGGCTGCATTGAACTTTGTTAAATACGGACTGTGCCTTTCTAATAACCCTCCCCAATCTCTTCTTCAAACACTAGAGGAAACAAGCACCACACACACACACACACACACACACACACACACACACACTCACACAAACACACACACACACACACACACACACACACTCACACAAACACACACACACACACACACACACGCGCGCGCACGCACACACACATACACACACCTCCCTCATTCTTTTGGTCTCTTTTACTGTGCTATGTGTGAAGTTGGGGTAGGTTACAGAAGAAGGACTGTGGGTCTTAACATCAGTTTATAAAGACAACTTTCATTTTCAGACATAATAACTGTAAAATACACAACACAAAGCTGGAGCATTATCAGCTTTTGTGCTGTATTAAACATTGTGCTCCATCAGGTGAGCTTTGGAGGAAAATCTGTTGAATTAAAGCACTAAAGAGGCAGCAGGTCATGTTCTTCTGGACCAAACACAACTAGAGCTTAGTAGTGAATGGTTGTGAAACCTGGAACAAAAATACTGTGTTTATCTTCCCCTTCAGTGAATCCTGAAGGAAAATGAACACGCCCGGAGCAATAACAGAAAGAGGGGACATGTAGCAAAATCCCCTTTGAGGCCGAAAGCAACACGGTGTATGGGAAATGTGGTCTTAATTTAGAGAAACACTAACAACCACTAGATGCTAACAAACTGTCTTGACAGTACTCTCCTGTTTACAGCACAGTAAATTTAAAGATCATAAAGAACAGCCACTACCTAGAAACCTACAACCTGGGTTGAAGGTTTTAAAGTTATTCCTACTGGGAATAATTAATCGTTATTAATAATAATTAATAATTGGTTGCCCAAGAATGATTTCTTCCAATGATTTATTAAGGTAAGTTTTAAAGAGAGAACTGTGATAATTAAACATTCAATTACATTTCTTTTTCTGCTCTTCAAACCTCATATACTTTAAATTTGCAAGCAGTAAGTTCTCAAGGACATCATTTAAGATGAAATGTCAACAAAATAGAATAATTTGATTCTCAGGTTTTTGATTTTTCAGGAACTGTTTTATACGCCAGTTGTTATGTGGAAGTGTCTGCTCATCTTATTAACCTGAAGTTATTACTGTATCCTTCGGCAGGAAAGTCATTTCCCTCGTTGAAGTTTGGTGGCTTGAGGAACTACAGCATTGCCAACTTCTTCACTCATTACTCAACCAATTTAACAATAATCTGCAGTTAGTCCTACTGATTCAGGATGGAGTTTCATCTGGTTAAGCTACTTGAATTGTCTGCAAAGTTTTTGCACTACGCTTTGTTCACTTATTATAAAACAAGAAGAGCCTGATTAAACTCTCAAAGCTACACATACACAGATGACTAAGGACCCCGTGGGCGTGCAGTAGGTTTCTGGAGTCCATTTGGAGGACACCTTCCACATATGTGCAGTAATTTAGCGTCAACAGGAAGATGTGTTTCCTGTTGTGGAAGTCTGTGCGGTTACAACAAATTAGAGATGTATGAATGTCTGCACAGACCCCAGTGTTTCCCACACACTAATTTATTTGTGGCGGTCCGCCACAATATCAACATTGGCTGCCACATATTTATTTTCTATTTTTGGAGCTAAGCGTCCCGTTCTCACTCACTCAAGACAGCGCACCTGTCAGTGAATAGCATGATGTTAAATACTCCGATACAGTGGATGGCGGTGTGGTTTTTAGTCAGCCGGTAAAACCAATGAAGAAGAGGAGGATGACTATTTAATGAGGTTGGCTTGACTGCAACTTCCTCTGTAAAGAAGACAGCTGGCCTCATCGTCGAGATCAAGCCCCCACAAAGAGTGCTAGGCCTTGAAGCCAGTTTTTGTCTTGGCCAAGCCATGTAATTACATCGTCATGTGATGCATTGGGGACCTTTTTCCAAAAGCTAACATTGTGAAAGACGCATCTGTAAAATGGTAATAAACGCCTCACAACCCCCACGAAATGACTCATTTTACTGTCAAAATTTTGGCAATTCGGTCCAATACAATTTGGAAAGTCTATAAGAGCCACCCGATCAAATTATTTTATCCTCTTCCATCCTTCAAGTTAGCTCAGCACCAAACCAGAAGTTAGCCGACTTGGTCGGCGGAAGTCTAGAGTGCGCATGCTCTATGGCACCCCAGCTGGACATACTTGTGGACAAGTATTATTCCTGCTTAAGAGTCGATAATGTTAGCTGATAATTGAGGCTGTACTTAGGCACAGTAGCGCTTTGAGCTTGATGTTAATGTAAGCATGCTTACATGCTAATAATGGCAATGCTAACATTGATGTTTAACAGACTCAAGGGACCAGGAAGCAGTGGCAAGGGGCAGAGCAAGTCCGAGGGTCGACCAGGAGGTCGGGCCGAGGGCAGGCGCCCTCGGGAGGCTGGGCAGAAGGCCGTCGGCGAAGGCGGAAGCCCTCTGAAGGCCGGGCCACCGTCCTGTTCCAGCCGAGCAAGGAAGAGGAACAGGAGAAGGCTGGGCCGACGACTGGTAGCCAGAGTCTGATGTCAGGCGGGCTGGTGACCAAGGAACAGGAGCCACCAACGGATGAACGGGAACAGGGGTCGGCTGGGTCACCAACTGAGGTACAGGAACAGCGGTTGGCCAGGCCACCGACCGAGGAACAGGACCAGATGTTGGGTAGGCCGTCCACTGGGAACCAGAGTTTGATGTTGGCCATATTCCATATAAACTGGGGTAAACTGAATATACTGGGTAAAATGGTGATGAGGTGCGAGCAGATGAGTGGAGTTGGCTGATTAGGTAAAAATGGCTGGTGACAAGGCAGGCAGAAATGAGCAGATGACCAGTGACAGTATTGGACAAATTAAAACTTTGACCTGATGATGGTACAAGATGACAGGTCAGGGGAATCAAAGTCATTCTCTGAGAACATGCTTACCAAATTTCATGGTAATCCAGTAGTTGCTAAGATATTTCACTAAAAATAAAGGTGAACCTGATGGTGGCACTAGAGGAAAAGTTAGAAGACCACCTTGTCATTAGGACACATCATCTGAGCACCATGAATGTCTGTACCAAATTTTGCACCAATTCATCCAAAAGTTATCAGTACGTTTAGCTGAAATCCAGAAAAGTCACCCTCATGTAGTGGAAGAGAAGTAAGAGAATCACCCAAGTCAGTAGGATGCATCCTCTGGGTGCCATGAATGTGTTTCTAGAAATCAATCCCATAGTTGAGATATTTCATTCTTCACAAACCAACCGACAGACAGATGAACCGACCACCGCTACCATCCTTAGAGCCATGACACAAGCATAACTAAAAATATTTTGCCACACAGCTAAACTGTAAAATGTATTTTGACATGATAGATATAACACTGAAGGTGAAAAGTCGATTCATTTATGCATTTTAATTACAGTTCATTTCAGTTTGAGTACATTCTTTAGTATAGCAAGGTATACGAGACACACAGTACTTAAAAAATAAAAAAACAAGGATCATGCATTCCTGTATTTCTTGGTATTCAGCCCTAATTTTCTGTAAAATAACAATAAAAATTCTATAAAAATAACTTTCGCAGAAGACTTAACAAAACCTGTGATGGATTGGCCATCTCAAGCAGGTTTCAAGATTCTGCAAGTTGATTTTCACAGTGTACTGAAAAAACTGGAGTTAAAGGCTGGAAGTTAGGGACCACGATGGCAAACTTTTGAAAATGGTCAGTAGTCATGTACAGTATACTTAAATGTGTTGTTAATGAGCTATAGTCTGTGAACACCAGGTGTGGGTCTTTCAATACACAAGCAGTGTGAGTACCTGTGTCTGCAGTTGTTCTGATTCCGATGTCACTATCGGAAATGCCACAGATAATGCCGAAAAATGCAGGTATCGGTATCGGTGAGTACATGAGTCTATGCACCAATCCGATACCATGTAATTTAGAAACAAAACCCTGCTACTTCCCAGTTAGCTCCATTAGCTCTACTTAACATTACACACTGGAAATCAATTCTTTGTCGCTGCTCTAAAAGCCAACACATGTTGCACTGTGTTGCCCCTGGCAACTACTGTTTTTAGAGCAGTGAAGAAGTTGATTGCCTCAATCAGATGGAGCTACTGTAGCAACATGACAGCTATTTGAGTGTGTCGCCAATTTTAACACTAGCAACCTTATAAAGCATTTGAAGATGCATCACGCGAAAGAGCATGACGAAACTGCTCTCCCCAAACTTTATGAGACAGTGAGGGAACACATGTCATGTAGGCTGAAAGACGTGCAGGCGATCAGCTTTACTACCGACATTTGGACCTCCAACATGTGCCCCATGTCTTTGCTGAATCTGCACATTGGGTGGACACAGTATCACCATCAACATTTGCCCTTCAAAGTGCGGTGCTGCGTGCAAACAAGTTCCCTGAGTACATTTAAGGGAATTATTTATTCCTAGACTTATTTAAGTTGATGTTGCACAACTGTTTTAAACTGTTTAATTTAAAAAACGGCTGCACTGTAACAGTTTTTAAAGGAATTGTTATTTATTCCTAGATTTCTTTATTTGCTCTTTTATGACTGACTGTCAAAATAGATAATAAAAGAATGTTGTATTGTAATCGTTTTCTGCAAGGTTTTAACTGAGCCAGACTATACAACAGTGACAGCAATCATATCACATTCATACAACTGCTAACCTTGTATGGATGTGATATGATTGCTATCAATCATATCACTATATACAGCTGTTAAAGAAAACAACAACAACTTTTTAACACGCACTGGTATCGGATTGGTACTCGGTATCGGCCGATACCCAAAGCCCAGGTATCGGAATCGGTATCAGGGAGGAAAAAATGTTGTCCTCTGAGCAATAATTACAGCGTCAAAGCAGCAACTTGTACATGGAGGCCAGATAGCAGGCGAACCAGAGTTCAGTGTGTTATGTTAACAGAGACCAGCTGCTAACGTTGAAGAGAGGAAAAACTTTCGGGGAACTGTTTGATTCACACAGCCCTTGTTAACTGAAATAGTATGACTACAAAGCGTGTGTGAGTGTGTGTGTCAGACCGGTTCCGGCTGAGGCAGATGTCAGTTTCCTGTAAAAGGCTGGGAAATGATGGGACTGGAGGACGTTTACTTTATATGTATGTGTGTGTGTGTGTGTGTGTGTGTGTGTGTGTGTTTTAATTCCACTCTCCGTGTTTCCTGTGGTGTTTGCTACTGAGCAGCAGCTATACACCAGGTCAGCTCCACGCCCTCGTATTAAACATTTCCACTGACCAAAGACAAACTCTGGCCTAAAAATATAGCGGAGGCAGCTTCAAGTGGGTAAAAGAGCTGAACTGAGAATAAAAACATGGATTCCACCTTTCGCTCACAGGTAAATAACTCATATTTACCACAAAGAGAGAGAGAAAGAGAGAGATTGCTAGGTTATTGGAGCTTGTTTTCAAAGTTAAACTTGCACGCTGGAATAATATTTAAACAAAGTATTTATAAATTGAAGGAAGGGAAACATGAGTCACTTTCAGCGTCCCTACCATGCTCTGTTGAACCAGCGTGTATATATGTGTGTATGATGGGCTTCTAACGGACTGTCGATGTTTCAAGGAAAGTTCACACCAAGGCCTCAGCCAAAAAAAGGCTCACGCAGAATCCACACAGATCCTTGGCAGGGTCTGACACACCAACACACAACAACAACTAATCATGTAGCTCACACCAAAAACACCAGGATTTCACCTGCACACACCAGGACCTTTGGAGGGTACACTTCGAGAGGCCACTTTGTTCTTAGATTGTGGAGGGGACAAACATTAAATATAATATCAGCTTCCAGAATAGCTCATTTACTGCATGTAAAGTCTGCATTATATTTACATAAAAGTCCTTAGGCCTTGCATGTAACTATAACCAATGTTGGGGCCGCCAATGAGCGCACTGCTGGCACAAGTCTGCCCTTGTTGGCGGCTGTTTGGTCGACTGAAAACATTGAATTGGCGACACAGCACATCACTCTGATTGGGGCTGTTCAGCTAGGCAAATCAGTGCATGAGAAGCAGAAGCCCCTCAAGGTTGTCGCTGTAGGATCCATGATATCAACCATTTAGTGCAGTTTCTCCTTATTTTCTCCCTCTTCCCCAGTGCCATTGGCAACTTTTTATCAGACATACTCTTGTTTAGAAGTGGCCATGTTGGAGGGAGTGGTGTCAAACATGCTGCTTTATCATACCAATGTTTTGTATATCACAGTCCTGAGTCTTCTGGTTCCCCTTTTTGAATGTCGAATAGAGACTACCGCGCTTGGTAGTATGGAGAGGTATTTTCTCTCACGTAGGCGCAGAACTTACGAGCTAGTTGGCCATTGTCTGCAGTCTTTGCGGTGTGTTCAAGTGCAATCACTTTTGCATGGTCCAATGTACGTCAACGATTCAAATGTCATTCAACAAAACTGATTATCCTCCTTTCTGAACAAAAAACTGCTCTTTTTGTTCTAGCAAAAACAAAAAGGCTCCTGTTTTTTTTTTAAATTAAATCTACAGTAATTGAATCTTCCCATTTCTATTTAGCTGCATGTAAGGAAAGATCATCTCACCACCAAAATGTGTTGTCTTTCTCATTGAACACACATAGTATTTCTGCCACCAGGGGTCTCTCAGTCAAAACAAAACAAAAGACATAAGTAGTTTTGGATCAAGGGATTTGCTATCTTCAGCGTTACACAACCGGCCTTACTGATGAAAATGTACCTGATGACAAAGGCAGAAATGTTCAAGAACAAGGTAATGGAATAAAGTTGTATTCACGTCATGTTTAGTCTTGTTTGCAGACTTTCTTCCTCACTCTGACTCTCTCCTGGAGTTTTGGCAACGGGCAACCAAATGAAATGTACCATTACCTTGAACTAAATTATGTACTTATCTGGGTTTGAACATTGTTGGAAAACATTTAGGACGATGTAAGTACACAACTCAACAAAAAATATAACAAAGGTCTAGACATTTTAATGCAGACATGTTAGGTATTGTATCTAAAAGTCAAACTCCTGACTTTAACCCCCATTTGGTGGTCAAAACTATGACCTGTAGGACCTTGTAATAAACTAGAATATAAAAGATTAAAACAGAGCGCTTTACCTAATGACATGTTTTTACACACATTAAGGTTTTTTAAATTAGACCTGGTGAGCATTTACAGTATCTGACAGACGCGTAGAGCTGTAAGTGTTTAGGTGTAGTGCAGGTGAAGTGTTTCTAGCTTTTGATGAGGTTTGTAAGTGACGATGATAACAGCCAGGTAGACAGAGTTCCCTGTACTTAGAGTTCCCATGTGCCTCTGGGCTGTCATTTAAAAGCTCCCTGTACTACCAATTTCCTGCTTTGGTTTGTTTAAAGTGAGAATTCCTCCTTCATGAAGAGTATGTGCATGTCGGTGTATGTGTGTGTGTGTGTGTGTGTGTGTGTGTGTGTGTGTGTGTGTGTGTGTGTGTGTGGTGGGTGTGAGTAGTTGTGCATGTATACATGTCTATACATCTGTGTCTGTAGGTGTGTGTCTGTAGGTGTGTGTGCGTGTGTGTGTGTGTGTGTGTGTGTGTGTGTGTGTGTGTGTGTGTGTGTGTGTGTGTGTGTGTGTGTGTGTAAGCAGCCTCAGCCTGCTTCCTCTCCTCTCAACTCCAAATAAACTTGTGCATTGGTCCACTCCACTATGTTTGTCTCTCTGTTTATTTTTCTCTTTCTCTCCCCAAACATGCACAACTCCCCCATCCCCTGCTCCCACAATCCATTGCTCTCTTTGCCTTCCCCTCTCTCTCAACACATAGCACACTGTACATCTTTGTGAACTGTCATTATTTCAAATAATGGCAACACTTCATATCACCCCATTTAGCATTCATAAGCAGTATGTAAAGATGTAATGAATACTTTACTACGAATGCTAATACAATTTTCTGGCACTTTATAAACAAAAATTATTTGAATAAAACATTCTACACAGGACTCAAAATAGTGAAAATAATTTATATCTGCACCTTAAAGTTTTCATTTTATGCAGTTCACATTACCAGCTGCTACCCTATCCAGAAGTGCCTTTTAAGTACCCTGCATGTTGGAGCACCATGCATCAGCCTCCTGTTAATTGTAATCCCTATCATTATATATAGCCTCCCAGGAGCTGCCGACAGGCCTTTTTCATCTCCGCCGACTTGGCCCATAAATCACCCACAGCCTCTGTTTCCCCACCCGCTCTACACTCATACCCACTGGGCTGATCAGCCACCAGGAAAAACTCAAGGAGGAGGGCATCTAATAGATGGAACTTAGAAATCAAACAAAACTGACAGTCAGGGACATTATGGATTCTTTCTCAATTGTTTTCTCATCACAATGGTTTGTTTTTCTTGTTCACGGTCCATTATTAAGAATTGTCCAGTCATTGTGTTCCACAGTTCACAGAAAGTCCTGTGACCAAACATTCTCTTGGAGGGCCAGGCATGGCTTCCACACGAGATGGTGTTTAAAATTCCCAACTTACTGCCAATTTTAACTTTGCCAGGAATTTTGGTGTTGAGCTCAGAGAAGAATTTACAAGCGTATTGTGTTCACTTGGTTTTGGCTTGGGGCTACATTGTCCGAAAGGCACAATTAATAAATCTTACATACTGTAGATACAGACCTGGTCAGCTCGGAGGAGTCAATTGCATTAAATGAGGCATTCACTGTTTTTACTCAATAATACAGACACCAAAATTGTTGCTGGCATGAACTCGGCCAAAATTTTTGTCTAATTTCAGAGGGTAGCAGGTAACCCAAGACTTTCAATGACAAGCCATATCCTTCATTTTAGAGATTCTCAAATTTCCCCAAAATGGAAATGAGCTTCTGCATTCTGCATGCATGTCACAATTGGGCCTGTGAGCCATACCTGACTTAAGTGCTCATAGCTCTCCCACATCATGACAGATCAGCAACATTTGCTCAAGGAGGGCTGTTTCCCTACTTGAGGTTGGGAACTTGTGGGCCAAGGTCTTGGTTCTCGCCTGGATGTGTTTCAGACAAAGCTGTGAAGCACAACAGAGTGGAAACACACCATAATGGAACAAACAATTGTTGCTAGGCTTTATTATCCCCCAGGCGAGTGTCAAGGAGAAAGAAATGAGCGGTGAGCTGACACTTACCATATGCAAAGTAACAATCTAAAACAAACTGTCTCTCCTTCTCACTCTCACACGCACACACTGCCCCACACAAACACACAAGACAGTCATGTGTGCAATCATTTGTATCTACTGAACTTTAATTCAAGGAGTTTGTTGTAGCCCTGAACTCTCTGCAGCTGCAGTTATGGCAAACATGGCATGTCAAGGTGAGATCAACAGTGGACAACATTTCTATATTTCTGGCCTAATGTCTTCAGCAGGATACACATTATCTCATACAAGCACAAAGCTCTGTCATAATGAGCTCTCTGCAGGTGGTTGGAGATCAACATGATGAGGTCACCCACAGTGGAAACAGACAAGACAGGAATTTGGCGGCTAGTTTTACCAACTGGAGAAGACCTGCAATGTCCATTGATATACTGTACACACACAGTACACACACTCCTCACTCTCTCATACATACTCTCATAAACACATTGCCACATTAGTGTATAACCTGCCCTTACGTGAAATTATGAGCTGTTTGCATAAAGATATATATGGCTGCATGATAAATATGAATCTAAGTCTAAAATCTGCTGACCATTTACCATTTAAATATCACTAAGTCTCATCATGATCAAGAAAGCAATCATTATCATTAGTTTTGATGCAAGTCATGTAATGAAATTCAGTCCAGTTTAGTCCAGTGGTTCCCAATCTCAGGTCAGAAAGTGACAAATAGTCCAACTAGATACAGTTTTCTTTATAAGAGATCACAAGCCAAAAATACTGGAAGCCACTGATTTATACGCTTATCATGTTTTTTTTTGTAAAATGAATTACTCTGAAAAGTAACTCATAAACACGTAGTGTCTGACATGTAGTGGAGTTTACTACGGTACAATATAAGTACCTCAAGAACAGTAGTACTTGGGGCTGACATGCTACACCAGACATGAGCAAAACTCCTCTGAATTCACATCTACAGTATACTCTGGATAGTTAAAATGATAATAATATAAAATGTCTGATGAAATGTGTCTCTTTGTATTTTGTCAGATTGATCCACTGTCTTTTAACAGCTGTGTTGAAGTGTGAGAGGTCTTAATCTGGTTTAATGTGGACACAGCAAACCTGAGAGAGAGGGAAGAAAGAAGACAGCGTTCCGAGCCAATGATATAAAGAAAGTGAAGTGAAGAAGACACAAACTGAAGAAGGGAGAGCTGCCAGCCATAGGAAGATGGAAAAGAAACTGTGCAAGGAGATTCCTGTGGGGAAGCAGGATGCTGCTGCTATTCCTGTGCAGGAGACAAGTGTGTGATTGAGGATCTTTGGACGGGTGGAGGGCTGCGTGGTGGTGGTGAAAGGCTCAGAACAGCCTGCCAGAGCAGGGCAACAGGAATATACCACAAGCATCTTCACTGCTTGTTTACCGTGAACATCCCTCTGACAGGAGCAGGAGTTACCCATGTGAACACAGTCACTGCTTTGATGTAGAAAATATATAGGAGACAGAAGAGGGGAAGACAGATGTTGAGGACCTAGAAATCTTTGCTAATGATTGTAAAGAAATCAGATTTTACTTTGATTTACTTAAAAACATTCTTAACTATACCTTTAGCCCTTTTCAAAGCATAAGATGAACCTTTCTTAACAGTTTAAAGAGGCAACTTATGGAGTCAGTATTTCAGTTACATGATTTCCCATTTACCTTTTCATATATGTGGGAATTTCTGGACTCATTTGGTGGCAAAACATTGCTCCATAAAAAGTAAAAACAACTCTCAATGGCTGTCACTTGAATTTGTTTCCCCCCTTGTGAGCTGTCCCAAAGCTTTCAGAAATAGTTTTGAAAGAAGAAGCAGAGAGGGAGGGAAAGGGAGATGTATTCACATGCTGGTTTATGGGGTTTCCAGTGTGCAAACACACTTCTATTTCTGCATCTCTTTCACCTCTTTCTCTGAACGTCTCCACAGAGGATCCTCTAACATCCTGACACTGGCTCCTAACACGCCTTCACACTGGAAACACCAGCAGAGTGAGCAGTCGGGGTAAGGAGGGAGAGGATAAAGGAGAGGTCACTCTGTTGGCACCTCTTCCTCTACAGTATTTGATCTCTCTCGTCTCCCCCTCATAACATTCCTCCAGAGTCTCACTTTTGTGTCATTACAAAGATGACACATGACTGTCCTCTAATCGGTCTTTGAACTTGACTTCCACACTGTCCCCATTCAAAGCCACATGCCTGTGAGTATTGTACTGTGAGGTGAGGAGAAAAGCCCTCCTCACCTCAGGATCACTGCTCCTTCAGCACCCCTCACCGCCACTGCTTGAGCCCATAAATTAAATGGGTCAGGGATGCCAAGGGAGTGGCGGTCGAACATTTTTAAGAAATCCAAGCAGGATGAAATGGATGTCAAACATGCATGTCACAAGTCACATATCACACCCAGTGTCTGTCACTGCCTCTGTGAGAGTGGTGGGAGTGGAGGGCGACAGACCAAGCAAGATGAGTGATGTCAGTGCTCTCAAGTCCCACGCCTCCTTGTGATCCAGACAGGGATCATGTTCATAGGACATCTGACTTTTTAGGTCAACAGCAAAGAGCAGGGATGAAAATATGAATATGATGAATATGATGAAAGTGAGTTTTAAGCCGGTCATGAAACAGTCTCAATTTAATGCATTTATATGACCTAAGTAAGCTAACATGACATTCACCAAGAGGATTTCTACATAGTTGTTCTTAATGCCTGTCACTAGGTCGAAAACCTCGCAAAATAACAACTTTTTTATGCTGGACTGTTGAGGATGAATTGTGGAGGAAAAGAAGCTGCTCTGTAGTCTGGTGGTACGGCAGGGGATACTTCGTATTGCCAGACAGCAGCAGAACGACTGTTCTATGTAAAATTTTATGTTGCCCTTGCTACTATGCTATATCTTGCTTATTATTAGAACATTACAAAGGAATATTGATAACTTTAGATTTAGCTCCATAAAATGACTATACTATTAAGTAACTGAATCTGTTAGCTGTAGTATTACATGTAACCTATGTGTATGAACAGAGTTTACTTTATTTCACCATTGTCATATTACTGACTGTTATTAATCTTACATGGCTGCAAATAGATACATTACATCATCACTATGCATCCTGCAAACAGCTGTAAAAATGAAAAATAGTATTTAAAATAGGTTGCATCTTTCTTTCACTTGCTTCCCAAATGATTGCTTGTGGTAATCTGATCAAGATCATGAGCCACGCACTGGTGATGCTAATACCAAGTTCCTTGTAATTGCTTTAACTGCCAGGACACCATGTGAGTGATTAAGCCATCAGACATTTTCCAGGATTGTAATCTTGCTCAAACTGACTGATATCTATTTCACTCACTTATAAAGTGAGGAAAAACACAGACCGTTACTGAAGGGATGTTTCAGGCCAATAAAGAATTAAAGCCTACAAAGGTGACAGACTAAATGCATGATTATATGCTCACAACTAGAATGGCACTCACTAGAGTGCATACCTCGACCAAGGTCAGTCCCCTTCTGTAGTCACTCATAGATACAAGCAACCTAAATACACCTGACTTTTTCCATCAAGATCCATGCATTATTCCCCGACAAATATATGAAATGTTGAAAAATGCCCTATCTCACAATATTAAAGAAAATGAGAAAACACAACCAAATCCACACCAAAGGTTAATGGGGTCTATTCTGGACCAAGACCCATCCTGTTGTGGAAATCCGTCTAGTAGTTTTTGTGTAATCCTGCTGACAAATAACAAACAAACAACCAACAAACAAACAGAACCTGACTCTTAATTCATCCATGCCTATAAGATCTTATTCACAGAAAGACAAGCCTTAAACAATCAATTCTTTCAGTTCAATAAGACAAGACCTCTGCATTAGCATGTCATTGACAGTGAGACAAACGCCACTTCCTTTCATTTTGTAACAACAAGAGCAAATCAGCATGAATTCCCTCCATCTATAATGTCACAGCCTCATGTCATTCTAGCAAAATGAGCCTTTTACCCCAAAACCTAAAACACTTTGGACAATGTTATCCCTGTATTCTGTTAAATACTGAGCAACAAGCATCAAGTAGCTTTATAGAAACATGACATAAAGCTCAATATGTTCTCCTTGCTTCACTCAAGGGATTCATTTTCAGGAACAGGAGGAAAACAACAGACACTCTCTCTGTTCCAGTCTTACCATCAGAGCGATGGATGCAGGTATGCTGGTTGTCACTGAGGAAGAATCCGTCTGTGCACTGACACTCGTAGCTCCCCATGGTGTTGACACACACTTGCTGGCATCCACCGTTGTTGTCCAGGCACTCATCTACATCTGTTGGGATAAAGAGAGAGAGAGAGAGAGAGAATGAAAGGAGAATGAGAGAGATAAGGTCAGCCATGGCAGCACGGTGAAATAGCAGCTAATTAAGCTTCATAAATAAACATGTGTCAGTGAAGGTTTATGTGCTGGGAAATGTCTGATGAGAGAGATGACACCAGAGTCAGGAATGTGCGGGCCACACACCACACACACGCAGGGCAGACAGGGTGACCCAACAGGCGCCTGATCCTGGCACCGTAGGTGGCTGAATCAAACTCCTGGCTCTAGGTGGTAACAGGGATCTGACAACGTGAGCATCTGTAGTGTGTGTGAGTGTGTGCACATACTGGTGCACGAGTGCGTTTATATGGCCCCACTGTGCCACTGAAAGGCCAGTAAATTTCCAATGGCGCATTTTGATGGGGCTGAAGTGAACTGCAAACATGTAACACCCTCGACTGACTTTAACAGGGATCAAACAGGGCTTCCTGTGTGTGTAAGTGTGTGTGCGTGTGTGTACCCAGCGTCTGACCAGGATGACTTTGCATTGTGTTTAGTCTGAGGTTCTAAGGTTGACCTGGCAGGCGGTGCAGACAGGTTACGCAAACATAGACATATGTGGAGAAGAAAGAAAGAAAAGACAAAAACACAAAAACACACACTCTAAGTATGTACTACTTGGCCTCTATCATGCTGGACCTGATGTCCACCTGAGTCTATACACACTTGTATAATGGTTCCCGTCAAGCCAGGACATAAGCAATATATGACATTAAGAGACTATTAAAAGGAGTACAGCAGAACAGGTGAGCAGCTTTAAATATCTTGGACTCACTATAAACAATAAACTCAGGTTCTCAACACATCACTGCCATGCATAGAGGGCATCCAACAAAGACTCCATGTCGTACTGCAACAGTCTATGTTGCAAGGCAACTAGATTCACAAATCACATGATCATGTGATTTTCCCAAATCCTAATGCCAGGCTTTAAGCTATGTACTTGTAGCTGAACACAAACCAGTCAGCGGTTGGTGTGACAACCAGCAAGAGAAACAGCTGCTCGCCTGAAATCAAAAAATGGCGTGTCTTCTCAAGGTTAGCGTAGCTCCTATAGCATCAGTTACATAAGAATTTGAGAGAATATTTGCCTCCAAACTGCCTCCAAAATCATCTGCTTTTCCACACCCACTCTCTCAGACATGAACCACAGAGCACTCATAATAGCAAACGACACTGATCACACCCTCAATCATCACTTACATTACTTCCATCTTGTTGGAGATAGATGACTTCAAAAAATGCAAAGTCAATGTTTTGATGTGACAAATCTATTGTAAGGTTCGGTTAGGTTCAAACACATAATGAACTAAGGGAAAGATCATGTTTTGGGTTACAGTAAGTACTGAGTTAGGGTCAGGCGAACATTGTGGTTTTTGTTCAAATTAAAATAAAAAAGAAACCAGTGTTGACTGTCTGCTGGAATCAGAAAATGAACTGGTCTCACATGTTTAAGTCAACCATTTTGTTGACTCATCCATCCACCATTGCATCCTCCCTACATGGACTTTGTCCCCTTATTTTCCCCTTTGCATAATAAGTCAGCAGCTTGCAGACACTGTCACTTGAATGTAAACAGATGTCAGTGAGAAGCACTTGATAAATTATTGATTCTGACTTTTATGTCTCCATGATATCAAATTATTGCCAAAGAAAAACTGAAATGTTCAGTTATATAGACACCATTAATTACAAGATAATGGCAGAAATAAGTAAAGCAAAAGTAAAAAGTGTTAGTGTTAAAAAAAACTTGTTGCACATGGGTTATGAGCCTAGGATCTATTTTTAATCCAATTCTAATTCTTCTGTGACTTGTGGGCTTGTTAAACCTCTGCAGAGTGGATGGAGCCTTTAAGAACCTTGTTAACAGTGTGTGGAGAGAGTGAATACTTTACTATCAATGCTCACAAATGGACTTTTTGTGAGCATTGCCCAGTGAGTTTACACGGAGCAAGCGTGGATGATGTTGAATGTAGCTGCTTCACACTCATACATGCTTTCCACTCCTTGATATTGTGGATATGTTCAAATACATGCAGTATTAATATAAATGCAAAAACAGTCATGCTCTGTATGCTCTACCCAGGTGCCACCAGTTGCCTAAACCAAGGGCAGTATTTCCTGTAAGTGAGAGCGCATCGTGCTACATGTTCGAAGGACAGCTCCGAACAGAGGAGGACAAAGGACTGATAGAGAGCTTCATCTCATTGTGCAACAACAATCATCTGAAGATCAATATCAGCACAACCAAAGAGCTGAGGGTGTACTAGCATGCTTCATATATGGATGTTGCTGAAAAGAAGCTAAAGCAAAAATCCTAAAACGTGAATGCCTCACACAGCACACTCAACACAGCAGCACAGGAGATCTGTACAATCACTACAGTTTCAAGGTGGGCAACCAATATTATTATATATAGATACTGCACTATTATATGCTGATACTGCGTTGGTCACCAATTAAGTATCCGACCAAATCCAAAATTATAATCTATAGTCACAATCTACCCTTCAGTTCTGAATTATGGTGCTAAATAATGGCCAGAAAAGTGTTGACATTATGAACATTATGATGTCAGTGAAGTTGACCTTTTACCTTCCATCTTATGTCATCACTTTATCATTTTATCCTATTAGATATTGTTGTGATATCATCATAATGAGCGTATCAATTCTTGAATTATGGCCAAATGTGTTCTGTCATAATCGTCACGGTCAGTGGTCACAGGAACATCTGACCTCTGGCCACCAAAATTTAATCAGTCCATCCAAGTGGACATTTGTGCCAAATTTAAAAATAGGTTGAACAAAGGTTGGTTGTGCACAGTGCAGAGATGAACAGACACTGCCGTAGCACCAGGCAGCACAGCTGTGTTGGTACACAACCTTTCGAGCATCTGCAAACACTTGCCAATTGCTGAATCTACTGCATCCTTTCGTTTGCTGGAGTACAAAGCTCCACTTCATGTGTACATATACTGCTGCATCAGTGCTGCAGAAGTCATCATGTCCTCATTTAACTCTGCTTTTTTTCATTTCATTTCACTTCCTAACACTGTTTCAGGCAAATCTCATGGTTTAAGGGATGTCATTATTATGACTGATGCATTTCATTTTCAGACTGGAGGGGGAAAGAGAGAGAGAGAAGAAGTGCAGCCATCTCCAAATCCAATTGATCTCTGCCAACATTTCTGCATAAACACAGGCCACGGGGCCATTTAGCAAGTTTCAACCGGGGCCCCTCTGTTTTGTTTGATTGTGCTTGTGTAAACTTGTGTAAACTTTTGTTTAGACAAAACGAGGATGTGCTTGACACATCAGAGGGGGGTGTGATAGGGAGCAGGGGGGGGGGGGGGGCAGAACGAGGGAGGTGAAGGGAAGAAGGGAGAGGGATGGAGTGAGGGTGGGGGGTGCTGCTCAAAAGTGAAACAAAAGTCCAAATCCAAACAAATGCTGCATCTGCATTTTTTATTTTTTTTATTAAACTTTGAATATCTCTGTCACTGGTGATTCATTAATCAAAACAGAGCTACACAGGTAAATGCGGAAATTTACATCTTAATCAGTGGATTTTGGCAAGGGTTGTTGTGTGTTTTCAACAGATTGTTTCTGTGCTCTTTGGGCTTACAGCAGCAGGTTATCTCAAGCATTTGTGAAAATATTTCCATGCACCTTTCTAGAAGCAGTAAGGAAAACCACAAGTAGTGCCATAGGAAGGTCAGTGGTTAATGGCTGATATGAACAGGAGGAGCAATTACAGCAAGCAAAACACCTGTTCAGTGTTCTCTTTAAAATTCATCCTTTAATTTGTCAAACTGAGACTGCTAATGTCTCCTTTTAGCCTCAGATGCCCTTTAAATTATTTTTCAAGAAAAGGGGATGTCGATTTTGTCCCACATCTCTTACATTTGAATCGCATTGTGCAGTATGGACAGGAAGAGCAATAACAGCAAACAAAAAATAATCTAATAAAATGTACTTCAAGTTATCCTTTAATATTATTACCTCCACCATGGAGGTTAACTTTTCAGCTGTTGGTTGGTTGGTTGGTTGGTTGGTCGGTTGGTTTGTCAGCTGGATTACACAAAAACTACTGAAAAGATTTGCACCAAACTTAGATGGAGGATGGGTCCCGGCCCAGAGTAGGCCCCATTAACTTTTGGTGCTGCTCCGGATAAAGGGACAAATCCAGGAAGTGTTCCTCAACTTTGTGAGATCGTTAGGCATTTTTCCACATTTTGGTGGCTGGTACCTATGAGTGAACACAATTTAATGCTGATCCTAGATCTGATGAGCTTAATTATGGTTAAGCTGTAATGGGTGGTTTAAAATTTAAAGTCATCCAGAGCTATTGCATTTGATATCAGATTAGACTTATTTGAATTCAACGGGACTGTTGGGTCTTCGCGGGGTACCATTCTAGTTGTGAAAGCGTGGCTTATCTTCATGTTGTCTATGGAGGTGCACTATGCACCAATGATCCAGTTTTAAAACAAAATGCTTACATTTTAATTATTGCCTTTGTGTCTCTGTCTCTTTGGAGGTATTTCGTATTTTTTTGGTCCGTCATACTGAAACATATCCAGCAGCTTTCATTAATGTAGTCCTGTTAGCTCCATGTGAGCTTGTCAAACTTCGCCTCAGTTTATCTGCCCTCTCCCTGCCTCCTCCTGTCTGTTAAATGTTGGACCTCTGCTGCGGTCGCTAACTCCCCGCTGTGCAGCCACCTCTCAGATCTCGCCGTGGAATGAAAAGGACGCGTCGGAAGAAAAATAAACTCACGCGAGCGCACCAGACCTTCACAGAGAGCACATTAAGCCCAGCTGTGTCCACGCCAAAACCAAATAAATAAAGTCAAAATCAAAAGGAAGAAAGGAACAGAACAGGACCGCTCTTTAATCACAGTACAATTAGGCAATCTTAAATCAATTAGTGCCTTAACTTGTTGACACAGTGCATCTGGGAGATGATGGAGTGACTTCCTGTACACTCACGCAAACTGATTTTTTTTTCTTTTTTCAACACTCTGCAATTTTCCAAAGTGTAGTTTGTCATCCAAGGCTCATTCAGAACACCACAAGGTTCTGAGGTTTCTGAATATGATGCTTTGGGTCCATTAAAAGCCACAAGGTCTTTATTGTTTTTCACAGGCAGGCCCAGAGCGTGCAAGAAAATAAGAAGTAAATTGAGTGTTAACTTTGAGGGAGAAATAAACAAGTTAGACAAAAATGTTGTTTTCAAATGGAACTGTCGCACATTGATGGTGACTTTACGTACAGTTCACTCCAAGTGCATTTAAGACTGTCAGTCTTACACCAAAGCTCTGCACTGATCTACACTGCTCAGTATCTGCAGCCTCTGCCTCTGAACCCTTAAGCCTTGCTACAACAAATGTCCTCTGATGACAGGGGCTTGTCATTATATTTTTAGCTATGATTAATCAGTCAGAAGGCAGAGGGGTTACAATTAGCAGCATTTCTACTAGGCAAAGAAGACATGTGATTTTAATCTTTGACATCTTTGAACTCATCGCAGTTAAGCCACATGAGCCTAGACACCGTCTCTGGATGTACACGGGCTGTCACAATTAATTGCATGTATGCATTTACAAATGGCATGAGAGAGGGAGCGTGTGTGATCATGTGACACAAAGTGTGCCCTCATTCGTACAGTAAATCTGCTGAATGAGACACTATAGCATTATAACAAACACTGAGCTCCTTGTTGACGGGCAGCGTGAAGCCAAAGGTTGGAGCTAGGCTTAGGCTGCGGTTTGACAATAGGCCGACATGTCAGTCTCTCAAAGTTCTGTTTATATGGTTACCATGCATCACAGGCCACTATTTACGTCGACAGTTGGTGATGACAGTAAACATAAAGCATCAGAGAGGCTGGTGACAATGAGTCAATACACAGGAATGCATGACCCAATCTGCAGTGTTGTATATCTTCTCAAAGTGAGCTAAATACAGACTGATCATATATAACAAGCATCAACCCTGAAATATAACCTCATCCCCTGGACATTGCCTTCCTCTGAAGGCAATGCAATTAATACTATTATTATTATTTACTCAATGATGCTTGAAATGTGGAATTCAAATATTTTGTCCCAAAATTAGGTATCCCACATTGCAAAAACAGACATCCTGTTTGCAAACACATTGAAACGATGAGTCATGTCTCAACACTTTCACTTACAGACAGGCTCGTTTTGTCTGTTTTTGAAATACTGATTATCTGGTCCACTTTTTTTTCTCCATCAGTGAACACACAGCAAACTGAGACCATGCAAGAAGAAAGCGTTCATTGGGTTATTCTAAGTTCTGTATCGTAGACAACTGGACTTGTTTTAGTTTCTTCAAGAAACTGAAACAAGTTCAGTTGACTACCATATAGCTCTTAGAATTACCATGTCCTAAATGACTGAGAACCTCCACCAACTTTCACTGGGCACAAAACCAACTTGGACTGAGTAAAATAAATGTCATTAAAATTATACAATTAAATTCCACCCATACAACCACTAATTCCCAAAAAGTTGTGACGCTGGGTATGTGTTAATTTGCTAATCCTTTCTGATATATACTCAACTGAAATCGGTGTAAGGATAATATATTTGATGTTTTACCTTGTCAACTTTTTGATTTTTGTAAATGTATGCTGACTGGGAAAGTTGAGGAACGCTCCGAAAACACCTGTTTGGAACATTCCACAGGTAAACAGGTTCACTGGTGACAGGTGATAGTATCATGAGTATGAAAGGAGCATCCTCGAAAGGGTCAGTTGTTCCAACCCGGTATCATATCAAACCATATAAGGCTGGTTTCAGACCAAATCCGGCGGTGCGTTTCCTGCAGCGTTTCGCCGCATCGCCGGATTTGATTTGAATGTACAGGAACAGACCTGCCTGTCCACCGTGTCACTGCCACGTTTGGCCTTGCCTACCCTATTCGTCCCTTGCTCTAGTCATTATCGCCCCCTGCTGGCACTGCATCTTCATACACAAATAAACTTTTTCGCGCCTATAGACAAGGCAAACCATCACACTCACAAACTGTCTCCTAATGGACTGGCGGGCCTTATATACACCCATTGCTGTGTGACTGGGCTTGTCGTTCAAAAGTAGGGATGGGGTGAGGTTCCCTACGTTGTGAAACACATGATTGTATAAAGGATTACTACATATGCTCAGGAACACTTCGGAAAACTGTTGTTGGTAAACACATGTCGTTTGTAAATGATTACTTTTTGTTTTTATTTAACTTTTACACAGCATACCAACTTGTTTGGAATTGGATTTGTAAAATCAATTGACCAACTTACTTAGAGATCAAAAATATTAAGAAAGAGCAACTGGTTGAAATAAACCATTAACAACTCTCAGTATCATTTATAAAATGATTTATCTCGCTACTAGAGTAAACGGTGGGTTGGTGTTTCTGCCGTTTACCCCAATTTTTTGAGTCACTAGCTGCCACTGGTCTGTACATACTGCAAAAGACACATGATCAAGAGTGAAATATTGTAACAGTAGTGAATACATAACACCATAAACACTCAAATAATACACTTACACATGTTCCAAATGGAGGATCTCTGTTTCTCAAATCATGGCTTCATTTCCTTATTTGTTTAAAATGGTTCTCCCTTTGCTCCTACACAGTAGTTAATATCTAGAGGAAAGGCTAAGGCTCTCTGAGTTTGGCTGACCATGTCATCTTACGTCATTTTTGGAGGTGTTGGCAAGGTCAAGCAACCGGTCACATCTTCACTGTGTGTGTGTGTGTGTGTGTGTGTGTGTGTGTGTGTGTGACAGATTTTAGAGAAATCCTGCTCTGCCTGTCATTGTTTTCAGACACAGCCCAGACCCATCACAATGTCTAAATTGAGATCCAACATCCGAAAGCCATCCATCAAGATTTCTTCTCTGAGGCCTGGATGCTGCCTGATGCAAGATGTTCCTGCAACAATAGTTCTTAACATGCTGCAACAGTTGTAATAATTCATTGGCTGTTGTTTATCTACAGCTTCAGTCTGAGGTCTTGTTGCTGCCCCGACCATGACACATTACTGGCATTCTACCATCATGCAGGTCATTAAGTTATTAAGATTGTTTTCATTCTTCACAAATGTAACAGACAACATAGTTTGAGGGTTCAACTAGTTGCACAATAATAAGCCCATGTCATGTAAATTTGGACTGTGTAACCAAAGGAGTCGCCGCTGTCCAAAGGAAAATCTACTGAGCACCAGGCTAAATTTGGATATTACTCATGTACAAGAGGGAATAGCACTGTCAGGTCAGAACTGTGAAGGTCAGAAAGTCACCCATTAGATAATGATTGTTTAATGGATCATAAATGTCCAGAGCAAATTCTAAGTTAATTTTAACATATCCCACCAGGAAGGTGAGGCACTACCAGCTCAGAGAGCTAACATCTCATTAAATAAATTCAGAGTTATGTCTATTTACCAATCAGTCTGTATTTTTGCTGGTGTTACCTGATGGCAGCTGAAGGTTTAGTTAAAACATTCAGTGATCTGTCTGACAAATAGATTTACAAAGTGATGGGAGGGAAGAAGGAAAAAGGACACCAGACAGTTATTAAGGTAATTAGATGGAAGTTAGTACAAGGTCAGCAGACAGACAGGAAGACTATAACAGATCAGACAAAGGAAAAAGGGAGAGAGAAAGACAGAAAAAAGACAAATGAAGAGTAAATGGAAAAATAGGCGGATCATGGCAGACAGTGAGAAACAGTAAAAGTCTATTTAGGAGGGACAGGGAGACAATGGGAGAAAATAGAGTGAGAAGGATACAGTAATAAAGAGGAGAGGAGAGGAGAGGAGAGGAGAGGAGAGGAAGAATGAGGAATAGAAGTGTAGAGTTAAATAAAGACAGAACGGAAAGAGAAAAGAAAATAACTTAAACATAAACTCAAAGACAAAATAAAGAGTCACAGAGCTTGTATGGGCTTTGATTGTGATCACACAGATCTTGCATCTGATTTCACACTTTACTGCCTCGTTTGAACTCAGCAACCCGCTTTTAATTAGCAGCACTTCATTAAGACTGCATGGCCCGCATCCAGTCAACATCCAATAAAGAATGTCTCTGGGTTAAAGTCAGAGACGGGCTGGCTTCCTCTCGCCGGGCCATAAAGAGTAGGTGATGACAATCCTCACATGACTCAGTTTGTAGCGTTTGAATTAGTGGCACAAACACGTGTGGTGAAATCCCACTAACTTCGCACCCTTCTCTTAAGTTAACCACAACATATGAAGCGACACAGCAGCTAACCAGTTAGCTCACGGCTGCAGACAGTCAGCGCTCATTTACAGACAGGCCAACAGGAAATAAACAAAACAAAATACTGTCTGACCCACTGCTCCAACATGGAAAATACTCAAGCAAATATCTGTTTTACAACCAGAGTTTCCTTTTGTAGTTGTTGCAGTCATGTCTCCATGCACCAGCTTCATAATGTCTAGATTCTGGATCCTGAGGCAACCACCACAGTGAGGCTCATGTGGGAATGACTTAAACTTCACTTCCTTTAATGACCACTAGATGCTGGCTTAACAGAATAAACCCAAACTTTATGGAAGTTCAGAGGAAAACACACAACTTCTACCAAGATAAGTCTCCAATTTCTGTTCTTCTTTTGTATTTCTTGGTGGTAAGAACAAGAATATTGATATTGTTTAATTTGGAAACTATCACAACTTAAATGATAGGTTGACAATTTTAAAGGGTCTGTCCTAAAAACCACTGTATCTACACAGTACATATCTACACTGCAATAATTTCTGCTTAGATGCCTTATTGACTTGTCTGAGACTAACTCGGCTTCAGATAAACTTTAGAATTTACATTATATAGACTGTGGACGTCATCCTCCAACACTTACATTGGAAGCATATTCATAGTATAATAGAATGATTACAGCAACTGATGATTATTTTAACTCGGATGTGAACCTATCTACCTGTCATGGCTGTCAAGTGCTGTTCAACCTCAGCTTCACCGTTTTAAAAGACTTATGATGGAGCTGATGTAGAATTAATCACAATAACATTTTGTTAAATACAGACATTAATTAGAATGGAGTCTGCTCAGTTATCATTGCATACATCTGTTGGATTGTATTTACATCCATAGTTGACATAATTACATTATGTTATTGACAGCTGATTAATTAGCTGATCAGTAAAAACTAATATGAAAGTTAAATGAACTACCTTCTATCCAGACCTTTGTATCCAAAACAGCAATCAGTTGCTTTCCTGTGCTGGTTTAACTCTCATGACATACAGTACTTCTAAATTTACAAAGAACCCAGGCCAGAAAGAAGCTCTGAGCCTACAGGATTAGACCTGCATTATGTAACTTTATTTTTTTACTTTGAGTAAGGCTAAATATTTCAGTTAGGTTAGACCTTGTTTCAACCTGTGTAAGACCTGTGATTCCTGCTGTTGTAAAGCAGTTTCCATCCAGTGACTCTGTCTGCATCCCAAAATAGCCAGGGAGCAAAATGCTATGGTGATGGATATGCATGGTGGTAAAAGCTAGGAAAATAATTCCCAGGTCTAGAGGAACTTTTAGTCAGTATAAAGCCTTGACATAAAATAAAACTGTTCCTAGTGAATGACATCTCTTTTGTCTTGACAGAATGAAAACTGATAGGCTAAAAGCTATTCACAGAAATATACTGGTCACTAGTTATACTGGCTATTTGCAGTATTTGGCAGTGGAATTGTGGTGCAAAAAAATGTTTTCATCGACTTTGTGACTAATGACAGTTTAACTTCTGTAAAACATAACTTTATATGTGCAGCCAAACTTTACTCATCCAATAGAAACCAAAGGGGCCAGCTGGAACCTCAGCACAGGCATCGATTTTTATTCATCATCTTTTGCCATGTTTGTGTATGGAGGAAAATTTGAATTCAGATGGCGGGGAGTCTCTGCTTTATCTCAGCTGTCTAAAAGTCATTCCTGTGAGGTGAGCCGACAACTCAGCAGCCATTCTGCACTGCTGGCTGCTGCTATTACCACTCAATCTCTCACTCAATCTCTCCAAAGGCTCAAGGAATGAGTTACAACACTTAGAAATGCCAAAATATATCCCACTAAAGACACAGGGGCATCCAGAATCACATGTTTTTTTTTATGTTTCTGATTTTATTTAGCTCTCGTCTGTCAGCAGTGAGGGCTGACAGGATAAAATGTGGCTGAGCACATCCATGCAGAACAACGTGTTGCTCGGGACAGAAAAGACATTAGTCTGGCTGACATTAAGTCAATAACACAGCACTGGGGCTAAATCGGCTGGATCTGTCAGTAGTAAAGCACAGCCAGATATCTGTAGGAGAACTTTTCAACCCTGAGCGCCCTCCCAACAGTACAGAGAAACAAGCACAAAACAGCACAAATCATGGAAAGCCTCCAAACGATGACAGAGGGACTCTCCAGAGAAAGCAAGCTGAGCCAGACGGGCTTAGGAGATACAGGGACACATACACACAACACACACACGCACACACACACACATCCTTCAGAACACTCTCTAAAGCACAGACAGACATATGTATTCACAATCACATACAGAGTGGTGGATGGATGCATACACACACGCACACACAAACACACAAATTTAACACTCACCCATGCACAGCAAGCATAGATTAACATTTAGAAACACAGTTAAAATGAACCATACAGTTGAAAAAAAGGCTTCCCACAGGCCTTAAAATCCTCTCTTAATTGTCTGCTCTATTCAAACATGTGGCTCACCCGGATTTAGGACTAGGGAGCGGGCAGGGTAAATTCCGGGGTAAATAATGTAGACATTTGTGTTCACACATACAGCTCCTCTGGGTAAATTCTGAATAAATCCGGAGTTACAATGCATGTGTGAAAGGGGCTTAAGTCTTTAAAGAGGTCATATTATGCTAATTTTCAGGTTCGTACCTTTATTTGGGGGTCCTAGCAGAATAGGTTTACATTACTTTACTTTCATTTTCTAAAAACACATTTATGTTATTAATTTAATTACAGTTTTTACCCATTGCTTGAACACTATAGACACATGCTTAAACCAAATAACATAACTTGAAGTTGTTGTTACTATATCTTAAACAAAAGTGCTGCTTTGCACTTTAGTTGCAATTCTGTAACACACTTGCTCCTGCACACTACACACTATTTCATACATTGACACTTAGTTCAAAAATGAAATCTCAGGGTACCATTGGGAAAACACATCTAGTCAAAATACAACACACATTGGTTAATTGAAAATACTTGAAAAGACATACACCTGAAAATACTTACAAAACTGAACACCAATCAGCCAGCTACAAAAAGGCCTCAGTTAAGCCATTTTGAGAACTTTGCAAGCATGGAGGCAGGGAGAGCTAGAGGCAGAGGAAGAGGAAGACAGAGAGGGAGAGGAGGACGTGGTCGAAGAGGCCATGAAAGGACCATTATTTTGGATGGCATGAGAGCAACTTTGGTGGACCATGTCATAAACCATGGCCTGACTATGAGGGAAGCTGGGCAGAGAGTCCACCCTAATCTAAGCCGTTTCACAGTTTCATCCATAATAAGGACATTCCGACTGGAAAACAGGTATGTCTTCAACTCTCTACTCTACTCAGACTGTATCTAGAGTATTTACAGTACTGTACCATATCACGTTACCGTATCACATGTACTGTATTGCAGGGTGGCTAATGCTCCTTTTCGAACAAAAGTGGTAGTTTTGTGAAACATACCGTGATAACGTGTTGAGATGTTTCAGTATGGTAAATACAGTTAAGTACAGTATATACAGTACTGTAAAAAAGAAGCAAACAATAACAATTTGTGGTTGCATTTTTCTACAGAATGGCTAGAAGACCTACTGGGGGTGGACGCCAACGCCTGTTCGCCCAACAGCAGGAACTTGCCATAGTGAACCTAGTCAGAGCAAACAATGCAATCCGTCTCCACCAGCTACAGCAACAAATACTTGCAGATAGGCAAGTATTCAACAACATAAATCAAGTAAGCATTACCACTATCAGACGCATCTTGGTAAAGCACAACATGACCATGAAGCAATTGTACAGGGTCCCATTTGAGAGGAACAGTGTCAGGGTCAAAGAACTTCGACATGAATATGTGCGGGTAAAGTGTTATAGTCCTTTACATTTACATTTACAATATAGAATGGGTGCAGTCCAGTAACAGCTGAATATGTACCACTGTATCAGTACCACATAGATACATTCAGAAAGCTACACAGGTACCTGTGTGGTGGGGTGGGGCGGTTCTGTATGTGTACTGTAGTAGTTTAGTTGTGTGCTTTGAGTAAAGCCATCCACAATATGTATTTTTTGTTACACAGAATCTTGACATGGATGGAGCTGCCCAGCCTCATGAATGTATTTACATTGACGAGGCTGGATTCAACCTTAGCAAAACAGACGACGGGGACGTATTATAATTGGCCAAAGAGCAATTGTGCACGTCCCGGGGCAGCGCGGGGGAAATATCACATTGTATGCTGCCATAAGTCTTCGAGGGCTACTGCACCATCATGCCAAACTGGGTGCCTATAATGCGCAACACATAATCACATTTCTAGATGCACTTCATGATGCAGTTGTACAGGATAGACCAGAGCAGCCCAGGTTTGTTGTTGTCTGGGATAATGTTAGTTTCCATCGGGCTGCTCTGGTCCAGAACTGGTTCACCAACCATGATCAATTTGAAGTTGTGTACTTGCCCTCTTACTCGCCATTTCTAAATCCTATAGAGTAATGTAATGTAATGTAATGTAAATGTAATGATTTTGAATTGAGTATTTCATTTTTTGGTTGTTGTGAAAACATGCCTTCTTTGGAACTGAATTAAAACAGTGAAAACGAAAGACTGCAGTGTTTTATATAAAGTAGACTAGTGTGTTGCTGCTGATCTGAAAGTGTATTCATATGATGCAAGTGGGTATCATTTTGTCATCAGAGTGACATTTTGACAAAGGATTGTTAGGTTTTGATAGCGGAGTTTCAATTTGGCATAGATTTGAATGGTTTATTTCCCAGTGTTGTGTCTTATTTGCTTGTGTGTAGAGTTTTGACACAATGAGCCAAGTTTTGCAAAACGTGTTCAAGCAATGGGCAAAAACTAATAACTGTAATAATAACAATTAAATTATTCATCATTTATTCATATGGTGCATTGCTGCAGCATCCCTTTACAGAATAGGGCGGGTCATGCCAAGCAAGGTAGTGTGATCTAAAATAACGCTGCTACAGCAGTACAAGCTGTGTGTCACCTGACTGACTGGAGTGTATATATTTTATAATAAATATATATTTATATAACGCTTGTTAAATGCTGATGCACATAAGTTACGGAAATTAAGGTTTGACTCCAAACCCAGCATACCAGGCAGTGAAGAAGCAGTGTTTTCTGTGGGAGAGAGTAACTCCCTTTGGTGTGGACTTTGGGCTTTTTCACTTTGCAGACCTGTTACGTGCACAAAAATGTGACATAACACAATAAAGGAAAGGCAAAAACCCAAAAAGCATTATATGACCTCTTTAATGTTTTTGAAAACAAATGAAAAGGGCTCGATTGTTTTTTGTACAGCACACAAGTGTGTCGATATGTCTCAGCTTTTTGTAATTCAGTCCCACTGAGCATCAACATAGCCAGACAAAATCCCACAATGCAACATGAAGGTAACCTGACAAGTCATATGGTTTGTTTTCACAGAACCATCTAGGAAGTCACCTTAACAAAGTGTTATAAAAAGGGCTGGCACAAAATGTACTAGGTCAGTGATTGGATGAACCATCTGTCTATAACTTCAACGTAATCAGATCAACAGGGGAGCGCTACCACCAGCAGAGCTAGTTAGTAAATCAAACTCTTACCAAAGCCAGTCGGGAGAAGAGTGAAAACTTCTTTTCCATCGAAAAAAGCTTTTAGTGCCATTCTTTGATCTTTGTTTAAAGAAATATACTCTCCAGTTCTGATATAACTGATGCTATAGGACAGAGGTCACTAATATGTGGACCACGGTCCAGGACCGGACCCAGCAGCGTCATATCCAGACCCAGACCTATTATTGATATTGTATTGATAAGTATTGAGAATTATTACATTTTGACAAAGCATTTCTATTTTAACTTGCTCTTCCAGCCTTTACGGCACTGGTTTAGCAACCCCCGGAAATTAACAGATCAGTTGCATGTGTTGTAAATCATCTCACATGGCACTACTCAGCCAGTCAGATCGACGCATTCGGATTAACGGGGTGACTTGAGGGAGTGAAAAAATACACACACTGACAGTCGAAGGAATATGCAAGTCAGAAAAAGAGACATTTCACATGGCGTGCTGTAAAAACAGAAGTGGACAATGAAAACAGAGCTTTTAATCAAGAACGGACTCTTTCCTGTTATTTTTTCCAACAGGTAGTTCAAAAGCAGTCTACCTCATATACTGTATGTTCTGGGAAGGCGGCGATTATTAAAAGCAGCAATGTGAAGCGCTCCAGCCGCACATGTAGCTGACACATTCCAGCCCAAATCTAAATTACTGGCAGATAAAACTAGAGCTCACTTCTCTCATTAACCAAGAGAAAGTGGGGGAGTGGGATATAAGAGGGGAAGACAGACTGTACAGCTGTTAAGATGTGTTGAGACTGTTTATTTTTAAATTAGTTTGAGATGATTAAGATGTGAAATGGAATTAAAAACGAAGAAATAGGGAAAACCAAAGTTACTCTATGATTATTTATGGAAAAACTGATTTTTTTTTCTAAAATTATTTTTTTATTTTAAGAGAAGGATTTTTCTGAAGCTTTCTGTTGTGAATTTTAGTTGTACACCCCTGCTATAGGAGCTACACTAACCTGCAGAGAAGCCACCATTGCTCCTCTCCCTGTTGTTGCACCTGAACCATACCTGTAGCTGCCAGTAGTTTGATTGATTCATACAAGTGCATAGTTTTAAGTCTGGCAAGATGGAGTTGCATGATCACATGATCTCGCAAATCCAGCAAGGTATGACATAACAAAACATGTAAGTAAACAACAAGACTTTTCTGGGGTATAATTTTGTCTGTTTGACTATTTTGTACATAGTCCCCATAGACATTCAGTGCAGCCACTCAGTAAGTCCATCACACACACACACACACACACACACACACACACACAGGATGAATGTATTCAAACAAAGACTGTTCTTACCCTGACAGTTGTGTCCGTCATGGGCCAGCATGAATCCATCGTAGCAGGTGCACCTGTAGTTACCAGGTATGTTGATGCATTCATGGACACAGCCCCCATTGTAGTCGTTCTCACACTCATCCATGTCTGAAAAAGAAAGGTGGTTGTGTTACTAAAACAGAGGACTGTGGTTAATTTTTCACTTGTTTATTTGTTTTAGTAGTTAAGGTTGTCATTCTCATTTAAGTGCTGCTGCTGTCTGCACACAGTCAGAGGAGTTAACAGAAGCTTGTTTCCTTCTTTCGGGGGCTTTTTCCTGGTATTCATTCCCAAGAAGTTCTTGTTCTTCCAGGATGCGCTCATCCATCAATGCAAACATAAAACTGCAGTTGGTGTGGACAAAGTTTGTGATTTATTAAGTGTTTTCTTGTCAGTGGAATGTAATGTTACAGTCCTTCCTGTCAATCACTGGATACATTCATGTTTTTATATTTCAGGCATCTTCAGAGGATTTGCAGACGTAGAGTGTGGATGGATTTGCATTTCTACAGTGCTTTTCCAGTCTACTGACCGCTCAAAGCGCTTTACAACACTCGTCACATTCACCCATTCACACACACATTCATACGCTAAAGGTGCAATTTGGGGTTCAGTATCTTGCTCAAGGCTACTTGGACATGCAGCTGGGGGAACCGGGGATTGGAACTAGCAACCTTCTGATTACTGGATGACCTGCTCTACCTCCTGAGCTAAAGCTGCCCGTAAAGCTTTTGTTCAAGAAGGTCACACCAAATTTATGGGAAGAAAAAAAAAATCCTGCAATAAGCAATTACACATTCTGTGGAAACAGTGCAATGCAGTTGTTCAAGGAAAATATACACAGAGGGCCTTTCACTTGTGTCACCTGCCCTTGTTGGCAGTGTGAGCCCAGATGAGCGCCATTTAAACTTTCAAGACTGGAGGTCAGAGTGGCTTAATAAAATGACCAATGACAGTATTATTATAGTATGTCAATGGAAGGGGACAGAGATGGTGATGAGGATGATGAGCAGCATTACAGTGCAGTAATGGTGGATACTCAGAAAGGGGTAAGGAGGACCAGTTGGGTGCGGGTGAGGAAGGAGAGGAGAATGTGAGTCCGTGTTTATTCGTCTGGAGATCCACCCTCACCCCCATCTCCATCCTGAGCCAGCGGAGGCTTTCACAGGAGCCGCTCACAAGTGGTTGCCATGCAGAGCCACTTAAACAAACAGTGCTCCCCCTCCGTGTGAACAGCAGGAGATCCGCCAGGCAGTGAGGAAGAGCCTGTCCCACATCCCCCTCCTCCTCCTACTCCTCCCTCTGTACTGAGGATATCACAGCGCAGGTATGGACCATCTCCTTCTCCCTGTCTCTTCCTCGTGCCAAATAGGATGTCAGTTTGATGAATACAAAGTCACTTGGGGTATTTCAATCTGCAGTCTGTCAGCATCCCATCCTTCACTCTCTTCCTGTCTCCAAACTCTCTCCCTTTCTGCCTCCGCTCATTTCATTTTACATCATGGCTGTCAACAGTCCTCTTACATACCTGCTAGCTTATCTGCCTGCTCGCCTGCCTGAATGTCTGACTGTTTGTCTATCTGTCCTGCAGTTTGTCCAACAGTTTGACCACTGATATCAATGAAGATGTTTTGAGACTGAAGTCCCAACCCCCCCTTCCTTGAAGGTGTGAAAACAGAGACACTTATATATTGTGTAATCCACTGTTAAACCACAATCTACAACCACGAACAAAAACAAAAGAATCAATTTAACACACTACATTTTTTATAATCATTGGCAAATTACAATAATTTTAGCATTTAAATCTGTCAGCGTGGAATAGCTTCTGTATTAGCATGTTACAATCATAAGACATTCAGTCTGCTGAATGAAACAGAATATATCTTTTGAGGCCATTTGATGTGTTTGGTGAATTTATTACATTGAGCTGTGAGGTAATAATTAAAAAAGCCAATTCAAAGTGGAAACAGAACTTCCCCCCCTAGCGTTCCCAAGTGGTTTTATTGCTGGCGCCGCTGTGACAAAAACAACTGGATCATTTCTCAGAGAACCAACTACCAACAAAACATGACAAAATGTGAGTTTACTGATTCGTTTAGTCTATAATGGAGACATGAAAGCAGATGGAAATAGTGCCAAGCTGCCTGCATTCATTTTCTTGGGAGATTTCATGCCTTGTTCCAGACAAAATTGTAAATTGAAAGCCAAGTTTATACTAAACCAGTCTAAACCTTAATGGTGCCATTAAATTGAACAATCAACATTTACTGAACAATATATGAAGCAAAACTCTTTAAAAACACAAAAATGTGTCTATGCTGGGGGACTATGTGAGTTTACCGTCAGCATGCTAACATGTTCACAATAATAATTCTATCAGGTTGACTTTGAGCAGGTATAATATTAACCTTGTTCAGGATCATTAGTGTGTGAGCATGTAAACATTTGGGAATTAGCACGAAAGACAAAGGTCAGCCTCATGGTGATGCAACAGGAAGACTAAGGGGATCACCAATGTCAGTGAGACTCATTGTCTGAGGAGCACAAACGTGCCATGCCATGCCTGCAGCCATGACGTTAACATTGCTAAAGATGGCCTGTTTACTTTGCAAAAACAACCAACCCTGTGGTTACAAATATGTTTGGAGAAGAAAATACCAACCAATTGATTTTTGTTATCCACATAAGTACACGTAAAGTTGCAAAATGTTCATAGTGAATGTATCTGCAAAACACTGACTGACAGTGGATATGTACAACTGTTTTCCAATAATATCTGCTCAACTAACATTTGATTCATGTATTAATGGTTATTTTTTTGCAAAAGAAAAAAGTCACACCCAAATTAAGCACAAGACAGGACAGGCGTACTTATTATATGTTATTATATTAAATATATATTTAAGTGTTTGCTAGGGATGCACGATAATTGTCGGGCCAATAAATTATTGGCCCAATAATGGGAAATTTTAATTGGTTGTGAATGCTGGAAGCGAATATAGTTTTTCTATACACAGAATTCTTTATTTTTATTATTCCGCCCACTCTTTTCGCATTTTTCAACACAGAAACCTAATTCAAATTCAAAATATTCAGCTCAATAAGGACATTGTTAAAATTACTCATATCATTCATACTTTCAGAAATATTCAGCCTTTTCTGTGAACTTTTCCCCATTATAATGAATGCTGGAATGTTCGAAAAATCCCACATTTTCACACTTTTTCAAGCATTATAAACTGTTAACTATTCATTTATGCTTTCAGCTAGAAACTCCATTCAAACTTTCAAAATTTTGTGATAGAATGACATAAGGACATTTTTTCTAAAGTTTCCAAAGAAGACAACATGATAGCGATTTGCAATACATGTACCGCAAGGGTTCCGAAAGGACGAAAAATGCGTGAGTTGTGTGAACAAATTTTATAAATCACTTGTAATCTCCACGAAAGTATATTAAAATGTATGAAGCAGCAGCAGCTAGCTTTGCCTCACTAACAGGACGAGCGCTCCTCGCCTACAATAGTGCGTATTCAACAGGCATTTGAAATGCAGGAAGTTTTCTAAAGATAACCCAAAGGCCGAAGCAATTACCGACAAAATCATGGAATTTGTTGCACTTGACAACCAGCTCTTTTCTGTGGTCGAAGACCAAGGATTTCGCTGGCTAATGGCACATTTGGAGCCCTGGTGTTCTCTCCCGAGTCACCGCTACGTAGCAGACGTAAATGTTTGATGGGGTTATGTTCTATGAAAACTAAGGTTTTAGAAAAACTAACCTCATCCTCACGCACTTAGTAGTATAACTGTTCCCTAACCATTTTCCATTAATTATTGTTTTATGCAGAATAAGCTGCCATATAATAATAGGCATTCTGTTCTATAAAAGCCTCTATTTTTGTATTGTGCAATTGACACGTCTCATTTGACAGATTATGTCAAGGCATTTATTTTCAAAGAGCAAAATGCTCCATAAAAGTATGATTGATGTTTTTCAGTGTATTTAACTAGTAAAAATAAATAAACATGTGAAGAGTCAGACCTGTTCTCTGTTTTGTGGGCAATAGTGATGTCAGTTAGATGGTTTAAGCTTTGGAATATTAACTCATTCATCTTTACTCACTACACCTTTTTTACCCTCAGGTGCACATAAATTACACGTTTGGAATATAAAAAATGTAAAAAAAATATTAAAATGTAGACACAAAATTATCGTTTTTTTATCAGTTATCTGCTGTAATTATTAGTATGGGTTCCAAAAAATCCATATCTTGCATCCCTAGCAATTACAGTTTCTTCTACTTGGATTTGGCAACACAAATCAGTACTTACAGACATAATGTTTCAGAAACATGATTGCTGTGACGGTGTGTGTGGCACTTAGACACTGCTGTGACTGACGCAGATCTTTAAATCAGACTTCAGGTCCAACAGATCTTCAGTGGATGACTGTATTTGTTTTTCCACACTATTATTGGCCTGACATATGAGTCCAGGCTTTGTTTGTTTGGATCACAGATTTCCTCAGGAAGTGGTGGAACTGTCAATGACTCAGGTTGCCAGGTTTGATCAATGGGTGGAGGCCAGTAGCTCCAAACAGGACTTGAGACACTGGCACACTGCAACGATGGGCGACACACACACACACACACACACACACACACACACACACACACACACACACACACACACACACACACACACATATAAAACACTGAGACATGGCTCTCAGCCTCCACATCCTGCCTGAGGACATAACCCAGACCTGGATACTGAGCATATACAAACACTCTCACGTACAGCACGCACGGGCATCGACACCAGAACACATGCAAATGAAACGACACGCACAGAAAACAACACACATGTGCATACTGACGCACATATCGCAAGTACAGTCATGAGCATTTATAAATCAAACATAAAACACAATGCAATTCAAATGCACAAACATATAAAACAACACACACCGAATCAAACACACTTGTCTCCCACACTATTCACAGAGAGCCTCTATCCACAAAACTCTTCCATTCAGCTGATTAACATTGTGATTTTGGCTCGAGTACGATCACTTTGAAGAGTCCAAAGGCAGGCGGACATAAACAACAAAAGATCCTCATCTGAGAGCTTTCACTTGGTTAGAAACCATCACGACAAAAGCCAAATCAATGCCACATTCTGCACCATGAACCACCGCAGACATGTTTACCGGAAGCCAATTACGCAGGCCAAGAAACACATCAGTGCATTTTAATTCTGTTTGTCTGATCTCTGACAAAGGAACCCTGTCTCTGTACTTGAAGGACCACTGTAGCATGATCAGGGTTCAAAGGAATACTCATATCCACACATACTCACAAGTCTTAGATGAGGAGATTACGAACAACTCTTTGCTTTAAATACCTTAACATGAAACAGTGACCGAAGCCTCCCTCCAACAGTTCACAAACTGACATACATACATACAGCTTTCACTGAATGTGTGTAAGCAGAGCCAGAATTCATCTTCAGGTATGGAAAACATAAATGACCAAAAAAGAAAACGCAATTATGGTGGAATTAAAGCGCATGAGCATTGTCTATACAACTCCATCACTGGCTCATCCTAAAAGGCATTTGCAACCAATTAGCATGAGCTGGAGTGGGCGACTGTTTGGGGTGAGGTTGTTTGGACACTTTGCTGTGCTGCCAGCTCAGATGGCGTGTTCCAGCACAATGTGGCACTTCCTATGTGCGCTGCTTTTCATCTGTCAGAGATGACGAGAGAAGGTAAAGACTGATTAATTGGTGCCTGAGTCCCCTCAAACAGGGAGACGGACTACATTCACACTGAGTTGGCTAAATTTGAAAGCACATCTTGGTCTCTCTGTTTGAGAGTACCTTTCACATTTTGCAAAACCATTACATTTAGAAATCAGTCTTCAGGAGTGTAGAATAACTTTTGTTTTCTATACAATGCAAACAAGAGCAGGAAGAACGAGACTTAACAAAAACATTCCTGAAAACACTACTGTAAGTCCAGTAATGTAAGTCATTTGTAAGATTTAGATCCATCAGCATTAGTGCGGATGTTGTCTGCAGAAGAGTGGACCTGCAGGCTGTGGAGAGTTGCACATGCTCCAGGAATGTAAGACTCGATCATATTATAAATAACCAGGGCTCCACACTAACTTTTATCACCACTGCCCACAAACATCCTTAAAAACAATTTCAACTGTCCAGATAAGTAGAAACTTTCTTAAAATCAAAATGTAGTTTCTTTACTTTGTTATTATCACCATCTATCAACTAGTACTTAAGTACATTTATTTACTATATACTAATTGTGTTGTGTGTTGTCTATTAGCTCTGTTAGCTGTAAGTTATTAGCTGTTAGTGTGGATGTTGACAATGTAATGTTTATCAGGGATAAAAAAGGGTGTGTCCCTCGTTGATAGTGAGTTTATTGCGTCTTTTAGGATTTTAACGCATCACATTTTTCCGAGGCCTCTTGCTGAGCAGCCAGCCAATGATAGCCTAGTAACAAGCGCTGACACGGCGCCATGTGAGACAATAGTAAAAGCATTAGATGTTTGTTGTACCTAGTCAGCATTGGTTCAGTTTGTCATTTGCTAAGCAACAGTTATAGATACAGTCGTAGAAAAATGCCTTTCATCCCAGAGGCATCCTAGGGAAGATCTCCTTTCCAAACACATTGTAACCATGGTCCACGGTTAGAGCATCTTTAGTCTCAAGCCCTGAAGATACAGCATTTTAATATGATGTGTGACCTTTCTCCACATTTATATAAGGGTTTGGGGATTCACTGAGATATTCTGCCTCCTGGTACCCTAATATTAGTCAAGCTCTAAAAAGTCAAACTCCTACATTTTCTATAATGTAACCAGGTAAGAGTGAGTGCCCCTTTAATGGACAAATCCACACTGGTACACTGTATCTGAGTATCAAAACAGACCTGAATAGTATGGAGTACATTCGTCTAGTTGTAACTGGAAAAGGAAAAACTTACCAAGAGTTCATAACAAAAGCTAAATTCATACAGTGTGGGGTTTGGCTCTGTAACACCAGATGCTTCGAATAGTAGTAGTGGTGTTCTCGCTATTTTCCTATAATCATTTTTTTGGACGAACTTACTTTTCACAGGCAGACTGACTGACACTATTGCTAACAATGCAATGAAGTCACTGTCACTTCTGAGTCTCTGTGCTCCTTTAGTTAGTGTTTCAGTGTAATGCCTTACACAGTCTGGTCTGCGGCCTGGGTATGCTTGAAACAAGTTAGTTCATATGACGTGATGCTGACCACATCCTAAGGCAAAAGTGTTTATAGCTCTCCGAACTACACTCAAAGATGGGGTGAAAAGTCAACAGAAGAGATGTGATAATCATTCAAATGGCACACGATGTCCAACAATCTGTTCCTCAAAGATTCTCAAAACTGATTAGTCTGAGGTTTATTTTTATTTTCAACAATCACTGACCATGTTAACATGCACAAA
The DNA here is from genome assembly GCF_965226575.1 of Pagrus pagrus. Lineage (NCBI taxonomy): Eukaryota > Metazoa > Chordata > Actinopteri > Spariformes > Sparidae > Pagrus > Pagrus pagrus. The sequence continues at coordinate 20,078,997 of NC_140205.1, read as the reverse complement.
ATATTCAGCTTTTTGCCCTTATTCTGAAAAAGACACATTTCCTGCTAAACTGTTCACATGGCAAATGATGAATATTCCTGTTTACATGCAGCAGTGGATAATCCAAATAAATATGTCCTGACATGTCGTTTATGGCAGCAGAACATGGATGCATTAAAATAAGGTTATTATAAGTATTCACCAGTGTTGGACTTGGCATATCCCACATCTTTATCTGAAATGCTACATTCCAAATAAGGCCTACTTGGAAATATCCAAATGAAATATGCTGTTTACTTGACCCGTATCAAATTTCTGAACATTGTCATATTCAGAACAACAGTGGAAAATCGGTTTGCATGTATACCCTCGCTAAAGCACGAGTCCCATATGACATGCATGTAATTTAACCAATTCAATTTAAAGCTTCTGGGTTTCTGCTTGTCATGTGAGAATAAAGATGTATGGTGGAAGAGGGTTGGAAGCATGCATAAGTGTATGTGTGATAGAGAGATTAGACGGAGGTGGGAGAGGTTGGTTGAGGGAGGAGGAGGGTGCCTCGTTGGGCCTACTTGGCCCCAAACGGTGCCACTTCCTGCCCCTGAGCTGTTGTTGACATCTGACAGCAGTGCCCCGACAGCTTTGGACCGGCTGCTGCTTCCGCTCACATGCGCACGTTTTCTAATTGCCGGGGAATTGTTTATGCTCCACGTCTCATCAAGTGAATTAGGCACCTTCACCGACGGCCCCACGCCCCCTAACTGGACAGACATACAGAAGGGCAGAGAGAGTCAAGGAGGGGGGATGTGGCGGGGATGGTGCTTTCATTTCATGCAGGTTTCTGTGAGCTTAAAGTAATTAAATCTCTGCAGCCATTATGTTTTCGCTTACCTATTTTCCCTGCGTACGTTAAAACGACACCAGATTAGTATCCAGGAAATGGCGTTTAACTTCTGCACTTTGATGAGGGAACCATTATGCAGTTGAACATGGATCAAACAATGGTACATAAGTGTAAAGCATAGCAGTGGGGTTGGGGGGGATCAGCAATTATATGCAATTTGTAATGAGTACCACATAGTATGCACAGTCACTGCATTTGTCTTTTACAGCTCCATTAAAACCCATTTTAACATTAAATTACATGACTGCATGTGATGTGACAGGGTTCAGCCACAGTCACAAACCCACACAACATTATCATCCAGCTCTGCAGCTTTACAGAGCTGCTGAGCCTTTGTTTGCTCATAGTTTTGGTTTTACAGCACATTTACTGAACGATTCATTCTCACCATTCCTACAGTATCAGCCCTGCTTCTAGGCAGCTGTTTTCAGCAGAAAAAGTGAAACTCACTTTACGCTACCTGCCGAGCACCAAACAGCAACTACTACTTTCTCAGGAGCTGGTGAAGACCAAAGCAGAGTTAAAAGAGGAGAATAAGACTTCTAATCATCACATGGCTAGAAATTGTAATCAGATTGTAAGGCTTCCTCCTGCGAGAGTTGACAAAATGATCAATAAAGCTACATAAACAAGGAAATCATGTTCACTTTCCATTTTGTAAAAGAAATATCTTAACTCTAAAGGCACTGTTGAGGCATTGTTGAGCCAGGCAGCAAAAAAATAGCAACTCTTGTAAAGTTAGTGGCTAGCAACTGAAGACGTTTAGCTTAATATCTAGCAATCCAGAGCTACAAGGAGAGTAAATATTTGACTTACTTTCAGTGTTGTTCTGCGTCTGCTGAAAGTTTGATTGTGTACATTTGTTTGCTGACACATTAGCCACATTATTAATTTAATTATATTAGGTCATAATGCAGAGGAGAGGAACACACAGCTGTATTTAATGACATTAATGATGGTTGTATTCCACTAAAATGTCCTTTTTCCAGGGTTTTGGCGGCACACTGGCTGATTGGCCCAGCTAACTGGGAAAAATAATAGAGTGGAGCCCTCATTAATAGTATTAGCTGCACCTGTGTTTCTCCTGCCATGTCAAGATGTGTGCTATGCAAAAGACCAAATGGTGTTTGTTTTCCAATTTGAATTTTCCAGATATATGACCATGTTTTAGCTAATAACATGGGAAACAAGCTACAATAAGCACACCACCAGAAAGAAAAAAGAACATAGCAAGCTAACATAATGAGTCATATTTTACTCATTAAGTGGTGGAAACCAAAACAGCAGAAGGAGAGGGAATATTAGATATGCATCCATCAGAGGGCCAGACGTACAACTACAAATCAATGCTAATGTGACTCTATGTCCACTCGCTGTGTACTTAAATAACTGTCTCCCAACACATTAGCTAACATCAGATTATTTGTCACGTCAGTATCTGTCAACTTACTTTCAGCTGCCCCCGCTCACCAGACGAAAATAAATTACAAGCAAACCTAACCCAAATGTAACGGCTAGCTAACCACTAACCACAACGCTCAAAGTCGGACAAAAGAACATGGCACACCTAGCAAGCTAACGCAATCACTCTCAGGAAATTGTTGCGAAGGCACAGATATTCTAAGATGCTTTCAGTTAACAAGATGGCAAAAAAGCTCTAATCAACCCACTGCAGACCACCTACCGAGCACCAATTGGACAGAAAACCAATGTTAGCAATACTAGCAAGCTCACATGATGACTCCAAAGGTGTCATTACAGTGTCTGTCAGTGTGCTTCAAGCTTAATGACTTCCTGCTGCCAATAACACACATACTGCAAGCTATTCTTCATAGCATGTTAAGTTACCATGTGGTAAAAAAAATTATTATCTTGTTCACTCTTCGTAAATGTTATTCCCTACACAAAGGACACTAAACTTACTCAGCTAACTTCACACGCTTACTTGATGCCAGGTGTAGCCTACAGTCAACCTGTCATTTTCGCATTTATAAAATGCAGTGTACAATAAACACACTCAAGAAAATGTTGAATAGTAAATGTGAACAGTCAGCAGTCAGCAGTTGTCTGAGACCAAGATAATATATTATACATTATATAAAATATATCGGACTTACATTCTCCAGGTGGCCACAACTTCAGATGAATGGTAATGTTGCTCTGTGCCTTGTCCACTGGTATTAGCTTGCTCACCCATTAGCCAATTCCATTAGATAGCCTAACAGTGCCAATTTGACACAGGTGAAATTAATAACAATAACGATGGCTAGATTCCATTTAGGTGTTTCTGTTACAGTTCCCTGGTGTTGTGCATGGTAGCTCACTACAGAGACCTACTGCATACTGTAAAGTAGTGAAGCCCTCGTTACTGCTATTAGATGTACCTGTGCTTTTGCTGTGTTTACAAGTCAAAATGTCTGCCATGACAAAAGACCTGTGTGTATGCCAGAGTTCTACTATCCACTTGTGTCCGGCTCTAGTTTCAACAGACTCCAGCAACCATTTCTACTTGATTGTGTACCAAAATAACAACCAAGCATGCTTATCTGTGAAGTCGTACGATGATATTTTTTTAACTAGCCTTTAGCACGTCACAATCAATTACCCGGGCTGAGAGTGCAGCTGGTTGCTTTGTCAAGGAAAAGCCACAGATCACCCGCCTCGTTATAAAGTCAAGGCCACTCATTTTGATGGATTTTTTTGACATACAGAATCAGCATATCCAACACACATGTACATCTCAGCTGTGGAGTGAAAGCTGAAGTCGGTACCAAACTGCAGGGAATTTCTTTCCTCCCTGTGAGATTTTCTGAGTGACATTTCCACCCCGCGGCGCCAGACATAATCCGTCAAAGACTGGCAAGGAAGCGGCTTGGAGATGCTGGCATGAGGTCACTGTATCTATATATAAAGTCTGAGCCTCAGTGAATCTGACCTGCTCCACTGATTCTGAGCACAGAAGAGGCAGACAGGGAGACAGGAGAGGGAAGGAGTTGCACGAACGGAATCTGTGGTGGGTGGGTTGCGTTTGTGTGAGTGTGTGAACTGAGGTGTGTGTGTGCGTGTGTGTGTGTCTGTAGCTAGCCAGTGAGGGGAGCGGTTGACTGATGACGGAGGAGCAGACGCCAGGCAGACAATGGCCTAGTAATTGTCTGCCACTTCTCCCTCTTGCCCTCCTACCTGTGCTATCTCCCTCTCCATCCATTCTTCCCACGAGATGCCCTTTCTCCCTCTCTCTCTGTCTCTGTAAAGCAGGTCAGGTGTTCGTCAGCGTGTCGCAGAGGAAGAGAGGAGCTGTAGAATTCAGTCTCAGGCTGGCTGGGTATCTTTCACAAGATGTTACAACCCCAGAAAAAGGTGAAGTCACCGTTGCAGTGTCCATAATGAGTAATTATTGATGGCCAATCTTTAACAGGTTGCAATGCTGCAGTTTGCAGTCTGGCATTGAAAAACCCTGTGTTTGAAATGAACTCGTTTTAAGAAAGTGTCCGACCAGATCTAAATGCAAAAGTGTTTTTGGTTTTTGGTGTGGATGGCCACACTCGAAGGAGCGGTGAAAGACTGCTGCCATAGATATTGACTAGCAGCAATAACTGCCAATTGAGGACTCCAAGGCACCCATGGTCCTGCACTGATTTGTACATATGGAAAGTGACGGAAGTAAAAACCCTGACAACTTTCTCTCCATTGCATCTTTTTGATTTCAGTAAAGAACAAAACATGTCAGACACCGTCAAACCCATTGATCTGTTACTCCAACTGGAGGGCCTGGATTGTGCTTCATTGTGTCAGAGGTTCCTGAAGGACTTGGAAGACAAAGAATATAGCCCCTCTCATTTTTTTTGTTTTCTCAGTCTGATCACTCACTAAGGATCACATGAGGTGCACACATTGCATGAGCCACAACTTGCGTGATCACTGACTAATGACCTTAGTACATTTTTAACTGGATGAGTTGCCTCTGCACCGGTGCCATTTGCAACTTTTTATCAGACATGTTTCGATAAGAGGTGGCTGCATTAGCAAGGGTGGTGTGTTAAATGATCAGAACAACTATTTGTGTACTATATCTGCAGTCCTGAATCCTCCGGTGCCTCTTTCTGAATGATGAATACCAACTACCGCCACCTGGTGTATTGGAGAGTTACTACCTCTCACTCAGGCGCAGAATGTACAAGCTAGCTGGCTGTTGGCTAGTGTCACTGTGGTGTGTTCAAGTGAAGCTTGGTCTAGTAACAGTCAGGCTCTGTCGCCACTAGTTCTTTGTTCTCGTTTTGGTGTGTCGGGGCCCTGAGGCCATGTTCAGACTGACAATAGAGCTACATTACACTGCATTGGCCAATCAATGCAAGCTCGCAGTCAGGGCAGAATTCTGACACTTGATACGCCCTCAAGGTTATGGATGTACAACTCAAACTGTCTTAAAATCCCGCTAATCTGGCTAAATGCAAATTGCATCTTTCCATTGACTTTCTATGCAACACAGTTACCATCTACCTGTGAAAAAGTTGCTCCTGTTGAACTCCATTAATACGAAAAGGACAACAAATGAACTAATTGACCCAAAGAGACAAACTGCACAGCCAAACTCTGTGTTTTATAACAGTATTACAGTATTCACAGTGGCATTCTCTTCTACCTGCCTCAAACTTAATTAGCGGCTCTGGCACAGAGATACAATCTTGGACTTTCACTGAGACACAAATGCACACAAAAGTGTTTGTGAATGGAGATGGCAGAGGCTTTGGTGTTAAGACACATAATGAGAGGGAGGAGAGGAAGCTCCTATTCAGTGCAATGGGCTGAGCTGATGAAAACCAATCAATTAGTCCGCTAGTGACAAATACTGAGTAAACCCAAGGGTGCTTTTGCAGGCCTCTGACAGCTCTGTGGCAACCAGACAGATCATTCATCTCTCTGAACCATTGTACACTGTCAAAAATGTTCAACCAAAAAAAGGCCTCTGAGTCTCAAAATCACACTTACTTCCAAAAAATAATCCCAAAATGTTATATAATTTGATGCCATGTCAGTTTTTAAAAAGAATGCCCTCACCTGAAGTGTACCTTCACTGCCTCCAACATTAATCCCAGCACACAAGCCATGTCAAAATTAAAAAAAACAAGTGAAACTTGGTCCTGGTTGGACATTTACGAGATTTAAAGACTTGACATTTCATATTGTTGTTAAGATGGATTTTTGCAGCACGAATGCCATCACTAATCTCCCAAAGCTCATGGAGTTTTTCTGCCCTGAACTCTGAAAACACAGCAGTCTCTTTGATTCACAAGTGAATCATCTTATCATAACTCTTAACTCTCTGCTTGGTAAACAAGTGCACAATACTCTATCAACAGTTTCGCTAGATCTCTGTATAAACAGGCAGATAACTCTGGCACTGTTCTTTGCACACACAAACACACACACACACACACAAGCACATGTTCAGTAAAGCTGGCTTGACTGATACACAGCTCCTCCCACATACTCTTCATTTGACAGCACAGGGATAAAAGTTCACATTTTTCCATAACGAGCCGGCAGTATCAGCTCGTGGAAAAGTCTACAGAGAGGGCAGAATTCATAAATGCGAGATCAGATTTCAGTGGCGCACACTTTTCAGAGAAGCACTTTCACTTGAGAAAAAATGACTTCTCTGAGGACACGTTCCCGATGGGAGCACTGGCAAGCTGGGAGATAAAAAAGGAAGCATCCACGGTCACCCGTCTGGATGAAACTTGCTGTGTCTGGGATGTGATCCCGCTGAGTCCTGCTGAACTACCGGACAGCCGGCAGAACAATGCAGCCTGCAAGCTGCTAATTTGTAGTGCCGATGTGTAGCAGAGGCTGAGAGCACAGGTCGTCTCCCTTGGTCACCGGGGCTCGAATCCCAGCCGTTACAAAAGCACAAGGACGAGCCAGAGTTTCCTCAATGTGAAGCCACACAGGACACATGTCTCTGGAACCTCTAAACTGCAAATTAATACAGTGATCACTAATACAATCCATTTATTTGTTGCTTTCTGTAGGAAAGGAGAAGTAAAAAAAATAACTTTAGATTATACTGATTCACAATCACAAGAGTCTATTGGTATTTTGACCACAGACCCTTTTGATCATGACAAAGGTACATCTGGGTATCGGCCTGAGCCAGCACATTTACTGTAGCTATTGCTTCATATGCGTAAAGCTGAATCACTTAACATGGTTGCTTTCTTTGGCAGCTTCTTCAGTGGCTCTCATTGCTGTGATGTTTCTGTACTGCACTCCCAGAGTCTATGCAAACTACAAACATAAATCTGTATTTTCCTGGGAAACATCTGCAAGGACATGAGTGCTTTAATTAGGTCAATGTTTCAGTCAGCGTTTTCAAGAACTGGACACAAGGTCAATCTCGGCTGTGTCCCAATCAAGTGTTTTCGCCCCTGATCCTGATCCAAGTCTTTTAATATTGAGTATTTGCCAATGCAGATGTATACAGCTGCACAGTTGGCCCAGAGTTGGCTAGCGTTAAGGCCTTATTCAGACACAATAAGTAATAATAATAATAAAACATGTTCTGATTCATTTCAATGACACCCCTATAATGATGCAGTGTGAGTTTGGTAAAGATTACTGGATGAAATGGGCTCTATTTTATAGATGCCATAACTGGAGATTAAGATGAACAGAGGATTAAAAATGGAACAGACGATATAATCGATCAACTTACACTGATAAGCCACAACATAAAAACCACTGGCAGGTGAAGTGAATATTATCTTGGTACAATCAAAAGTTGTGCAGGGAAACCTTTGGTCCTTGCATTCATGTGGATGCCACTCGACACCCACCAACCACCCAAACACTGTTGCAGACCAAGTGGATCAGACTTGTTACAGTGCATCCCTAGGATGCTCAATCAGATTGAGATCTGGTGAATTTGGAGGCCAGGTTGATGTCTTGAGCTCTTTGTCATGTTCCTTGGGTCATTCCTGAGCAGTTTTTATGATGGCTTGTACTTGCAATGTTTTTTTTTGGCATCCAAATAATTGCTAGGACCCAAGGTTGCCAGCAGCACATTACATTGCAGCGAGATGATCAATGTTATTTACTTCACCTGTCAGTGGTTTCAATGTTGTGGCTAATAAGTGCATATGAAGCTCTAACAAAAAACACTTTTTCTTGAATTAATGAGTTGTAGATTCCCACTATAAGAATCTCCCATTTGGGCTGGGATCACACCCACATCAGGTATCACCACACCCACCACAGTGGGTGTGGTGATACCTGATGTGGGTGTGTTATTCATATTCCACCTGGCCCGTTATCTGGAATAGCCTCTGAATAGACAGTGATATCATATTTATGTAACTCACTGCTGAGAAGATGCCCAGAGGGAACGTTTGTTTGTTCCACAGTGTGCTGACAAAAAAAAGACAAAATATTAACTTGAGGTGGTAGGACACACATTGTCCATGATTAGTTTGCTCAGAGGTTGTGAAATCCCATGCAGCTCACTGTTTTTGATAACTAGCTCCATATAATAGCTCCACCTTTTCAGGTTTGATACCTCTGACTTTGCACATATTGCTGACTCCATAGTGTCAAACCAATCAGAGACCTAGATGAGCCTTATAGCATCACAATAAAGATAGTAGATTGATTGCATCCAAGGATGTAGAGTATGAACAGCGCATCTGGAGGTCTGTGAATTAAATCAGATGCTCTGGACAGAGAGGTCTGATAAAATGACAAATGAGAGATACCAGTGTGGATAGATCATACATTTCTGAGCCAATGCACTCTTGAGGATTGTGGAGTAAAATGTCAACGACGGGCCCTCTGTTTTATCTAGTTTCTCATATTCGACAGCATATTTTACTACACTGTTGAGTGAGTCTTAATGTGAGTCTGATACGGAATGATGCTGATGATAAAGAAGCACAGAAGACCTGAGGGACAGAGAGAGCGAGCACAGGCGCTCTGCTCCTTCCAGGTGCTTCCAGGAATAGCAGAGCCACTAATGGTGCTGGCTGGCAAAGTGGGCCGTAATGCCTGTTGATGGAAAACACAGCCAGCCAATTACAGGGCTCATATCTAATCACCGGGGTGAGGGGTCAACTCCCCTTCATAATCTGTCTTCATTTGACATCCCTGTCATTAGCTGTTGCCTCATCACTGAGGGGAGTTCAATAGATCTCAGAGTTCAGTCAGTGTGTCGTGAAGCATGTTTGGCGCGCACACACACACACACACACACACACACACACATACATGCACACAGAAGCATTCAAATGCTGGATGTAAAATGGTGATGTAATAAAATGCAGCTGACATTCAAGCTCCGTCGAAACACAGTATACAGCTCTTACACACACTCTGACACGCACTTACAGAAATACACACACAGGGATTCAAATGCTGGCCTGGGTGAAGTGATGTGATGAAAAGTGGCTGGCAGGACAGGTCTTTTCAGACAGCAGCTTTACGGGAGGGAGTTCATATTCCTGAAAAGCTGCTCTCCTCTTAGAGGAGCACTTGTGATTCAGGACGCCCTCTTCAGACTCAGTGCGTGAAATAAATCGTTTACTAAAACACAGACATAAAGGAAACAGGGCTGCACAATCATTCACATTTAAAGGTTCAGTTCAACCAAAAATAAGTTCAGCATGACATGTAACACCAACTGTAAGGGCTGGAGAATGCTCTGGAGCGAGCTGATGTTATGACGTCATGTCTGGGCTCATCTCTGTTCCAGTAGCTTCTGTACCTCAGTGCAATCTCCCATTCAACATTTCCTCCCAGATACGAAGTGTGTTTCTGTAGTTTACTGTCCATTTACTAACACAAGTCAGCATCCACTATAGCAGTTGCTATTAAACGTTCAAACCTCGGGGGACAGCGTGGGACAGGGGTGTGATGTTCTGATGTTCAAAACGTCGCAGGTCTCAAGTTCAAAGTCTGACAACTAAACAGATCCTTCATTCATCAAATAAAAGAAAAATGTCCCACAATTCAACCCACAAAGCAACGTTACAGCACCAAACAGTAATGTGGTAACAGGTAGTGTATTCGACAACTTATATGAGGGAAATAAATACCGAATTTATACGCGGAAAAGTGTCTGTCATCCTGTCTGTCCTACTGACTCTTTGTCACGTTTTCGCCTGAAAACAGCGTCTGTCCCCGGCAGCTGAATGACACTGATTATGTGACGCGGCTTAGAGCAATAAACTTTAATTAACTTTAAATTTTATGATCAAAAGCTCTGGAATGGCGCCATTTAGCTCAGTTGGTAGAGCAGGTGTCCCATGTACAGAGGCTTTGTCCTCGCTGCAGCAGCCCCGGGTTTGAGTCCCGGCCTGGGGCTCTTTGCTGCGTGTCACTCCCCCTCTCTCTCATCCTGCTTCCTGTCGTATCTTGAGCTGTTCTATCAATAAAGGCAAAAAAAAAAAAAGCTCTGGAATAACTGCTCAATGGACCCTGAGGTGAGATTGTTTTGGAAACTCCAAAGACATGGGGGAAAGAAAGTTAGTGTGTTTGCTTAAAAATATAATAGAAGTTAGTTTAGATAAACTTGGTAAACTGTTGTCTTCTTTACAAACTGTCTGATTGTCAGACTGGTCGTGTTTCTTGCCCTGTTGGAGTGATGTCACATAATGTTATAATAGCTGATAGGAACGATGGTCATAGCTACAAAAACAAGACAGGAGTTGTAGTAAACTGAAATTATCCTTATAATTCCTTGAACTCGGCTGGAGCTTCGTTTACAGTCTTGTTTTGTATAATTACAGTTAAATAAACCTTGAATCTTGAAAGTCAACAAGGTTGCAAAAACACAAAAGGACTCTATCATCAATTATATAAAGGCAATCTGTCTTATTATGAACAGCGGAGTGCACAGTGCATGGGAAAAGATTAGAGGATTACACTGTGTGTGTGTGTGTGTGTGTGTGTGTGTGTGTGTGTGTGTGTGTGTGTGTGTGTGTGCATGTGTGAGTGAGCTAGGATTCAGCATATCTGTGCAGTCGACGGAGCTCCAGCTGTGGTGTGCTTTGAGGCAGAAGTGAGTGGAGGTGTGAACGCACAGCCAGGTGCTGCCCCCGTCTCACCCTAACACCCTCGCTCAGTCCACTTCCTCCCCATTAATTAGGAGAATCTGTGGGGGGTGGGGGGGTGGGGGTACAGCTGTCCGAGCGGCCATTACATCAGTGCCCCAGTTCTTGTACCCAGATCCACCCAGATTTAGTCGAGATGCGTGTTTAAGGTGGACTGAAGTTCACACCTGAGGTCAAGGTGTGTCTTTGTTGTTTTCAATGCAATGAAATGTACCAATGGGAATGATGGCACACACACACACACACACACACACATTCATTGCACTCAACTGTTCGGATGATAATTATCAGGTGTGAAAAAGGAGAGCTTGAGCAAGAAAGAGAAGTCGACCCTGCTTTACTTTCACACCTCTGCACACCTGGCCAGTCACTGCACAAACTGAGCGAGTTTTGAGCGCAACACCCGAGTCCCCCAATGGAAAGGGACTGGACTGGACTTCTCACTGGACAAAATAACCCACTAACAGCCTCTTACAGCTGGCTTTTGTCTTTAATGTGAATGTGCAATCGGCATTAACTGAATCTGCAGTGGTAACAGGGGTTTACTGGCTCCAGCTCCAATCGGCTGTGGATAAGCTAGTTTTCGCCCCTTTTCCTGTGCAATGTTATGACGTGAGTTGAAGTTAAAGACACCAGCTTGTTAACACTTTTCCATTAGTCTCTGTTCAAGCAGCACTCGAACATTGTTCAGCAGGCTCTGGGTTTGAAGGAGAGACTCAAGGAAAAGATATAAAATGTAACCACTCGGGCACTGACTTCCTTGTCACTATCTGAGCCTTGCCAGCAGCCCGATCAATCAAAAGAGATGAGAGCTTCCTGAACAACTTCCATCAACAGTTCCAGAAAATATTAAGACTTTGCTGTAAAAACAGTATTAGACAATCGAACACGCACTGTTGAGGCGTCCTGAGAGCTTGAGTTAAAGTTGCAGTTGCATCATTCTGTCTCAACACTCATCTCACCCACAGTTCCCTTCACAGGTCCAACAACACTCTGTTGCTTGTGGATGTGTTCTTGATCTTAGTCCTGCAGCAAAATCTCGACTCGTGACGTAGATTGACTTTGCATCTGCATTTGTAAATGCACATTTGCCTCAATGATTAAATCCCCACCGACCTTTAATGTGTTTTCACCCTTACTTGGATCAGACAAGATCCATTTTAGGTACTAAGTGTTGATAGGAGATGAAGAAATGAGAAGAAGCGAGTGAAGAAGTATGATAAAGAAGAAAGGCCACTCACCCTCGCACTGCTTGCCATCTCCCTTGTAGCCTGGTTTGCAGATGCAGTTGTAGGACTTGGGTGTGTTCTGGCAGAGGGCGTCGATGTGGCAGTCGTCGGAACCCTCCGCGCACTCGTCTGCATCTGCACAAACATCAGAAATTTCAGTCCCAATGGATTCACCAAGCCCTAATGTTGGGTATGACCACAGAATGTCGCATCCCTAAGTTCCAGCATCCATATTGAACTCATGCCACTTCATTTTTGGTGGCACATCAATCCCTGGCCTCATGTGTATTCTGTTAAATCTGGAAAAAATAAATCACTCGGATTGGATTGGCACTTTAAAGCACATGTCCTGAGTCGAGATATCAGAATTGTTAACAGGAGAGGAAAAGTTGGATTGGTGCATCCCTTGTGATGGAGCTGTTTTCTAACTGCAGTGAGCCAGCAGGCCAAGGAAAGTTCGACTCATCAGTGTTACATCACTTCTCTCTTGTTCCCTTTAATGTCCTTTTAAGAGATCAAGGATTACTGTGTGTGTGCCATTTCACTGATGTCACAGATCAGACCCAAAATTAAAATGAATTAAAATCTATAATATTGCCGCATATCGGACACATAAGCCAGCCAACATATAACAGTCAGCCATTAAACCTTACTAGTTCCGATGTCTGAGGGCAAAAGTGTTGGCTATGCTTGGGAACTTGGTGAAAAGCTTTCTCTTAAGGTCCTAGACACACCAAATCCATATCAAAGAACTAGTGGAGATGAAGGCTGACTGTTGTGTTGCCTTACTTAGCCTGTATCTCGGCCATGAGGCTGCACTTGAACATACAAGACTACGGACGACAGTCTACTAGCTGGTGCGTCTGCGTGAGAAGAAATACCTCTCCACACCACTAGGTGGCATTAGTCTGTATTCATCATTCAAAAAGAGGCCAACAAGGGTCTTTGTTGTTGGTGCGGGACACAACCCAACAACTAAGGCCACAGACACTCACCGACGACCCTGTTGTGTCTGGCCCTTTAAGAGGCCAAGAGGGTCTAATAAAAGCTGATACTGGGATGCATTGTGGGTAATTTTAAGTAGTTTTTTGGGAACTTGACTCCTTCTAGGGACTATAACTCTGCTGCTTCAGTTTTAGCCATATTTGATTTGATCTGTGTGTCAAAGCCCCCCAAACTAATGTGTGTGTGAGATTAGATGAGTCCACCCCTTCTTTCTGCCTGCAGTTTAAAAGAAATGCAAAGTTGCCTTATTCAGCTTTAATGTGACTGTTTTGTTTTTTCTCAAATAAATGAAATCCAAGGACGTCCTTCCCAAAGGCCTCACATAAATTGTGGCTCATTTCTGTGTGACATTGGGAGACAGCCCTAAAGTCAAGGTCCAGCCCAGGAGAACATCCATAGAACAAAAGGTTTAACGGCTCCCCGATTGATCAGATTATTGATAGAGGAGCCTGTCACATCTGGGCCCGAATCCCAGGGCAGTAGGCCACCTCATTACACACACACACACACACACACACACACACAGAGGGAGGGGGACCCAGAGACAGACGTAGAAATGTTTTGCTTTCTTCTGTAATATCTATTATTGAGCAGACCTTTTGCATCACCACGGAGCTAGTCTGCTTCCATCACAGTATAATTAGCGTCTGAGTTAAGCAAACCTGGCTGAAAGCTGCCTGTGGTTCAGCTCCTGCTGTCTGGCTAGCCCTCCGCCTAACACAGCCATATGAAGGCAATAAATAAACCATAAAAAACTAAATTTACGATAAATATTTGGTCCGTGAAAGAAAGTTTGGCTAGAGCCAAATCAGAGAGAGGGACAGAGTGAGCAACAAGTCCTCCATGTGATGTCTGATGCAGGAGGAGACACTTGGACTGAAATGCTTCACCTCTGTCCAGCTCCTCTGCTCCTGCTGCAGTGTGCTGTATCAACACTGAGCGCTCCTGCTTTTGACAAAGCTTTCCCTGCATGGTGGCTCACTGTCTCAATATTGACTCCTCACCCATTCACAGCAGAGGGAGGCTGAACAATGTGCTGCTGCCCGGTCGATATTGGGCCCCTGCTGCCCGCCTGCCTCCCTGCTCCTCCTGGGACTTTGATGGTCCTCCTACCACCACCACCCCCTCATCCTGCATTTACATACACACGCAGCCTCCAAATCCCTCCCAACTCCTCCTCCAGCTCGGGACAGGCCACCAAAAAGCGGTGGACAAGGTGCTCTCTAGCGGCTCAGCGGACACCTTCTGAAAAACCACCTTCGCTAAATCATTTGCTCCATTTCCACACGGTGAAATATTAAAACGGGCAGCCGTCTCACTCCAAATCCAAGCAAATGAGCTTAACCCAGAGATCAAGCTGCGGTTTCCGATTGAAATTGACCTTTGCGCGCAGGAAACAGAAGTTCCAGTGAAGTGCGGGGCGCTGGTTAACCGACTGGAAACCAGTCCGCGCATCACAAATACCTTCCAAGACACACAGATGTGAAACTGACTTTCTGCCAGGACTTTGACATTTAAAAAAAAACAAAAACAGCATGATTTGCGAAATGATCCAAATTCAACGCGCAAAATTTAGAATTGACGCAAATTGCAATCGTGCAGAAAACAGTGCGCAAATGTGAGTTTCCAGCGCCATTCAGCGTGTTCCTGCATCAGTACTCTGCTGTTCTGATATCACACATGCTGTTGAGTACATTCTAATATTATCATAGAAACTTGCATTGCGCACGTTTTACCAAACTACAAGTTTAAAGTGGCTTGTTTCATGATTTCCACCACCTCCAGCAGAGTATTCCCAGTCGCTTTTCATTCATATATCCATCACTTTGCAGTTCAAGCCGGTCAGACCGAAGCCACCAAAAAAAAGTGCATTTTATGGTTGCCAGTAAAGCAAGACGGAGAGGAAAGGGGAGCTCTTACCTGCGAGTCCGACATTCCCCATCACCCTGCAAGTATTTATGAGGAGGATAAACAAACAAACGTCCCGGGAAAAACAAGCGCTCCCCATGCTGACAGACGGTGTGAGGATTCAGCAGGGCTTTTCTGGGGGTTTGGACTGTGTGTGAGTGTGTGTGTGTGCGTGTGTGTGTTTCTCTGATAGGAGAGGAGGAGGACCGCTTTTTGATGGACTCACAGCGGCGGGGAGAGAGAGAGAGAGAGAGAGAGAGAGAGAGAGAGAGGGTGAACAGCAGGAGAGAGCGGTGGCAATTCGAGCCTTCTGATTGGCTTGTTTGTGCCGGTAGAGGGGAGGGAGGGGAGAGAGAGAGTGTGTGTATTTAATGAGCAGGGAGCAGTGTACCAACTTGGTGAAGATACTCAGTGTCCCCCAACCTCAGGTTAGAAATAAAACCATCATTCATTTGATTCGTACATGATCAAAATCTCTTATTTCCAATAGGAGGAACCCCAAATGGGGTTTATGGCAGTGCTCCCCAACTTGGGTTTGGGATTCACAAAATGTCCAAAGATCATTCTGAAAGGTCAGCAAATTGTTAAATGGGTAAGAAAGAAAACATATGTAGCCTACAGTTTCAGAAATGTCTCCAATTTTGTAAAATTCAAAGGCGTCTCAAAAAAACGGAGACAAACTTTTCCCGTCACGTTACAATCTGCTCACATATGGTTGACAATCACTGATTTAAAGGGCTCTTGGTTGATTTTGTTTAACAGATTATTAACTTATCACATATAACATCAGTCTAAACTACATTGTTGGACGTACACCAACTTGGAACCGCATAGGCGTTACTATATCAGGGCACATGCTCAGACAATATCACTGAGTCTGTGAAGGCTTCAACACACTCATTTGTTCTCCAGTACTTCACTTACAATTTTTTGAATCTTTAAAGACCCTAAAAGATTAGGGTTGAGAAATACTGACATCTAGTGGTTTGACATCAAGGGTCAGGAATGGATTACCTACAGCGGCAGAGTAGGCAGCTGATCCAGAGCCCCAGAACTTCAGGGGCCCCTGAAGCCACAGGTTGTTAGAGTCGCAACTAGTGTGTGGCAATTTGACTGATTGGAAACTTGTTTAATAAAATAAACCCCTTGCATGCAGTCAAACATTAAAAGGTAAAGGTTTTAAGGTGGCTCCTGCATGTTTACCTGATATTGAAGCCAGCTGTCTTGTAGTTTTAATACCCCTGTCATTGCAGCTATTAAGCTTACATTGCACACAACCTTTTTGTCACTCATCATTTGCAGAAATTTAAATATATTTTCCAAAAGAAAAGTAGAAGCAAGAAAATAAAACAAGTGGGGTGTGCATCCCTTGGTCTGTTGCCCTTCTGTCCATAGTATCCTTAGATTTATCCACTTCCAGATGTGATAGCGTCTTCATTGTTTGCAGTGAGGGGCATCACTTTCTCCCACTTTCTGCCCCTTAATCCTCTGAGGTAATTAGATCAGATCTATATCCCTTAGTATGTCAGTAATTAGTGAAGTGATCAGACACCAACTGACACACAAACCTCAGGCAGGGTAGTATATTAACATTCTAGGTTTTTTCTTTTTCACTATTGAATAACTTGTGTCATGACGATATTTCCACCTTTTTATTACATATTATACTGATATGAAGAGTTTACACAGGCTTGTGTTTGAAATTAGTGCCAATACTCTATGCATTAAAAATATATTTTCATAATGTACTTGCAGTGTATTATTGAATATATTTATATATTTTTTTTATTTTAAATATGTTTCAGAGGCTACAAACTGAGGTGCAGCTGTGAGCGTTAGCTGCTTCCAGTTTCTGTTCTGTTTAATTACAGCGTGGAAGAAAGTCGGCGAATCGAAGAGAAACAGCGCCATCTCCTGGAGAGGCTCCTTCAACGTGACTTTGGTCGCACCCCGCCCACTTCAATGCATTCTCACATGTGGCCAATCAAAGAGAGGAGACAAGGTGATGCCTTTACGAACAAGAAATGTGCACGGCTTTAAGCCTTCTCATCTTTTCATTCTGCTGCCTGGTGAACCTCCACTCATTTGCTCCATTGAAATATTTAGCAATTTCCATAATATTGCAACAATGTAGTTGTGGGCAACTGTGGCTGCAGCGACTTCACAGGAGCGACAGGGTGCTTGTAGACTGCTCATCATAAACCTACTGTAGAATCATTACATCATCATTCATCATCATTCCGCTTATTTATTTTGCGAAACTGTTTCTTTTGTGTATTGCTTACGATAAAGTAATTCACAATTTCCTGTGTAGCAGCTTTCACACGGAAAACGTAAAAATGCATAGTAATTTATAAGCAACGTGATTGAGAACAACGAGACGTTGGTTGGCGTACATTACGAGGAGTACTTGAATGCAGCACGAGATCTCACCAACTGTCATGGCGTCTCGCTTGAAGGGGGTTTGGTGCAGGAGAAAGTAGCCGCTGTCATTTATCAGTTTTCTCCTGTACACAGAGCGACTATCCCCGACCGAAGAGGCTTTTAGTAGCGGATAGTAAACATGGGGACTGTCCATGCTAAGGTAAACTCAATTCCTTCCTGACAGCTGGCCTTTGTGTGGATTTTTGACCCTGACCTCCCTGTCCAGTCAGTGCTGAAGGAAGGCTGTAGACTGGCCAGTATTTGTACTCGGTGTACTGTTACACACAGTTAGATAAAGACGAACAGTGAAGACAACTGACGGCTGAACATGAGTGTGTACCGGCGAGCTGTAGGTGATGAAACCATGTAACTTTGCCGTCGGCTAAATTAAATGGCCACAATGCTGTCGATTGACACTGAGCGGCATTTTTGAGTTTAGATCATATTTTTGACTAAAGTAATCATAGTCATTGTGGTGTTTTTATTGTATTGGGTCTTTGGTGCTTTTATTTGGTATTTACAGAAAAGAACACCACGAGGAGCCATTTTACTGACATTAGCCCAGATAGTGCAGGCCTCTTCCATTCAGAACATGTCACTCCTCTGTTACAGTCAGGGAGTTGAGGTATTTACCTTTGTCACTACCTTACAATAACTAAAACGTTAACATAAAGTCTCCTGTCCTAATATTAATATTCTTTTCCATCTCTTATACATCCACATGAAGAAGTCAACTGTCAGCATGTGCAGTGACTTTCACTGGTTGTAGGACATCACACACTGGCTGAGTCCTGTCTTAAGGCCCCACCCACTGCCTGGACCGCCCTTTAAAAGTGCTATACATACCACTTTGTTATGTTTTTGTATTGGACTTTGTTAGGATTAACTATAAAGTGTTTCTTAATTTCATCACCTGTAATTAAAACAAAATGCAAACTCAGTGGACTGGACACAGTCTCATTGAGTGAGTAGGATGTATTGTTTCTCTGCATGAGGTTGTACCGGCAGTGCCTTTAAGCATTGTTGTTGTTTTGGTGCAGAGTTTGGACCCTCTCCCGATGCATGGCCGGGACTTGGGCGTCAACCCTGATGACTTGGTGGACGCTCCAGATGTGGTGCAGGAGGCCAAGCAGGAGATCCTCGAAAACAAAGATGTGAGTACTGCTAGTACTTGCGTCATCTTAGCTCTTGTAAAATATACGATTTTAGTATTTAGCTGCCGATTGTTGTAGGTAAAAGTTTTACAGGTCCATAATGTCATGGTAAGTAGGTGGTAATTACCAAGCAACTTCTTTGAAATTACCCCAAATTACCACAACAATTACCTCAGAATTTATTGAAAATTACCTCCAAGATGATTTGATAAAAATATTAATGATATTTTCCAACAAGCAGTTAATAAATAGCTGGTCATTTTCTTAATACCTTAGTATTAGTTTTAGTGAGTGATTTCTGGGTGACCTTCCAGAAATTGGTCTTAATCCTTGATTCTGCAAGAAGAAACCTAAGTTTACTTTAGGCCCTATGATTTAAAGCTATGCTCTGCCCCAGTAGTAGTGAGTCATGGAAATCACACTTGAAAATGTGACAAGGTTTGAACTGAGTTATTAGAATTGAATGACAATATTTTAACATTTGTAAATTTAAACTTAGTTACTGAAATGCTCACTTTAAACTACATTTGTCTAGCTTTAGAGTCTTAGCTGTTTTCTTTTTTATGTTTACAGTGCTAGAAAGGACACCAGATGTTCTGAGCTGATGATGAATGATTAGCTGGACATAAATAAATCCAAGATGTCCACAGATCGCTTTCTCTCTCCTTACATGGATGAGAGATTGATCATAAAGGTGTGCATGTTAAGCAGAAAAGGGAAAAAATATGTGGACTTAAGTGTTTCTACATACACAAAACCCTGCGAAACAATGTGTTCAGATATGTGTTTCGAAATTGACTGCATGAATGAGGAAATGAAGAGGTGTATCAGACAGCTGCCCCGGGCTCAGCCGAAGCTAACCTGCCAGCGAGCAGTCAGTAACTGCAGTAACTTAGCCAGAATTTAAGTTATCTCTCTTTCTGGAACGGAAATATGAGTTTCCCTCATATCACCCTTTACATACTCTGTGTCAGAAAGCAGGATTAGTGAAAACCCTGAGCTCTGCTGAACAGGATTTTATGCCGGTACTTAAATGATTGACTGAACATTAACTTGTTTCCTGTTATTGATTTATTTGCTGATATATTGTTGTCCCAAAATATAAAAGAATCCCATTTAACTTGGGCGTTGAAGACATTATTGTTAGGCATCAATAGGTGGTTAAGGAATGGAACTTAGTCACTAGATTCTTGATTATGAAGATGTATTTGTTAGTTATTAGCAAATTTATTGTGTTTAACTATAAAACATTGAAATTTAGGAAAAATGTTCCAAAGTCGGACTGATCTGCTGAAGTGATAGAAATTGGTGAGAATGTACACTGCTCAGAAAAATTGGTCAGAAACATGCACACCAGTAGCCTGCTGGAGGTCATTTTGTAAGGCTCTGTCAGTGCTCCTCCTGTTCCTCCTCGCACAAAGGAGCAGATACCAGTCATGCTGCTGGGTTGATGCCCTTCTACAGCCCTGTCCAGTTCTCCTCGTGTAACGGCTAGTCTCCTGGTATCTCCTCGGTGCTCTTGAGACTGTGCTGAGAGACACAGCAATCCTTCTTGTGACTGCACATATGGATGTGCCCTCCTGCATGAGGTTGACTACCTGTGCAACCTGATTGGGCTGCAAGTACCACCTCATGTTACCAGTAGTGACAAGGACACTAGCAGAACTAAAACTAGAGAAGAATCAGTCAGGAAGGATAAGGACAGAGCAATTGTCTGTGGCCACCACATGCAAAACCATTCCCTTTTTAGGGGTTGTCTTGCTTTTGTCTCTCCATTGCACCTGTTGTCACTTTCATTTGCACCAAAGCAGCTGAAACTGATTCACAATAACTTGTGCTTCCTAAATGGACAGATTGATATCCCTGAAGTTTAACTGACCTGGTGTTATACTGTCACAATCGAGTGTTCCCTTCAGTTTTTTGATCAGAGATATGTGGATAACAACCAGACCGATGGGCAGAGATTCCATGTTTTTAAATTAGATACGCTCTGCTGGAAATAAACACCACGCATCTCCTGAGTTAGTTGCTCCTGAGTTAGTGTTTGATGTCTGTTTAAACTGATGTCTCGACTCATCGATTTGTTCATTTCTGTTGTTATAGAATTTGCTTTAGCAGTCTTGGTGTGTTTTTTCCTGCCGATGTTCAGTTTCAGTACTACAGAAATCTGTACACATTATGCAGAATAGCTGAAGGACTCTATTGAAGACACAGCCTGTAATGTAACAAAGCCTAACCAGTCACTTTTGTTTGCTGAAGTGGCTAATGAGTGTATCAAACGAGCCCTATTAAACTGGGCCCAGAAAAGTCATCAGCCGTTACCAACCATAATCACTGAGAAGAAGTTAAGAGGCCATGCTACAAAGCAAAATTGATCATTCAAGTTGTTGTATGCATATTTTTGAGCCAGCTGATTTGGTCAGATTTTCAGAAGATCTATAATAAATTCATTATTGAACCAAGTAGTTTGTGCTCCACTCATCCCATCACAGACACATGAGAGCTGTAGAAACCATTGGACGTGAAGACTGATATGATATACATGTTCTTCACAAGTGGATGTAAACTTTTGACCATGACTAAGTGCAACAAAAGGGACATTTATACGTGCTATCACAGTAAAGAAAAATCTTTCACGTGGAAAACTTACGGACTCCTGAAGAAGAAAAATTCAGCTTAATACATTTTGAATGTGTTCTCATCCATATGTGATTGTGACTTTTAAGTAATTCAAGGAAAATATGTTTGATTACAGGTGGTCGTCCAGCATGTCAACATCCAGGGTCTCGGAAGAACTAAAGAGGATCTACTCGGATATGAGATCTCTGATGTTTTCCACGCCAAAAACCTCATTGATGTATGTATTTCTGACTGTGCTGCACATTAGGGCATGGTGACACTTACGGTTTTAGGTTGAAGTTGTTGCAGTGTCTAGTAATTATGGGTTGCTAATTTCAGAGCTCTGTTTCTGTCTGTTTCTTGGTCACAGGTGATGAAAAAAGCTCACATTGCCAGACAAAGGTTGCTGCGCCTCGGAATCTTCAAAGAGGTGGAGGTTCTTATTGACACGTCTGAAGGTAACTCATCTGAAATGTGACTGCATGGTGTTTTTTTTTCTGTTGGGTGTAATGGCTGTGTGCTTAGCAGGCGTGAATATGCAGAAACAATCCTTTTCCACCCTGTTTGGCTCTCCCTCCTCAGGTACAGACGCTTTGCCCAACGGTCTTGATGTAACATTTGAGGTGACGGAGGTAAAGAGGCTGACAGGAAGCTACAACACCATGGTTGGCAACAATGAAGGAAGCATGGTGAGAGAAACATGTACATATCATTCATGCCAAAACCATTATCCTTCATATTGCAGGCTTGGGCTGGGCATCCTACCTAGTATCCATCTTGATCCTATACATGCCAGACATACTTTGGTTTACTAACGTATTTCTAGTTTACTTTTACTTTATAGTTTACTTTCTGATTGGCTGGCCGGTCTCTGTGAAAGCTAACCGGTACTAAAGTGTTCTTTTCTAGATTTAGTTTTCTACAGCTGGTAGCTACTTAATGTGGGTTGGGATTATTCGCTGATGGTCATAGTGACGCCGGGTTAAGTTTACATAATATCATCTTCAACACAACACAAGCACATGTTTACCTTTGCTATAAAAGAAAATATGTTTAAATGTTATGCCACAGTTGACTTTTTTTACAGCAGACGTTTTGACGTGTCACAGCAGAAAAGCACTGGTTGTAGCCGGTAGTATCAATAACAGGGATGTAACCATATACCCAATTTCACAACATCACCATAAAAAATATTGCGATACCGTTGTGTGACTGTGATAACATCTGCCACCATATCACGTGGTTATTTTGCTCATAAATGCATTCTACTTTCTCCGTCATTGCATTGGACTGTTTGAACAGGAGAGGGTGCAATCGTACTGCTCAAGAAGACTGACTTGTTCTCATAAGACCCGCCCTATTCCACCTCTGATTGGTTGGCTTCGTTAATTGCGTTCTCCATGCTCGATGCAAACTGTTAACTCACGCAGTAGCCCTGGTAAATAATGTCTGTTTTCGCAAGTAGTTTGGGCTGTAGTAACTCTTCACACTGACAGACCGATCTCTACTGCTGCTCCTGTCGGGGTCACTCATCCTCTGGAGCCGGTCTTTGCTACACGAGTGTCACTAGGCTCGTAAGGTGGAACAAACTGGCCGGCTGATTTTTGTAGTCTGATTTCATCTGCTGGACAACAAGAGGGAGGGAGTTCTGTAGGACCCGTGGCCGAGTGTGTGTTCTCGGCTGTCCTCCTTTGACACAACCCCCTCTGTGCCCCTCCAGAGGGAGGGAGAGATGCTACTGGCTGCTGCATTGTTTTGCAGTTGTACATATTGTAGTCCAATCATTCATTGCCAAAGACAATTCATGGCTACTTTCTATGCTTAGGTCATGGCCAGCTACTGTTATTTTACTATAGAAGCAAAGCAGAAGTACCTCAAGTGAAAAGTAAAAAAATATTCCATACGAAAAACAAAAATGCCGTACACATCCGACTTATTATTAAAGGACCTTGTACAAGTCATTAATATCGTGGTAGATATTCTATCGTGGAATATTTATTGTGATTATATCAAACCGGAGTTAGTTTATTTTATGGATGTGGTGTTGTGCATGCTGGCGCTGGTTACTGGGACACTTCCATGGAGTGAAGCCATCACTAATCTGTGCTTTCCCTGCTATGACAAGTCAAATGTCTGCCATGAAAAAAATGTCATCACCTTCATCAACGTGAACCATGTAGATAAATATGTGCAACGTTTAGGTACAGAGTATATGTGGAAATGTTTGCAGGTTAAAAGAGTGTATGTATGCTTGTATGGATATGTATTTCTACGATTATGTGCTGAATTAGTCATGAATTATTGTATGCTTAAATGTTTTTACTGTGGCCTTTTGCTAGACCTGCCAATGAGATTTGCCAAATTAAGAGAGATCCAAATTAAATCATCATCACACTAAGTTGTTAATAAGTTAATAACATTAGAGGAATCTGTACACATGGTGCAGTATAAGCCTAAATGATCATAGAAGAGATTGGTTATCAGCTGACACAGTGTATCTCCTGTCTTACAGGTGTTGGGTCTGAAGTTGCCCAACATGTTGGGTCGAGCTGAGAAACTCACCTTCCAGTTCTCCTACGGGACCAAGGAGACGTCATATGGCCTATCCTTCTTCAAGCCCCAGCCCGGACACTTCGAACGCAAGTATGTCCATGACACAGACCCTAAACACGCCTGTCTCTCTGTCCTCTGGGAGGACAAGACCAGCTACTGCGGTTCGGTTTTCCTCATTATAGACAGAGATAAATTAATCAAATCTGACTGTCTCTAACGATTGCCCCTGTTACTGTTTGTGTAGTGTTTCTTTGGAAGGCCTCCTGTCATCTTCATCTCCTTTTTGCTTGATCAAAAAGGACCATACTGGTGTTTCTCATTTTTTTGTCTTTTAGATACACAACGGGTATATTACTACTGAATGCAGGGAATTATTTGAATAGTCTGTTGACTGTTCAAGGAAATGCAAATATCGTAACCACATAGAGTGCATTCAATGCTTTGACAATGACTGAACATCAAATCTGGGATGCCAGCTTGAATGCACCAACAAAACCGTTATCAACAGTTGGTTCCGTTTTTTCACACCTGCTGTCTTCTGTTTCAGCCTCACCCTCAACATGTACAAAGTCACTGGACAGTTCCCATGGAGCTCCTTAAAAGAGACGGACAGAGGCATGTCTGCAGAAGTCAATGTAAGAGTGTGTGTGTGTGTGTGTGTGTGTGTGTGTGTTTCCTTTGTGCATGTGTTTATAATAAAAATAAGAGAGAGCAAGAGTTGGTTTGAGTTTGAGGACAACAGCAGTTTCCACCTCCAAATTGCAATCAAACACTTGAGTTTAACCCCGTTAATCACTGTTTACTCTCACAGCTGTTGATATAAGCAGGACGGACACGTTATCTGCAACTTGTGCCTTTACACTTGAACTGAAGTCCTCCATCTTCTTGTGCTCCTGCAGTTTCCTCTCGGGATGACCAACCACACGTTGAAGTGGGAGGGTGTATGGAGGGAGCTGGGCTGTCTGGCACGCAGTGCTTCGTTCGCCGTGCGAGAAGAGAGTGGACACTCGCTGAAATCTGCCCTCTCGGTACGGCCTGGAGTGCATCCAACATGTCATATTTTAGTTTTACATAATTTGGTCTCCTGAAAACACAATATTCTTTTCCATACACCTTTGATGTATATCATTTTCAGATTTTCAAATGTTTATAAGAGTTATTTTGTTCATGGCAGTAGTTCAATAGAACTCAATGTTCTGTTTGTTTGCAGCACACTGTGTCAGTCGATTCAAGGAATTCTGCCATTTTCCCCAACAGAGGGACCTTACTGCGGCTCAACCAGGTATGTGTGCACCTGTGTTCATATAAATGGCTCACTTGAACGTTATGCAAGGACCTTTCAACTGGTTATGAAAAAATCTCAATGTTATACTGATGCCTCCATATATCAGCAAATAAATCCATCAGTAACAGATTGGCTATGATTATAGTTTTTTTTTAATGCCTCTCACCAGGTCAGATTCCAACTGATTGCTGTGTAGTCTGGTGGTACAGTAAACCTCTGAAAAAGAAAAAAAAAACAGTTTACATGGGACCAGGAATTTACTGTGGCAGGGGAACAGTGAATCTTAAATTCTTTCCTGCTGACTGTTGATGTTTTGAAACTCAACACAATTCACAATTAAGTTTTCACGGTTAAACTTTGAACACGTAAAGGTAATATATCTGTTTACCAACAAAGACATTTTATCCATCACTCTCTTGAAACAGCTGGCTGTATTCTTCCTGTTTTGTCCAGTTTCACAAAGGTGTTACTGAGGTGTGTGTTTGCCCTGCAGGAACTGGCCGGGTACACAGGAGGCGATGCCAGCTTCTTGAAAGAGGATGTTGAGCTGCAGCTGAACAGACGGCTCTTCTGGGACTCAGTAAGACAGAAATAAGTCAATACAAACCCATTGTAATTTGTTTGTTAAAGATTTTAGGCCATTGTTTTAGGGTGTTGTTTGTTCTTAGACTATATATAAATTAATTGTTCGTAAATTAACTTAGTTGCAACCACCAGTGGACGATAAAGCAGCACTACATCAGCTGCAGAGAACAACTTGTTTCCTGTGTGTCCTCTCAGGTCCTGTCTGCCTCTCTGTGGGGTGGGATGCTTTATCCATTGGGAGGACAGCCGTCCTGCATCGCTGACAGGTACAAGTGATTTATGCAAGAGCCGTCATCTGGCTCTGACACACAGTCGGGCTCTGGCTGCTGGATGAGCCCTCAGCATAGCATCTCTGTGAACGAAGTTTGGCTCTTTTTTTGAAGCCATTGCTCTCAAAATGTTATACAATGATTTAATATCAAAACTTATTTGAGCAGTCGCTTCTATGATAATCAAGGTTATCATTAACAAACTGCATGTAAACTGATCCAATCTTTCACTCATCATTTGTCATCCAAATGTTTCAGATTTTAAGTATTGTTTTCTTTAACTGTGTGCTATTAATGAGTGTCACTGTTTTTAAATTGTAGATTTGTGATTTTGAGACAATACTGCTCTCTGAGTGGATGGTTTAATGGTAGTTGTGTATGTTGTCCAGGTTCTATCTTGGAGGTCCCACTAGCGTGCGAGGGTTTGGGATGTACAGCATCGGGCCACAGAGTGAAGGTAAAAACTGGTCAGACGTCATAGAAACTCTTTCCACAGTTAACAGTGCAGACTATTTCAATAGCCACAAGTAGAGCTGCAACAATTAACTAATTCGTTGTCAACCATTTTTCCTTTAAGAAAACAATGTCCAAATTCTCTTATTCCAGCTTCCTCAATCAAAATATTTTTGGTTTCTTACCCCTCTCTGACAGTAACCTGAATATCTTTTGGTTGTGGAAACAGCAAGACATTTGAGGATGTTATCTTAGCCTGGGGGGAACACTGATTGACCAATTTTCTGACATTTTATATACCAAACACTTCACTGAGAAAATAATCAACAAGGTACTTGACAATGAAAAAAAGAAAAATAATTTTCATTTAATTTAGAATGCTGGATGGAGTTAATACGCAATAAGAATGTTGCTGCAAAAGAACAATGATGTTCTGTTCCTTACATTGAGACTATGGTTAATCAATTATCTGTGTGAGGTGGAGTAATGGTGGGGAAAAGGGAGCAACCTGTCTTTTTATATACATGTGGACATCTTGTTGACACACAATTGATCCACAACAAAGTAGAAACCATCTTGGGATGGGATCAAACCAGCTGCAACACCTGTCAACATGTTGATGTTCAGATCCGTGGCTTTTCATCTCAACTAAACTCGTGTATTGTTCCACGACAGTATCTTGCACAGTTGTGATGATATTGTGCTGACAAAAATGCTTCTAAAGACAGACAGACATATGAACACCTGGCAAAGAATTCAAAACTGCTTCTGCAGTAGCTCCTGATACAAAAGGTATCTCCAGGATTAAATTATAACATGATAACACACACAGAATCACTAGGCAAAAAAACAATACCAGCCATGCTGTCACGGCTCCTAAAAAATAAGTAGATAAATGAGCAGAAGTACATGAGGAGCTGCAGCTGAATGTGTTTAACAAACAGATACGAGAGTATAATAAGAACCACTACACAGAGGACTTTTTATTGTGTAGAACAGGTGTGTGTGTCCCATTAAGTAGCGCAGTAGAGCAGCTTGTCTCAGTTTAATACTGTGTGTGTTCCAGGTGACTATCTGGGTGGAGAGGCGTACTGGGCAGGTGGTCTACACCTCTACACTCCGCTGCCCTTCAGACCAGGCAAGGGCGGCTTTGGAGACCTTTTCAGAACACATTTCTTTCTCAACGCAGGCAACCTCTGCAACCTCAACTATGGTGAGTGGACTGAAGATTAATGCATGAAATACCTGCGATGTTAAAAAGAACTCACTTTTATAGTTCTGAGCCATCAAATAGAAATGATAAAACGCATAGACTAATAAAATACACTACAGAAATGACACATTGTCAAATTAGACACAGAATTTTTTAAAGCACATTTTATCCTAATTTTATTTTAATTAGTCAAACAACTCATTAGTACATTTCTGAAATGTTAATGATTTTTAACAACACAAAATATCAGAAATCCTTCTCGATGTGTTATATCATTGAGGAGCCTGTATCAGAAGAACTTGTGTCAGGCAGGGTTGTAACATGTTGAGTGTCATGTGTGTAGGTGATGGTCCCCGGGCGCACCTTCAGAAGCTAGCTGAGTGTATTCGCTGGTCGTACGGAGCGGGCATCGTGCTGCGGCTCGGGAACATCGCCAGACTGGAGCTCAACTACTGCGTGCCCATGGGAGTTCAGAGTGGAGACAGGTAGACTACTATACACTTACACTCCTAGATATTACAGGACTAATGCTCATCCATGTTGTTGTTGTTTTGTTCTTTTTTCTAACTTTCACAAAAAAAGACAGCCGTTCTTAGATGAAGCAGATCAGGTTGAACCAGTTTTCACTCAGATTTCGTCACCACACATCAAAAAGGACACTGCTGTGTAAAAGAAATGTCGGCTGCTCAAACATGTCGCTCAGAAAGTGTGCTATGTGTAAAACTCTCTATCTACTCTATTTGTCATCATAATACACAGAGTACTGTATGTCCTAGAGCCTGATAGTGTTATTGGATTGCACTACTGAATCAGTGGCCTGCTCTTGAAAAAAGCCTTAAAGTGCTACATACACTTTAATATAAAGAATTCTCTGACAGTAATTCCTCTCTTCTCTCTGCTCTCCTCACATAGGATATGTGACGGTGTCCAGTTTGGAGCTGGAATCCGCTTCCTGTGACCACATCACTCCACCGCCCTCAGTCCTCCAGCCTCTGCTGGGATGTGAAAAGGGAGAATGTCTTGTTGTTTATCACCTGTAACTTGTTGTAGAGTGTGTAACACTAGCATGGGTCATATGTCCTGGGGAAAACATGCCTGTGCCCCGTAGCCCTCCTTTGATATGAACCAGTTAAGGCTTTTTAACAACAAAGTGCCAGTGTTGGGTCCTACGAGTAGCGAAACCTTTTACAGTACAAACTGATCAGGCTTTCATCCCTTTGAGAGGTGAAAGTAACCAGATTTACTGTAAGTTTTCTTTAGCAGCAGCCACAAGATATGATGACAGCTATGGCAAAAAAAATACAATCATGTTGAATCTGACAAATTGAGTAGACTTTTGAATCATGGTTTTGCTTTTATTTTTGAGCCACTGTTCCTCCTTCCTTGGTTTGAAATCTCCAGCACTGGCACCTTGTCTGTGGAAAAGTCAGCTACTAGTGATTCCACCCACTGTGTTGACTGTGGTGACGCAACGTAACTTATGAACCAGAATGTTAAAGAGATTTGGGCATGTTCCCCGTTTGCCTTCCAGGATTGCTTCTTATCCAGGAGCTTAAATTGTTTATAGATTTGTCTGACAGTCAACCGTACACCACACACTCTTCTGACCTGATGAGTATTGTTGAGTCACACTGTGTAGATCAGTCGATCACAGCGGCAGCCAGGGAATGAACCGGGAGAAACCAGCACTTTTCAATCAAAACATCGGTGTTTGAAGGGAATCAACCTTTATGCCAAAGCAGTTTTTTCAAAAGTTGTCTGATGTGAAAAGGAGGGTTGATCTCTGGGGTCGGCAGCAGAGGTGGGACCCCTCCCCCCCCCTGAGCTACATCCACCACCAGTGCTCTTACCGTTAGTCCTCTTTTTGATGTTGTTGAAACTATTCACAAATAAATCACAACTGCTCCCCTGGTTTCTCTCTGTGGTTTCTCAGCACACATTCAGCATTGAGTGAGAAAAAGGACCAGATGCAAGTACCAGTTCTGGATATTGTGCACTGATTCATATATTTATCAGTGCTAGAAACGAGGAATTTACAAAAGTTGGACTAACTTTAATTAGCTGTATAACATTTTGGACCATGCATCTGTTAAAAAGTTACCAAAGTGTAACTTGCAGCAGTCAGTGACATCAGCACAGCAGTGTTGCAACAGCACAGGATGGTTATAATTTGACTTGCTACATTACAGGATAAAGGGACATGCAATAGGTGGAATAAATGCTACAGTACTTGCCAGGAAGTTATCATGTGTGCCACGTACAGACTAACCTAAACAAGACAGAGCAGTCAGGCTGAGTGCACGTTCTTTTTCAGATTACATTAATAAGTGTGTGTGTGTGTGTCACTGCCCTGCCTCCCATCAGGTTGAGATGACTGTTCAAACCTTTGCTCCACAGGAACCTGTGCAGGGCAGTTGAGTGTGGATGGTGCCAGATGTGTGTTTGATCAGAGCTTGTTCCGTGTGGGAATCTGGTCAGATATACAGCAGGTGAATGCTGGAGCAATGCAAGTGTAGTTAAACTAATAATTACTTTAAACTAGTTTATCTAACCTTTAATCTGAAGAAAGTGTGGGTGTTGCAGAACACTGTACGGTTACTCTTGAACCTTTGAAATGCAAATCATGTGCCATCATACTTTAAGTACTTTTTGGCTAAATATTGTGCAGTCTGTGATATAAATGGTTGATTGGAACCTTACCTTGCTACCCACATGGTCCGTGGTTCTTGGCACTGGCCATCAAACAGCTACAGAAATGTTACAGATTCATTTTACACCATTTGTTACAAACACACACACTGAGGCCTACTCAGCCTGTTATTTGTTAGGAACATTATGCAACTATTATACAACAAAACAATAAAGGTGGCATTTCTTCCGGGGAAAAAACTGTTGGTGGTGCAAAAAGGACTGTGTATCTTTTAAAAAGACGTCATTTAAAGGGGCAATTTTCAAGATTTGGCCAGAATTTTAGTTTAAAGCATTCAAAAAATGGTCTAATTTAATCAACAGTGTTTGAGAACAACAGTGTTGATGTGTGTCAAAGACGTCTATGTGCTGTGCTGCAGAGATGTCTGCTTACTGAAGTTGCTACTAAATCTAATAAGGAAACAAAATAAGTTTACAAAATGTCAAGAAAGGAGATATTTTCACACCATTACGAAACAGAAAAATACAACCTACACTCTGAATTCATGTTGCCTTTACCAAATTAAAATAACATCTACACTGTTGCTTCTTCACACTCTTTTGATAATGTTAGATGCATTTTTTAACTTTTTAAACTAAAACTCTGGCCATGTCTTAGGCTACAAGTCGTCCCTTTAAGTATGAGATATGAAGCCAAGCCTTTCATTTTTAATTGTACATGAAAAGGTTGCTACAGTGCCACCATACCAAAAAGTACTGTGGTTAAACTTTGTGCATTTTATGATCCATGGTTTATACACACATGACCTTTAGTTTTTGGCAGTGGCCATCAAACAGGAACAGGCTGATTTAACACCATTTATTAGACTACAGAGTGAGAACCAGCACAGAAATATACATGTTCATTCATGTTTCAGATTCCAATAGAAAATAAAGATTTCCAATGATATACATCTATAAAATACAAAATACCCAGTGTGAAGTTCTACTCATATCTGGTTTATAGTCATTTATGAGCATGTTAGCACCTTTGTTTGGCTACCATTAGCACACATGGCTTCTGGCTACCACCTAGGCTTTTGCTAAAAAAAAAACATTATCAGCTATTGGCCTGTTGTTGGAAGTAATGTTATACTTCTTTTTGTAATTACTGAAACATTCAGTGGATTTGTTTGTATTCCTGCTGTGACATGAAGTTGAAAATGCCACTGAGTTAACACCTTAGTCAGTATGAGAACTGCAACTTGAGAATTTCATTCATTTCCATGCGTTACTGTTTGGTCGAGGGCACAGTCAAGGAAAGAAAACTGTAACTTATTGCAGTATATCAACCTTTGGTCTTTAATATTACTAAAGAAACCAAGGTACAGTGCCAGCATACTAAAAGCACTTTAAACTTTGTGCATTTTTATGATTTATGGTTTATACCCACATGGCCTTTGGGTTTTGGCAGTAGCCATCAAACAGCTGCAGCTAGGATACAGGCTCATTTAACACCGTTTATTACACACTGGTAGAGTTTACTCCTGCACATGCACGTACAAAGCTCTGTATGTCTGCAGCCAGGTCGTCTTGGTTTTCTCAAGGAACCTAAAAAAGGAGGACGGGTTATTTCGTCACCTTTCCTTAAGATTTGGTGACATAATGGCCATTCCTCCTTGGGTTTGCTTGGAACATGTATATGACGGTAGCCTTGCAGAAGTCATGAAGTTGTTATCTTCATGAGAAGCTGTTATAAATGATCTATGAGAATTCTTTCTAAAAAAACAATTCAGTGGATTTGTTTGCATTCCTTCACAAACATATATACAAACATATATATACACCGATCAGGCATAACATTATGACCACCTGCCTAATATACATATATATATACATGTGTATAGCATATATTTATAGCATAGCATATATACACACTGTTGGATATATATATATATTTATATATATACATATATATCCAACAGTGTGGCTATATACATATATATGTGTTCATAATTTTCAACGTTATGTCTATATATATATATATATATATATATATATAGCTGTATAACAGTGTAATATATATTACACTGTTATACAGCTATTTATATATATATATAGCTGTATAACAGTGTAATATATATATATATGTTACACTGTTATACAGCTATAACAGTGTAATTTATATATATAACTGTATATACAGCTATATAACGGTTCAGGCTGATCAACATTGTCAGGTAAGGACTCGGAACATGACTACATTTCATAACATGCAGACCCACACTGGAGTGAGGCTTTAAACCGACTACACAGCTCGAGGCTTTTTCAATTCCCACGCGTGACCGCGCGGCCGAGGACGTAGTAAACTCCGCGTGACCGCGCACGTACAGTGTCAAGCGGCACGTCGCGGCCGTGTCCGCCGCTGTCGGGTATAAGCTGGCTGTGTCGAGCCCTGACCGCGGCCACTCCTCTGCTCTGCCCCAGCCTCTGCCTCGCACTCTGACGCTCACGCACGTAGACGCAGGTGTGTGTTGCCAGCAGCGCACATACCTCAGCGGCAGGTCGGATAAACGGAGCGGCGTTTGGACTTGCTTGTATTTCTCATACATTTTTATACACAAAACACCGCCATTATGTTGTGGACAGCGAGTCAAGTCTTAAGGAAATTCTCCACCTCGTCCGTGAGTACCATTGCCTCGCTGCCTTCGCTGCACCACAGAATGAATAGTAGCTTTGATACAGTCACAAAAAATCCTACTGGTACTCGCTGAGCGCGCGCCAGGTCATAGTGATACCAGGAGGACTGAGCCAGGCTCGGTTCTGATTGCGGATCAGTGAGTCATAGTTCATGTGCAGGTCTCTGTGAGTCAGTCTGCTACTGTATTTTCAGCAAATGATGGTGTATCAGCGCCAGTCTGCCACGTTACTGTGCGCTCGCCTCTGTCTCCCCCCTCTCCCCCTCTCGCTGTATGCTCTGACTGGACCGGCCTTTACTGTACAGGATCTGGAGGAGTTGCATCAGCCTTTGAGCTCCAACCTGTCTTCCAATATCGGCTTAGTTCAAGCAGGGCTGCGAGCAACCCAGAGCACAGCTACGTATGAGCAGTCTGCTCATTCATTCATCATTTTGGCTTTTTATTGCAGAACAAATGATATGCATGTCATCCCCCTCCCCAGTGTGTTGGGAGCTACCTTACTGTGGATACATGCTTGGAATCAACGGCTTTGAATGCATCATGGAGCACGTTGCAGAATGCAGTGTAGCAGCCCGAGACGGTGCCCCATGAACTTGACAGCACCATTCATTAGAGCACGGGAAACCTGAAACCTTCCTCCTGCACACATGTACTGCTACAGTCAGACTCCTCTCTCTCTCACTGGGTGAGGGTTGTGCTGTCTCAGCCAATTGCTTTTCTTGGAGCATTAACGATTTAACCATTGGATAAGGGCTGGACTTGACTGGGGGGCCCTGAGGTTGAGAGAGGGGCCCCCTGAATCCCACGCCTAGTTGTTTACATTTCATGCTTTCTTTACATCAATCTATAAAAATGAAATAAAAACAGCAATACGAATGTTGAAATTAATGCTGAAAGAATTCAATCAATCAATTAATTGTTGAGAAAATAACTACTAACCCTTCAGAAACCTGATTGGTTGTTTATCAGGCATATCAGCCTTTTCCTGTTTGCTGCTTTTTCTGATTTAATTCTGTGCAGATGACATAAAAATCTAATAGAGAGGCAAAGTCAAACCCCTTCACCATGGACCACTGGACTTGGGAAAAATACAGTATGTACAGTATGTACAGTACTTAATGACAATGATACTGTTTGCGCCTGAATTACACATATGATGTCTGTGAATTTAAAAGATCATTTTTCAACTCGAGAAAGACCCACACCCAACAGTCGCATAAGTGACATTGTTTGGTTTACAATCATTGAAACCCATAACCGAAACCTTGTAGAACCGGTCCCATTGATTAGCGAGCTCACAAACCTGAATTACGCTCCTTTCACATGGATGAATGACAAGAGTTTTTGAAGCC
This sequence comes from Pagrus pagrus, assembly GCF_965226575.1. Taxonomy (NCBI): domain Eukaryota; kingdom Metazoa; phylum Chordata; class Actinopteri; order Spariformes; family Sparidae; genus Pagrus; species Pagrus pagrus. The sequence goes on along the minus strand of NC_140205.1, from coordinate 20,044,638 downwards.
CCGGTGTCACTTAAAGTTTGAATGAGTACATTTTCAGTATTACTAGCAGTTTTTGTTGCAAGTGCTGATATTATTTGAAGCAATTCTCAGCAGATGGTGGCTCGTTATCTTAAAAACGTTATCTGTTGATGAATTGACCTGACTTAAAGGTGCAATAAGTAAGAATATTAGTTTAAAACATTAAACATTTATATAGCAGTCAGTAGAGTGCATACCTCCACCAAGGCGCAATAGTGCCCTTTGATTCAATCAAGCTTAACCCTGTCAAATAAAACATTTTAATCTGCTAGATTGGATTTGATTTGGATCAGCATCAATTTGACTCACTCACAGACAGCCAGCTAAAAACGCCTGATCTTTTTTTTCATAAAGTTTCATGCATTATTCCCTGAGAAATTAACAAAAATTATGAAAAATCTGTGCTGGAAATGTTAAAGAAAGTGAGAAAAAAATGAATGGATCTGTCCCTTAATCCACCTTTAATGCTCTTCATGTTTTGAAAGTGCATTGATTTTCTATGTTAAAGTCAATGCACTTGTGAATGGAGCACTGCTCAGCCTGTAAAACGGTTGAGAGAATAAATCAGACAATGTCACAGGTCATCAGGGTTATCTCTGTTTGCGCATGGAGACAACAAATGCTAAACCGAAAGTTTAAATTGCAAATGGGGGGCACAAAGTGTGAAAGACCTGGGTGTTCACTAGGTAGGGAGATGAGTTGAAGTCCAGTTTTTTAGGACTTGACCTACATATGGGACTTATTGGCCATTATTTTTCAGTTTTGTCTACTGAAAGTTCCCCCGAATTATAAGTGCAATCCAAAATTTTCGGACTGGAGTGTTCCTTTAAAAGTAGTGCCTGGTGACCTCCTCTGGCCCCTGGTGCTAAAGGCAGTTTCATGCAGTTGCCTGCTGTTAAGAATGTCTCGGCATTGGTTTACCACTGTCAGTTGCGTAACATCTCTGGAAGTAGCATGAGGTCAGAAAGAATGTTGAATATCCTCCTCCGCTGAACAATAGCTCCATGTTAACATGGAGATATTAATCAAAGCGCTGTAGTTGAAGTACGACACACTGAAACTAATGTGTTTGTGTTTGCTCTCGTTACAGCACTATTACCAGAATCAACTTAAACTGGCAATAATTGGCCAGAGCCTGTTCGGCCAGGAGGTGTACAGCAACCTGAGGAAGCAGGGACACAAGGTGGTGGGTGTGTTCACAGTCCCTGACAAGGATGGCAAGGCTGATCCCCTGGGTGAGTTCATTCCCTTCTCTCTTTTCTGTTGGTTCAGTCTATATCTCCACCAGACTGTCTGCACATTACTGTCCTCCTTGTCCTTCAGTGAGCTGTTGTTTCTAATCTGTTGCTATGTACCATCAGATCAACATTAATCATTGTGAAGTGGTTGATTGATCCCTGGAGTCTTCACTTCCTTGCAGCTGGTGTCATTTGAGGCTGAAAATACAAACTAATGTCTTCCTGTAAAGAAACCGTGGTGTTTCCTCGTTGATTTCAAAACACAATCCAAACCAACTACAGGAGAGAACATAAAAATATCAGGTTTTATGAGTATAAGGGAATAAATGTTGGCATCTCACAGCCAACAGTCCCTCATGCATGGAAGACAGAGCAGTACAAACTGCAGTCCGGACTCATGCACAGCCGTCTATTTAAATCCTGTTTGAAATGATCATGTTTTTACTTGCCCCACACTGACAACATCACAACACTGTAGGATGAGTGGGTGTTACTACTACTTGTAAGTAATGATAGGGTTAGGGTTAGCTCATTAGTGTCTAATGCGTTAGACCTACCACTTGTTTCTATATTGTCAGTGTTTGAGCATGTCAGTGAAACTTTAAGGAACTATTTTTATGAACTGAAACAGTACACTTTGTTTATTTAAGCTGCTGATGAGTGGCACTTTTTTGGCTGATGTGTCCATAATGTCATCAGACTGTCAAATATCGAAAAGGAGCTTTCAAATGTCTGGTAATATGTCTTGACATGTTCCTTATTAGAATAAAAGTTATTAGCATTTTATTTGGATAAAGTGACTAGATAGGACTGAAACTGCCAAAATTAAATAAATAAATGATTTAATAAAGAAATAGATACAAACATAGAAATAATATAAAAATACTGTAAATATAGTCATTCGTTAGTTTATAAAATGAGACGTAAATTTATTTCTTTTTGTTTCTGTATTTACTGTATGAATTCATCTATTTATTTACTTTCACATTTAACATTCCATATTATTTATTAGTTTAGTATTATTTTTTATTTTATGAATTTATTTATTTATTTATTAACTGTTTGTTAAAATGTGACAATTTAATCTTCCCATTTATTTATAGGCACTGTTATACTGGCCTGTGTGGTAGTTGACAGTTTAACCACTCGATACCACTGTTGATATTTTGCACTAGTTGCAGGTTAAGGTTGTATACCAGGTGGTATCACCTGATTATACTTCCTTGTCCTAGTTTCCGAACCTTTTTGTTGTTTTTTGGTTAATAATGTTTGCGGTTTTCACTTGCTAGCCTCTTCACTATTGAATGTTCAAAGACAGTTGGGCATGAGAAACAATAAGGTACTAAACACTGAGAATAGTGCTTTTGACTGATTGGCAACAGGAAGTGAAAACATCACTTTCTGCAGCAATATTTTGGTTAGTTTGTCCTTTACGTAGTTAACGGCCCCATTTGTAAGAAAAGTAAAGTTTTTGAGTCTCAGTCCCAACTGTTCAAATACTGACGCATTGGGATGGCCGCCCGCGTGACCTACAATCCCAATGTGTCAGTATTGACGAGTTGGGAATGAGACTCAAAAATCAACTTTTCATACAAATAACAGCTTGAAGTGGTAGTCAGCATGATCTAACAGGAGGTTTAAACCAGTTCTGTTTGTCCTCAACCTCCGAGCAAGCTGGTATTCTTATCTATTCTGCTTGCTAGTCTGTCTGTTTTCCACCCTTAGTATCAAGCTAACTTACTTACATATAACTGGTACAACTGGCGGCTGATCCCAAGCATTTCATTAACATGTGCTTCAGTATTGGTATACAAAGTAAACATATTTAAAGACAAGTACTCAACAGGATCTGTAGCTTCATGTTATTAACTTACCAACACATGAAGTCCCTAAATATTAATTAATGAAATATGCATCCATACTAGGTACTAAATACATTTTACAATGTATATTTCCACCTGTGTATTTGGCACCTGGTTCACTTATAATGGCAAAATGAGAACAGAGTAAATGTTTTGCATAGGTGTTGTACAAAAATAAAAAGACAGGAAATGTCCTGGGTCATCTCCAGGCCGGCAGAGGCCTGTGCTGTGTCTGAGGTAGATGTGTGTTGACTCTACAGTGCTCCTGGACAAAGGGAGGCCTTTATCCTGCGTTAGCATCGGCATAGTGGCTCCATTGTCTGTGTGGGGAGAGGCCCTGTGTGGCCCGGAGATACAGCGCTGAGGTGAAAAATCTTTGTTGTGATGATGCAATCTTTCCTGGAAGCATCATCATCATCGGCTTCCACTTGATCTCTGCCTGTTGTCCTCCTTTTCTCTAAGTGTTTGGAGCCAATATAAAACTCTTTCCATTTCTAGTCATAAACATATTCCCGCTGTGCCTGAGCCCACTTGAGTTTAGATTTTCTTAGCCTAACCCTAACCCTACTGTGAGGCGGTCAAAAAAGAAAGCACATTTAGCATTATTAGATATACATACAGTACAGTAGTCCTCACATTGTAGTTTGGTAGCACTACAGTGTGCTTATACTGACTATGTAGACTTTAATACAAGCAGTTAAGTATTACTACTTAAATTGTCTCTTGGTGGCCTTTATTGCCAAATTCAAAAATCAGAATAAAACCAATATTGATAAAATAGAATAGTTTCTTGGGGACGATTTGCAATTAAAAAAGATAGTATATGCAGTTGTGAGCATGTTATAAATACTTAAGATTCCAAAGGTATTTTCTTGTATTCTAATAATATAAAGTCAGGCTGTTATCTCTTTCTCTCTCTCTCTCTTTCTCTCTCAAACACACACACACATTGACATTTGACCTTCCCGTACTACTCCTCTCTGTTTCCGTTACCTGCTTGTGTGTTCTAGTGGGTGTGAGAGCTGATGGTATCACGGTTGGTTTCCTGTGACCTCAGTGGCATATTGCAGCACAGAGGGCCAGCTGTAGGACTGAACTGGATAAACTGCACTTGACTAGATATTACAGCTTATTATGGCTGTATGTGTACACATATAGCAGGTAGAACTGGTTCCGACTGGAGTGAAAGCTCATTTGGTGTCGAAGTTGCTGAGACTGCAACATGGGACTCCTGGGTTGAATGGACCTTTGCAGAGGACAATTTATTACCTGTGTTTTTTTATCGCTATGGTCATGTAGTACTGCAAGCAGGGGACATTTTCAATTTAAGGACACTAGAAAAAGACAAGGCGCTCTTCTGCACCAGATAGTCAAATCCTTATTTACAGATGAATTGCAAGTTTGAACAGTTAAATAAGGATGATGAATTGTGATGGCTTCAGGCAGGTACACACATTTAAAGGCTCCATGAAATCGGTGAAGCAGGTCAGACCAGTAAATGGTCTGCGCTGATCGTCATCACCCAGCGTAAGACTTGATTTCTGGTTTCTGGACTGTGTCAGTAAATTCTCCCCTTCTCTTTCAGCGGTGGCGGCGGAGAAGGACGGGACGCCGGTGTTCAAGTTCCCACGGTGGCGGGTCAAGGGGAAGCCCATCCCGGAGGTGGTGGATGCCTACAAGGCGGTGGGTGCCGAGCTCAACGTCATGCCCTTCTGCTCCCAGTTCATCCCCATGAACATCATCGATCACCCCAAGCACGGCTCCATCATCTACCACCCCTCCATCCTGCCTCTGCACAGAGGAGCCTCAGCCATCAACTGGTGAGAGAGATTAATCGCACTCTTTGTTTCAGCCTGTCTCTGCTTTCAATACATTGTTCACAGGCTGAGTAGTACTCCACATGATGAGATTTGTATCCATCCCATACCTGGTTAGTGTGTGTTACTGGTTTGATTTGACCTACACTGACAGGTACAGTGGGGGGTTTACATCCTCTCTCAGGTTAAAGGATCATTGGTGTAACTTTGCTTTTGCCTCACTGGCCACAGGGTTCATAGCAGTAAAAGAAAATGACAACAGTGACGTTCACATCACAGACCCACCCACAAAACCACACTGTGTTCACCACAGTAAAGATCAGTAACACATTACAAGCTCGGGATTGTCTGCTTAACCACAACTGTGCAGCTGTACATAAATGAGAAAGACTACAGACACTTTCTTCTGAGTGTAAACAGATGGTGGCAGTTAGCCAAAATAAACAAGACTTAAAGCATTAACTGACAACTGCAGAGGACAGTCTCTCGAGGACATGTGTGAGAGACTGTCAATCAGGGACATGTATCATATTCTCTGTTATGTTAATTGCAGCGGTAATTACAGCTAATTAGTGGACTTGATCAAACTGTCACTGAATATCTGTGTAGTTGTCTGTCACACAACACAGCCTCCTGTAACCACTAATGTTTGCTTTAAAAAGAACATGGTGCCTTTGTGCGCCATGGTTGCCAGCTGTACAGATGTAAACTAGCCTCTTGGCTCATTATGTGGCTGCTGCTGAGCAAAAGTTGTACAAGCTAGCCTGACAAAAGTATTTTGTCCTATACTTCAGAACAACTAAATATATATTTCACAGGCCCAAGTCCTCTCTGTTTTCCAGGTCAGAGTAGAGGTACACGAGGGTTAGCTGCTATCTGTCTGTCCAACGGGAGGTTTAAACCAGTTCTGTTTGACCTCTACCTCCGAGCAAGCTGGTATTCTTATCTCTTCCGCTTGCTAGTCTGTCTGATCACCACCCTTAATATTTCTCTAGTCCTGTTATCACTGGGAGTAAATGAACTGCTTCCATTTGTTTTCAAGTGTAAACTATATATTCTTCAAAGACAGTGACTGTGGGACCCCATGTGTTACCTCTGTGGCCCAGCTACTCCCATGGTTAATCTGGCTGTTGGGTTGTAGTCACATTACTACCAGTCGCTGAAGAAGTCCTTTAAAGTCAAGTTCGTAAAGATCAATAACACTCTCTTATCTGTTACATATGCTAGAGCCAGGAGGCGGTTAGCTTAATATATAGACCACGGAGGAAACTATAAAACTTAATGCAAAAGTAATCTTTGCCTTCTAATCATAATGTGATTACAGCAGAGATATCTTTAATTGATATTTTTACTAACAATTATGTAAGGTTCAGTCAGTCAAATACATTCTAAAATCATTAACGTTAATACAATAAAATAAAAATCATTAACATATAAATAACATAAATAATTGAAATAAATATTCATGCCCTAATGAGAACTGATGGCATACAGCTTGTGTGTTTCACAGTCTTATCAACAGTCTGATTGCCTTCGTCTCATTTACTCCAGGTGTAGCCACCTTTTATCTTTTCTTTATCTGAGTCTGCTCCATTTGCTCAGGTTTATGGCTGACTTTATATCCCCTACCTGATCTAAAAATACGAGGGTTATGGCACTGTTTCAAGTTTTGTTTTGGCTTTTCTGTGTATGCATGCATCTCCAGGACCCTGATCCACGGTGATAAGAAAGCTGGCTTCACAGTGTTCTGGGCTGATGACGGGCTGGACACCGGACCAATCCTGCTGCAGAGGGAGTGTCCTGTTGAGCCCAATGACACAGTGGACACAATCTACAACCGCTTCCTCTTCCCAGAAGGCATCAAGGCCATGGTAACCACCCGGAATTTCATATATATGAACCTTTTGATAAGGAGTGTAATCAGGATTATTAGCATGCAATTATCTAGAGCCTTTATCAAATGGAGTAATCCATCAGGTAGTCGAGACCTGTTAACACAAATTTCCATTGTCCCATAAAGAGAGGGAGCCAGAGAGGGCCCGCTATTTACTGATGTGATTTCGTTCAAAAGGCGTATCTTTGTCACTTGTCACGACGCATGGTGGGTCAGGATCTCAGTCACAACACATTATAACAGCGTTCATATGATTATAAACAGTTTGCATTGACATTTTTAGATTTACAGGTGGAAACTGGGTGGAAACACGATAAAGCGCTACGATGTGTACAATCACGCCTCTTTCAGTTCTGCAACGCTGGCATGCTGTATAAAATGGCACACTGTGTGGCAAGCCCTTTAGCATTTAACAGCTAGACTGGATGTGCATTGCAGATATCCGTAATTCAAGTTTTCCAAGTCAAAAAGAACATTTCAGATATTCACAATTATATTCTTCCTAGGATCATGTGTATGGTGGAATTTCAGTTTCAGATATCTTCAAATGATTTCTGCCTATCCATTATTCCTGTTCAGGATATCTTTAAATCCCCTCAATTCCAGATATCTACATTGTCCTTTTTAGATATCTTAAATGAAGTTTAGACTACACAGAATGACGTTATAGATATCTTGAAATTAAATGACCACTAATTAAAATGATATCTCCAACTAGAATTGGGAATAGTAATTATTTAATTGTAGATATCTATTATCAAGTTATAGATGTTTTGAATGTAATTTTGATGAGAGATATCTCAAGGTGGAGATATCTTTGTCGGATGTATGATTAAAATATAATTATAGGTTAATTGAAGTTTTGACTTGGCAAAATGGCGTTGCAGATATGTGTAGTGCTGTCAGAAGCTACAGCAAGTGGGAGGCGGGAGCCCAGTTGGGAGGTTTTGGCTTGCATTGTGTGAGGTGTAATGAGCTTGGGCAGGTTTTTAAATACATTCCAAATTAAAGTATATCAAAAATATATTCATTGATATGCAGTTATTAATAATGCGAACACATTAGCACACTCAGCACAACTTTTATGACATGATTTTTCTTCATTCTGCTGAGAGGAGTCCCCACGCACAGGCTACCCTAACACACAAGCTGTGGTGATTTTGCTAATCTGTATTTTCTTTGAACAGAAACCGCTCTGCTTGCAACATTACATTATTCATATTGCTTTTTGATATCATGACATATCATGGGATTACCTGTAGCCTACTTCTCTCTCTCTTCATGTGTGTGTATGGGGTTGAAACTCGTTAAGTTGGCATACTGTCAAGGCTTGTTGCAGTTTATTAGGTTAGATAAAACCTATAATTGTTGTAATTTGAGCTGTCCCTTCATTATGAAGGCAAAGGGCAGATATAGAAACTAGTTTTACAGTTGCATTGTACAGTGTGGCCTCCTGTCTGCGTTCTTGCACACCTGTGAACACTTGAGTTGTTGCTTTATTCTTTCATACTGAAAACTTGTGATGAACCAAAATGCTGATGATATCGTTTATGAATTCATTTCAGTTGTTTACTATTGACAAATAATGAAATAATACATTTTTTAATTATTATTAATTCGGGACTGTTGGAAAACATCACACCAACCTGGCAACCTTGCACTACAGGAGCTGTCAGTGAGAAGTAGAATAAACTCATTGGATTGGCTGAAAGCCCGACATTTTCAGCTCACGTTACTCCAGAGTGAGAGACCAGTGTCCCCAGACCATCCAAGCTTTGTCACAGATCCTCAAGTTTGTCTGGAGACAAAACATTTTCAATATATGCTGTAAATTTCCACCACAGCTCTCTCGTGTATGAAGCTCTTGTTCACCACAAATTACTTGATTATAAACTCTTTTTCATTCATGGTATTTTCTTACTATCTTATCTACAACAGCAACCACCATTTCTTCTCCGAACACTTTTCAAAATGCTGTTGCAATGCTTTGCCAGGCCAGTATCAAATGGGAAGCCTCAGATGAGCAACGTCACGCACAATAGTCATAATGACATTTAAGATATCTGCAACTATTGTGTTGACTAGTTAAAACTGAATTAGAGATAGCTGTTATTGCAATTTGAGATATCTCTGTCTGAAAAGGGCTGTTTTCGTGGTGCAGGTGGAGTCGGTACAGCTCATCGCTGATGGAAAGGCCCCTCGAGTCGCCCAGACAGAGGAAGGAGCGACCTATGAAGGCATCCAGAAGAAATCCAACTCCAAGGTGAGAGTTCTTACAAATCAGCAGTTAGTATATAAGTATGGTTCTATGAACTCTGGATGACAATCAGTGTTATGTAGACATGGCTGAAATGGGTCTGTTGAGGACAGTCATGGAGAGAGATAAGAGGGACACTGCAGCAACGATCTGCCAGGGCTGTTGGGGGAGATGGGAGTGTCAGTGGTTGTGGGGTAACTGCCGGGAGCGACCAGTAAGGTCGGGGGGAGGGATTGAGTGTATGCATTTTCATGCGTTTTTTTAATGTGTGAAGGGTGTGTGTTCAAGCTAAAATGGGATGATAAAGGAACAAGTCACCCAAAAATGAAAATGCAGTCATTATCTACTCACCCCCATGTCCACGGAAAAATCAGCTGAGGTTTAATAGTCCAAGAAACATTTTCCTGAGCTTCACAGTAAAACAGTGTTGCAGCAAAGGAAATAGAAAACTGACAAAATGACATACGATGGCTCCATACAAGCTCGTCTTGCGTAATCCAAGTCTCTGGAAGCCCAGTCAACATTTGATGTTATTCACAACCTTTCTTTTGCAAAACCTTCTGTAGCTGCTAAGCTAGGAATATCGGTGTGCTCCTTATCTGAAGTGGGCGCACAAGTGTCGAGGGTGTGTGTTGGGATCTCTGGGCTTCCGCAGACTTGGATTATGCCGAACGAGCTGTATGTAACACATCCCTAGCTACCTCAGTTGTTTAGGAGAATGCTGCACTGCTGCTTTGCTGTGAAGCTCCAGAAATGTTTTGTGGACAGCCCGGGGGTGAGTAGATAAAAACTGAACTTTAATTTTTGGGTGAGCTGCTCCTTTAAGCTGTTGGCCAGCTGCTCAGTGCAACAAAACCTTCATTCAATGAACAGCATGGAAAATCACTGGTAGCTCAACATGTTGTTCAACACTAAATGTATGAGACCGAGTGGCTGGCTGGGAAAAGACAGAGGTGGGGCTGATCATAGCTGTTCTCTGCTTTCTGATTCGTCGCTTGGAGCCACATTGCTGGCAGTGTGTCTTAATGTGCTATTCTTAGTGCAGAGGTTTAGTTTCCAGCATGGCTTTTCCACGTGTCACTCAGATAGTGGGGGCCAGCTGTTGGGCTTCCCTCTCATTCTCAGAAATTGAGGTGAGCTGGTCTGAAAATGAACGTGAGCCGTCAGCATGTTGACCCCCATGTCTTTCTGTCACTCAGGTCAACCTGGCCCAGCCAGCTGAGGCCATCCACAACTGGATCCGTGGCCATGATAAAGTCCCCGGTGCCTGGACTGTCATTGATGGTCAGGTGGGTCACACTAACTTCCTGAACTCGTAACACCATATTAAAATGTGACCAGGTGCAGTTTAATACAAATTTAAAAGACACACAAATATCTGTGTAATGCTCCTTCTGTGTGATTTCCTCAGTCTGTGACCCTCTATGGCTCGTCCATGTTGGGGGGGTCGGTACCAGCCGGTCAGCCCCTGGAGATAGAGGGGGCGTCCCAGCCCGGGCTGGTCACCAAGAACGGCCTTGTCTTGTATGGAACTGATGGGAAGCCTGTGAGTTATTGAGTCCTTGTTGTACTATAAAATAAATATTCAGAGCAAACAAAAGTAGAGCAGGATGAGTGTGGTAATGCCTCTGTTGCTGCATTCATAGTGAGTTGCATGGCAGCTGAGTCTATTCAAACACAGCATGTGTCGGCCTGTACCTGCTGTACTTTATCCACCTGTGTTTGGTCGACAGCTGCTGGTGAAGAACCTGCAGTTTGAAGATGGGAAGATGATTGCTGCTTCTAAATACTTCTCCTCTGGGGAGAGCTCCAGTGTGGAGCTGACCGACGATGAGAAGAAGATGGCAGAGGAGATCAGGGCGAGTAATCTGTTCGCGGCTCCTTTTTAACCTGGTATTTGGCTTTCAGAGCCACTGTTAAATACTGATTGTAAGTTGTTTTTTTTTTTTTTACAGAACGTCTGGAAGAGCATCCTCAGCAACGTGTCAGCCATTGAGGAGACCACAGACTTCTTCAAGTCTGGAGCTGCCTCCATGGATGTGGTCAGGTGAGGGAGGAGGCCAGTGCAGTGACCGGTCAGAAATTATTCATGAGATTAGTACATACAGGCAGGTTGTCTCTTTTAGAGCTATAGTCTGAAATCTGACATTTTGGGACCCAAGTCTCAAGAACATTCTCTGATTTATGATATTTATTTGGTCACATAATAAAATATATTTAATATATTTCCACACACTAAAACAGTTGGTCACATAACACATGTATATGTTGTTATACTTTTGTGGTGAATATCCTTCTAGTGTCTATTTGCAATAATTCTGCAATAATAATATCAAAACCCAGTGTACACACACACAAATGCAATCATGATACATAGGCAAAAATTAGCACAAGAGGAAAAAAATAAACCTCACCCCCACTAACCTCTAGCAGCAAGCAAAAAAAACCCAACAGAATCAGCAGATCTGTTGAACTGGGGAAGGCTGTTCCAAAGTTGGTGCTGACATTGCAAATGCACGGTCACCTCTAGATTTGAAATGTGATCAGGGAACAGTTATAAGGCCCTGATCAGATGATCGGACAGGATGGCAGCTAGAATAAGGACTCAGTAATGTATGTTATGCATGCTGGTGCCAGGCCATGCAGGGCCTTGTATGTAATTAATTACATTCTGAAATGAACTCTGTTTTTTACTGGAACCCAATGAAGGGAGGCAAAAGTCTGGGGCTATATGAGTCTTAGATAAAATAGTGTTTTGTGATTGAATTTTTTTGCAGTAGTACAAAAAGAGGGCAAGTTTTCAATTTCAAGTACTATTGTCTCTGGACACATGTTTGATATAATTATAGTGGAGACGGACAAAATGTATTTCTGTTTCTAATTGGTAATATTGTTGGCACCACTGTCACAAAGACAACCAGTTCACCACCGCTAACGGCAAGACACAAGAATAGACGTTTGTTTCTGACTTGTTTTGGCTTCCTTGCCGCACCTGGTTAATTTTCTGGCTGCGAGTGTTGGCAACATAGCGACTGTTGCGCCAGCAGCCTGGCTACTGTCCATAGAAAGAAACAACTGTGCCATGATGAAGGCAGAGTAAAACACCCAAATGTTTTAATAAGTAGGCAGGTTTTTTTATTTACTGATTTTGTGGAAAGAATGCCAACTGAATTCGGGTTTTGAACCTTCTCAAGTCCTGGACCTCTCTCAATCGAGTGAATGTCTGTCCGATGATCCCTTTTGTTTTCTCTTTTTTTCTTAACGTCATCTAACAAACATTTCTCCAGTTGGAAGGGTGTTACTTAAGATTTTTAGTGGCACAACGGCTGCAAGCTAGTTCAGACAGGCAACTCGAGCTGCACTGCTACACACATAACATACCCCACTCGACGCAATCCTCTACCAAACACACCCTGTCTATTTGGCAGTCTATTTAAACTGCAAACATCTCCCAACTCTCTCTGCCCTGCGTCAGTATTTCTGCATGTTCTATGAGCCCCACCAATGCCCAAGCATCCACCTGTAGGCTCCGACCGGGGGGGTTCAAGATGTTTTTTTCATCACTGCCCAATATCTCTATGTAGACATATCTGCGGGGAGTGATGAGGTCGGATGCCTAGACACCAAACTCTAGATCAACTCTGTTCAGCTGCTCTTATAAACATTTCAAATTTGAGCTGTCAGACTGAAATGATAGTATTGCATCCTATGCGTGACCTAAAAATACCACCACACATGGATAACTGGTGCTGTAAGTTATTATAAACTCTTTACAATCCTGGAGAAACTGCTGTGTAAAATAAACAAGAAGAAGAGATCACTGTGAACTGATGTCATCCCTGTGTCCAGGCTGGTGGAGGAGGTGAAGCAGAAGTGTGCCGGCGTCCAGCTACAGACTGAGGACGTGTACATGGCCACCACCTTCCAGGACTTCATCCAGATGTTCGTCCGCAAGCTGAGAGGGGAGGACCAGGAGGAGGAGCTGGTCATTGACTATGTGAGTCTCCTGCTTTTATTGTCTCAGTGAAAAAATCTTCCGGTATGCTGATCTTCTTTAAAATGAGCGATTGTCTATCAGTGGGCTGAGATCTATGATATTCTCAGATACTGTATGTAGGCGTAAGGTAGATGCTTGTGGTTGGCTGATTTGTGACTGTTGTACTGATACTGCTGTGTTGTACCCAGGCAACCAAAGATGTGAACAACATGACATTGAAAATGCCACACCAGTGTTTTATCAACGGCCAGTTTGAAGATGCAGAAAATGGAAAGTCTTATGACACCATCAACCCTAATGATGGATCAGTGAGTCACATCACAGTGCTGACATGACACACACAGAGAAGATGTAGTTTGAAGAGTCACCTGGTGCACCTGTATTAATTAGTGAACTGAGCATGATCTTCGTGTCCCTCACCAGGTGATCTGTAAGGTGTCCTACGCCTCAGTGGGGGATGTTGACCGGGCGGTGGCAGCTGCCAAAGAAGCTTTTGATAATGGACCCTGGGGCAGGATGAACCCTAGAGACAGAGGAAGTCTGCTTTATAAGTGAGTAGCTCCACCTAGAGGACTACAGTGATTACAGGATCAGAAAAAACACTCAGTGCACACACTGCAAAACAACCATAACAAATTTTTTTGTATTTTCTCCTACATCACATTTCCTGTGCTCTCTTTTTCAAGAAATTAGCACAAAATATAAATCCAAGAGTGGAATGTCCACTGCTATTATGAGTTTATAGATTAGGTAGCTAATTAGCTAGTCAGCTATAGCACCTTGAACAACATTTTTTGAACACACATCTGCTTGTCCTCTGTCCTCTTTTGAGAGACGTCCCCTGGTTTTGTATTAATTACACAGAATACAGAATAGAGGTGTCTACGCTTTCTTTGATTCAACCAATCAACTCTTGCATCAAGCAGTAATGTCAGTGCTCTATGATGGATGGAGAGACGCGTACGCTGAGATAGACGGCAGCCTGTTACACAAGAGCAACAGACTCTGGACAACGACCCAGATTAGCTTCTCTGTGTCTCCTTCTGTTCTAGCTTACAGACATGAACACACATCTTGTCCTGCATCTTAGCTTATTGAATGAACCACCAAACAAACACATGCATTTGCAGATGCATTTCGTCTTCTTATGAAGCCCTCTCCCACGTTACATTTAAAAAACACCCTCACACTGTCTCACGCTCTCCTCCTCCCCGCAGGCTCGCAGACCTGATGGAGGAGCACCAAGAGGAGCTGGCCACCATCGAGTCCATCGACTCAGGAGCTGTGTACACGCTGGCCCTGAAGACACATGTCGGCATGTCCATCCAGACCTTCAGATACTTTGCCGGCTGGTGTGATAAGATCCAGGTAGGTTAACATTCGGGCACACAGACTGAATAAACTTCATAAACTTAAACACTGATTATGACACCAGAGGCACACGTGGTTGTTTGTTACAGGGCAAGACGATCCCCATCAACCAAGCCCGGCCCAATCGCAATCTGACCTTCACTAAGAAAGAACCTCTGGGGTAAAAAGCTCTGGATTTACTAAGTGCTTCCTATATCTGAATATTGTGATTGAACTATATGTGATCCAATAAACAAATATAAATGATGTATTTTCTGTGACAGTGTGTGTGCCATAGTCATCCCATGGAACTACCCTCTCATGATGCTGGCATGGAAGAGTGCTGCGTGCCTCGCAGCTGGAAACACACTTGTTCTTAAACCTGCACAGGTGAGTACACCATACACTCCCATTTTAAATAAACAAACACACAGTGCAAAACTAATCAGTTGTTAGAATAATGACAATGTTTCTTCAGCTGAGTATTCACCTGATTAGATTACTGATGAAGGTAACGTAGTAACTGCAAACTCAGACAGGTCAGAGTGTATTTCAGTACCTTTTGTCACCACTGGTACATCAGGTTTATGCCACTGCTGCTGAAGTGTCACAAACCTGTTTACCCCCTAATCCCCCTTCATCCTTAATCCAAGTGACAGAGTGGTTCTTGTTTCATACATTATTTCCTATATTTACAGGTCACTCCATTGACAGCGCTGAAGTTTGCTGAGCTGTCAGTGAAAGCTGGCATTCCAAAAGGAGTTATAAACATTTTGCCAGGCTCAGGTAATGAACACAAATACACGATCCACAGAGTCTTGAACAATGAAGTCATTTTTCCTTTCCTCATCCATTCTGATTGTTGTCCTTGATGTCATGAGATAGCGGAAAGATATGAATTAGAAATCATACAATGAAAACCTAGTGATCTTTCTCCAGGCTAGTGGTTCCTGACATGATTGCTTGTTTATACAAAGCAAAGTCTACGTACAAATCCTCATCACAGTTTATGTATCTATCATTTGAAAGCAGTTCAGTCAAAAAGTGATATTGTGATCTCGGTCTCTTTATTTTTCATTATTCTTAGAGGCTTGAAAAGGTAAAACTGTAAAACAATATTTTACCAACAAGTTCCAACAAATGCACTATTTCCCCCTGTTTGAGTTACTTCTGTTAAAAACTACAGTGTCAGCAGTTTTAGAAATGTAGTGTTTTGTATATTTGTGAGCCATTTTGAAGATTTACATCCTCATTAGGAGCCAATAGGCTTGGAGCTGAGAGTGTCATATAGAGAGGGGAGGTCAGAAAGTACTGGGAAACAGAAACACATTGTTGGTTTTTCTCCTTTCTCTTTCTGTCATCGATCCATAACCCACCTTCCCAATCCCTTTCTTTCCTGCAGGTGGCATGGTGGGGCAGCGTTTGTCCGACCACCCAGACATCCGCAAGCTGGGCTTCACTGGCTCCACACCTATTGGCAAACAGATCATGAAGAGGTACACCCAGACTAACTCACTGCTTGTTGGTTGACGTAACTGTCTCAGTCACATAACTTCATGCCCTTCTTGTTTCTCCCTGTGGTTCCCTGTTGCAGCTGTGCTGTCAGTAACCTGAAGAAGGTGTCTCTGGAGCTGGGAGGGAAGTCTCCTCTCATCATCTTCAGTGACTGTGACATGGACAAGGCTGTTCGCATGGTGAGAGAGCGACACTGTCAGGAAGAGAGGGATGTTTGAGCATACTGGAGGATTATCAGGCTGCTTTTACAGCGTGCTGGTGCTAAAGCAGTTAGTCACTGAGTGCATTTTTTCATTGACACAAAGTTCACCTCCAATCATGTGTTATTTATTAATGGTATACTATGATTTGTCGGTTGCTCTTTGTAAACACACCATTTGAAGTCAGCCCCTCCTTCATGGCTCAACGGTTGAGACAGAGGGAGAGAGAGATCAGCAGTGGTCGAGCAAATTATAAAATAAATGAATAGATGCAAAGCAGTAGATTGGAGGATTAAAGAAATAACTTCCGGATTGTTTCACAGTTGGTATGTTCCAAAGCACAAATAAACACACCTCCACACAACCCTCTGGATTTTATGTGAATCCAGATGAAGCAGGCTAAACTCTTTACCCTGCCTGTCTCTCTGTGTGTGTGTGTCTCATCCAGGCCCTCAGTCAAACAAACACACAGACCTGCAGCTCTTTTTACATCCATAATATACAGAGGGCAGATGAGAAGGACAGAAACAGCAATATTAACTGGTTACTACATTTTTATTGTCCTGACCTTGTTATCGGCTGGGGGCTACACACCACTACCCAAAGGACATCCAGAAACGTCCAAACCACTGCAAAATACTGAGAAAATAAGAAAGTATAGGCAGGGGCAAGACACCCCCACACACTTCTAGTGGGTCATAAGTAAGAGTGACAGATATTGAGTAGATTGTGTTTCTCAAACATGAAGATTTGCTGTTTTTCTCTGTCTTATATGCTTTAAATGGAATATGTTTGTGACCTGAACAATTTTTTTCTTAAATACACATTTGATGATGTCACCTTCATGGAAATTTAGGGAAAATCACTCCTCACTATCTCTCTATATGCTAAATAAAAAGTGTGTAAAAGTGTAAATATCAAAATCTTTGCTTAATGTGTGCAGTTTGTTTTAAAAAGTCTTTCTTCTTCTTCATTCTGTATTTGTGTTGTGTGTCTTCTGCTCCACAGGGCATGAGCTCCGTGTATTTCAATAAAGGTGAGAACTGCATTGCTGCTGGACGTCTGTTTGTGGAGGAGTCCATTCATGATGAGTACATCAGCCGAGTGGTGAGTTAGCCAAAACACAGACATTTCCCTCTTCTAGAATATTACAGTACATATTGTACAGTAAAGGAATATTTCTGTACAGTTGAGACAGATTTTAAAGAAACAATATCAGAATTAGATCAGCAGAGGCCAAGAAATCCTACATTTGAGTCCCTAATATGGTGGTGAGAGTTTGAGAAGAAAAAGCAAATCAGAATTCAAAATCTTGTTTCTTTTTCACCATCCTTTCCCTCTAAGGTGGAAGAGCTCAAGAAGATGAAGATAGGAGACCCACTGGATCGCTCCACGGACCACGGCCCACAGAATCACAAAGCCCACCTGGACAAGCTCCTGGAGTACTGTGAGGTTGGCGTGAAGGAGGGAGCTACGCTGGTGTACGGAGGCCGACAGGTGGACAGGCCAGGTAGAATACACACGTCTGTAGCTAATG
This sequence comes from Pagrus pagrus, assembly GCF_965226575.1. Taxonomy (NCBI): domain Eukaryota; kingdom Metazoa; phylum Chordata; class Actinopteri; order Spariformes; family Sparidae; genus Pagrus; species Pagrus pagrus. The sequence continues at coordinate 20,026,953 of NC_140205.1, read as the reverse complement.
GGACTACGGCTGCAACCAACGATTATTATTTTATACATATTTCTGTAGATTGACTGTCAAACAATTCTTGTTTTTCAGTCTTCTCTGTAGCATCACTGTTAGCATGAGCTACTAACCAATATGACATTTTCTCTTCAGGTTTTTTCATGGAGCCTACTGTGTTTACTGGTGTGGAGGACCACATGTTCATCGCCAAAGAGGAGTCCTTCGGCCCTGTCATGGTGGTGTCCAAGTTTAAAGACGGGTAAGTCAGTAAGAAAAGAACCCTGCTGGTGTTGTTGCGGTGCTGTTGTTTGAATTGCTAACTAGTATCTCCTGACCTCTGGCTCCAAACCACAGCGATGTAGAAGGCGTGCTGCAGAGAGCCAATGACACAGAGTACGGCCTGGCCTCAGGCGTGTTCACCCGTGACATCAACAAGGCCATGTACGTGAGTGAGCGGCTGGAGGCTGGAACCGTATTTGTCAACACCTACAATAAAACCGACGTGGCTTCACCGTTTGGAGGCTTCAAGCAGTCCGGCTTTGGCAAAGACCTCGGTGAGTAGAGACATGGAACTGACACGAAGGACACCATTCAGAAGATGATAAAAAACTGTCTGGTTTCACACAAGAGCCAAATCAGACAAAAAGCTTAGAAATAATAATATTATGGTACCCTCCTTCAGTTACCCAGAAAGCTTTGAGCAGTAAATATTGTTTGACTGACACTGTTTTGTTCTGTGGTCCACAGGAGAAGATGCTCTCATGGAATACCTCAAGACCAAAGCAGTGACTGTGGAGTACTGAGGCACAGACTCTCCAAAAGAACTATGACCCACATATGAACAGCAAGGGACTCATCTGTCTGCTTCAGTCCAGCTTCATCCAGCTTCTTTCAGCATTGCTTCTGGACTGTGTGCGTGTGTGTGTGTGTGTGTAGCTGTATGTCAATGTGTGCACCGTACGAATGAGAGAAGAGCTTTGTTATTCATCTCAGCATGGACAACGTGCCTGTCTTTTCTTGGCTTTCTGAGTGAAAATTCACTTGATGGACAAGAGACCCGTGTGGTATATCTACACATGCAACCCGGGGTTGGACTCCTGACAGGAACTGAGCTGGGTCTGACTGTATTTTCAAGGTTTCAGTTCCATAAGAGTGTTTTATGTTAAAACACACTCACCATTTTCAACTTGAAAGCCGTTTTCCCATCATTATCAATGATGTCAATCGATTCTGTTCAAAATTTGAAAATCATCTGAAGTCATGCCTTTCTCATTCACTTGTAATGCTGCCTTCACCATTCCTTTGATACCTCTTTGCTGACTGTGGCAGCTTCTGGACTGTTGTGTACAGTATGAAAATAAGTTGTAAGCTGAGTTAAGAGGAGCTTAAGCACCAGGTTGAAAACCAGTGTTTCACGGCCCGCTCTGGCTGAGAGCTTTAAGTTAAGCAGGGTTGAGCATGAACTTTCACTCGCATAAAAACAGGGAAGGGACTGTTGTCACCGTTTTATTCTTATGGATGGATTAAAGTCTTAATGAGGACTGACTTCACAACAGCCAAATGTAAGTTGGTAAAAAAAAAAAAAACACTTTAAGAATGAATTCCTACTTTGTAGGTAGATTGGACTTTTAAGTATACTTTGTGAATCACGTTTCAGACACCTGAAACTTTTACAGTCAACATTTAGTCACTTTTACATTACATACATTTGTATGATTAGTATAATTTTTCGGCACGCAGCTGTGACATCCAATATTTGAGATTTAGCCGTTTTACAGCATCTCACCCGCGAGCTATGTCATAAGGAACTGACGAAAGACAAACATTTAGTAAGGATGTTTGCTGTTTAGTTGCTCGTTGCATTAAAATGGTTGTTTGACGGCCAACTCTCAAATCTCAGATGTTGGTGCATCATTCAATGCAAAATCAGACATTTTTGTAAATATTCGTAAAAAAAGAGGGAAAAGGGACTATTTGATATATTTTTTATCAGACAGAGGAACACTATATGTTATAAGACTATATTATATTCAGTAAAGACACACCAGCTAGATGTTTTTACGCATCACTAATGTGAACAAGTTGTGAAATTAGTTTTCTACCTGGGCCAGGAAGCGGTTGTTTTTCTCCCCTCACCGTTTGTGAAAAAGGTGAGAGCTGCTCCCTCAAAAAAAAGTATGTCTTCAGCCAGTAATGTCATATGATGGTAAATAAACTTTGATTTGAACTTGAATTTGTTCTTTATCGTTAATCTTTTCACCCTGCTGCCATCTGGCAGAAGATACAGAGGTATTCACTTTCATACCACCAGACTACAGGCGGCTTCTTTCTTCACTTTGCCGTCTACCTACATTTGATACAAGCGAAGCCCGAGAAAGTTGGCAAGGCAACAGTGATGTAAATGAATAGCTACCTTATCGTTCATCAGTTAGCTTCATAGTTTCAATGCCAGACTGTAATTGTTGCTGGACAGTGACCACAAGTAAATGATTATTAGATAATGCTAAAATGTAGTATCACAGCTGTAGAAGTCAGTCAGTCAGTAATGTCAGTTACACAGCCACAATGTCTAGCAAATGTTTGCTAGCGTGGTTGAGTTAAAAGAGAGAGAGAGAGAGAGTGTGTGTGCTTAAGGATATATCTTGATCAAAGACAACTCCCAGATTCCTTATGGTGGTGCTGGAGGCCAGGGTAATCACATCCAGAGTAAATATATCATGAGTGTATTTCTAAGATGTTTAGGGCCCAGCAGAACTTTACTGTTTTGTTTCATCTGGCTTATTGTCAATGAAATGTTAGTCTTCTCCTGATAAGTCCTCCCCCTCATAAAGCTGTAGCAGCAAAACTGAGCGTACTGAATAAGACTTTAGATGAGTTTAACTTTTTCAAAGATTTTATAAAAAGTCTAATAACTCAGAGCAGCCGAGGCAAAGTTACATTTCAACACACGGTATAAACATGAGAATTCCTCATAGCATTACTTAAATGACAAGAAGGTTGCTTCAGCACAATCAGCAGAATATTCCAGGATTTACAGATGGGACCACATAAGGTTTTAAGGAGAACTTCTCAATTGTAGGTTCCTGCTTGAAGGTGCAGTGTGTAGGATTTAAGGCAATTTATGGGGCTCTTATGGCAGAAATGCAATACAACATTCATAATTAAGTTTTCATTTGTTATACAATCACCTGAAACAAAGAGTCTTTGTTTTAAGATTTAAGCAAAGTTGCCTAATTTACTTATTTTACAGATATTGATGACGCATCTTTCTATGATGTTAAGTATACATTTTTCAAAATATAAAAATTAATATATTTAATGAATTTTTGTCATCGTCCTATGAACTGTAAAGGTGATCATTTAGAAAATAAATGTCTTCATGTTCAGATGGTGTGTCTCAGTTATGCTGTGTATGGCAGTGTTGTCAAAAATATAGATACATTTCAATACATTTGGATTCTTAATATTTAACAGTTAAGTATAACGGTTTTAATAATAATTTTTTGCTGTATCGATACTCGTACACGCTGTGTATTTTCACTCTCCTCTGATAGCAGGTTGACAAACACACCGCTGTAGTGCCCACAACTCCCCCACCTCCTCCAGTAAATGAACTTAGATGCTGTTGTTCTTAACACACAATACATAAGCCTTGTTATATCCATCTTTTATTAAATATCTGAAATTTCCCACCCCCAAAGTTGTGTCAATTTTTCCATGTGGTATCGAGCAGTTTAACAAATACGGATTCATTTTTCAAGGCATTGTATCACAGTAACAAATACTATTGTGACATTAAGTGTATGGTATGGAATCTGTTACATATATAGATATGTTGACTGATTTCAGATGAGAATGTGTGTTAATGAGAAGTCATTACCTGCTGCCGTAATTATTTCAACGATTACAATTTAATTTTCATAATGATTTTAACAGACCTTAACAGAACCAATTCAAATGTAGTATGCAACATAGTAAAAGACAGAACATCAAATAAACTTTCTGACTACACAACCAACTGAACATGGTTAGTCATTATATACATTTAAAATTAATTTGAATTAACATATCACCTTGCTAACATGTTAACCTGAATTATACATGTAGATGAAGCAGTGTGTGTGTGTGTGCACAAAGGCTTTATTTTCACTGCCATATACTGTCTTTTCCTCTTTTAGAAAAATCCCATCTTATCCTCATGAATACACAAATAGTTTGTATCCTAAATTGACATAAGAACAAGCTAATGAAAACCAAAAACAAGTGATCCACATTGTTACACATAAACTCATTATCATATGCAATGAGAGGTCACACAGTCAGCTGATTGCCACACTGGATAAGGTCATCACAGTATCTGTTCTGGCTCCAAAGGCACTTTGGCAACTTTGACCTTTAATGTACAAAATAATATTCACTGTTGTTCCCATAGGGATGAGGAATATCTGCATATCTCCACACAGGAGCTTTCTGTTCATCAACTCTGTGTCTGTAAAGTAGGTTAAAATCTCTTTGCACGAGGTGGACCTTTTGTCATTGGTCAGTTTATCCCACATCACCTCAGAAGGCAAAGAAACTCAATATGCAGCCAAAAGTCTGTGCAGCCAACTTTTCTACACTCCCTGTTGATCGACAACCTGGATGTTGGCTTTCTTCTTGTCTTTGTCTCCAGGTAATTTAAGGTTCTCCTCTGTGATCGCCTCACCAGAGTCTGATTCCTCAGAGTCCGAAGTCTCCTCCTCATCCTCGGAGTCACTGTCTGAACTGCTGAGCTCCACCAGTGCTACATCCTGAGGACAAGAGGCAGAAATCACACTACTCAAGTCATATACCACATAAAGTTAAGACAACTACAAGGAGCCTTCTTAAATGTACATCAGGGCCGGTATTCATAAATCATCCTGGTACTAAGAGTTGCTCCTAGTGATGAAATTCTAGTAAGACTCTTTTTCCTTAAATTTGCAACTAGCTCCTTGTAAAGAAAAAAGTTATTCACAAAGCAAATTAGCCCTTAGGGGAGCTCCTATGGTGAAAATCTGTTTAAGAGCCTTAGGAGTTTTTTTAAGCAGGGGAGAAAATGGTGGAATGAAAAAGAGGAAGGAGAAATATTCTCCAAACACTGAAAGACAGTGAGCTGATGAAACACTACAGTTTAGATTGCGCTGGGATAATGCTTTGTGGTTGATCTCATAAGTGAAGCGCTCACATCTCCGACCCAGCGCAACGATATAACATCAGAAATTGAAGTGATCACAACACAGATATAAATATATATATATAAAAAGTAAAATTGCAACACTGATTTCTGACAACTTTCCATCAATAAAGTGATCACACAAAGAATTGCAGTTCACCTTCAGTCTCCCTCTTCTTATGTAACACTCCTCACTGGTGTGCTCCCTTTAATATGGTTTTCCACTTCTTATCAAAGACTAAGATGCTTCCCAAAATTACCTGCATAGTAATTACATGTAAGCAAACAACTATCAGCATGTCTACAGGGGACTGTGCAAGTAAGTCTGTGTTTTCAAACATTTTTTGGGCTTCTTTAGGGAATGTCTTACAAGTTATTCAACAGAGATATGCATTACTATCACCACAGATTGCATTCTTTTTTTTTTGGTCAACCAATCACAGCATTTAAAAGAATGTGTCACACCTAGCAGCCTCCTCATTAAGATAAAAGTTTTTGTCTTTTCCTTGCTCAGAGTTGCTTTAAGAGGTTTCCTAAATCACCATTAAGCTATGATCCCTTGCTAGAAGTTTTTAGGCTTAATAAGGAACTCTCAGAGAATTTACAAAATGGTTGTGAATACAGGCCCTGAAGTTTTCTAGTGCAACACAAGGGGCAGGAAAGCTTAAATTTACCAGTAGACCAACACTAACCATCTCTATGACCTTCTGTGCCTCCTCCACGTTCTCTATATCAAAGCATCCAGCAGGAGCTGCCTCCATCTGCTGCTTCAGCTTCTCATTGGCCTCGGCCATCTGTGGCAGGAAGCTCTGCAGCCGCTCCAACACTGAAACGCAACACAACAAAACACACATCATCACACTTCCAGCTCAATAATGATTTTCTCACTATTAATGCAAATAAATCATGTAAAAGAAAGAACTAGTGACTAGTGTCAAGATGGCATGCAGGGAGGTCATTCTTGGACTCACCGCTGCTTCTCGGGACCCTCTCTGTCTGGAGGGAGCTGCCAGCCTTTGGCTTGAGGAGAAGCTTCTCACTGAGACCTGGCAGCACAACAAACAAGCTCAAAATGAGTTAAAATACGAGCCGATTCTCTACAGTAAAAAGGATAATATCAAGTGTCATTCCCCAATACTTAACTCACTCAATGATCCTTGTTATAACAGTTTTCTTTCAGCGGATTTTGACAGAGTGATGTTTTCCTTTAAATTAATGTGATCTCTGCAGCTGTACCCTGTTTAATTACAGTTGGGTAATAATTCAATATTGTTAATTGAATTTCAGCAGATGTTTTCATCATGGTCTCATTCTACACACTAGCCAGTAGTACTTCTCCTTGGTCAGGGTGGAGTCAATTCTGTGCAGGTGCCATTACCATGTTTCACTGTGGGTTTGAAACACTGTCGTATCACTCTCTCTCCTGTTTGTCTCCTTACATACACTCTTCTGTTACTGCCATACATCTCTAACTTGGATTAACCAGTAAATTGGGCTCCTGTCAGTCATCCACTTCCACTGTGAAATTCTGGTATTTCTTAGCCTCAAGCATTTCACTGTTTCTCCTCCTGAGAAGTGGTTTAGAGACTGCTACTCATCCTCTAGAACCACTACAAGACTATTTCTGATTAGAGTCTTGTGTTTATTTAGCAAATTGTGTATATGCGATGATGTTGCTTTTCAATTCCTCGGGATAAGCTTGCTGTGTATTGATTTTCTGATGGTGTGGTCACTTTGAGTCTTCCTGATCATGCTTTGGATACAACTGATCCAGTTTCTGTAATGCCTTTAAGGGTCCCATGCACTGCCCCCTCAGTAACCTTGAGTCTACCCATGATCTGACACTGACACTCCCTCTTTGCTTAGAATAACAATTTGACACTTTTCACTTACTTTCTGAATCCTTATATTTTCTGAATTACATACAGGTTGATGTGACAATATTAGGAATTTTCAGTATGATCTTAGACTTTTGGATCCCACTGTATTAAGAACTGTGTCTTATGTAATTCAGTGGAACACATGTCATTGCTTTACACATTAATTTGATCATTTGGGCCTGATTCTTGCATTGCATTAGTCAAGTTGAAGTCGGCAAATAACCTTAGTAATATGCTGATTATTTTACCCATATTCTCCAGTCATATGTGTTATTTCTTCATCATTAATTTCACTTCGCTAAACATTGAATTTAATTATATTAAAACATTTGCAACCATAACAATTTCTGAAAAGCCATTGTTTATACCTACACTTATTCCTGACAGTGGCAATTTTCCTTGGACAATAATAATTACACATTTACCTGGACGGTTTTCCAGAGCCTAGATTTTCATTGTGAAAAACACTTACAGAGTTGGGAAACAAATAATGAAATGACAAAACTTCACCTGAAGATAATGTGAGAGGAAACTCTTAATGTTAATTTAGGTAGTCTCAGGACATAGACATCTCCAAAACATGTTACACTGTTATTATAAAGAATCCAGAAAAAGCCAGGTTTGTCGTTATAACCGTTTTAATTGAATAACTAAAATAACTTAGAAGGGCTCTTGTAAGCTAACCTCATTGTATCGTAGGTAAACACAGGCTGTGACTGCAGTCACTGCATTTTTCTTCTAACACTTCAACTATTAATAAAGAAATCATACCTCCTCCGTTGCCACATGACAGCAAAGCCTGTGAGCTCGTTTTCTTGACGTTTAAATCCATTTTAGACGCGACACGGTTATGTTTTCACCGACATGTGTGTTACAAGTGAGACCAACATCCGGGTGGAGGGTCAGAAAGCAAACATTTCAGCTGTGGTGTATATAGCGCCCCCTGCTGTTTGGGAAGAAGACACGGATTTAGACTACAGTGGCTGTAAAAAAATATACCAACCACGCAAATACAACGAATATGAACGCTAATGAACAAATAGGGCATAAAACATCGTTTGACTGAACTTATCGATAAGCGATGAGATGTATGAAAACAACTGGACAACCACTACAGCAAAGTGTTGTCTGCGACTGCGCATTGCAATCAAAATATATGTGTGGCACTTTATGTTCTGACCAGAAAAAGCCCGTAGAGTATTGAGATGTCTCACTCTCGTTTGGCTTTTGTAACCGCGAAACCCCTCCATACAAAGTTGACCCAATCAGAGTCATGAAGTTGTTGACAGCCGAGAGCTAATTTAATTTAGTTACAGCATTAGGTTTCAGATTACATCATCATCATTACTGCATTCTCGCCAATAAAATAGGTGAACAAAATCAGGAATGTTTGAAGCCATAATAAGACCTGAAGGAAAGATCCGCCTATTTTGTCACTGTCTTGTCTTTTTTTTTTTTTTTTTTTTTACTGTTGCATTTAAATGAATTTCCGTCTTTCTTGTGAGTCAAACGTGCCCATATGTAAACTTTGCCAACTCGCTCTATGTGCCCAACATAGCATTTTTCATATCGCGTGGTACATCTTCACACATCGACGAGCTTTAGTAGCACTTTTTGCTCTGACGCGGCTCATCGGCTGGTTCACTGTCAAGGAAGAAGACTCGCATCTCCTCACTGGGATAAAATGTCTCCGTGGCACTACGGTAACCTATGACAAATAATTTAAATTCAGCGACGACTACAATGAGTAGTTTGCTATGCCTTATATCCACTAGCTAACACTGGCTACTGTATTCTCACAGTTAACGCATAAGAAAGTAGGGAGCCGTGCCTCCTACTGTTTTGATTTCAGCACAGCTAGCTAACATAGCACGGGGTTAGCTAACATAAACAAATATCCACAACTAGCCGATTTTTTGTGTTAAGCGAGGTTATCAGTACAACAACAGATTGTGCCGTTCGAAGGCGTTTAACGAAATTGTCAACATTAGATAGAAGTGCTATACACTGAGACTGAGACAGACAGGTAATATTAAAGGCCTGAAGAATGATTAAGTGCAGTTACAAAGGTAGGGAAACTAGCCCTATAACCCATGGTCTCCGGACCGCATCGTCATTATAAGACAAGGGGCACCGATCATCCAGTTTTTCAAAGGCATTTTCAAGAAAGCATTTTCTGCTGGTGGTAATGCTCTTTGTCAGCTTGATAACACAAAGATCCTTGCCTTTCTTCTCACACCTATTTTGGTGGTGTAGCATTATTAGTTATCACAACTAAACTAAAATGACATTGTCTACCTTCACAACATCCAGAGAAATGGCTAGCAGCTCTGTGAGGTGTTGACAGTTGTAGAGTGTGCATGTGGGCTGAGATAGCAAACAAATTATACAGCACTGACATGATAGAAGATGATATGTGCACTTGTGATTAAAACTCTTGTCACCTAGGTTGATGTAAATTTGCAAGGATTCCCTCACATCCAGTCTGTACTTCATTAGAAAACAGCTGCTCCATATTGAAAGATATTTAAAGCCTTCTCTGGTTTCTTTCCTCTTTACAAGAAGTGACTCAGCTGCTCAATATCAGTGTAATACCATTTTACATTCTGCTTTAGGTTGTGTTTTCCTGTTCTCCCAGCTGTTCTCACCTCTGTTGTCTCTCTTGGTGTATTTTCCTAAGGCCGATGAGTCCCTGTATCCAATTTCTGACATGGATGGCACACCTGAGCCAGAGTAAACCAGTTCTACTGTGCATCTTATTTACACTGCTCTCAGACTGGATGACAGGAGATGAGACACCGCGGCCGTAGACCACACCATGAGTATCCAGAGTCTGGGAGGAGCTATCGGGGAGTCCCTGGGCTCTAGCCTGACGGTGCGTATGAGCGGAGCAGGTGGTGGGTGGAGTGCTCTCTCCCTGAAACCTGTTTCCTCCGGGCGGATTGCGTCTCTGTTCCACACCATGGTCCCCACTGGTTATACCAAGCTACAGGATGAGCGGCTTGCCATGGTGGACCTTGGAGCGAAACCAGAGGCTGGATCGCTCCAGAATGGCTTCAGACAAGAGACTACACACATAGAAGGCCGACGGCTCCTGGACCGGGCCTCTCGGTCCTCTGTGACTTTATCTGACTGTGGAGATGGAGGCTTCTCTGAAACGGAGCCCATGTTGGCTGAGAGGAGGCTGTCTGGTGAGGAGGCTGATGCGGAGGAGGAAGAGGATGAAGAGGAAGGACTGGTGTCTGATGTGCAAAATATGCCCAAGGAGTCGCCGCTGGCCATGGCGCTGCAGATCCTGCTACCTTTCCTGCTTGCTGGATTTGGAACTGTATCAGCTGGAATGGTGCTGGATATTGTGCAAGTAAGCTGAGCTTCAATACAACTTTTATTCAAACAACAACCGGCTTAGCTGAGAGCTTAAGACAGGGTGGTATTAAGGTCCAGTTCATTATGTTTTGGTCTTATTTTTGTAGTTGGGGCCATTGTCTCTGTCAGTTATTATAGCTTTGTACTTTGCAAAGTAATTACTGAGATGTGGGAACATGATGTCATCACTAGACATCATGTTCTAACACAAACAGTCAGACAATCAGACAGGTTGTAAACAAGCCACCAGTTAATCCAGATTATCAAAACCACTTTATTTGGAGGAAAATACGGAAAGTGTGTGCACAACTATGTTAATGTCAGATCTGAAGCAGAAGGACAGTCTGTAAACTGTAAAAAAGTTTGACTAGCCTGTTTAATTATCAGACTGTTTAGGTTGGACTTCTTCTTAGGTGCTGCTGTTTCATCTCTCGGTGAGATCTTGGCAATTAAAGGTGCCCTTGGTTTTTTCTTGTTAAAGAAAAAAACAAAAGTCACGTGAAATGAATCCTTACGCTTGGTCCACATATCCTGCATGAGCAGTATGTGTGTGTGTGGAGGGACGTCTTGCTTTTTATATTGTCACCCATGTAAACAGCTTGGAGCAGACAACAGTCACAGAGATACAGAGTCTCACCTGTTTTTTCCACACCATGCAAAAAGACCTGAAAATGACAGCATCTTAAAGCTCTAGGCCACCAGGATGCCCCTACAATGTTATTATCAATGATAAAAAATGATGGCGAAAGCTCCAAAAGTAAGACTCAAGTTGTAAACTGGAATTATTCCATAAAGGCACAGGTGGCCACAAGGTTTGTTTCTTACCGAAAAGGCATTGAGTGTATCGTTGAGGTGTGACAAACATTCTGAATATGTTTCCTTATTCCTTTCTCACAAAGATTTCTAAAAGTAGTATATTCGAAATAAAAAGTAATGGATCCACTCAGTAAAAGCTCCATAGTGCTACTAGTGGTTAAAAACTCCACAGGGTACCTTAAACTCCAAGTCCACTTACTCACGTGTAAAAACTCAGAAAGAAGCTGGTAAATGGAACTTGAATTAAGATTAGTTTGTCAAAAGAAGGTCAAAATATTTTCAATATCTGATTTTTTGCTAATTTCACTTCAGCAGTTTGTGTTGTTTTGGAGAACATTTAGGTTTAAAACACTTTACACAGTTTTAGGGGATGTGGCTGACAGATGTGTCCAGTGGTTGCTGCATGCTTAGCCCACCCAGAAAATCTACGTTCTCTTGCTCCAGTCAACTAACAAGATGGTACTGAGCAGCAAACCATTTTCACACAATTGTTCAGAACATATAGTTTCAAACAATCTACACCTTTACTGAATTACCGCCAGGTTTCTTGATGAGTGACAATATGTTTAAACTGTTGATGCTCTTAGATGTAGTCCACATTTCAATTTGAATGTCAAATGAGGCTGAGCAAAAGTGGAGTAATTAGATGGTCATGAATGTTAAAACAAGTCTCAGTGTATTACTTCCTTGTGTCATCCACAGCACTGGGAGGCGTTTCAGTACATCACAGAGATCTTCATCCTGGTTCCTGCTCTGCTTGGCCTCAAGGGAAATCTGGAGATGACACTGGCTTCAAGACTGTCCACAGCGGTGAGACACACACACACGCACGCACGCACGCACGCACACACACACACACACACACACACACACACACACACACACACACACACACACACACCTGCTCAGTCTGAACACAGTCAGGAGGATTAACCACCAGAGACATATTTTGTGTGCAGTATGAAGCATACAGAAACAAACTTTCAGTTTTTATGCAGTTGGAGTTGATTTAGCTTTTGTCTTTAAAAGTTTTGGCAGCTAATGTGCAATAGAAATAAATAAATCTATACTGTATATTATGGTGGAGCAAACAGTCAGCTTACATGACATGACACTGACATCCCATATATACTCAAAATGTAGATTTAGTTGGCTCCAACTGATTTGAAAGGGCTACATAGACAACAAGTCCTGATGAGGGCTTGTCCTTATTTCTTTCTGCAGACGACATGTTTAATTTTCTCACACAACTTGTTCTTGTTGTAATTAGATGGCTGGAGTCCAGCGTCATGCTGCAGAGACTTGACTACTGTTTGCCTATTTTAATTTTTTATTTTTACGCTCTAGCCTAGTCGACAGAAGATTTTGTATTTTTTTCCAAAATTAAAAGAGTTTCCAGTCAGCCACACAGACTCGTCTTGTCCCTTTGGCTGCTGTGGATGGTACACCAGATGTGTGATGGCATCGTGTGGGTGGTGTTGCTTCATTTTTTGCGGTGGTGTCTCATCGCAATAAGCAAAGCCTCTTCCTCTATATTGTTGTTATTGGTCGGTACTGTGACACACTGTGACAGCCTGTAATTATGGTTTGAATGTCTTCTACTTGGTCAGGTGAAGCTGAGAAGAAAACTGAACAGGCTTATAGTGACCTTGTTTGTCAGGACAGCTCTCTCTGCTTTCACTGTCCCCTTCTAAGTTCAACTTGTTATTACTTTGGAAGTTTCAAGTAAGAATTTCTTTGGAGCGTCTTGAATGGATTTTGGTGTAAAAGCTTTATGGATCAAGAATTAATCGAGGAATCTGCTGATGCAGCAGAGTGAGGGGTGATTTCCTGTCCCGGGCTGGCTGAACAGTCAGATGGCAAATTTATTGGTCAGCTTTGACTCTAGCTGTAAAAGGGAGGAGGAGTGAGCATACACTTGCTGCATGTGTTATCCCATAAAACTGCACCTTTCCCCTCAACAAACATGTGCATGAATGTCTGCTTATTCAGCAGAAGCTGTCAAAAGATCTGTCAGTATACGTGTCTGTGTTTGTCTCCACTATTCAAACTCTGCAAAGTAGAGCAAGCTGAAGAAGTGACGGAGCTGAACTGTGTCTTTGTTGGTTTTCTGTTTTTTCCTGCTGGCCCCTGGCTCCCTGGCACAGGCTCCACATTGACATTGCTATGTCCACACGGACAGCAGAGCTCAGTGTGAGCTAATGCTCCTCCTTACAGTCCCATAAACTATTTGTCTTTGTGTTACTGTTGTTCTCCTCAGACTTACTGTAGCTGTAAAACAGGCAGTAATTTATAGCGTGGGGAGTTATGCATTACAAAAGCATGTGGCAGATCTTTAACTTACCACAGTTATTACAGTAATTGAACCAGTGAAAATATGTTGTTACTTGCATTGCAGTACTGGGATTACTGATGTTGAAAAGACCTTTTAGAAAGGGTGAAACCTGTCCAGTCTAGTGACATATGTATGCATATTTAAAACCATGGCTTACCTATGTTTAGATACGTTTCTCAGGTATAAAAGCCATAACCATAACATAAGTCGTCCGTTACCTCATGTGTCGTTTTATCTCCTCTATTTCTTTTTACAATGCAAGGGGGCTGAATTGCTCAGTCATTAGACCTTCCCTGACTGGTGTATGCCCAGGTCTTTCCCCAAGTTCAAGTAAACTTGGAGTCTCCAAGCCCAAGCTGAAACAACTCAAGTGATGTCGCTTGAGTTATTTTCTTGACTTGACAAAGCACTTTCAGAGCCACAGAATACATTATACAACTGCACAGCTTACGAACCATGACTACTCTACTGATCTTGATGTATAAAACTGATGCATTAGTGCGCCTTTTCATTGATTAGTTGTTTGGCAGAAAAGGAAGTGGCAACAATTTTGCAACAAAAGCCAAAAAAAAACAAAACCTCAAAACAAGTTCCTGTGTGCTGTAGACTTCAGTAGAGTTCAGACATTCATCAACTGCACATGATCTGACATCAAAGTTTTACTTTATATATTACATTCATCATATTATTTACTCTATATTCTACTTTTTTAACACTTTCTATGTTGAAGTGGATTTAATAGAAATCTTAATGTTGTCTCTGCTTGAACTTGGAAACAAATTTGCCTTACATACTATGGATGTGGAGTTTGAATGACCTGGGGGTTTAGCAGCTAGGGCCTAAAGAAAAAAGTTGCATTATGGGAAGTGTAGGATCCAGTGTCTTGATTGATTGTCTCTCTTTAGTTTGTCTCTTATTTTCACCCCAATTTTATGGAAGTTCAGTGCTAAAGAGATGGAGTACCCCTCTATGTTAATGATGATAATTTATTGGATTGAATTACATGGATGTGAGGTTAATTAGTCGCTCTAAATTTCCTGTAGGTGTGGATGTGAGTGTTAATGGTTGTTTCCCTATATATCGGCCCTGTGATGAACTGGTGACTTGTCCAGGGTTTACCCTCTTTCTCGTCCAATGTCAGCTGGATTAATGCCCCGTGACCCTGCAAAGGATAAGTGGTTACAGATAATGGATGGATGACAATTTATCCACCTAATTTTTGAGTATAATAAGGGCTGGGGATTTTTCAGGTCACAAAGGGGCTTTGGCAGAATTATAAGCAGTCATGGACAAGTCATAAAATGTTTCTTACTTCTGTTGACAGGTGAATGTGGGCAAGATGGATTCGCCTATAGAGAAGTGGAATCTAATCATTGGCAACCTGGCGCTAAAACAGGTAATAACACAAACACACCGACACACACATGGTTGCTGCCTTGGTCTTTCTACTTACACAAATAGGCAATTAATCAACATTCAGATTAATTCTGTTTAAACCCGGTATTTCTGCACTGTTGCAGAAATGTTATTAGTATTATGCCATTTGTAGAGTTAGATTTAAGTGTTGGGTGCAAGGGATTCTTTCTGACTTGTTTGAACCAAACATTTTCAACAACCCCAGAGCATTGTAACCTCCACAAGTCAAAATGTATTGAACAAAGATGGATGTAACCTTTTCCAAATTCACAACACGATTTAATCCAAACATGGGTGAGGACTTTATAAAATATGACAACAGACATTCGAAGCTTCATTCTTAAAGGATAAGTACCGTTTTTTACAACCTGGACCTTATTTCTGGCAAAACATATGGTCATTTACTCACCCAGATAACTTTGGTGTCATTCGGCGTCGTTCGGACGAAATTAGATCCAGTGTAGCGGCGATATATCCATATAATGGGAGAGACGGGGCAGCGACACACAGCCTCTATATAACGCATTATCTGCCACGAAACTAGTTCATTTCATCAATATTTTGTTATGAAATGCTAGCGCTATTAGCCTCTGAGTCTGGGCTCGTCTGTTGTCAACATCCGGGGTCTGTAGGTTGACCTACTACCTCTGACCTGGAAGATGTCGTCTCTGAGCTGCGCGCGCACCCGCGACAGCGCGGCTTGTTTACCTGTAGCTGCTACTGCTAGTTTGACCCCGGATGTTGATAACGGACGAGCCCGGACTCAGAGGCTAATAGCGCTAGCATTTCATAACAAAATATTGATGAAATTAACTAGTTTCGTGGCAGATAATGCGTTATATAGAGGCTGTGTGTCGCTGCCCCGTCTCTCCCATTATATGGATATATCGCCGCTACACTGGATCTAATTTCGTCCGAACGACGCCGAATGACACCAAAGTTATCTGGGTGAGTAAATGACCATATGTTTTGCCAGAAATAAGGTCCAGGTTGTAAAAAACGGTACTTATCCTTTAACTATTGCCTTTTCATTAAAATGTAATCAATACTGCAGTGATTGATTGAATTAGTCCACAATTTTTATACTTTTATGTGTGTTTCCATTTCACACTGAATATTAAATGAATGAGTTGTTAGAGGCAAATTTACTGATTTAAAACATAATAATAATAAATAAAATAACACATTTAATGTATTTATTATATACACATACTGTCACATAAATGTAGTGCAATGTATGTTATATGCCATTTAATATTGTTGATATACATAACCACTACGAATGATTGGAATTGGTTGGACCCAGGTGGGCGGTAACTCAGACTGTTCTATTGATTTCTGTGTAGTAAGGCTGAGTACAGGCTCTGAAAATCATCTACCCACACACCGATAAACACGCCAAAACATGCTACATCACAGTGTTTTGACGAGCTGTTTGTCCGCTAAGTTACGCAATAGCATCTCTCAGCTGGAAGTGTTATGTAATGGAATGGAACAGTCTACCTGCACATGACGTTAGTTCCACTGTTTCACCATCAGGTTCATAGGGAACATAACCAACCTAAGTAACCCTTCTGCTAATCCTCTAAGCACTGTTTGCTGTTGTCACACACATAGTTTTGCTTGTTATTCTGTAATCAATAAAAGAGCACCACAGTCGATTCCCCTGCCTCTGCCCTACAGGTTCAGGCCACTGTCGTGGGTTTCCTGGCTGCCGTAGCAGCAGTTGTTCTTGGTTGGATCCCAGAGGGGAAGTTCCAGATGAGCCACGCTGTGCTGCTGTGCTCTAGCAGTGTGGCCACAGCCTTCATAGCCTCCCTGCTGCAGGGTAAACACACACACACTAACAGCTGAGCACCACAGTTTAAAACAAACTGTTAATACTGTCGCTGTAGAGAGCTGGAGAAGCTCTGTTTTCTTCACAAACAGTCTTTGTAACAGAACTGAATAAGTTAAGATGACGCAGACACTTATTTCGTGCTTACTGTCTGTATGCAGGGTGCCAAATTAACTTTTTTTTCCACCAACCAAATGGCTAGTGAATGTTCAAATTTTACCAGTCACTCATGAAATACCCTTTTTTGCTCGTGAGTGAAACAAATCTACAAGCCACATGTATATTTTACCAGCATTTGGCTGGTGGCTGCTGATAATTTTGTGCCCTGTCTGTGTGTATTTTAATAGTGATGTCTGAAAGTCCGCAGTAATGCGATAACTGTTAGTCAAGTGCTCCACCCTACTTGTGTCATGTTCAGGTATCATCATGGTGGGTGTAATTGTGGGTTCGAAGAAGACGGGCATCAACCCTGACAACGTAGCCACACCCATCGCCGCCAGTTTTGGTGACCTCATTACACTGGCAATCCTGGCCTGGATAAGCCAGGGCCTCTACAAGTGCCTGGGTAGGTGACCAGCTGCTACCTTCACAAGTGTGCTACTACAAGTGTTCCAATTCCAAAATACATTCTAATTGTACATAGTATATACCTGTTTTTTGCAGTAAGACATACTTACTGTTTGTGTGCCTGTGTGTGTGTGCATGCAAGTGTGTGTGTGAGTAGAATTAGGACACAACTTATTTTGGAACTTGTGAGGCTGTTGAAGAGTTATAGCCTGTACGGACCTCTGTGCAGGATTTTACACTATTCAGCATAAGAAAAGAGAATTATGGCTCAAAACTTGAGGAGGCACTTTTTTGGAGTGAATCTTTAACTGTCCAACCATTTTGGTTTAGAGGGAAAAAAAAGAAAATGCAGCTGGGGTAAAGCGTCCATATGGGAATGACAGACAGAAGCTTTTTGAGCTTAAGTTTTGATGCATAATTTCATCACATTTATGCATCCTTCTGCATTTTAAAGCAGAAGGGTTAATTTGAAGCAGGAAGTATGGCAGTATTAAGTATAACACAGCATGTGACCTCTGATTTTAGTGTATCATTTACCTTTCCAACATCTGTGGTCCCCTCAAGAACCGGGCTGCTTGGTTCACTGTACAGAAGAACGCTGGCCCACTAACCAATAAGTCAGACTAAATCATGTTATCATGTAGACTTCGGGTGGATTAGTCCTGGGAAATGTGAGCTAATCTGTGTTTGCAACAGATGTGTTCAGTTACAAACGAACTCTGATGTGTTTGGCCACTTAGTGCAGTTTGTTTTTGTGAAAGCTGTAAATCAAACTCTGGTTCAGACAGAGATTGGGACTCGAGTCTGCGACTTGGACTCAAGTTGCACTTAGGTCGCCACACACAGAGACTTGAGGCTTGACTTGGTCAAAAGATGACTGCTTATTGACCAATGTTTATCTGATGTGAGCTATTCTCACGTAGCATCTGTGCCATCAATTTGTAAGGCTATGTACCGTAAGTACTAAACAATTCTTATCATTGAGTAGTTTTATAGCAGGTTAAAAGTGGTTTGAAGCAGTTACTTTTTTAAAGAAAATAATCTTTCATGTGAAACCAGGTTATATTAAGGGTGGTTAGATTCAGTCATATTGGTACGAATTTGTGCTCTCTTAAAGATCGTGACATGAAGGGCTGAATGACTAAATGACTAAAATAGTTCAATTTATGTTTTTTATCATAGAGATTTATTTGTTTCCGCAGCACAAAAGGGAGAATAAATAAAACAAAATAACAACAACAACATCAGTATCAGCATCAGCTATCAGCCAAGTTGTTATTTTAAATATCGGTAATGGTATTGGCCCAGAACATCACAAGCAGTGCTCCACTTAATTAGTTATATCCTTGTGAGCTCTTTGTGACAGCAGAGAACATAAACTGTGTGTAGCATGACCTGCCATCAGTCATTTGTCAAAATTTGATTTCCCAGCAGTGGGTCCATGCAGGATGACAGTCACCAAAACTGTCCAATCAATCAATGATTTACCCGTCAGTCCGTATGACATAGTGCCTACAGCTCTTGGTTGGTTTGTAGAGAGTCAGTGTGAACATGAACCGCACCAGAACTGAAAGGCAGCAGTGTGAAAGCCATCTCAGAGTGTAAGATGACTGATTTGGCCAATATCACTTTCCTGTAGATTGCACATGCTTTCATGTGATGATGTGTTGTAAATTCTAAAATTATTTATTTCATAGTTTCCTGTAATGATGAGCTTTGTATCAAATTAACACAAAACACATTGGCAGTCGTACATGGTTTTATAATGGAGTATATTTGGTCTATCATCTGTCAGTTATAAATGGTTGTCAGATTTTTGCTTCTTGGGTTGCTTTGTATTGAGACACTTCCCTCAGTCAGCCAGTAGAGGTCCCTCCTTCCCCACTCTGTAGTAGCACTTCCCTCCAGCTGCAGAACAGACGCTTCTTTTCCTCTGGCCACACATTCCTCATGTTTAATTCATATCACACCTGGACCTGTGTTGCACCGCCTTGTATTACATAATATAGCGTACACTGGAAGCTGTTTCCTCTTGGAAAAAGTCTCACACTGTCCTGTCAGGTCTAATTGTATGACACAGATGTTCACCACTATGAATGGAATAATTTAGTGCTGTGAGCTAAATGTATTAAACACACTTCAGATTTCAGATTTCCATTGCAGGGCAGTGCAGTGAGACTGTCTGGCTGTGTCACTCTCAGGACAGTGGCTCTGTTGTTCTTTAGCCCAGCTTTCTCCTGCTTAACTGGAACTAATGGTCAGTTAATTCTCAGCTAAACAGAATTTAAATCACATGATTATCAGTGCAGATAAGAACTTAATGCCTCGAATGCTTCTAACTAGAGTGAAGATGAGAACCTGGCGAAACACAGTAGCTGCTGTCACTGGCAGCAGTTACAGCTGCAGAAAGATTATGAAAAATTAACAATATAAAAGAGAGGACATTTATTTTTTACTTTTACTTTTCTTTTTTTTCACCACATCATTACTTCGAGCCATTCTGGCAGAAGGCTGTGCTTAAAAGAAAGCAGTTTAAATGCAGGTTAAAGTATGTGTGCTAATAAAATGTAGTTTCTGTTTCTGATCTTTTTTTATATTATATCCTCAATGTTCCTAGATAGAAGCACAAATAAGCACGACATAACACAACATAATTTAATGACATTACAGATATATTTTATGCCCTTCAGTTTTGATCATTTGTTTCTGAAATACCATGGTGGAGAGATCTAAGTGCCACTCTACCCTTTGGCCTAAGCCACCATTACATGTTTTAATCTTCAAAACACATAATTTTCTCATACTGTCCATTGTTGCAGTGCATCTTTTCACCCTCTGTCTGAACACTCTTTTGGTGCATGTCTCTTCAAGCCATTACTCAAGCCGGGTCTGTTCTGACTGGTCGCCTGAGCAGTCACTGCCCACTGTATTTCGGGGGCATGGCTGAGGGTGATTTTATAGTTGTGACATCACAACCATACGGAAGTCCTGATGGCTCAGAGTTAGAATAACCCTAACAAGGTCAGATTGTGTGTGTAATCCGACTTCAGATGGATGGTGAACACTCGATTGAAAAGGATTCCTTGGCAGAGAACCATTTTATTCCTCTTTCTTGTAGTTTTTACGTTTGCGACCTCATGCTGGGTTTTGGATGGACTTTTGTCATCATAAAGCACAGAAGCGAGCAGCACTTATCATCACTGTTGAGATCATCATTTCTTTCCCGTATATTAGAAGCATCTTGGCATTTCTCAGCTCAAAAAGATAGTTGGCAGCCGCAGCGTTCTTTTTCCTGGCAGAGAGTTTTAGCAAAATGTATTCCACCAGAGATGGACAGGACTATCAATTGTTCATTCATTGGTTTATTCACAGTAACAGGGATACTCTGTGGTACAGTGTCAGAGGTTCATGTAAACAGTTTAACCTGTAGAAGACCTTAATTAGAGCACGGCAGATAGTCTGCTTACTTTGTACATGGTAACTCTGTGTCAGATTCCCTTTCAGTGTCTGCAACTTGGGTAGAGAGCTGGGTTA
Source organism: Pagrus pagrus (assembly GCF_965226575.1). Classification (NCBI taxonomy): domain Eukaryota; kingdom Metazoa; phylum Chordata; class Actinopteri; order Spariformes; family Sparidae; genus Pagrus; species Pagrus pagrus. Next base: position 20,006,023 of record NC_140205.1, on the reverse strand, counting down.
ATGTGGGACAAGGCTCCTCTCTCAAATGTGTGCCTCACTATACATATCCGCCTCAGCTTTATATTTTAGGTCTGAAAGTCTGTTAGAGCCCATTATACCCTGAACAGAACAGTGAGGCCCTTTCTGTTCTCTAGCTACGAGACCGTGGAGATAATAAATCTGGGACTCCTTCCTAATGACAGTTATTTAGTGCTTGGAACAAAATCCTGCTGGAAACATCTGGTGGTGCCTCTAGGCAGGTGCTTACCATAATTACTCTTTCAAAATAGTTTTGTTGTGCTATATTGTAGTTTGAACAAAGACGTATACTTGTAGAGAGAAAGTAAGAGAAACCTTCCCTGTGTTGGCGTGTTTGCTCTTGGTGCTGCACTTTCCTCTCACATTTCAAACATACAGTATGTGGCTCAGGTGGATTGAGAAAGAAGCTGGTGGGCTAAACATGATATAATTTTCCCTTTAAATAGATACTTTTATTTAACCTCAGATGAAAACATAATGTTAAGGAAAGCAGTGAGGGAGATATTTGTCAGAAATTATGAATTTGCAGCATCTACTCTTGATGGAGAAAATGTTTCTGGAAGTGCCAATCTTGTATGCTTTTAGTTTGGTGTATGTCAGGTTCAGGAAATGGGAAGTAAGTTGAGCACTTTTGTCATTTAAAGAATTCAACTAACTCATGGCTGGAACTCAATCCACACTACAATGGTGTTGGTCAAGACTAAAGTATATCTTAATGGATTACCATAGAATTTTGTACAGACATTGATGATCCCTAGAGAATGAGGCCTAATGTCTTTGGTGATCTTCTGACCTTTTATCTAGCACCACATAAAGTTGACTCTTTTGATGGATTGCTACAAAAATGTGTACGGACATTCATCATTCCAATGACTCTGATGGTGTCATGGCCATCAGATCTAAGATAGTGACCAAACAAACAAAATGATTCCAGCTAAACATCAGCATGCTAGTGTTTTCATTGTGATCATGCTTACTGTAAACTCTTAGTGTTGAGAAATCAGTCATTTAAACAGTCATGACAGCTGACTGACATTTAAAGCCTTAAACTGTAATTCTTGGAATCCATTTGCAAAGACACATGTGAAAGTCTCAAGTTGATTGGTTGATTTAACTCCTGTCGAGGCCCCCTCTTCATGTGTGCATACGTCTGGCCCGGAGAAGCATACTTCCAGCTTTAGTCAGGAGATATGGAGCCATATTCACATTCACTTACTTTCACCACTAGGAGCTCAGCTAATTGGCGCTGACAGTTCCTAGTTAAGAATTTCCTCTTTCAACTTATTTACATAGCTGCAGAGAGCAACATTTACTGGGGAATGGAGAGAACTCCTTTGCTAAGACAAGGGTGGAGTTGATCCCTTTGCTGTGGATGACCTCATCTTTCATAAATTAACTTTCTTGCTATGTATAAGAAAAGTCCCGTTTCACAAGGCTGGTGAAACAGCAGGGCAAAGCATTCAGCCACCTCATGGCCTTATATAGCCATAGATCCACATTTGATTGTTTTAATTTGATTAGTTGTAATTTTTGTGCTCAAAATTCAACACAAACACTCCATATCACTAACCTGTCAACTTCCCAGATGGTGTGTTACACAGAACCATCTGTGAAGTTGTCCTTGGAAACTGTCTGGAAAAGGGCAGACACTTTCAAAACATACCTGGCAGGTGATTGGAAGAACAATCTGTCTATCACCATCCATCACTGATGCTTACTTGTCAAGTGCATAGCTGGCAATATCGTGATGTGATATCAAAAATCCAGCTGCCTCGAAAGGCAACCATAACACCTGAAATGGACTTAATGCAGATCTTGCACTATCTGGGGCCCTTTCTTGGTTGGGGGCCAAAATATGAAAGTGTAGTTTATATTCCTTCTATCATTTCAGTTAAATTGTTTGAAAGACATATATTCCAAAGTAAGTGCATTTAATCAAACTACCATGTGCACTGCACTTGAGGGATACTTGTGCAAGATGAATTCAGAGAGTGGGAGGAAAAGGGGGGCCCTTAACTCAGAAAAAATGTGTGAATGCATGTCTTCCTTTTTCCCCAGATTCCTACCCATATGTGTCGTCACTGGTTTGCGCCTTCTTCATGTGTCTGACTCCTTTGTGGATCGTCATCTCCTCCAAGCACCCAGCCAGCCGCACCCTGCTCTACTCCGGATGGGAGCCAGTCATCACTGCCATGGTCATCAGCAGGTGTGTGTGTGTGTGTGTGTGTGTGTTTGTGTATGCAACTGTGTGTGTTTAGTCTTCAAAGGGGAAAGAACAGCTACTCTGTGTCTGCAACTCCCAGTGTCTGGTTTGCTTGATGACTCATCCCCTAAACAAATTGCAGTACCCGAGCACATACACCCTCGGGTCCCCTTGAGCCTGGCAGCCTTACTTATACAGCAAGTAGGAAGGGATATGTTTCACTTGCCCGCCTCTCACTCACTGTAGGTGATCCCACATTTTTCTGTCTTTTATCACAAAGTTAGAAAATACAAATATTGTCTCTGGACTCCATAAGCTTTAAATCCCTGAAAAATCTTTCATTCTTCCTCTTATACTGTCTCCAACTCTCTCTTAATCTTTACTATTCAGTGCAGCTGATAAAGCACTTTAAAGAGCAGCACACAAATTCACTGTGGACATCATTTAGATGAAGACAATGCTCTGTCTTTGTCTTCCCATGCCCTTTTTTGTCTCTCTCACTCCATCTTTCACACACAGACACACTCAGTAACACCAGTTAATGGTCTTATTATGTTGTGTTCTGCAGCATTGGAGGGCTCATCCTGGACAAAACAGTGTCTGACCCAAATCTGGCTGGCATCGTAGTGTACACCCCAGTTATCAACGGTGAGTCACAGCATTGGCACTGCTTCCTTCTTCACTCTGAATGGCTTCAAGGTGTCGCTATTTGATTTGCAATTGCTTGCCCCCGAGGCACGAACAGACAAGAAGAATCTGGTCAAAGACTACACCGAAAGGTTTTAATGTAGTAGCTTCCTAAATCCTGAGGGATTTAGTACAGACGTATACATATGTAAATGGAAACACAAAGCTTGTTAGAGTTAGTTAGATTGCTGCAATTGTACTGTATTTCTCCACTGTGAAAGTTCAGGCTGCTGCTCACAACAGTCAGTGTTACAGGGTTGTGTTGTGTTCAGTGACCCACATACACCACCCACCAGTTACACCACAGGATTGGGGTCGAACATGTGTGTAACTCAAATGAAGATGATGAAGATGTTCAGTGACAATTTACAACAACCCGGTCCTTACCTCTGTGCATGCATGTGCCATAGCCATAAAAAACATGCCTCCACTTGTACAGTTTGCAGGAGGATCAGAGTCAATTACTCTTGTTTGTCAGTCAGTTGGGCCACCACTTTGGTCCAGACTGAAATATCTCTTTTGGATATAATTTTTGTAATTTGTCATGTAATTTTTAATACAGACATACAGACAGTCATGGTCTCCAGACATTGATACTAATGACTGTGGTGAACCCCTGACTTTTCCTCTAGCATCAACATGAGTTGACTTCAGGGGTTTTTACTGAAATTTCAGCATCTGATGGATTGCAGAGAGACTTGGTATGGACATTATTTGTCAAAATAACATTGAATTGGGAGTTAAGCTTTCATAGCAATATAAACTAACAGCTACACAGGGGGGAAAGCAGCATTGCACCATTTATAAATGAATGCTCACCAAAACACATAGTCCCCTCAAGAGCATACACATGTATGAGAGATGTTCTCAATGTATTTGTTTCATTTTGACTAAAACTGCACTTGACCTGACTTTAGTTTATTTTTTTACTTTTTTAGATTTTGAATTTATTTATTGTTTTCTGCTGTATTATTTGGTTGCTGTATTATTTCTTTATCAAAAGACAGCAGCTGTTATAAACAAAAGCCAATGAAAAAGGCTGGGGGGAAAAACACGATAAAGCCTTTAATGCTCATGTCATTTTATGCATCCCTGGTGTGTGAAATATATTAATGCATTATAATTGTGAAATTGCTCAGATAGCAATATTTGACCAGACACGTTCATATGACATACCGCATGGAATGATGGCACTGAATGAACCAGAACTGGCCCGAATCATCATTTCTTTTCTGGTGGGCCGGATCTGGCCCAGACTTGGGCTAGTGCTGGTTTATTCGGTGCAATCATTCCATGCGGTATGTGTGTCAGTTGAATGTGTTTGGTGTGGACCAGATCTTTGCCACAGCAATTTTAGCAGTGGTATTTTTCCTCAGACTACAATCATACCATCAAAATCTATAACTGTTGCATCCCTAAAAGGGATCTTAAGCAGACTTTAATAGGTTGAATCGAGGTAAAATTTTTGTGTTAGAACACACGTCTTGAATCTTAAAGCTGTACCAGTCTACGGTCATTATAGCTGAACTAGTTCCAGTTCAGTATAATGTGAAGGTTGAAAATAGTAGCAGTCTCCCTTCTCTCAGCTACCCCTTTAAATGCCCGGAAGACAAACTGTTTTCTATAGTCTGTGATGTTTATTGCACTGTCACTTCCTCAACCTTCTGACCCTTGTCTACATCTACTTGTAATAAGAGACCTTCAGCTGGTGACATTATGCATTTTCCAGAATGACTTTCGCCACTTACTCATACCGCATGATTTATTGTGGCCGTGGTGCACTCTGTACTAATGGTCCGTGTTGTCAGTATCTTCCAATATGATGGATTTGTCCTGCTTGTGAGTGTTATGAATACACTGGTGTCCTGGTGTCTGCTGAGACTAAAGCGTAATTAAGACATGATTTCCCAAAAAGAAAATGGTGAGCCTAGCATTATGTATAGTTAAAAAAAGATTCTTCTTTTCTCTTGGAACATTGGGTTATCAGTAAAAGGATACCTTCGGGTACATGGGTCAGAAATATTGTATGTGTATGCTGACTTAAATCTATTTCTGGAAATATTGAGGTGATAAGTAAAATACAGTGGTTAGCTGAAAGGTTTCTTAATGAGATTCTGTCTTAATAGGCAGCAGTTTTATTTTACACACCGGACGGCAACAAACTGTTTAACGTGGAAGTTTGGGTACAAAGAAACTTTGTCTGTTGTTGTTTGTCTCATTTATCCTTCGCAGCAATTAATGCAGTCTTTGACCGTTCGAGCTGAGATATGGACAAAGTGTTTATACCCAAGATGGATGACACGCCACAGAGTCTATTTGTCTTGTACTGTGCAGCTCCCAGGTGCGAATGCATGTGAATGTGAAACAGAATACGCAAGTGTGCTCAGTCAACAGTCCCTGGATAAATGAAGGTTACTAAATAAAGACTCCAAATGTTCATCAGCATAAATAAGAGACCTAATTAGACTGGTTTATGTAGTCGGCCACAGTCCGTCTGTCTGCACTTCACAAAAACCTTGTCCTCTTCCATTTCCTCTCGCTTCTATCCCCCACTGCTAACTGGCTCAGCCACGGTTGCCAGGGGCCTGGCACCTCCACAACAAGAGATAAGCTTTTAATTTAAATGGCATTAATGAGAGACATTTAACGAGATGGAGTGCGATTCTGACTGTAATTGGTTTTCCGTCGAGACTTATCCCAGGCACAAACAGCTGGGGAATCAAGCATGTGTCTGTTTGTGAGGGTTAGGAGGCTTTATTTTGCAGTGTCGGAAAAATCCAGGTCTCAGCAAACTTTTTAACTGTCTCTGGTTTGTAAGACTTTATTCATGGGTGAGGAAACGGTGAGGCAGTGTACTCCTGTGTTGCAGCTGATTAAAATGCACCACGGATCCTGTCCTAATATAAAAATACAATCGAACAAAGAACAGACAGAAGAGAAACTGTGAAAGGATGGTGTGTGTATGTTTGATTAGAAAGGAGTGGGGAAGGAGATGTGTAGAGTGTGATAAGAAAAGACAGGTGAAATGAAAGATTGAGGGAGAAAGCCTCCTTTTTACCATACTGACCTCCATTATTTCATTTGAATACATTAGGGTAGGGCTTATAGAAGATATCTCTGGTTGCTTAAATTATATTAATATTTAAATTACTCAAAGGTTATTTAGTTATGTTCAATCCAGGTGTTGAGGAAGAGTCTGCCAGTTCATTTTTGGATGTTCTTTTTGTGCCAATTTCATTAGCAGCAGTATATCACATCACAAATGGGCCCGGTGTTCTTGCCTTCATTTTGATTGTAAGGGTGGATTTGGAGCTATTTCTCTTCCATAACGTGTTCTTTCAAACGAGTGGAAAGAAAATGTCCGTAATGCACATTTAGATGTTTATTTGTTCCGATTTCTGTTCTGGACATTTATGCTTATTAGTGTACATTTGATAAGACAGGCTTGTCTGCATATTCAAATATAAGATATCAGAAAGCTTGTAATACAAAAAAAATGTCTTAATAGAAGTAATCAACTAGTTAAGTTTCATGGGGATTTCTTTGAATAAAAATGTTAACCCTATATGCCTTTTTTGGTCTAAATATGTATCACTTTTTACAGTATATACCTCTAAAGGACATTTTCTCAAAATGAGTCTTTTCTTAGACTCTGAGTCACCGACCCTAGTTTTATTCCCTTCTCTCAAGCTTTTACAGAGGGGTTTGTTTTTATATTATTCATAGCCTGAGTTTATAGTTTGTTAAAATCAAAATGTGTCAAAATGAAACAAGAATTTTAAATCTGACTTTATCCAGGGTCCAGATGGAAATGTATGTAATTTAGGCATTTTTAATAAGATAATGCCTAATTTGCATCTTTGAACATAAAAAGGGCAGAAAACTTGTAATAAATAAAATGATTGTCTTAATGTAAGTATCAGTTTGTGAAGTTTGATGGGGATATCTATTAGTAACAAATGTTTCCCTATTTACCCGTAGTGCCTCCCCATAAATTCAGTTTCAGTTTCACAAAGGTCTTAAAAAGGCTTTGATATGGTTTCTGAACCTGCAGATATCATATTTTGTATCCATCTTGTTTTCCACAAGGCAGCACTCCTATACAACTGAATCTTTAATCTTTGCTTGTCATCTTGGCATATTTGCCTTTTTTTCTTTCCTTCTGTTGTTTGTTTTAAGATAAGGTGTCCGCCTGCTTTACATCTCACTTCCACCAAAAAGTAATTTATTTCCTCTTCTGTCTATGTTTTTCTTTCATTATATTTTATCAGTGTTTGTGCTTTCACGTCACATCCTGCTGAACAAGTCGTTCAAATAAACAAAATGAAATTAAACCTGGAGGAAAGGAGCAGATATGAGATGGGTGGCCAGACAGTTCCTGTGTCTTCCCCCTCCGGGCAGAGCAGCCCAGCTAAGAGGAGCACAGACCCCCTGCCGTTCCCCGCGTAGCCCCTCTGCAGCCCAGACCTCCTCATCCCTTTTCCTCCTGTCAGACCCAGTGACCTAAATTAGTCAGATCGCCCCCAAACCTGCTTCACTCTACCTCAGCCCCCTGCTGAGGTTGTAAGAACACCCTCCACCTTCTTAACCCCCAACCCATCCCAAACGCCTTAAGGACAGAAAGTCAGAATCAGTTCACAATCCACATGAGCCATTATTCCAATTTTAACCATGATTTGACAGCTATATAGGAGCATAGATTATGTTTGAAATGCCACATTGCATAGTAAAAATGCTCAGATATTTGGTGTGTCATTACTGTATTTTGTTGTCCCAAGGTGGGAATAAGTAACAGAAAAATGTCATGTGAAAAAAAAAATACTCAGGAAGGTATATGAGTTACATGGACTAAACTAAACGTTAATTCAGTCATTCACTTTCCAAAGTGGTCTTTGGAAGAATATTTGCACAGATCATACACTGGTGCTAAACAGTAAATCACATCACTTTTTTATATTTAAATGTAAATACGACAGTCCTGCAATAAATCCTCCATTAATGTTGTTCAGTTTCTGTTGAAACTGCTTTAAAGAGGTGTTGAATCAACTGTATCATCATTTCGGGGATGCAGTGTACTGGGTTGTACTTCCAAGTATTTCTATTATTTTGTCCACCTCTTTTATATAATTGATGGTAGCCAAACACCCCTTTATATTATGCAATACAGTTCAAGCTACATCCTCCATAATGAAAATAAGAGTGTAAGATAATGTGTATAAAAATATGAATATGAAAAGAAGGTTACTGGGATTTTCAGCACATAATTGGACCTTTGGCTAAATTGATGCTGTCTAAACCATCCTAAAGAGGGGTTTGATCAACCTGACGTCCCAGATGGTTTGTTACACACGACCATCTGTGAAGTTGTCCCTGAAACTGTTTGGAAGGGGGCAGGCGCTTTTAAAAAATACTTGGCAGATTATTGGACGAACCATCTGTCTATCAGCATCGATCAAAGGCTAACTACAACTAATCAGATCAACAGTAGATCAGCATATTTTCTATTGAGAAAAGCCTTCAGTGCCATTCTTTGCTCTTCTCAATGAAATAAACTTCAGTTCTGATACAACAGATGCTATAGCAGAAGATACACTCACCTCTTGAGGAGCCACCATTGTTGTCTCCAAATGAACAGTCACTTGCTGGTCATCACACCTAAACCAGGCCTGCCTGATAGGACGTCGCAGTTCCTCATAGGACACCAATTGGTTCAGCCACTGTGGTTTGGCCACAACTGCATAGTTTGAAGCCTGGCAGGATAGATTACTGGGATCACATTATCTCACAAATCCATATCCCTTGCAAAGTAAGGATTTTATTGAAAATTTTACATTTAGTCCCAGATAAACCCAAGTTTTTACACATAGGGAGGAAATTATTTCACATATAATACACAACCATACATCAGACCAGCAGTATGTCATCCAGAGTAGTCTTCACCATGCCCCTGTTTGGGAGAAAACAATCTCCTTCCTTGCATAGAATTTAAATGACATAAAATACATCATTAAATGTCTCACAATTTAATTATAAAGTGCTTAAAAATGACAGTAACAGTAACAAGTGGCTAAATGAGACTACAGAAGTTGTCACAGACATTAAACGTCATCATGCCGAACACGGAGATTCATATATTCGCTAGTTCATCTATACAGGAGGATTTCAGTTGCAAACTATTCTAACTCTAACCTTTAGAACTTGTAAATTAATTAATTTACAGAAAACCTGTGTAGTAATTATGTAGTAAGACATTTAGTGGTGGAGACGTTTAAGTCATGCAACCACAATGTATGCGTCTGTTTATAGTCTAACGTTAGTAAGTCTAAGTGATAGTTTTTTTTTTATATAATGGGCCCTATTTCGTGGTCAGGTCCATTTTGCAGCGGTTAATCTGGGCGAAATGTGCAGTCCATGGACCAGACGGGACAGGTCATAAAAAGTATCATCCTTATCAATAACAGGAGGGATCAGAGGGGTGAAATACATCCTTAATGAGGGAAATATTAATGACATTACCTGCAGCACTCCTCCAGCAGCAGCAACAATATGTGTATCTCTACATTAACATGCACATTTGTGGACAAGGAACAGCTGATAAACTTCATTGATTATTCAAAGCTCCCGACTCACTGACAGGATCAGTTAATATTTCATGTTTACTCTGTGTTCTTGTACACATAGAAAGGTCAAACAGACGGTGGTCTAGATTCAAACAGTTAAATAGTTTGACGTAAAGCAGCTGTCCTGATCAATCCTGAGATTCGGTCTGAAAATATTTATTTCAGAAGCTAATAGTTAACTCTGTTTCCTTTTTGGAGAGTTTACAACTACAGCTTTTAGTTTTGCTGCCTAAACCTGCCATGATACTTGTTAATAGACTGTGCCTTTGACTTTAGACCAACTTTTTGTTGGTCTATGGCACTGTCGCTTTCTGGTGCCTCAAGATAGCAATCCGCCATTGCGAGCGCCAGTGAGCCTGACCATATCTCACTTCAAGATCAACACACCCAAGGGCGTACTGGTGGGACGCAAGTACAATGCTATTTACACAACATGGGTGCTGGTCATGAAAATGACAACTGTTTCAGTCTGAAACTATCAATGACACTTGCGCTGTGTTGTACGCTGCTTTGAGCTGAGCATAAGATAGAGCCCAATGAGTTTGATTCCTCCATATAAAATTATTTGATTTATAGACTTGAAGAAAGTCTGAGCTAAGCGCAAACATGGATAAATGTCTCTGCAACCAAACATTAAGTCTATGTTTACATTTATCAATTGTTTGTCAAGTTAAGCAGCTCATGTTCCTTCTGATTTTTTGATTTTGTTACATAAAGAGATGACATTCTCAGCATATTCACAAATAGACAGCAGTTTAAATTTTTGGATATTGAGGAATAGTCCAGAGACCTTTGAAAAGAATTCAATGTTCTGTCTGGCAACAGGAATCTGGTGTTCATCTTTGAGGAACAGGGTTATGTCGTCCGCAAACTGACTCATTTTGAGTTCTGATCCAAATCCAAAAACTAATACAATATGAATGATAGCATGTATTGTTTTTAGACTTGAATGTTTGTAACTAGACAAGCACAGTAAAGGCAGTGTCCCTTAATTAAATTTAGGTAATTTATATAAACAGCATCAGTAAACAAACTTCTGAATGAACAGAGAGCTTTTGTAATGAGGTAATGATAAAATCAGTAAAGTAATGTCTAAATGAACAGTCATTTAACAGAAAGTGAGCAGTATAAGCTCTGTGGAATAAACTGGCACAGAAATTTGGCATTTGGTTTCAACATGCCATTGCCATTTAACAGTCTTTACCAGAAGGCTGTTTGCAAAGGTGTGTGTTTATTCATATGCATATGTGGTTTGGGCTGGCAGTAAGATGCTACATACATTTGTATTTTATTTCTTGCCAGACACCTGGCAGCACTTCTGCTCATAGTTTCTTCATATTTAACCAAAAAAATGCAAACAGAAGTACACATATGTATGCACATTAGTTCTTAACATCAAATCTTTGCTCCTTATAAATAACTTATTTAAACCTTGCACTAGGCTTGCCGGGGTTGACGACGTTCCCAGTATTACACAGTAGTTGGGCTTACACTGATTACATTACTTGCCCACTGCCCCCACCATCGTTTTACTTTAAAAAAAAAAATCCGTATTCCGACGATGGACCCTATGATTACAGACAACCGGAGGCATCTACTCTCTATGTAGCAGCAGGGCCAGAAGCAGAGTCGCAGCACAGCGTAACAGGAGTCACGTTTACCTTTTAGCGTGAAGAGGGTAAGCAGAGCTGACTGACAAGACAATGGCAGAGGATTTGTTGTCAAACCAAAAAGCAAAAGTTCCTATTTTGCAATATGTTGGACTTAAAGTCAGTGACAATAGGGAACCTGACAATGTTAATGAGGGGAAAAATGTATTATCTCAATGAGAAGTTGAAGGTGTGCATCCTGTGGCCAGCAGCTCTTCATCATACAGCTCCTTCATGTTCAATACTTCCACAGACTGAATAAAACTAATCCCTGACATATTTAAAATGTATCCGCTGTCTACAAATGCCGTAAATGACCGTTGTTTTGCTCTGTAGACGCTGGGCTGCGGTCTGGCAGATGAGACCCCTGTTCTACTTTTTCTAACCTATATTGAAAAAGACATGCTAAGAAAAAAGAAAAAAGCTAGAATTTAAAGTTTGAGGTGAATTGTGTGTTATACCTATTTCTTGACCAAATTCATCTTTATTACACAGATTAAACATTTTTTTGAGATCAGTGGCATATTCAGATTATGAGGGCAGGAGTGTGAAGTGATAAGACCGGGACAGAAGAGGCAAAGCGGGTATGAAGGCTCATTGTGAAGTTATGTCTGTTTACCGGCCCAGTGGGAGTGCTTTTAATGCTCCAATAAAATGTCACCAGGCAGACAAAGAGCCACAATAGATTGAATTAAGTGGCCATCACCCTGAGGTGGTGGCAGTGTCTCATTTAATATAGTCACCACAATAACAGGCCCGCTTGGGGGGAGGTATGGGTATGGTTTGCAGAACAGGACCACTTCAGTGACTGAAAGCCAACTACATATAGTAGATCTGTTTACCCACTGCACTGCAGGCACTTCAATGATAATTTTTTTATGATTGTGAATGAGGAACTGTCTTTTTTTTACAAATGTCACTTAGCAAAGCCTCTTTCTTCTTTTATGAGCTGCAGTGTGCCCACCTGTCAGCCAGTTTGCTGTTGATATCCGTATGTATGTGAGCTCTCCTGTAGGGCTTAGTCACCAGACTGTGGCCACAGACTGTGATGAAAGATGCAGGAAGTTAGTTTGTGTGTTACTTGCTAAAGGGAAGGTGTGATAGCATCTAAATGTAAAGTGTTCTTGTATTTTGTCAGTACAGATGGCGTCCCATACTCTCATGGCTGTTCATCTGCTTGATGTTAATTAAAATCTTGCATGAAAAAAATAGAACTGCACACAAAGATGAGAGGAAAGTCTGTCAAAAAAGGAAAAAAACACTCTAATTATTCTTGCAGATTTGAGTTTTTCTTTGTTTTCTATCGGTAATTAACACACATTGTGTGCTTCCTCAAAAATGTGACTACATGTTGTGGTTATGGAGACTACAGAGGGACCATGCGGAGACCACAAAAACTGGGATTGGTCAGCATGGGCTTCTTGCATTTTCTCCAAAAAGTTTCAATGCTGGAGATATTTATGAGACAATATTAAGACAATTTCCATAAAATCTGCAAAACAAAGTGCAAGCTACTGACTGTCCATCCACTACTGTTGCGCGAAGATTGGGAGTTGTTTCAAGGTGGATGAAAACACACTTTTTGAAGCAGGGCAAAAATAAGATAAGGTAGAACTTTATAAATGCCATTCTAAATCCTGTTCTTAAAGTGACTAAAGAGTCTAAAAAGTGTTTTATCAGACTATGACTGATAATTACTTTTGACAAATATACTGGAGTCACCATTACATAGTTTCACCGTCCCAGTCTCAATGGTCACCATGTATTAAAAAACAAAATTTACTGTTCTTTTATTGTTGATATATTTATGTTTCAAAAGAATAATGGCAGATATATTGTCACTTCATTTTTTTTAGCTAACCTGACTAGATCTAACCTTAATCAATCAGCCTCTAAAATGCAGGTTGGTAAACCGATTATAAAAAGCAAACTTTTTATATTAAGACTGAATATTCTGCTCCAGTCATAACCCAAGAACTCTTCTATCTTGTCCAGGAATCGGGGGTAACCTGGTGGCTATCCAGTCAAGCAGGATCTCCACTCACCTGCACTTCCACTGTGCTCCTGGGGAGGTTCCAAACGAGGCCAGGGGCTGCTACTACCCTTGCCGCACATTCTGTGGTACAGGTCAGTACTGTGTTAGCAAGGATACTGAAAATGATGACAACATGACACATTTCACATTGACTGTTACATTAATACAAATGTTTAAAGTAGATTTGGATATGATGGGCAATGGGAATGCTGTCAGGATCATAATCAGGCTATAAATTGTGCAGTAAGTTTGCAGTTTGAAGCTGTGGTTTTCAGCTCTGTTCCTGTTGAGCTGCAGTGCTCCTCTGTCCTACCAGGCAGTTCATTCCCATGTCCCTGCTGTCCCAGGTGTTGAATATAGAACCAACAGGAATCTTAGGCACAGTAGGTGGGCTGATTCAAACAGGAGAATTTGTCCACAAACATTTTTTTTCATATATTTTATGAAGAGTAACTGCATAATCCAAGGGCTAAGAAGTTATGCCTCCCCATTTCATTTACTTTTAACCTTTCCTCCCTCCATTCTTTTTGCATTTTCTTAGGAGCCAACCATCGCTCTGCTCAGGTGCTTATCCTATTGGTGATCCCTGGTCACTTGATCTTCCTCTATACTATCCACCTGATGAAGAGCGGACACACCACCCTGACCCCCATCTTTATGTCCGTCTACCTGGCTGCTGCTATGCTGCAGGTGAGCACCTGATCTCTTCAGTGCCAGATGCTCATCATTGTACATATAAGTATTCAAGGGCCCAAACTCAGGGACCGCTTTTGAATACCCAGTCTTAGTATAGCGGACAATAATGCTACTTTAAAGATAATTTCCTTTTCTTGATGACTTTTTCCCAAGGACAGAAAGCAAAAATCAGACCTGTACATTTTTTTTTTTTTTAAAAGCTGCACTAATACATATTTTCATATTAACAAGCAGCAATGGTATTGATTTCCCAGTACATTAAATGCTAATGTTAACAACAGCTTGTGTCAGATGCACTCTGTGGACTAGATGTATAGACCAGATGCTTTCTGCTGAGATGCTGGAGCACTGAAGTTGTACTGTTGATGTACATTAGACAGACAGAGTTTTTGTTTTGTTTCAGCTCGCTATTTTCTCTCTCTTCCTCCATTATGTAAACAGTGGCATTAAATTATGTTTTCTGTCATGCGTCCACTGCCTAAATGCAGTGTGTGGCAGTAATAATCATGGGTGCAGACCACAGTGCACTTTATATAGATTTATGGATTAGGCAAAGTTTGATAAATGTTATTGTTCGTCATAATTCAATCACTCAAGGAATTGTTTCAGCCCTTAAAATAACTTCTGTGCCAGCCTGAGCTCCAGCATGCTCCATATCCAAAAGTCTGAACATAACATTGTCTGAACATTGAACGATGGTGTTGTTTTGGATTAGAATTGTGTTTCTGTGTATGTTTACGCTGTGTTTCTCACCTGAAACTGTGACTATGCCCTTAAAGTTTGCACTCCGATCCCAATTGGGAATGATGTTAGAAATGATAATTTGGCCGATTTTCTTGTTTTTCATTGCTCCTTTTATGTTACGGAAACAAAGAAATCTTCATTTAGGACAATTTTACAGTTAAATTTGATCATAAAATTTGTGAAACTTCCTTTTCTTTCCCCTTTCTTTTAAGACACAACAGATTAACATCAGCCACTGCCATCGGTTAAGGTTATCTTATTTGCCGATAGTTAGGTTCCAAAGGTATACCATTTCCAAGGTATACCATAGTATGGAAACTGACGATTGTCATACTGTCTACATGTGCTTATCCATCGTGTTGAATTCTAAAGTATTCGTGTTGAGGAAAAATGTTATTTCAAGTTTATATCAACTTTATGTCCGTCAGGACATAATATTTTGTGAAATTATAATAATTTGGGTTTGCTTAAGTATAAAACACTTTTGTTGTCCTTCTGTTAAGGGTCATTGTGACTGATAATCAGAATTACAATTGGTTAATACCTACACTGTGATACAGTAAAGACATGATATTTTAATAGGTGGTTAATGTACTGTGAATATCTCATACTGTTGCAACCACTAGTGCCATAACGGTCAACAGGGTAAATATCAACAGGGTAAATATCGGGCGATACCAATGTTTAGCTGTCAAATCTTTACATCTCTAATTTTTTAGAACAGAAAAAGGATGTGTGATTTTACTTCTTGACACTTAGTAAAGCAGGGGAAGCAGGTCTGTATATCGTGTGAATTCCTGTGCTATTGTTTCAGGCAATGCCTGAAGGAATCTGACTTCTGTACGTATTTGTCTTGACAGCAGTTAGGGTAATTATATGCAGGAATGACTTGAATTATGAATGACTCAGAATCATCAGGTGACCCATGATGATGTTTTAACTTCTGGAATTCTAAGAATTCAGTTGGTGTGTTTTTGTGTATGCATCGGACTCTTGTTTTGCTGGAAGGCTTTTAAAGGCACCCTTAAATCTTTAATGCAGACATGGAACATTAGGATGTAATCCTGGCCACTGAGGATTTGGAGACTTTCCAAATCAATTAAGTCTGTAGCCAGTAGAGCTGCTTTAAGGGTGCTTTAGTCCCAGATAGAACATCAAATGGCAGAGATAGGCCCATGGGGTTGTGAGGGTAGAAAGAGTTGGGATCCAGTCTCTTCTATATCTTAACATTTACAGCCATGTCGTAGAGAATACTAATCAATTTATTGATTGAATTCAAGAACCTTAAACAGCACTTTGTTTTGTTTTTGTTTTTATTTACTTTCAAATGTTCGACAGGGTTTACAAGATGGAACAGGTTAAAAGGCAGACGAGTCACTGCATGTCAGAATAATTCATGAACTTCATCCTCTGTGTTGATCTGTTTCTGGAACATCTTGAGGAAATTAACTGAATTCCATTTTTAGAGATGGTTTTCTGCATGGTGTCATAGCAGCAAGATTATTATGGAAAGATTGGTTATTGAAGCATGTCGCAGAAATTCCTCATTAAATTTCATCTACATTTTGCATAAGTGTTTTTGCGCAGACACAGACAGAATAGCAGACACTAATTATTGGGCTGAATACTAGACATATGAAAGTTAAAAACTAAGTTTTTCTAATGAGGCATTCAGTTGAGGCTTATTCCTAATACTGTAAAATGGATAAATGCCAGTTTCTGTATTGATATAAGAAAAATCCTTGTGCTTTTGACATTTTTTCAAACATAAAGTTTATTTTATCTTTAGTGTATATAGATAGACAGGCAGACAGGCAGACAGACAGACAGTCTTGAGATAGTTCAGGCTATAGACTGTTTACACGGTAGCCATATTGACATAAAATAGAAGGTAAATACAGGTTAAATTAATGACAATTAATGAAGATTCCTTTCCATTTAGTGAAGCAGAGACTTTTGACCTGAATGGAATCTTAAATAGTATCTCAAGTAACATCTGTATGTATCCTACTGTTTGATGTCAAAATGGCTGCTATTAAAAAGGTCTATTCAAGACAAGTCAGCACCAAACAGCAAACAAAAATGGGAACTAGTTTGTGAACATAGTGAAACATTTAGCAGCTAAACAGACAGATATTTCCACCAGGATCTGATGGCAACCCAAAACAGAGCTAAATAGAGTGAAAATTGGACTTAAATTCATCAGGTTGTTAGAAACACCCCTTTGTTCTGGGTGTTGCTCTGTAACTGCTGGATATTTAACTTTGCCATATTAACTTTTATCAATTTCTCCACTGTCCCTCTGCACGCCCACTGTGTTTGGAACACACATTTTTTTTTCAAAAGTAAGGCTAAATGCAAATGTTTCCCTCTCAGTTGTCAAACGTGAGCAAGTGGAGTTCATAAACCGGTATCTGCCTTAGTCTATGCAAATCCAAATTTCAACAGTTTGCATTACTCTTTTGTTGATAGATCAGTTTTATGTGTTCTGGTGAGATGAATAGCTGCAGGCTGTTATTGCAGTCTGGAGAAATCTTAAGCCTCTTTAAATAGGTGAAAAGGACCACTGACTAGGATTCAGAGTTGTCCTAGACAATCACCAGGAAGGCGAATGTAGGAAACTGCACAGCTACAGTACTGCACTCAGTAGTTAAGGAGTGGGCCTGAGAGCAAGGCTCTTACTGATGTCTTTATCTGTCTCAAAACAAACATGTGGGTGTTTGAGGATTATGAGCAGAGTATACTTATGCAGTGGCTGCACCTTCAGTGAGCCTCTCTCCACCTATACTTCAAACCTGGCACTAATGATGGTAATACAAATTCTGCCACTCTCATCATCTCACCAAACATTACACTCAAATGAATGCATAAGCTCGACATTTCGAGTGTGTAAAATGAGTCTATGGAATGGTCTTCCTCTATAGTAATTCATAATCCCTGATCTCGTACGGAACATTTATTTAAATGTTTTCTGTATTCGTGTTTGGAATAGACTTGTTTCAACTGTGGGTAAGAGAGAAATTAAAGAAGCCTAGTTTAGACATTTGAAGGAAGTAGACAACAGCATTGGTTATGGATGTCAGTAGCCTGAGGCAGTGCCCTCAAAGGACCCTGATGTGGTGTATCAGTGCATATCTGGTAACTGAAATCACTTTATCCATGCAGAAATATTTTACTTAATGTCCTGCAGTAATCCTGTGTAAAGAAATGCCATAAATGTTTAATTCTCACATGACCTACATTTCAATATCCCATTGCCAGAAATTCTTAAAATGGACTCCATTTGAGATTTAAAATATACAGACCTTACAATATAGCTTTATATTTTCTCTCCATGCCCAGCTTGGGGCTGGAAACAGCTTGGCAAAGTTGTCGGTAACATGGTTGAATTTGATAATGTCATTCAGTTAAAGTAAAAAGTACTGTAACAGTCTGTTTCCCTAATAGCAGAGATAAGCCGAAATTTCACATGCTGTGGTTTGATAATGTTCTATTTAAAGTGAAAGCCATAGTAAATTAGGGGAGAAATTGAAACATTTCTGCAGAATAGCTCGACTCGTTGTGATATCTCTGCGAGCCTTATGGTACAGCCACTTAGTGGAGAAGAAGAAGAATGTAGTTAAATTGACTGGAGTTCTGCATATTCTGCCATACAGTGGTTGATAGTTTTTCATAAATCCATTGAGAATAAATAACCAAGGACATACCAAAACAAGAGAAACGTGAAAACAAACAATACTCAAGACAGTATGATTTAACAATGCTGTGTGAGCCCACAGTATATTCAGATAAAGAATTAGGCAGTGCAAAATAAGTGAAGGCAACATATTGCAATAAGCCACAGAGGTGTCAAGAAAACTCAGGTAGTTTGAGAATTGTAGTTTGACAGCTTGGGAGTCAAGAAACTAACTCTGAAAAAGTTTACCAGTGATGAATATGCATAACCACGGTAATGTAACATTCATGAGAATCATGATAATGGGACATTTAATAATAATGAAGCCAAAGGTCATGGAGTGGGTACATGGTCAAATAGGAACCAATTACAGTTGTGTTAGAGGCTCTAACACAAAGGGTGAACATACCTTGCTCTGAAGCCCAAACCTCATTATTTCAGTCGAAGCTGGGTATCAGATCAGTTGCTTGATCTCTTATCTGTCAGCTCATCTTTTGTTTCTCAATCCTCTCAGCTATGCTCAAGAGTAAGGCACACCACAATATATAGACACTTATTGCCTATTATAAAGATCTGAACTGAACCAACGTTTTCTGGACAGTACATATCCAATTTTATAGCACTTCTGCTGCCATGCGGTCAAGTACTCACGTAGTGGAATATAAACATTACCTGAATTCATATATTCAGCCTAGGTCAAGTTTACAGTGTGGCTATATTGGACCACTTGCAGCTGTGAATTCAGTGCAGGGTCTTGCTGAAAATCATTTTCAATGGATATACTGTACTCATACATTTTTCTTCACCTGGACACTTGTGAGACTTGACAGTCTGTTTTTGCTTTCATGCTTCATTTCAATACAAATCTTCAAACACTTCAGAACAATAAAAGCGTCAGCCAGCCAGGACTTGTATAGCCCCACAGCTTAAATATTTAATTACAAAGCCGATGTATTTCAAAGAGTTGATGTGAAAAACATGAAAGTATTTTGTATCTGCAAACTTCATCCACTGAGAATGACACAAACGTATGAAGACTCCCCAAACTCAGTCCACTGATTAGGACCACAAGATAAAGTCTGCACAAGGCAGTAAACCGTATTTAATGTAAACACAACAAAGTAGCTGTTAGATATACAGACTGTAGCCATTAATGGATGCAAATGATAACACATGGCAATAATACATATGTAGGCTGTGGCATTTAACCATATTCAGTTGGTATTGAGGAGCCTAATGTGTGCCAAGAAAATAATCCTTGCACCAGTACCGACCAGGCCATTGACACAAGGCAGAATGGATGCTTTTCAGATCTTCTACTGTCCACTTTTGGTGAGCCTGTACCCCCTTTAGCCTATGTATCCTGATCTCCGCTGACAGGGACCAGCTGTGGTCTTCTGTTGCTGTAGTCCATACACTTCAAGATTCCATGTGTTGCGTGTACAGAGATCCTCTTCTGTGAAGCACTTTTATAATGTGTTATTCTCCCCTGACCTCTCATTAACAAGGTGTTAATTTTTCGTGAGGTTTTTTTTTTTTTTGCAGTGAGTCACTGCCACATGATTGGCTGATTAGATATTTGCATTTAATAAGAAGGTGTGCTTAATAAGTGGCCACTGAGTGTAGATGTGTTATAGAAGTCTGGGCTGTACAGACTGCTACAATAGTAGGTAGCTGAGAGTTGCGGTGGCGGGATTGTGCCCTGCTAACCTGACGCAGAAGATGGTTTGTTACACAGACCCATCTGAGAAGGCGTTACTAGAAGCTGTTTAGAAAAGGGCAGCTATAGAGGACTTTCATAGAAGACCCAGTGTCAGCACAAGGTTAGATAGCTGGTCTCGTATCAAGCTTGGGAGATGCCTTCAGATATCATTAGCGAATTTAGGCTCAGGGCTTTGAGTGTGTATGGGGTCCTGCATTTGGAAAATTACAGGCATGAAAAGACATACCGTAGGTTGTTTTACTTTTACTTTTATGTTGTTTTTTTCCTCCACTGAGATGTCTCATCTCTGTAAGATCTAATCCCTCATTTTGCATGTAAAAAAAGTGTGAAGTGAGAATTGCCAAGATTAATGGTTTGATTTAGTAGTGGCAATAGATTGTCCAAGAGATGAAACACTTGTAAAGCTCAACAGAGTTAGAGTTAAAAGTTTGATTGAGTAGAAGCTAACAGCAGAAGAGAGCTGTTGATGTCTAACTAAAGGGCTAGAGCAAGAATCCAGAATTACAAAATATCTCTGTCCTTTTGGCTGCCTCAAACTGCTCTCTCTTTAAGGGCTGGAGAGGGTGCCCACTCCAGCTGTATGAAGATGTTGACCTAAACAGGATGTGGCAGAGTGATGTTGAAGTAATTCTGGACCTTATTGCATTCCCAACTAATTTTGTCAGGCAATTATATGGCAATGAAACATGACCAGAAACTAGCACCCAAATGGCTGAGAGAGGGCCTAGAAATGTACCAGTGTCTAGGGACGATGGATATGTACTGTATCATTTTAGGTGGCTGTACTTTGAGACAGACTTGACTGGAGAGACACAAGGGGATTTACTAATGGGCTGATTTATTCACCAGGACAGTACTGATTCCTGAATGTGACACCTGGATTGTGTCAAGTGCTTACCTCTTTAAATCGCTGGTAAAGTAGACGTGTTGGACGTATGGTCTAGGACTGGGCAATAAAACAATGGCAATAAGTGTCGGCAATAGACACGTCATCGATAAAAATATGAAAATTGTTTGATAAAATGTTCGATAGTTTCACGTGCATGCATGAAAGTGCATAGCAAATATGCCCTGGCTTAAAAACGGCCTTCATATCCCTTGACAATGGAGTGTGCTACAAATGACACACTAACAGCCAATCATTTAACAGGTGTGCACTTGTTAAATGATTGGCCTGTGTGCACCTCCTCCGGAGCTCTGGGCTCTGCTCTCCACTGCTGCTCCACCAGGCCTGTTTGCCTACATCAAAGAACTAGTGCTGATGAATGCCTGTTGCGTCACCTCATTACACTTAATTTCCCTTTCACCAAAAAGCTGCACTTGAACACACCGCAAAGACCACAGCCAACAGCCAACTATCTTGTACATTTTGCGCCTGCGTGAGAAGAAGTAACTCACAATACCACTGGTTGGCTGTATTCTTCATTCATAATGTGAAACTGGAAGACTCAGGACTGCAGGTATACAAACCATTGTTATGAAAAAGCAGCATTTGGCATATGATTTTCACACCACCCTTTCTATAGCCACTTCTAATCAAGAACAGGTCTGATAAAAAGTCGCAAATGGTACTGGCAAAAAGGCGAAAAAAAGCAAACTAACTTAACTACAGCAACAAGCTAATTTGTTGTTTGTCTTCTTGTGCACTGAGTCAGAATCAGGGTGATTACTGTCATTGATGGGCTCTGCTGCCCATTTAACATGCCTAGTTGACCAAAAAGCCAGCAATAATTCAAGTGCCAACCTGTGGAACACACTGCAAATACTAGGGCAACAGATGCTCACTGACAGGCCCAACACTGGCCAACGGTCAATGGTCAACCTGATGTGTCAGGCCCACTCCCTTCTTTCTTAGTAGAAAGTATCTAAGTGAAACACTTTAAACTGAGAGAATACAAAGAAAGAGCCATAAAAACATACTGTCAGTGTGTGTGTACTGTATATTAAAGTCCTTCTTGAGCAAAGTCTTATTCAAGGCATGCACTCAAGTTATTGTACAATGTAGAATCAGCGATGTGAAACAACTTGTAATGGTCTACAAATCAAGCATTTTAGTGAGCAGTTATTTTTGAAGAGTGCAGCAGAATCCAATTATGTTTGCCCAGATGACAAATACGTGCAATGTTCAAGAGTAGCTAATAGAGTGGCATTAGGTGATACAGTCTGTGTTCTTTCAGTAAAGATTAACAGGTTTCTTTGAGTACAGGACTGAGGTTTGTGTATGGCTGCAAACCTAAGTAATGCACAGAGGCAAAGGGGGCTCGGTAGGGTGACACGGAAGCATACAAGACCGCCACAGCAAGACTAAAAGCGAGCTTTAGGGAGGAAAATAGGAGACATCAGCAGAGAGGAGAGGAACCTCAACACCAACAGCACTAAAGATATATGGCAGGCGATTCAAAAGGTCACAGGCTACAAAAGCAGTAGCGCCCCATCATCTGTGAAGCCACGTTACCAGATGAGCTGAACACATTTTATGCTCGCCGTCAGTAACCACAGCGGATGTGAGAAAAATCCTGCAGAGAACAAATATAAATAATCCTCCTGCCGGTCCAGATAATATACCTGGCCATGTGCTAATAACAGGTGCCAATCAGCTAGCGCATGTTATTACAGACATTTTTAACATCTCACTCTCACAGGAGACTGTTCCCTCCTGCCTCAAGACAGCCATCATCATTCCTACACCTAAAAAGTCTGCTGTGTCTAGTCTTAATAAATCCCACCCTGTGGCTCTCACCCTGTTTTGAGAAACTGGTTCTCCAGCACATCAAAATTACCATCCCTGCCAGCATGGACCAGTATGCTTTCAGAACCAACAGATCCTCAGAGGGTGCCATATCTACTGCCCTCCGCTCAGTCTTCACGCACCTGGAGAATAAGAACAGCTACATGAGAGTCATGTTTGTTGACTTCAGCTCAGCATTCAACACAATCTCACCCATAAAGCTGATTGGAAAACTAAACAGTCTTGGCTTGACTACAGTACTCTGCAATTGGGTATTAGACCTCCTCACAAGCAGAGAGTCCAGATTGGCAGTCATACCTCCTCTATGTTAGTGCTCAACACTGGAGACCCCCAGGGCTGTGTGCTTAGCCTCCTTCTTTTCACACTGTACACCCATGACTACACTCTCAGACATCGAGAGAACTCTATTGTTAAGTATGCAGACGACACCACCATCATTGGCCACATTATATAAAACGATGAGAGCTCATATCAGGAGGAAATCAACAATCTTAAATAGAAATAGAAAATGCAACTCTGGAAATTGATGTGATAATTGTTTCATAAAACCATCTGGAAAGGAGCCTCTAGAAACAGTTGTCACTCCTAAACCATGCTCGTAGCTGCCGGTAGCTGCCTTATAGGACGATGATTGGTTCATCTCCTGTGTGTTCAGCCACAAGTGCATAGCTTGAAGGCTGGAAAGATGGATTTGCAAGATCATGTGATCTTGTGATATCCAAAATCCAGCTGCCTTGCAAGGTAAAGTTAAAGTCAAGTCTCAAGGCTTTTAGAACAAGCTTAAAAGTGAAATTTCACATCCTTGGGCTCACGTAAAATTTGCAAGTCGTTGCAGGTACCTAAAGAAGCACGGCACCACTATATAGCTTATTTTTTGCTTTTTTTTGGTCTGAAACTCCTGCTTACAAGTTATGTCCAATAAGTTATGTAATTTACATGATTTACAGGAAGTACAATCTAAGACTTTAATATTGACTAAAAAACTTAACTCAAAATTCCCAGCCTATTCCCAGGGTGCAAGCCTTCAAATGTCTCAAAAATATGTCCAAATCCCTCCTGGTTAACATTTGTTGTTATTGAAACTTCCCCACAAATGGACTGGAACAAATAGTCTTATCCATTTGAGAGCTTCAATTGTACCTATGATCAAGTCTTATAAAAGTACACCTCCTCATGAACAGGCAGCACTCTTCAAGTTGAAAGAGCATTTTAGGACAAATTTGTGCCATGAAGAGGTTTGTGAATCTGAATTGGAACACGTTGTGGAAAAAAGCAAGATTCACAACTATAATAAAATAATGTTTTTGCCCATTGCCTGCCTGCCTTTTGACGTCACTGCATGATAATACATTTCCAACACATTGCATTGTTGTCCGCATTTGAGCATGAAACTGAGTTTGTAGTGATTTTGATTTGGCCTCTGTCCAACACGGTTTACTATCGAGCTGGAGAAATTGCAATGAACCTATTCTTCTGCGATCAACCACAACACACTGAACAACAATCAGACACTCATTTTCAGCTGTATATTTCTGTCTGCAACCTGTGTAAGTGCTTTGTAATTGGAGAAATTGACACAAAGGCAGATGCAGGCAAACGTGGCCATCTCAGGAGATCAAACAGCTTTATCTTGTAGACACTTCCTCTCTCTTGCCACTCAGACATGATTAAAGAACCAAATACTGAGGCGGAGATAGAGACTAGATGATGGATCGACACTCTGTTATATTTGTCTCTTTCATTTTTCACTTCTTTGGCCAAAACGCAGAAAATTGATGCATCTTAATCCTTGAGAAACTTAACAAGTCTCTCTCTCCTCCCCCCTTTCTTTGTTTTTCTGAGGAAAAAAAACTAAGATGCTCAATGGGAAGCCGTATGCTGTAAATGATGGATTGCAGTTGACACTTTTGAGGCATGTGATTGTATGAAAGCAACAATTGCAACAACTGAGAGGATGTCCAACTGTGCCACCCTGTCATCATGAATAAAAGACAAAGCCATGACACCCTCGCTTGTGGATAGTCGGGTTTGATAGCTTGTTGTCTGCCTGTGAGACGCTTTCATCGTGGCATGACTGAACATTATTGGATAGGAAAGCAGGACGTTGTTTAGCAGGATTGCACATTCCATCGCAACACTCCCCCACATTTAAAAACAAGCGGAGCTGTCAGCAGGTTATCAGAACTCATACATTAGTGTATGTCTACACAGAAAATGATATATGATCATAATCAGTTCTCCATGCTATCTCTTGATACCATCATTGCTGCTTGTATTCTTACCATGTCATATATTTTTCAATGACTGCAATGCTTTTTTGTTTTTATAATGTTTGTACTGCCAACCATGGACAGCTCATTTCCCCTTAAATTATAGACTTGTCCTTATCTTTTAATAGACTTCTCTTTTTCTATGTGAACTGTTCCCTTCATGCGTGGACACATGGATTATGAAGTTTCTCTTAACTTGTCTCTCAGTCTGCTGCTCTGTCTATTACTCCTTCTCATCTCTGTTCCCACTACAGTTAAAGTGTTTATGGCATTCTGCATTGCATTTTGAATCACTTACTTCCTCCCAGCTTGGACAACACAACCTTTGTGAAACTGTCCTTAGGCACAGTGGTGCTTTAAGCTCAATGCTATCATGCACATGTTTAGCGGGTATAGTGTTTATCATGTTCACCATCTTATTTTAGCGTGTTAGCATACTAACATTTGCTAATTGAACCAATCCAGAGTGCTTTTCTGAGAGACGTAAGCCTACTTCTGAAGGCTACCATGTAGGCTTCCAGCAGCGTCCTGTTAATAGGAAGGTGGTAGTCTAATATTTTCTTTCTCCTCCAGGTGTTGCTGTTGTTGTGTATAGCAGACTGGATGGTGCACTCCATGTGGCGCAGTGGTAAAGACCCGGACAGTTTTTCCATTCCATACCTGACAGCCCTGGGTGACCTGTTGGGCACCGCCCTGCTGGCGCTCAGCTTCCACTTTCTATGGGTCATAGGAGACCAGGACAGCGATGTGGGCGACTGAGGCTGCCTTTGACAAAAAGAAGTCGGCAGTGATGGGAACCCTGCTTTTTGCCATCTGACTTCTCACGCCCTTAAGCCTTGTGGGAATGTGGATGCTGTCTGTCGCTGTCCTCTGCTTCACTTCACTTCACTTAAACCACATGATGGTTTGAAAAATGATTTTCTGCTCCTTGTTTTTTTTTTTTTTTTCTACTGACTAAAGACATTATATTCCATAAATTTAGACTGTTCTTGGTACAGATCTTGATCTGCATAGTTTGCACCAAAGCACTTGCATATCAAATTGCTTGTTATGAAGAGCATTAAAACACCAGCCACCACACGCTGAGGAAGCCTTGCTGCTGCTGGCAAGGTGGTCTACTCTATAGCCAGGCATCAGTCAGAGGACTTCTACTTACAAAAGTCTCTTTGGCTGGTAAATATTTTGGGGATTTACCGTCAACTTGTCACACAATTTGCTACCTGCCTTGTGTATTACTGCTTTGCTTCATTAAGTCAGTGGAGGGGCATGGAAACTGCTGGGGTTGAGTCAAGAACGTTAGTCCACAGTCAAATTGTGAACACACAGTTTGAACTGCGGTGACAGCAGGTCTACAGTACAAGCACTAGACCACTAGTTAAAAGGAATTAACATGAATTTGTATTGATGGTACAAGACCATGACCATTGACTTTTTATTTTCGTTGTGTCTACCTTTTTTTGTTTTCCTGTTTTTGGTGTGTCCTGGTGTCTGGTATTGATGGTACAAGACCTTGACCATTCACTTTTTGTTTTCTTCGTGTGGCTATTTTTTTGTTTTTGTTTTCCTGTTTTTGGTGTGTCCTGGTGTCCAAACTCAGTATGTGATCATCCGTATAGTCCAGTTATCATTTTCCGATTTCTGCATTTTGAGTTATTTCAGTGTTCTCTGCAAGGACGAGGTCAGAACAGTCTTTCTGGCTGCAATTAAGTAAGCATGTATGGGTGTCATTCAGACACATGCATATATGTATGTGAACATTTTTTTTTTTTTTCCCATTTCCTTTTTCTAACCTGCTCTCATGAAGCTTACGTTAGCCTAATTAGCTGACAAGTGACAGCACAACAACAGTTATCAGCTGTCAGTCAGCAAAATGTGCAGACGCGGGATAGAAAAATACCATGAATTTCTTCAGTAAATCTGTCACCATTATAATTTTAAACTACATATGGATGTGTGAGAACAGAACGCTTGTCACGTGTAGCAACAGGAGCTAAGTTTGGCTAATGGTCATTTTTGGCTTTGGATCAACCAATTAGCAGAGATGTTAACTTCATGTATGTCTTTTTCAGCCATTCATGTTCTCAGCCTTAGCTTCCTGTTACATTCTGTAAATGTTAACAGCACTTCTCTGACACTCATGTAAAACAAACCATGAAAGCCTTTGTGTATTATGTCAACCTGCATTCATTTCCTCTGATTGTTTGTGTTGTCTTTTGTCCTTGATAGGGGTCCACTTGTGGTGGTTACACAGTGGATGTTTGCAAGCTAATCACATGCTGTTTGCAGTGCATGTATGCATAGTATAAACATGCATGCACACAATTAATCAGCAGTTGTCATTTCAGCAGGATCTGAGCTCCTAGTCACATTAGACCAATATCATAATTAGTGAAAACCTGATTAGATGCCAGTCTTCTGCTTGATTTGATTCACTTTTTCAGAATATGCCATGTGTTTAAAAGGTCAGAGAATAATGATCCAGATGAAGCACCCTGATTATTTAATGAATCCCTCTGACCACAGGAAAATTAACATCAGGAAAATCATCTTACTTATAAATAAACTCAGAAACCAAACAAGCTTCTTAATCGGATCATTCAGCATCATATTGTGTGCATGTGAACGTAGCCTGTGGCTCTCTTCAACTCCAATATGTGCCTCCTGAGAGTCACTGGTTAACAAGGTATTATTCTCTGTCATGCCATGAATGCAGTTTTCTTTCTACAGCATTTTAATACTGTGTAATGATTTCTTTTTGTACTCACTTTCAGTTCTACGATGACAATTGAAAGAAGGAGTTTTATTCCAAAATGAGATATCCGCCATTTAATCAAGGGCAAGGGACTATTTACAGATATCAAAGTTGTCAGATGTAGAGGGTGCCATAAATGTGGTTCAGAGTGGATATATTTCCTTTTGGTATGAAACCCTGTATTTGCTTTTGTGGCTCACATGGGCTGAAAATGTCTAAATAAATGTCATTCAATTGAAAAGCTTCTCATTTCTGCCTATTTTTGTTGAAGGGTTTAGCTGAAAAGTAGCCATCCACTTATCCGCATGGGCATACAGCAGTAGTCATTACTGCATTGAAAGAGACAGCCATCACACGAGCTCTGAATGCAGCAAATGAAAGCTGAAATATCCCCTCTCTTTGCCTGATATAAGCCCAAGATATCATCTGCGTTCTATGATGGTCGCCATGACAACAGAACCAGGAAATGCTCATCCTCTTGACCTCTGTTTGGGAACACATGCATTTCTGCACAGATGTCACACATACGCCCACCTACAATACTGTATATGTGGTAGTTTCCCTGCACAGGTTGCTGTTGATTTTCACTTTTGTGGGAATGGAGATATTGTTGAAAGAACATACCCAAAGTTCCAAAAAGAGATCTCAACTACACCCGTTTGCTCTGAGAAACAAATGCTAAAATGACTGGTTCTGTTTAATGCTGTACTTGTAATACTTGGAGTGCAATATTATTCAATTGCGAGGAAAATAGTTAGAATTTAGTGTTCTTATGTAATTATGTACCAGGAATGCTCACTTTCATTTAGAAGAGGTACATGATTCAGTAATTGTATCCCTATTCAAGTTAGCTGGTGGCTAAAGCCCTATAAACATCAGGAATCTGAAAAATTATCACAGTTTCACTGCTTCCACCTGACTGATCAGTCACTAAAAAGACCATGGATAGTTAAAATCCAGAGGGACATCATGCCATCTTTCAAGGTAAAACAACATATTTCATAATATGCTAATATTACAATTTGTGCCTTTCCTATCATATCGCATAACACTATGATGGTTAAATGCTAGCGTTAACTTTTATCTGACGAGAGCTTTTGGGTAATCAAATATGTGGTCTCTTCAGATTTTCACGATCCATTGGTTTTTTTTTAAGTTACTAATCAATCTGTGAAATAATAACAATTCGTCAGATTCCTTTGCCAGAGTAGACTTGCAACCTTGACATCAGTAGTAGGCTACAGTGTCTGAGCTTCCCACCCTAAGTGTGACACCAGATGAAAATGCCCGCCATGTAAATATGGTCTATAGAGCAGTGGTTCCCAAATGGCATCCAGGTGTGCCGTGGGATTTTGTTAACCATGCATTATTACTGCAATATACAACTATACAAAAAGTAATGAAGGAGTTTTTAAATTGTCTTTATTAGTACTTTAAACACATTCATTTCCCTATATAGAGGTAATTCTATAAAATTCAAATGAAAAATTATTTGACACATCAAATTGATTGACAGCCATTGTAAAGGAGAATAACAGGGGAGCAGTTCACCTCATTTCTACTTTTATGACCTGTCTGGTTAAAATGTGCGTGCTGCTTTTTTTTTTTTTTTTTTTTAAATGTAATTTTACAATGTTTCCAATGAATTCTTGAATCAATTTGTTGATAAATACTTGTAGTGTAATGTAATTTTTGTCAAATTCTATTTGGCATTAGTAGCTAAAAAAAAACATGTTCGCAGGGATTAGATAACACATGTTACAGAGGCTACTTGAGATTTTGGCTTGCGCTTTGGTGTGCTTTGGGCAAAAAAAAGTTTGAAAACCAGTGCTATAGAGAAACAGCTGGTTCCATTCAAATAAATTAGGACGCAATGTTTTTTTTTTTTTGTTTGATGTCTAAAATAATCTGACCAAGCATTTTATATCAACTTCTAGTGCTCAACACTTTAAAACATGATGCATCGACATAGTTTGGTGGGTACACAGATTGTATTGAGGTCCTACAGAGCACTCACTATTGTTCCCCTCTGATCCAATATTTAATTTAATCATACATATTAATACATCCATCTTTCAAATGGGCGACATTTGCAGGGAGTCAGTATTTTTCCACCATCATTGTTTTCCAGGCAGTGTGGATGGCTCTAAAACAAACTCTTGAAGCTTCTCTCTCATGATAGGATAGAGAATATTTGAAAAAAGTGGAGTTGAACTGTTAACTACATAAACAAAATCTGAAAAAAAAAAGCATGACAGCTGGACTGATCAGTTCAAAAGTGTTGCGTCTCTTTGTAGCAGTAACACCAGTGAACATCAAAGTTTTAGAAGTAGCCTCAGAATCGATTCGCTGCAGCTGATTAGGAATCAAGCACGAACTGAGAAAAGCCCGGTCGCTGTGTGCCTTCTCATGAAGATAGCCAAGCTAACATGGCAGCAGAGAAATAAGACACAACTTCAAAGTTAGATGTCACTAGGTGTGTCTTCCTTGGGAACAGGAAGAGGCAGTTAAAGGATCAGAATAAGGAGGTACTTAACCTTGTGTGTGGTCTAAATTCAAAGTCCTGCGTTGTATCACCAATGGATTTCCCATATCTCTTTCAACATGCTGAGAAACATTCCAACGCTCTTCACAACTTTTCAACATCGTCGAATGGATTTTCTCGCCTCTCATGTGGTCAGAGCCAAAGGCATTAGATATAGATTATTCATGCTTATGAATTTTCTTACGGGCTGCGAGAATGAAGGACGTTTTATGGTAAGGAGGTTTGGATCGAATAACAACAGCAGAACATCTCAAAATCTGTTATTATCAGATTATTGAAAAACACATGCCAGGCACTCAGATGCCGTACTGTTTTATTATTAAAGGGGGAAGCTATGATTAATATATTTCAGTTGGTGTGTGAGAGCGTGTTTTGCTTAACAATGCACCTCTGTAAGTGTCTAGACGGTTCATTTTTAACAAGGTCGAAAGGACGCAGCGCTAGCTTGATAAATCGAGCTGTGAAGTTTTGGGGCTACATACGTTCTCCTCGGTCTGCCGGCTCAGCAGCAGTGACCCAGACAAGACCAGAGGGCCTGTGAAACCTAACCCCCCCCCCCCTCCATCACTCATCCAGCCACCCTCGGGGCTATTAGCAGCATGTTAATATGAAGCCTCCAGACAGAGGGGGGCTCTGAGAGGTCTGGCAGTAGCTCACAGCCAGCTTGTGAATCCCCCAGCAGCTCCCTCAGCGATCAGGAAAACAAAAGATGTTTCATACACAACGTAATTGGAAACAGATTTCTCCAGAGGCCTGTGGGTCTTGCCAGTCAAGCCAAGTTGCTCAGACATGTTGGAACAGTGTGTCATATTGAAAACAGGGACCTTATTTTGCACCATGGAGTAAAAAGGCAGAGGGTGTTTGAGGACGATACTTGAGAACAATCAAATCATAATGTTGTATGTGATCTTCTGCATGATTTCATATGATGTAATCACCTCTATGCCCTCAGCTCTTAAAGCATCAGTGTGCTCCAAAGTGCTAATTAGATCCTTTGACGGTGTCACAGTTCTTTTCCGACTGCAGACAATGTACCTTTCAAAACACAACATACTCCTTTGAGGACGAGCTTACCAAAAGTGTGCTTTCCTCATTTGTGCAATTCATTTCACAAAGGACTACAAAGACTGCAAAAGACAAAGACTTCTCTGAGACAGATTGGAGAGGCAGTGTGATGTAGGAAGCAGCGGGCTGCGATGTGATGCTTTTCACACTTTCTTCCAGTGTTGCCATTCTATAAACACTTGAAATGTCCTGAAATACTTCAAATATTGCCTAAATCTGTGTGTTTTTCAGTCATGCATCACTGTTTTGTGCAGTTTGCGTGTAACAATATTGTATTTTCAATTTAATATTATTTCATAAACAATCAGTAACATCATTAGCATGATTCCTCACAATTTTGCTTAACTGTTTCTTAAGAATGTGACCTGAGAGAGAGGTGGGTTTCCATAGAGTTAACATTTTGAATAACGTGGTTGTGTGAGCAATATCTGTCCATCTTAATGTTTTTCAGAAAGCAAAATGACACGTAAGAATAATGTCATGAATCCAGAATAGCATGGAATCACTTGCTGGGTTGTTGTGTGCTAAGTTAATGTAGATCAATCCCCGTATGTCATTTTCCACCACATCGTGTGCAGTGCAGAGGCTGTACACCTCCCAAAGTCAGTGTGGGAACACAATACCGATCGTTTTAAGTCAGATTCGTGGAAGCTTAATGACTATCATCACCGCATCGTTAGATTTGGAAAATCTTACTAAAGGGCTGCAGTTGAAAATTGGCCTGCTAGCTAATTCTGCCACATCTAAAGAAATACTAACTACTGTGGGTTCTTACAGAAAATAGACAGAAAATGAAATTGTCCTGTAGATCGTCATTTTGCCTGGTCACAGGTAGAAATGTAACCATGTTATACATTTCTGCTTGGCTTCATGCTATGAGACTGATGAACAGTTGGTTGCGGTAGTGTGCAAACAAACATAGCAATGTGTTCACAAACGCAGTGAAGAAGTAGTAAAAACCAGCTCTGTTAATGTTGAATGAGAAAGAAAAGGCATTCAGTACAATTGTTAGAATACACACAATGCATTGATGCAAGACACACTGAATTTAAATGTAAAATTTGTTTCCACAATGCACCTTTAACCTGACTCGCAGAACACACCAGGGAAATGATGAATATATGAAACAAAAATGCAAAATACTAACACTAACATAGCATGTATGCTACGGTGTTAATATTTACCACATACCAAGCAGTATGAGCACGGGGTCTCTGGGATCACACTGCAGCACTGACTGGCTCACTGACTCGCTGTTGTACTCACCTGATGTACCTGAGCTGCCTGTCTACCAGGGCTCCAGTCTGGTCCAGTCTTTAGATGCATTAATATGTTTAACCACTAAAGTTACAAAGAAACAGAACCAGGCAGCCGTGGACCAACAACTCCCTTGCTCTGCGAGGTAAAATGACGTTTTCATTTGGTGGATTTGAAGAGAGCGTTGATGGATATGACAGGTTCAGTTCCTCATCAGTAAATCCTACACATCCTCTGCGTGTGCAGGGATCAATCAAGGTGTCACCTTGGGCTGCAATGTCTTTATGATTTTGTGTCTTTTGTCCAATAATATTGGTGATGACAAAGATAAACAATCAACAGATCCACCATTGTCATGAGTTGTAATTTGACGTCCACTTCACGCAACATGATTGGTTGATGCCTTCGTCTGTGGGGCGAAAGCTCAGAAAGATAGACCTTCTGAAAAAAGACATGATGTCACATGTTGCCACATAATATTCACTTTTGGTGTGAAAGAACTCATGACAAAAACAACAATGCAAAGAAAGTAGCCTATTACTGTGCAAATCAATCACATGAAAAAAATGCTTCCAGTGTGTAAAGGCCTTTACCTTTATGGAGCAGTTGCCTAGTTTAATAGAAGAGTTTGCAGGCAACATTGCGGGGGTATGTAGTTTGACTTCCCCTGGGGCTTATGCTGCAAAACCACCTGTACCTCCTGTCATGGAGCTGCATGGAATATGACAGTGAATCTGACTCTTCTGCAAATCTGATTAGTCAACTTTTCTACCTGAGTTGCGGCTGTCTCAGCAGAAGCAAACCTGACCACAGATTCACAGTTTGTGTTTTTACTGGGTAAACAGAGAAATTCTCACACTTCAGAGTGACATTCCTGTGGAGTCGCACTGTACATACTCTGAATATTTCCCTGTTGAATTTATTGAGCTCTTACAGTTTATTGATCTGCTTTGACCTGCAGTTCTCGGTCCTCTTCACAGGGTTGTTACTCACGCAGGCAGCAAGCATCTTACTGTCCTAAATGTTGAGTCATTTCTCAGAAAAAGCCAAAGACAGCTGGTAGAAGGCCTGGATGTCATGTGACCTCTGCATTCCCAACACACTGTCCTCTATCTTTTACACTGACAGCAACTGTACTTCGACAACGGAAGATCGATAGCGCTGTTACCAAGGACGGATGACTCAGCCTGTAGTGGGTGCTCAGTGCTCTCGGAGTGAAACGCCGGTCGATCCGTCTTTATTTGGGCGGTTATCAATCTAATTTGGCACCAAACCCAAACCGAGACAGCAGGAGCAGGCTGACAGCCTTTACTTTGTGGGGAGATTCACAACTGCATGTGTGCCACTCTGTGAACTTCCATGACACACTAATGGCCCATCATTAAAGAGGGACACAGAGTGAGGAGACATTTCAGGCAAAGTGACAGTTTCCTGATCCTCACATGTCACCACTTGACTCCAGACGAAATGTCCGGTAACTGTCCTTCAGCCTCCACCCACTCAGGACGGGGTTTCAGCAAAACACGTCAATAGTGATGGATCCTCGCATACGCAAGCTGTCACAGCCCTGATCATCTTGTCAGATAATTCTTTATGACACACACAAAGCTACTTAAGAAAAAAAAACATTGGTAACACTTTATAATAACGATCATTAGTAAGTCCTTTATAATACATTAGTTAATGATGAACAAATCATGAACAAAACATTAATAAACCGTTGTAAATGATTAGTTAATACTAAATTAACATATCACAACTATGTTTTAAGTCATCTGCAAATGACTTGTTAAATTTTTTTTAATTTAACATTAGCGGATATATGTTATATAGTATACTCATGCCAACATACATATGATATGATAGTTGAGTGGTTAAGTACGCTGCCATCCATTACATTTTAAACCACGGGACGCTGGTTCGCCGCACTAGCCCCCTTCACACAGCAGTTTGCATGCGGGGATCCTGCACCAATGCATCTGCCTCTGTGTGAGAAGGTTTCAGATGTGGCAAGGGGTGTTTACACTTTAGATTAGGGGGATGCAAAAGCACTTGTAAATGACTTATAGATGATTCAGTAATACATTTACACATGAGTTATAAAAGATGAAGAACAGACCTCTTTCATTACATAACATATCATTAGGTAAACATTTACTAATGATTATTTCACGAATGTTTCATAATTAACTAATCAGTTGTAGATGACTTACAACATGGTTGTGATATGTTAATTTAGTATTAACTAATCATTTACAAAGGTTTATTAATGTTTTGTTCATGATTTGTTCATTATTAACTAATGTATTATAAAGGACTTACTAATGATTGTTATTTTAAAGTGTTACCAAAACATTTAAAGTTTCTTTGTATAGAGTTTGTGTGGTGTGCATTTTGTTGCCACCCCCAGAGTAAAAAGATTAAAATTAAGCCCAGTCGCCAGGATAAAATGTTAGCCGTTAACGTTACTGCTAACCACAGATACGTTCAAATTTGGGCATGTCACTGTCTACGTAGGCTGCTGTATTGACACTTCTCCTAAACATGTCATATCATGTTCACGTCAAATGTTTATTACGTGACTTTCATGTCAGGAGGTGCAGGGGATGGTGGTGGAGTTGACAAGGCTGCTAAGCCAGTTCGAGTCTGTTTCAGCATTTGTAAGTGTGACCACTATCCACCACCACTGGATATTTTTAAGGCGTCCTTGGGACATTCTCCAGATGTGTTTGTGGTGATAAAGCTGAATGTTTTTAACAAGACCTTGGGGCATCTCTAGCCAATATGTGGTGACCAGAACAGGATATTTTAAGCTAAAACATGATATTTTCCTAACCCTAACCAAGTGATTATTGATGCGTAAACCTTACCAGAGCACAAGCACAAAAGCAAAGTTGCAACATAAAGAAATGTAAAAATAAACTTATTTGTGGTTTTGCAGAAACATACCTTGCCAACATTTATTCTGGTGATTGGGTTATTAAAGCAAACACATAGTGGTTTTAAAGCTGTACTTGGGGCTCTACTCAGGAGGTAGAGTGGGTCGTCCAGTAATCGGAAGGTCACTGGCTCAATTTCCCGGCTCCCCCAGCTGCATGTTGAAGTATCCTTGAGCAAGATACTGAACCACAAATTGCTCCTGATGAGCAGGTTGGCACCTTGCATGGCAGCCTCTGCCATCAGTGTATGAATGTGTGTGGGAATGGGTGAATGTGACAAGTGTTGTAAAGCGCTTTGAGCGGTCAGGAGACTGGAAAAGCGCTGTAGAAATGCAAATCCATTACCATTTACCAATCAACATTTTATATTAATTATTAATTAAATGACTTAGTGGAATTTGCGAGGCAAACACACAGGGGCGTCACTAGGTTTTAAGGACAGGGGGGGCTTAGCCCCCAGGAGATGCACAGAATGTCAGCGAACGTTTAATTTCACAAACAGCTAACAAAAACTGAGAAATTGCACGTTTTGGACAGATTTAACAGAGATACTTTACTGTGTAAATGTTTTAGGCCACCATTACATTTTTAACACAGTACAACAACAAACACAGGAAGTACTGTCTGTTTACAGCATTAACAACAACAAAAAAAGAAAAAAAATCCACATAGTTACAGTGCCATATTTAATCAATGCTTCTTATTCATTAAGAGCCTACATGTATTAGCCAAAACTGTATGCAAAAAAAAGAGCACTGTGTTCTAGACTCACCTTTCCAGTAGAGGTTCCTCCCCTCTCACTCTCTCTGCTCCTCTGCCCTGACTCCTACAGGTCAATAGGGGTGGTGGAGTGATTATTATTAGTGTATTATTATTATTATTATTATTATTATTATTATTACCGTATTATCATTCATCATCATTATTATTGTCATTATTATTATTATTATTATTATTATCCACATAATCATACGTGAATGAGCTGTTTCACGGTGTGCATCTGATGCTGGAGCTAATGCTCCAGAAGGAAGTCACCCCAAAGATAATATGAAGAGTGCACACCTAACTCTATAAACAACCGGGACCTTCACATTGCATTTCGGACTAACTAGCTAGCTACTGTAGCAGAGGTCTTTTTGAGCTGAAATGTAACTTTTGGACGCAAAACAACAAAGGTAAGACGTGCACAGAGATATACAGCAGCGTCTCACGCTGCCTCCTGTACAGGGGGCTCTCAGCTACAGAGTGTGCAAGCCAGGTTTTTATTTGTCAAACAGGGAGCATTTGGCAATTACGTGGGACTTAATGCTGTTAGCTGGGGGGCTGCAGCTAACTTATTGTTACCATCAGCAGTGATGAATACTTACTCTCTTGAAAAAATTTCGTGTATCCATTCTTGTTCACGTTCTTCTCCTAATGCTGCTCTAGTCGGTTCTGTGTGCTCCGCTCCCGGTACACACACTGCAGGTACCCAGGTACCGAGTGCAACCTAGGTTGCAGGGAAAACGTGGACTGGATTTCAGTGATGTGGGCGTGCTCTATATGAACAAGTGGAATGGACTGGATAACGACGCACTGACTCTGACTCTCTACCACTTCCACTATGAAGTGAAGGGAAACTAAGATTTATGATCACATTTAAGTTAATAATAACTGGTTTATTTATTTAAACTCATAGTCTGGCCACATTATATTGAATTTGTCTGCACTTTTTTGTAAAAAATAAATAAATAAAAAAAATAAAAAAAATTTAATAAATGAACATAAAATTATTTAGGGGGGCTTAAGAATATTTTAGGGGGGCTGAAGCCCCCCTAAAATAGGCCTAATGACGCCACTGCAAACACACATCACCTGATTGCTAATGTTGCTCCATGTTTGCTGGCTGTGTAAATAGACAACTGATTGCAAACTTATTAACCACAGTCACTTTACAAATGTGGTCATTTTGCAGTCCCTAATGGGAAAAACAATCAATTCATGTAGGTTCAATGAAAAACAACTTTTTCTCAATACTGTGGGCCACAGTGTGCTTCATGCAGTGGGTTAGATAAAAATTATATTTAAAAAACTTTTAAGACAACAGAAGTAAAAAAAAAAAAAGGAACCATGGTCCAGTAGTGTATGTATTGTTGGTTATTCTTCCCCAAAATACCACAGTTGCATCATGTGGCTGGAAATTATTATTTTATAATTATGCGTAACAGCCATTGGATCACTCTTTGTACATTTAAAGAGCACACTACTAATAGCCTGGCACTCAACATTATCAACAAATCAATAACAGTGTTGGACTCAACATAAAAGGATGTTTTTTCTTTGTGAACAGCAGAAGAAAGTACTCTGTAGAAAAGAGGTGAAGTCAAACTTCCATGGGACACGTCGTGCACCTCCATCCACACAGTGAATTATGTGATGAATGGCTGCTCTCCCCATCTGTTTGTCCAGTGCCTATGGTTTCTTAAGCTCAGCCTCGAGCTGGAAACTGTCTCAGCGCAGACAGCTCATCAGTATGAGTGGCATATACAGTGCAGCCTGAAGGTGAAACCTTGTGTATTATAGCTTATAGAGTAATTATTCATGCTGAATATGTAGCTGCCTACCCTCATATCCAGTCTGGGAAACAGCATGTAATTGCAGGTCTGCCGCTGGGGGATTCTGACAGAAGTTTAATTCATGGGCACCAAAGAGCCATAAAGAGCAGGTCTAGCCCAACAAAACCATTCTGTAATCATCAATAACCATGTTATTTAAATATGTGGATCGTCCAGGCTTGAAAGTAAATGTAATTTGTTAAACCCTGCAGAGGAATTTTTTTTTTATAGCTTCTCCCCTTCCGGCAGGTCAGAGGTCAGATTCATAACAGCGTGTAGGGCAGTAAAAAACATGGAGTACCATCTGTGCTGTCAACCATGTTGTTTTTGAAGGGACATTTAAAGCCTGGTGTTTGAGTGTACCACTCACTGTCATCTTTGATAGTTACTGCAGCCTGAAATTTCACATTTTGTACCGGGAGGAGTTGAGGGGGGATAAGCATCACCATTAAGTATGATTGACTCTGAAACCTGTCAATCAAGTTGAACCAAACATGCTTCCAAAACAGCCATTTTCACGTGTGCATCATTAGCCGTGTTGTTGCCTTTGGTCTACTGTACATGTACACTCTGTTTCAAGTAATTAAATCCAAGTCTTATTTTCAAAATCCACAACCAAGACACACACGTGGTCAGCCCACATCGCATTTGAGCACAGTAAGAGTTTTGTAGGAGCTAGCATCTGGTGGTTTCAGTCGAACTTCACCTTAAGTGCACCAGAAAGTAGCACACCAAAAATCATTTGCATGTTATTAAGGGAACAGGCAGCTCTGCAAGTCTGTGTGTTTAGCGAGTCCTTGCACTCTCAGTTGCTTAACAGACAGAAGAAAACAAAATGCAGTTCATTCGAGGGAATGTATTTATTCCAACCACCGCTGTACAATCTGATCCCCTTCTGTGGAACAGTTACTCCAGCAGGTCATAATACTGCACTGGATGGTACAAACCAGCTAATAGGATAGCTTCTTCCCTTTTGGATTCTTGAATAGCTCTCTCTGTTCCCTGAAAGGTCAGCACTGCAGTGAGAAAATGTGCCTCATAGTTCCCCCTAAATTTAACTCTGGATGGAACTACTTGATTTTGTAATGATATTTTGCTGTTGTGAAAGCTGGTGTGACCGAGCACTAAGGCACTGCCATAGCTTTAACATTTATCTGTATTGTGGAGATTCAGTGTATTGCCCATGGACACTTCAGCAGGGTGAATGGCTCAGTGGTTTCCTCTGGTTAAAAGCCCGGCCTCTCTGACCACCAGGCCAGCAATAGTATAAATTCTCCTTCATAATGACAGATGACATTTTTACAAAAGCATTAACCCTCAGGACACAAAATGCTGGAGATGTGAGTGGAGTGTTCTGCCTCTATTCTGTTCATTTAGCCCTCAACTCTAAATGTCATCATTTGCATAAATCAGTGTATGATTAATCGTCACATAAGATAATCCATTCAGTTTGAATTTCCTGCTCATACATCTTCTTTATGGATGAAAAACTGACTAAACATGTATAATGTTTTACAGCTAAACCCTCCCTAACACTTAAGGGGGCCCAGTGTGCAGCAGAAAGTGACTTACTAAAGGACAAGGAAAACAATCTCTATCATGTTTTTATTTTACCGAGCACAGCAGTCGCATGAATGTTAGAAAAGTGGGTCTGAAAGTCAGAAAATGCTGGTGTGAACTTGGACCTGCAGTATAAAATTGCAGTGACAAACCTGCTTATCCCAGTCATGGGAAACTTGAATGAGAAACCTCAGTATATCTGATGTTATCTGTGATAACGAGGCATGAAAACCATCTTATCCCATTTATTCACTGCAGTGCGTCAGTTCAGGTTTCACAGTTGTGCTTAAGTTTCTCTGCATGGTCAAGAGGAATTTATCTCATCCATGTGTAGTAAGTTTTACACACAACTTACGTCAGATCTTTAGTTAGACCTTATCTGAACTTTAGAGTTCACCATATTAAGCTTATCTTTTGCTTTTCTTATATGAACGCTGACTGTGTAATGTGAAAGGAGCCTCTTGTGACATTCCCACGGAGAATTATCTCCGGACAGTTGGCCCTAGTGTTTAGCATCTTTTAACTCATCCTTTTTTGGCCTGCAATTTGGACTTTTTATGTTCACTTACTCTTGGTCACTTACTCATCAGTAACTTTTCCAACAGCTGCTGGCAGTTCTTTTCAGCCTAAGTAAAAAAAAAAATAAATAAAAAAAATAAAAATTTTCGTACCCAGCAGCACACAGCAGACATGCACAGTTAGCGACTAGCTGGTGAGCATAGTGTAGCATTAAGCAGTATTTTTCAACAGCGCACTGTTAAAAGAGAGTGAAAAATGGACTTCCATTCATCAGGTGGCCAGAAACACAACTCCACATGAATGCTATTGTTGTTCTGTGTGTGCTGGATGTGTGAAGATTGTAACTGTTGGCTATCACTGTAACCCTCACTCCTTTATTAGGTCATTTTCAGCCTCAACGCCAGTTAAATGTGTTGCTCAATATGTGCTTAATATTTTAATTACCTAGTGCTTGTTAACACTTTGGCAGTAACAACTATATTAGACATAATGTTGTGTCACCTGAAGACAGAAACTCGGACACCAATACGATTGTGTAATATAAGCAGGTTTTTTAATGTTCCATGTAAATGCATAGGCTGTCCTCATCAGAAAAAATGAGCACATAGGTCTACTGTGTAAGCTAACACATCCTCATACCTAAACAACGGAATAGATCAATTGTCAGCATCGGTCGGAGCGTAACAGCAACACACGTACTGGACCTTTGTCGTACAGTCGCAGTTTGGCTAGGTTTAGGCACTAAAAGTACTTGGTTATGTTTAGGAAAACATCATGATTTGGGGTTAAATCACTATGTTACTTCTATAACTTCCGTTCTTCACTTTGTCGGTCAAATAACTCTGTTGACTTCTGGTTTCATACTGGATATGAACAGTGATTTCTTGAATGCAAGTCCTGTGCTTGTTTAACCTGACTGTCCATCCCTGACCTCCTCCCATTACGGACTTTTCACTCTTTATACTACTTCAACTGACTTCCTCCTTTGCAGCCGTAACAATTACTACAGCCACTAGAGGTCGCTGCCAGACAAAATAACGTAAATATGAGTAGTAATAAGCCCTTTGAATTTTCAATATTTTTTATTGTTAGGTGGTAATCTATAGTGGCAGTAGTTAGTATTACAGCAGCATCAACAGAAGTAGTATAAAGAGTGACAAAGTCCACATAGGGAGAAGGATACAATTCTGGACTTTCACCCAGGAGATTGCTGTCAAGAAGAAGAAGAAGAAGAAGAAGAAGAAGAAGAATTTTTATTTGATCACATATCATACAATGTACAACATAATAAAACAGAGACTCTGCATTTAACACATTCCAAAGAAGCAGTGGGCAACATATGCTCCAGATCTTAGCCAGTGCTTTGGTCAAGGGTACTGACTGGAGAATCAACCTAATGTACATGTTTTGATGGTGTTGGAAACCTTAGTGCCCGGAGGAAACTAATGCAAGGACGGGGAAAGCATGCAAGCTCCAGCAGGATTTCAACCCAGGACCTTCTTGAAGTGAAGCAGCAGTGCTAACCACAGTGCCACCATTCTGCCAAAGATACAGGAGTAATATAGTTATTTTAACCCAAACCGAGATCTTTTCCCAAACTTGATCAAGTAGTTTTGAAGTCTACAAGCGTGCAGCGAAGGTCCCGTAGACCTGTCCCTGGTATGTTGCAA
Source organism: Pagrus pagrus (assembly GCF_965226575.1). Taxonomy (NCBI): domain Eukaryota; kingdom Metazoa; phylum Chordata; class Actinopteri; order Spariformes; family Sparidae; genus Pagrus; species Pagrus pagrus. The sequence continues at coordinate 19,964,052 of NC_140205.1, read as the reverse complement.
TGGTTATGTCATTTTGGAAGCAGTGATCTATGTTGTCTTTGCAGTCATGGCAATTGACTTATTCAGTTCAGGTATGAGGATGTGTTGTAAATACCATATTCCTTATGGAATTAAAAAAAGGACAGGACTCAAAACGGGGGATACTTGTGTGCATGTAAATGCAGTCAGACTGAAGTACTTTTAAACTAATTCCACACAGGTGATTAGTTACAACAACCATTCACCACAAATCTCCTTCATGCACATCTACAGCTAATCTCTATGCATCAATATCCCATGCTATTAACCGGTATCCTCCCGTACCCTCCTGTCTGTGTCATTTCTGAGTCCTTTTTCGTTGGAAATAAAAACTTTGCATTCAGCATGTTGCTGCCTCCAAATAACCTAAAAGTTATGCAGGTTTAGAGAACATTAGTTACTCCTCATGCTTGTTTTAATGAATATTAAAAATTGACAAGTTCTTACCTGATGGTGCTCATTAGGTTTAAATTAAAATCCAAGACTCACATTTTTCTAATGTTTTTTAGGGATGAGGAACTGTATTCATAAAATATCTTAATGAATATGAATTCACAGACACAGACTGTTCACCTGTCAAACACCAATCACTGCAGACAAAGATAGTGAAGTTTCCGGCTTTTTGTTAAAGTCTTGACAGCAAACTCTTAAGATGTTGACATTGTGCTTTTTGTTAGTGTTATGTTGTTAGTGATGGGGAAAAATCCACAGTCCTCATTTTGTGCATAAATGTCAAGCTGCTATGAGGCTTCAGCAGCCTTAGCAAGTCAAGTCATGTAGATATCTTTCAAAGTTAGTCTTTTTAGTTCAAAATTCACTGCAGCTCAGCAGGGAAACACTGTCTGGGGAAACACAAAGAGGGAATTTTATACTAAATAGCCTGTTTCCTCAGAAGCCCCACTTGACTTGTCTCCGACAGCTGAAGTCTTAAATTAACTTCAGTTAAACTTTGAAATGCATTTATGCACAGAACAAGGACTGTGGACTTTGTCCCCCATCAACACTCAAATCTCAAAGGCCTATGGATGAATGTCTAACAGTGTGAATGATTACAGCGAGCGAAATCTGCCTCAAAGCTCATAGGCACCTGATAATTGTTTCAAGACAGACCTGAAAAAGTGTTTTTGAAGTTTCCTCCTAACCTCCCAATAGTATGAATTGAACTGAACTGCAGTAATAATGCACCCACAGTAAAAGCATATTAAACTTTAAACTAGGGTTTGTAAGTAATTCTAGGTAGCTGAACAGGCTACCTCTCTGTCTACCTCAGTACCTGCCTGCCTGCCTGCTGCACTCTACCCATACCTGTGCACTCATTGTGCTTGTCTTCCAGCAGGCTAGGTGTATATAAATTGCTATTTGCAAGCTAGTCACACAAGTGCAGCTGATATTTCCCAGTTCTAACATACAAGTTTCACAGGGGTTTGTACTAACAAAAGCCATATTTGTTGTTTACCTTCATTGTGATAATGTTAGATGTTTTCTTACATGTGAGTGAGACATTAGGTAATGCTAGCTGGATATGGTTAGTGATGACAAAAATGCGCTGCACTCCCAGTACAAGCCCCCAGAAAGAACCGCAATCGTTGAAATCAACTTGCATATTGAAGACTTTTTCTCATATGCTTACATTGTGAAAGAAGTGGCTGTAAAATGGTGGATAAATTAGTTTGAACATCACAACCCCTGGCTGCATGATTACATCATTTTATTCCCATTCAAGTTAGCCAGGCGCTAACCGGAAGTTAGCTGACTTGGTCGGCGGAAGTCTCTAGTCCACATGGCCTTTGAGTCCCAATAGATCCAGGTTATTTTATACCCAGGAAGTCAAGCTTTTTTGGCTTCATGCGCCACTAAGCAGCTTTTGTAGGAATGTATCAGGCTTCACTTCCAAAGCTGTATCCTGATACAGAGAATTGTTAAAAACATGGTACACAGAGGCTGGGCCTGTTGTTCAAGCTGCTTACTGTATTAAAAAAATACACAGCCCCCGAGGACATATTGCTAAAACTATCCTTGAGCTAGTTGCACAAGAATGTAAGGGAAAGTGCAGCCAAAATTTCCCAATACTAACATATAGCATGTATGTATAGCTAATAGCTGTGTTTACATTCATTATAATAACAACAAGCTGCAACATACTCATTCAGCTCATAGCCAAGTAGCACAAGGCACCAGTGTCTGGTAACGTTTCTTTTAAAAGTAACTGATTACAAGATTACTGCCATTAAAAAGTAACTTGCTACGTTACCGCGTTATCTACTGAGAAAATTAACTGGTTAGAGTACTTAAGAGTTACCAAAGATTACAGTAAAACCGCTTTGCGACTTGTGCACATTGGTTATATCTTTTTAAACACACAGACTCACCCAGCCAATGTTCTCTTCTCACTAGTTTACTTAACTCACTTCTCAACGTAGTGATAATAACGAGTCCTCTTGGGGGTAAGGACAAGATCCAATAGATATTGTTACTCGTTACAACAAAAAAGTACCTAGTAACCCACTAACTATCGCACTGTGTAGCCTTTTTGGTGCACGTTATGTGTTTTGGAGGAGTTGCCTTAGGTGAGGCTTGGAGGGAGGGGGTGGGACTTTCAAAATTTTGCTTGCTTTTTGTTGGTTTCTACAATCTTCTTGTCCTGGATTTTTTCTCGTGCATTTTTGGGGACAAGAAAGAGATATGAGACAACTCACTGTCTCAACTGTATTTTGCTTGCCATGGTCAATTTCTGAAGAGTCATCAAAAGATGACAGTTGACTTTTAGAAGAGGCAAGTAGCACACAGCCTGTTTAGGATGGAACCTGTCCTCCTCTCTTTTGTTTTGTCTTGGTTGGAATATGAAGCTGCGTTCCTTTTTTTCATCCTTCACTGAAACACACGCACACACGCACCAGTTGCTGTCGGCCTCCCTCTAATGACAGGGTGTGTAGTGCGAGAGGGTAGGAAGGGCAATGTGTATTTCAGAAATCTAACCACAAGGTCAGCCAGGAGGAGGAATCCTGCCAATTGTGTGTGTGTGTCTAAATGTGTGGTTGCTGAGGGGGTGGAGTGAAGGTTGGGGGGGTCAGGCAAGTGGTTGCACTCAGTTGGCAAGAAAACAATACCACCACTCCCTGTCTTTTCAATCTGTCTGACTGTGTGTCACACGCAGGGTTTGAATTGTGGACATGTAAAAAGTTGCCACAGGGTCTACATCAGGCCATGAGCTAAAACATCACAGTAAATGAAGTGCATACATTAGTGTCATTGTATTGCTCAAGGGCACTGCCAAGAACAGAACCACCAACCTGTGCCAGTAATGAAGAACCCACTTGCCACCCCTGACCGTGAGAAATGGCCAGTGGTCTAAGGTCTAAACTGAGCCTAGACTCATAACTTAATGTGTGATGTTTCAAGTACTTGATATAAGCAGGAATACACTGAAGTACCACATGCTGGGTGCTGCTCACATTTTTGGATTAATGGTCCAGTGTGTATTTAGGGGGATTTCGGGGGATGGCTTGGCAGAAATGGAATTTAATATTCATGATTATGTTTTCATTAGTGTATAATTTTTTTTTAACTCTGTGTGTTTCTTAGCTACAGTGGGAGCAGGTCCTCTCACACAGAGTCCGCCATTTTGCACTGCCTTGTCTGTACAGTAGTCTATAAACTGACAAATCATACACTGGCTCCAGAGAGCAACTTTTGTGCTTTCGCATTATTAGCGGCCACCCTATACAGACTTGGAAGAAGAGGGTGAGTTGAGGAGTGTTCAGTTGGTTATGTTCAACCACACTGCTACATGCCACTAAATACTACACACTGGACCTTTAATCTAAGCATTATTTTTTAATCTGTATATTTGACCTTTTACAGATATAATCCAAGTCTCCAGAAGCCCCAAGACCCCAAATTGATTATAAGTAACATTCTTAACACCCTTTTTAAATCCACACTCTTCACTCTAGCTGCTAAGCTAATAGCGTTAGCGTGGAGTCACCCAGACACCCAGTCTGAAGTGGCAGCACAAGCCTGACTGCACATCGAGGGTGTGAATAATGTCTTTTAAAATCAATTTGTAATGTCTGAGCTTCCAGAGACTTGGATTACTCCAGGTGAGCTGGATGATCTTTTTCAGATAGGAGAATGCTGCAATGCTATTCTGCTGTGAAGCTAATCCTTAAAGGAACACTTGGGAAACACCTTATTTTGTTTGTTGCCGAGAGTAATATGAGGGGACAGTTATCTTAGCTTAACTTAGTTTAAAGACTGGAAGTAGCAGGTGAGCCACGCTATTGCTGGAAAAATAACTAGTTCAGAAGTGTTTGAACAGCCAAAATCAAAGGCTCTGAGCAGGGCTGCTGACAGTGTGGCCCACAATAAGGTTCAGTTTTCAATCATTTTAAAAATGATAGTAGACATGCCTGTTTATACTGTTTTATTCTGTGAGGTAAAATGTTCTTTAAATAACTAGGATCCCTAATTAATAGTTATTTTTACATAATCTTAGGCTTTGGCTGGAAGTAAGTCAATTTAGGGACCATTTTGCATCTTAACAATACAAAACACAGTGGGCCCTATTTAGACAGTCTATAGCACATGGTCTAAAGCTCAGTGCGCGTGCGTTCAGGGCGTGTCCGAGTCCATTTTGCCAGTTAAACAGCAGATGATCTGCGCACAAAGTGGTATTCAGACTCTGAATTAGTCATGGGTGTGTTTCTGGCAGAACATAAATCAAACCAATCAGAGTGTAGACTCCCATTCCCTTTAAGAGCCAGGTGCACCAGGACCTGACACATATTAAAGAGTAACACTCGTCTTCACTGAGGGACAGGGATGTGATCCTCGGCTGCTGGTCCCTCTGCCCCGCCGCTTCACAATCATCTGTCCCATCAACAACTCTGTTTGACTGCATATGAACAGATAAACTGATATTAAACTGAGGAGGAGGAGGAGGAGGAGGAAGAGGAAGAGGAGGAGGAGGAGGAGTGCTGCTGCCACCTTCTGTGTGCTGATCTCAGTCCTTGGATCAGGCAGGACGGGTCATAAAAAGTATCATCCTGATCAATAACGGTGGGATGAGAGGGGTGAAATACGTCCTTAATCCTTAGCAATCCTCCATCAGTGTTCCTGACCACACCTCACTTTAAGACCAACACGCCCAGGGGCGCACAGGTCCATTTGCTATGTACACAACGTGGGCACTGGGTGTGAAAATGACAACTGCCTCAGTCTGAAACTAGCAATGACACTTGCGCTGCGCTGTGCGTAAGACAGAGCCCTAGGTTTGCTTCTGACCATTAAGTTTCAGTTTTAGCCCTCCGAGGGAAAAAAGTTTAGGCACTCCTGGCAACCAAGACAAGCTAGTTGTTCACATGAAAAAATGACAGAAATAGTTGTAATACAAAGAGTGTGAAATGGTAGTTCAAATCTTGGCTCCACTGTGTCCGATTGTTGGTTGTAACTCCATAAAATCACAAATGTATTTTTTAATAAAGCATATACACTGAGATAGAAATTATTTACAATTTCAAATGTGTAAGTCATGCCACTTAAACAAGCCCAATACAGGATAGATATTCACTCAGACTGCTGAAGCTAACTTCTTGATTTGCTTCTACATTCATATTTGAATATTTTGTAGGACTTGCAGTGTTTCAGCTCCAAATCTCTCCACACCAAATCACTCCTCAGAATCGCATCCAGTTTGGCTCAGAGACATACAGTAAATAAACACAGCATTCAGAGTACACAGCTGGCCTAGGGGCTTGGACACATTTCATCATTTCATCTCCCATGCCTCTTGTCTCTGCTTTAAACTCTCCAGTAACCTTAAAATGCTATAAAAGATCTATAAAATATGCAACAGTTATGTGGAACTTATTGTAAAGCAGGAAAGATTGTGTCAAAATCTGGCCTGGAGACCCAACACTATGACACAGAGTTTGTGTGTGGAGCTCAGAGGTCAGTCAGCGGGTTGTATATTTTAACAACACTCCAATGTGTGTTGCTCACGGATGAGAGCAATCTTTCTCTGCCTTCCACTTTTATCTTTTTTTTTTTTTGCATTTTTCATGTGGTATCATTTTTGGACCCGGGGCCTTTTTTTGTAGAGCGAGCCACTTTAAAGGAACCACTGAATGCAGCGGAGCACAGTGTTGGCGTAATGAGAGAGATGGTGGTCTTTGCAGCGAGGCTGTACAGGCTCAGAGATGGACAGAGATGTAGGCTGAGGTATAAACACAGCTGCTGCAGCTGTAATGAGCCGTGGCTTCAAACTGGCAGGTGCATCAGAGGCGGGAACATGACGGAGGCTACGAATCATGCTAAATTCTACCAGCAGTGGCCTGTTGGATAGATAGTGTGTGACAGATAGAAGAATATTATATTGAGGGCTGCAGAAAGCTACCATTCAGTCTGACCTACCTTGTCTTAATTAGTTCCGGGGCAATAACATGATATGCATTAAGTACAAAACACAAAGTGATTTTCTTACATTGTTTATGTCATGCAAAACACTTAGGAACTACAGAAATGTAATTCAGGTAATTAACTGAAGTCTAGTCCAGAACTGTTATGTGTACCGCATAATATATAAATCAGAATCAGAAACTTAGAAGAAATTTATTGCCAAGAAGGATTTTACACCAACAAGGAATTTGTCTTGGTGAATAAGGTGCATACATTGAAGACAATAAACAATAAACAATAAACAAAGAAAGAATCTATAGCGTCAATTCACTCAAATGCTTTTATCCAAAATATCCACCTACTTATATAAATAGACCATATTTACCCTGTTGTGTTCATGGACTGTGAAGTGCACTCGAAAATTCATGCAAAGAAATGTGAAAATGTGTGTCTGTGGCATGTACACTACTTTCTGATGACAATCTATTACACGAAATGACTATGATCCATGAGCGACCAAGTTCTCCTTTTACTTTTTATTATAAAGTAAATGAGGGAGTAATTTTAAAACATAAATTCAATCAGAATAAAAAACCACAAGTGTGCAGATGCTTCAGTCTAATAGATCCTGTCAAGAGACCCTGTCAATTAGATCAATTTGAAGGGGCAAAACCCTATAAATAGAAGCCATTTAGAGATGCCCCCGAGGGAGCCATAGACAGGGCATTGACTGATAATGATGGGGTGAAGTGATGATAGCCGAGAGACATCGGCTGGAAGAGAAGGGTGTGAACAAATCACAGCAAATTCACTGTAGTATTACTAGGGAAAGCTATTGAGTACTGCAGTGGTACCAGTTCCAGATTAGTCAGTACCGAAATATTGAAAGGCTCCTGTTCAAACGGTTCTGCTATCACTATTTAAATAATGTTTATATAAAGCTTCTGTTGTCAGGCGAGCTACGTTTGTGGTTGTATAACTGCGTGTTTACATTCTGTGCTCTGCATGGCTGACAGAGGAGTATTAAAAACGTGGGCTGCTAAATTTAATGAAAATCTGTTAAAAACAATATATGTTAAATGGTAGTTGACCCAAGAAAAAACAGCAGAATGTCACAGCGCTGTCACCAGTTTATCTGGAAACATTTATAGCCCTTCTAAGTGCTGTATCGTAGGCAACTGGATGTGTTTCAGTTCACCTCTCAGCCAAGAGGCTTCTTCAGTTCTAACTAACTGGAGGGGAGTTGCAGGCTTTTAAACTCTGTGTGGGAGTGTCCTTACAGAGTCGTTAAGGACACTAAGAGCACGTCTGGGGAGGGACAGCTTAACAACCATTCACACCTGGGCGTTCCAGATGGCCATTCCAGTTTGACATAGATGGATTCTTTAATTCTTTTACAGGAGTAAAAGAATCCATCTATGTCAAACTGGAACGGCCATCTTTAAACAGGGAGGTGGCCTGCGACATTACTTACCACCCACCTACAATGCAGTACTGAGTTCCCTCCCCAGACTGCTTAACAATCATTCACGCCTGGGCTCACCTAGCTCTAACAACCCACATGAAGGCCGGTTGGTTCAGCGACCCACAAGTAGCCCTAACGACTCTGAAACTCAGAGCTCACACGTGTCCTTAACGACTCTGTAAGGGCACTCCCACACATAGTTTAAAAGCCTGCAGCTCCCCTCCAGTTAGTTAGAACTGAAGAAGCCTCTTGGAAAAAAAATGAACTTACATTATCAACAGAATGATTATTATTATCAGAGATGTCTATGTATTGTGTTGCAGACATATCTACTGAAGTTAGCATGGTAACCACTTGTCCCCTGTCTGTCCTGTCTTGTAATATCACTTTGCACCTCAAGTCATCAAAATAGGTCACTAGCTGCACAGCTGCCTTAGCTAACTAGCTTACAGCAGCTAATAGCTACAGCCATTGATAGCTACAGCCATGAGTATAGCAGCAATTAGCAGTTACAATGGTGATATGCTGCACCCTATTTGTTTGGAGTGACCCTCCTCAGTGCAGAAGGTGAGGCTAACGTGTTGAAACATTAGCCATGTTTCAACTGCTGCTGACTCTTTTATACATGGCACTTTTGGCTGCCCTACACGTTATTGTTGGCCCAGTTTAATATGCAACATCATTTTATGCAATATATGTATAGAGGGTCTGTCACTGTCTCAGAGACAGTTTCATTGATGTGTTTATTGTGTATGTTTCTGTCATACCTGCATAATCACTGAAGTTCATAAAGTCATTAAAAGGTTGATAAGAAATGTGTCTAAAGGGTACTTAAACATGTTTTAAAAATATATTGCCCTTCATGTAAGGTATTTACTGCGAAATGTAACATGACTGCAGTTTAGTTCAGGGCATTGTAGGAAATATTATATATGGTGAGGTCATGTCAGTAGCATTGTTGGACAGAACAGCATGGCTGCGGATGAGGAACATACGACTCCAGATGATATTCTACATGTGGTCCAAGAGGCGCACACAATCATGTCTTTATATGTGTAATGTTTATGTATAATGTTGTTAATTGACCTTTGCATTGACATTAGTGATGCATTTTAAGTTATTTTATTGTACTTTTCAGTTATGCTAATGTGTTCCGGACTGTTTAATGGACACTGGCTTGAGAGACCATGGCAGTGAGTGGGAGTTGTATGTGATTTGTGAAACTTTTATGTCTTTTAGTTTTGTTGTAGTTTTCACGGTGTCTGACGAGACAAAGAAAAAGAGATCAAATAAATCTTCAAAAGACATTTGTCTGAATCATGGCCATTATTTAATTGGACCAGTGTAGCTATGGGGACCCTCTGTCTCTCTATCAGTCAGAGGTCCTTGGCCTGAAAAACATTGAAGACCCCTGATCTAGCTAATCGCTAGGAAGCTTGAGTTTGAACTTAGTGTGCTCTGTGCTAACCCATTTTGTGAGTCATCTTATGGTTGTTAAAATTGTTAAAAACTATGGGAGGTGACCACAGCCCTTAAAGTAATAATAAAATTACTGTTCAGTCTTTTTTTAAAACACATTTTCATGGCATGTCTTCAGTATCGATAAACAGTATCAGTATTGATATCAGTAGAGATAAAATCCAAAATCCAATCCTAATTATATCTAAGAGGTAGACTTAAAATAATAATTCTCTCTCTATTTTGACTTGCACTAAAAGTCTCTATGCTTACAGTATGTGTATCAATAATATAAAACCTAAGCTCATGGCTTGTTGCTCGGCATGGTGTGTTCATGTGCTGCACGTACTTTGCTGTGTCAGAGGTCATGTCCAGCTGGTACGCTCTGCTACATATTTGACATCCACACGTGAAATAAGCAGTTGGAGGCTCTGAGGGTTTCAGTGTTCTTTTATTGTGAAAACATCAGACAGATGAACCGCAGGTCGTGCTGCTGTAGGATCGACACCACTCTCCTACACTCAGTGTGCAGTACACAGTCAATTATTCATGATTTCAGTGAGTGCGCCTGAAAATGAACGGAGTAAAACAGAACAGTAAGAGGCTGTCCCGGGAGGAAACGAAAGATACAGAGAGTTTAGGTGTGTTGCCATGGCGATAGCGAGGAATGGATATGGGAAAGTTGTCTGAGAATAAATAAATAAATAAGTGGCGCCTGTTTGAATGGGAATCATGCCCCACTCGGAGACGTTCCCTCTAAGGCAGTGTGGGTACAGCACACACTCACACACACACACACACACACCTACACACACTCGTGCAGCCGTTATCCAGCCGCTCCGCTTGAAGTTACAACACATGAGGCACTCCGATACACACACTGGTGAAAAATGCTGATGATATGGTTTAAATTCAGAAACAGACACTGCAGATTTAAGACTTACTCCTCAGAAGGTCACACAAACATTACTGTACAGGTTACAGCACAACGTCCACACCATCTGGTCGGACATGGAGCTGCTGGAAACACTAAGGAGATCAGAGGGTGTGTGACCTCTGCTCAATGGAGGAGGACGTACAAGATGTCAGGGCAACACAGAGACACATGAAACCCAGCAGGCCTGCTGAGGCCACAGCCACGCTAATGTGGACAAATTTGACAAATGCTGTTAAAATGTGAGAAGCCTTCCACCCACACTAATTTATCAAAGCAAATTACATAAATATGCTCCACTGGGCATGTTCTTCACACTTACTCTGCAAACAACTTTTCAAAGACGGCAAGATCATTTCACTTTATTACACCTTGGATCATATTATGGTTCTTTTGTCCATTATTTCCATTGGTTATGATAACGGACTGACAAAAGTCATAGCTGAGACCTGGGATCAGAGGCAACAATCCCTGCCTAAACTTTATATACCAAAATCTCATGATGTGGAGGACAAGCACATTGAAGTACGTTGCACATTATGTAGCTAAAAAATTTAATAAGCTTGCTATGTTGGTTGTGAAGACAGCTTTTCTGTACAGTCAGGGGTTATTAGTAACACTGCAGTGATCTCGCCATGTTCTCAGACCTCAGCAGTTGCTTTGAAACAAAAAACAAAGATTCTAATGTATCCACATTGGTGTGAACATGACCTGGGAGCCTCCTGCGCTTCCCTCTGCTCTCTGTGTGTCTTGGCGCAGTCACATGGGCCTCTGCAGGTGTTTCACTGTGTGATATCACAGTGAGTGCATGTAACAGTGTGTATGCTGTAGTGAGGGGGGAGCGTGAATGGAGTTCTCTTCAAGTGAAAATAAATCAGGCAGACAATCTCGTCTCCTATGGTCCCAATTTCTTTTTTTATACTTTTATTCATAATTTACAACAGCAGAGCTCGTTGAAGGCAACAAGTAGTCACTGTGTGTATAGGCCTAGGTGTGTGTGTCAGTGTGTAGGGAGGCCCAGGTGACCACAGAGACAAGGTGCTCTGAATCTGTTCAGCGGCTCTGTGTTGCTGTGAGTGAAAAATCAAAGAAAAAACAAGTGCCACGCAAATGTATTGTGTGTGTGCACGTGTGTGTATGTGCGTGTGAGGCAACCAGAGTAATTGATCGATCAAACATTCACACATGACAGCTCAAAAACAACAGCAGTATGAATGACATCATGTCTACATTGTACAAAAACATCCTGCACTGGGACTGTAAGATATGTGAGAAATGAAACCGGCAGAGCATGAGAGAGGTTGATAAAAGCTTCCTGGCTTTGTCCTTATGTGCTGATGATATTAGATATTACAGTAGTTTTTCCAACAATGTATTTTTGGTGCGGAAAAGGAAACAAAAATAAAACCAAACCACCAAATCTATAGAAAAAACGTCTTGTTTATACTCCAGGATATCTTCTGCCTTTCAAAGGAGTAGTTTGACATTTTAGGAATACATGTATTTGATTTCTTGCAGCGTCAGTTGAGAAGATTGATATCACCCAGGCCTATCGGTTCAATATGAAGCTACAGCTAGCTTCCCTCAGCATAAAGACTGGAAACAGCTCTAAAGACACACTAGTGATGTGGCATCAGTCGACCCACTACTACGGTCCAGACTTAAGTATCTCAACAAATATCAATTGAACACCATGAAGTATTGGATATAAATCAGTGGTGGAAACTAAGTAAACATTTACTCAAGTACTGTACTTGCGTACACATTTTTAAAAGATAAATATTGTACTTTTTACTCCACTCCATACACAATACACAATACATACAATACAATATTTGACGCTAATACCTTTGTACTTTTACTTAAGTAAAAATATTAAAATATTTGACCTTAACAGAATATTTCTACACTGTGGTATTGCTGCTTTTACTATAGCGCAAGATTGAGTTCTTCTTCCACCACTGATTCATGCTACCCACAGGATGAATCATGTAACAAATATTAGCATGCTAACATGCTCAAATAAGATGTGAACATATTACCTGCTACATGTTAGCATTTTGGCACGTTTTGTTTTGTTTTACCTTTGGTCAGAGCCAGGCTCGTTTCCAGTCTTCATGCTAAGATAACTTAACCATTTTCTGTTTGTAGCTCCTTATTTATTAAGACTTGTATTAATTAATTAATTAATTAATTAATAATTCAACACAATGCTTTACTATATAAAAAAATGTGTTCATCTGTGCATAAATAACAAAATAAAGATATAAGCACCAAATCACATCATTCATTCCTCAGCCAAACAGCACCAAACAAAAATGTAATTCAGTCTAACTATAGACATCGTCAAATGCAACACACTTGGCTAGACTTGAATATAAACAATCCTACAGCAGGAGCGGACGCTGGGCAGTGCACAGGCCTGGATTTGTGCAGACTAAGAATAAGGACAAAATGCCCAAAATGCAGTTGTTTGTTTTTGTCAGAGGCAGAAAATCAGCCGGGGCCTCTCGGTGCTCGCTTGGTTCCCTGTGAGAATTTTTTTCCAGCTGTGTTTGCCTGAGCAAGCTGCCCTTTTTCTGCAGGGATCATAGGGATCATTGACACTGACTTCTTTTTTTATATAGGAGGCCACTTTTAGAGCGAGTAAGGAGAGGATAAAATAGCATGAGGAGACGCGAGGCCTCTGTAATGGCTTGTTTGCAGGCTAAGAGGTCCTTTGTGTATCGTTCGTCTTCCATTCTGGGAGTTAAATGAGCAATTTAAGCCGAGCCTCAGTCACTGTGTTAAAGTGGAGAGGTGCTGCCCGCCCGTGCCTCTCCTTACAACTGCTGAGTAAGATGCTGTGTGGCATCAACATCAGCAGGAGTGCTAATGTACAAGCTGAGTGTGTGTGTTCATTTTTGTGTGCCTGTCTCAGGAGGAGCCCGTGCTGAGAATACAGCCATTGTTTCTGCAGGAGGACGACTGCCGGGGCTACAGGCCAGAGCAGTAGCTTTCCTCCTTTATTAGAGCCAGATGTGTGTCTCTCTATGTGTGTGTGTGTGTGTGTCTGTGTGTGAAAAAGAAAGCTGTTCTCTCATTATAACCCACACACAGACATGCAGACATGTGCATACATGTAGGCCTACTATAAAAAAGCTAAAGCTACAAGAAGAGCTTGGCAGGGAAAACCACCACCAGAATGTGTCTTGAAGGACATATCTATTTGTAATCTATGATCTGGTCATGGGCATTAGTCATGGTGATATTTTACTCACCAACTTCATTTTAATGACATGGGGTCTTGGGGTGGACAGAAAACTATATCCAGTCAACAGCAAAGGGAGTCAGATCTCTCACATCCCTGCCTGGTGAACGTCCAACTGTACATACTGTACATACCCATGCTGAGTTTAAAAGAGTCTCCGCAACACATGTTCTTAACTTGTCTGTGTTCAACTTCAGCAGCTTGAAACAAAGTTAGCTGGAGCTATACTGAGGAAGCTAAGCTAAAAAACGCTGTTGGGGCCCTTAAAATGAGGATGTTATGATAATCTGGGCTCAGAAGTACATGGCTGTCAGACATCAGGGATGGACAAAGGCATTGTCTATTGGCCCAACCCTAATGGGGTCACCACTAGACATAACGCTATCATTAAGTTGACCTTTGCAGTATGTGCTATCAAGTACTGTACATTTTACCTGACTCAATTTTGATGAAAATAATGAAAGGAAAACATCTCCTGCACTGCAAAGCTGTATGTTTGGAAAGTAACGGAAAAGCTGGTACTCCAGACAATTATTGCACTGCCAAAAGATTGGGTGACTCATTAAAAACAGATTTATAAATGAAATCAAAGTCAAAGTACGCGAATGCATTCGTTAAAATATTATGTCTGGTTCAAACAAGTGGAACAAAGAGACGCAGCTTTTCCAAAAAATGTCTCTTCCACTTTGAAGCTGGAGAGGTTTAAACTGTACAAAGAGGTGTAAAAAACAAAACCACTCTCTCTCCCTCCTGTATGATGCCCACACAACAGCCTGTAATCCAATTCACTGCGTGATGGAGAGTACAGTTATTAACCTTGACATTGCTTAACTTTGCTAACATTAATCACATTACAGTATGAGTGCAGTCTCTGTTCTGTGATGTGGGCAGTATATTGTTGATATGTACACTGAGAGCAGCAGCCAGTTCTCATGTTCTGGCTGGGGAATTGAGGGGGAGATGATGTACACCAAACACCGAGTGCGGATCTCCGAAGCTCTCACAGCCATTTGGCACCAAATGTTTGACAACAGGAAATGGAAAATTACCCATAAATCTCTGATGAGCTCAGACACAGAAGGACAAAGCCATGGGCTGTGATGTACCGTACACCCTTCAGAAATGAAAATGCTGTGAGGCATAAATAATGTATCAGAGGCAAGTTGCGAGGAAGAAATCAACATGACAAAACAGTTCAGCTTTAAAATATCCTAAATTGTTATCAGCCCAGGAAAACAAAAAATTAAATCTTTTCTCTTTTATCAACAAAACAAATTAAATAATATTTTGTTATTGCTGCTCGCAGCAATGCTTCATAAGACAATAAAAATAAAAATAAGCAAGAAGACAAAAGAATAATCTTAGTTTACTGAAACACATGTTTGGTCGTTGGAGTAGGGGCCTTGTGCCCTGGGTGTGTCCACTGAGCCCCCGGGCGGGGCATGGTGGTGCACGGCAGGGCGGGGTTATGAGATCCAGTGCCTTTAACCCTTTCACAACCACACAGGCTGTCTCTTCACTTTCAGTCCAGACTTTCTGCACAGACTTGTCACTACAACTGGTGCGCCCACTCATGTGAGAACAACCCCTACCTTTCTTACCACGTCCTGTAGCTCAAAGTGTTAAGGATGCTTGGTGTTACAGGCAATGATTTATTAAGCGCTTCCACACTTTACTTCTGCAACAGGAGTCTCCGTTTTCAATGGGTCCTCAGATCATAACACAAGAGGTTCCTTCTGCCAACATCATGGTGAGAGAGACCGGTGACAACTCATTTCGTTACAACTGTTATCTGCAGGCCATGTCACCACAGTTACAGTTGTGAGGTCTTGAGAGTGAAGTCAGTAGCCATCTATTACAGGGCGTCCGTGAGGCGATGATGAGCCAGTTTCCCTCGGAAATGTATAAATCTAATGAGGGCAAGGGTGACGGGCGCTAACACGCCACGCTGACAGCGCGGCAAAGGGCATGAATTGTGTTTTACAATTTGACGGAGTTTCTCTATTGATCAGGGGGAGGTGGAGATAAGCTTAGCTCCCACGATGCATTGGGGTCAGGGCACGTGCGAGGCCGCTGTTTGCTTTGTAGAATCTGAAAGCAGCCTAATTTGTCAGCAGTTTGTTTAAACATGTAGGGAACATCATCAGGAGAATTGCTCTTCAAGTCCGTCCTCTGAGGATAAGTTCCCCTTTTAAAACACCTTGAAGACCTGCTTCACCCACACATTTTAGTCTTTGCATGCGTTTGGTTCATTTAGCCCACAATCTCAGCCAATCAGCTTTCTCTGTATCACCCCGAGTTGACTGGACATCCTCCCCCTGTGCCCAGACAAGCATCATTACCTTTCATTCTTTCAGCACCTGTTTTTATGTCTAATTCTGACCCCACGCCTGCATACAACGACAGTTTTTTAAATCAAGTTTGCTTCCAAAAAATTCTCTCCTTCACTCATTTTGTTGCCACTCCCTAAACAAGGCAGTCATTCTCAGAGTCCCAGCTCTGTCCTCCATTAGTCCAGCCGGAGGTAGCTGGGTGTGGAGTAGTTGAACATGAGGAAGTCCATCTTGTAAAGCTGGTAGAGTTGGACCTGCTGTTGAGTGCTGATATTGCTGAAGAACTGGGCTGTCATGGCATCTGTGGTACGAGTGGACTTGGCGTAGCTCGGGAAGCGCAAGGAGTCGCCAACACCCACCAGCCGCAGCACGTAGTTTGCGTCATCTTCCAGCGTGTCATACTTGCCCACCAGATCATAGTGGATGTGACATGGGTGACAAAGCTGGTAGACAGTCTGCCAGTGCTCGTTGAGTGGACCATCACGCTGCGTGGCCGGGTCCACCAAGTACTCAGCAAATTCTTTGAATTTGACATCAGCTCCGTTGAGCAGGGCGTCCTGTGTGGCGTTCTTGCGGTAGCGCCGGATGATGCGGGTGCCAAAGCGCTTGTGGAAGGATGAGTTGTACTTGAGGGTGAACTTGTTGCGGTATGCGGAGACCAGCCTCTCAAAGGGCTCACGAACAAAGAGGAACTTGAGGTAGTTCTTGAGGCGGTGGTTGATCTCAGCAATACTGTACTGGTTCAGCGTCTTCAGGTTGGAGGGAATGTGGGCTTCATTGGAAGGTATTTCCATCGGGTCACTGTGGAAGAAAGGCACAAGGACTGTGAGGAACAACGACAAAACAAACAATATACGTTCACGTCCTTGTATCATCAATATATATAAAAATGGAATGAATGGACCCCAATACTCTCAAATCCCATTTAACAGTCTGCCAGGCACGAGACTGACCTGTATTTGCCCCGGCCTGTGAGCACCATCATGACGCGCTTCCAGTTGGTACAGGCCACCTTTGGGACATAGCAGTAGATGAGCTCATGGTCCTCGTCCACCACAAGGTGTTTGAGGTCTCCGGGTGTCAGCACTCTGCGCTTACGGCTGGATGCACTGTAGACTCGACAGGCATCCACGACTTGATCCCTCCTGGCCTGGTGGAGGACCGCTGCTCCAGACAACTCCGGCTGGGTTGGGGAAAGATAGAGAGAGAGAGACATTGCTGTGAAATTTCAACAGCTTAAGGGTGTCAACCATTTTTCATGTGGCCAACCTGTGTGGCCTCCTTTCTCCCGCTCAAACAAGTGTGTGTGCCGATTGATTGAGACTTATGTTTGTGCAGGAGACGAGAGAGAGAGGCGTTTTTAAAAGTCTCTTTACTGTTGTAGCTTATTACTGAATCACCTTAGTTTCTCTCCTGCGTCCCTGTTTGTACTTTCAGACTCCTTCTTTATTTGCTCTTTCATTATCTTCTCTTACAGCTGTTTCGGGAGTTCTGTGGCGAAAACCCAACATTTCCTGGTTTGCTGCTTTAGAGTAAAAGCTTTTCAATAACTACATAATGGGGGACTTTCACTGTGAAATTTCTTTAGGAAATGTAACATGTTTATCCCAGAATTACTGGAGCTTTGTTAGCGGCTATTCTTGCATTAAACTGTGGGAGGATAATTTACAGCTGCTCTTTGACTGCCACTGAAGACAAGCGCATCATTGGTTAAAGAGACACCCTCAAGCAGGTGGCCCTGTTGTAATGGAGATGCAAATTCCTGCCACGCTTGGCTTGGCCACCGGAACTTATAGTGACAAGCGATCAAATAAAACACACCGTTACCTTGGTTGAAATGATAGATTTGTTTGGGTTTTGAGGCTAAATGTTATTTGATTTTTACATTATATTGCAAACGCATTACAAAATATCTTTAATTTCCATACATGGAAAATCTATGACACTCTTTCACATATATGTTTTTCTGGTCTGGTCTGGTCTTTTTTTCCATATGTGTTACTACGTAATTTCCTTGGCATTGTAAGGAAAGACTTACTGTGCCAATAAAGCACTCTAAAATGAATGAAACTGAACCAAAGCAGGAGGAGGAGGAGGAAGAGGAGGAGGAGATAGAGAGAGAGAGAGAGAGAGAGAGAGAGAGAGAGAGAGAGAGAGAGATGAAGAGAGATAGCTGGGAAGATGGGCAGACAGATAGTGAGAGAGAGTTATTAATCTCAGCCTTTATTATCATACTCATCTCTTTATTGACTCTATCTTTTTCCCCTATCTGAGTCACTCCACAGACTATGATAGAGATAAGTCCATGACTATGGGGGAAAATAATGATATTGGAGGATATTACAGATATTGAGTGTTCAATATGCATAAATTCAGTCAGCAATCATTCATCTGAGATATATTTCATATACACCATGACGCTCGTGATGAGGTGGACCACAGCATGGGGGATAGGACGAGGCTGGGGAGAAATTGAAAGAGTGTGAGCAGGAGAGAAGCATCTGAAGGAATGTTTTCTTGTACCTCTTGATTATTTTTCCTATGGGTCTGAATTCCCCTCCAGGGCAGTGCCCTGGATTCCTCACGGAATCTAAATTGATTGTACTGTGGCCTGCATCTTTACCACTACGTCCCACTCACAAGTGTGGCCTTTCAGTGCTACACTGGCCCAGGTGAGAGGGAGGGGGAGCTGCTGACATGAAGTGCTGAAATAACTCAGGGACCACCACCGAGTGCTATACACGAAGACAGCTTCACTGAAGAGGTTTGTTAGTATTTCTCTTTGAAGTCGCCCTTCATGTGTCCAAGTGGGCAATTCATCATGCACCCAGCCAGCTGCAAGAACCTGGGAGGAAACCAATCACTGCAAAAGCGTGGAGAAGTTAGGATTGTAACAGCCGAACACATGACAGCTATTTCTGACTGTCTGTGAAAATCATGTTTCATAGTCTGTTTTTTTCTCAATAAGCTCCATTGGATAGTCATGTGGGGACACAGGTCATCGTAGGTTGATGTTTTCTGGTTTTATTTCCTTGAAATCATTAGTGTGCAGAGGTGGGGTAAGGCTTTTTACCAGAGTATTTACCACAAAAACATGCATATTCAAGCTACTACAGGAAACTTTTGTTTTTTGTTGAGTCTGGTCTGGTCTGTGGACAAAAGGTGATGATGGTGAAACAACGTAAAAGCTGTTCTAGTGCCATACCACCAGACTACAGAGAAGCTTATGTCCTCAGGCTGTGAGACTCCTCAATTCATCCTAACAAGCCATGAAAAATAATTTAAATTTTAAGACTTATGTAGGTCATATAGAGGCATAAGTATTACATTGAGAATGGCTCATAACCAGTGAGAGGTCTGTGCGTGTTTTGTGCTGTTTTTGTGCAATATGGTGAATATTCAGAATACTTCATTGCTAGCCTCAGGATGCAATGTATAGTTGGTGAACTGATCTAAAACTGATCCAAAACACAATAGTGAAACGATTCATATAGCTAAATGTGTCTAATTGGCAGTATTGGTTTTAATTCCACATTTCTGGATACTGTCATGTACAATCTAGTCTGACTAAACCTTCCATTGGCTGACTATTTCAGTCAGCATTCTCCTCCCTTCTGCTATCTGCTTGTCAAGTGGCATTTTCAAAATCCATGTTGCTACAAGCAACAACAACACCACATTTATAGTAAGGTGTCTATAGTATAGTATAATAAGAAGCATTTAACCTTCAAAGCCATTAAAGGTTTAAAGTGGTCATTCGTCAAGGCTATCTTGATGAACAAAACATGTAAGTATCATTTGCTTGAATTTGCCACAGAGCTTATTTACTTGCAAAAATCTATCTGAAAAATTCCCAAGGCTTTTTGTCAAGGGAAACAGGACAATGCTAATATCCGGGTTGGCCTTCAAAAATACGTCATCCCTGCAGCACTCTATATCAGACTGGCGATGGTTGCAGCCAGATCTTTCTCTAGCAAAGCCAGAGTGCTGTAGAGACAGGTCTGGTGATGCAAGACTATGTACAGTCTTGAAATGTGTACACAATAAATCGATCTTGTACCCACAAGGTGAGAACCTGTGTGCACAGCATATGAATCTTGTCACAAAAATAATTTCACAACATAACACAACATATAAATCTTCTCTCAACAAGATAATAACTTCTGCACTCAACATATGAATCTTCCCACAAAAAATATCTTGCTTGCACACCATCTGGCTCTTGTTTACAAGGAAACATATTATCTTATGATGACATGATAGTATCTTATGTGGACATATTAATATCCTGTTCCCACAGCATATAGTTTATCTTCTTGCACTTTATCAGTTTCTTATTCTCTATGCAAATACTGACTTCCCATCTCCTTGTTGTTACCTCTGCTTTAACCTGTAACACTCTTATCTATATCTTTTTTTTATATATCAAACATCATTTGATTTCTCCGTCATATCAAACAGTGCTTCAAAGCATTCTGAGGGAAGTGTAAATTGACAAGGCGTGATGAATTTTGAACATCTCTGCTCAAGAAGAAGGCCTCATCTTGCCCCCCTACCCCTTCTCCTCTTTGTGTGCTCTCCACTCTCTCCTCCCTATGCATCATCAAAGCCCGCTAAGGCATAACAGTGCATAGCAAATAGC
Organism: Pagrus pagrus; assembly: GCF_965226575.1. Lineage (NCBI taxonomy): Eukaryota > Metazoa > Chordata > Actinopteri > Spariformes > Sparidae > Pagrus > Pagrus pagrus. Next base: position 19,943,556 of record NC_140205.1, on the reverse strand, counting down.
AGCTCTTTGTTGATGAAAATCTTTCCTTTCTACATCCGCTCAGAGACATCAAGCCATGATTCACACAAATGTTGCAGTGAGTGTGCAGCCCTCCATCCCAGAGGAGGACAAATGCTGTAATTAACATGGGAAAAGGAGACAAGGGAGGGAATCTTGTCATCTCTCGCTCCGTCTCAGTGTTCCTCTCCTTATCTCTCTTCTTTCCACAGGATTACTTTCTGCCATTTTATCTCCTCTTCAAGCAGCTCAGTCATGTCTCTTGTGCGGTTGCGATGAAAGGCTGAGAGGGAGGGAGCGGAGGACGAGATGAGAGAGGAGATATGTCGATACCGCGTGAGAAGGAGCGGCGATGGAGATCACTGACCTCTGGCCATGTCAAGCCATTCCCACGGGAGAGCAGACGCCATTATTTGTGATACGTTGCACATTACCCCTATACTCCCCTGTGGACATGAACTAGCGGGTCAGCATCAGATAAGGGCTAGCAACAGCCATAAAATCACAGCTATAAAAGTAGTTAGCAGCTTCACATTATATGGTCAATTTAGTTTGATATAGTCTGACTGGTCAATGTCCCAGAAGGGCCTCAAACCTTCAGTTCAGCAGTTTCCCTGCAGCTGTGCTATATGATGAAGTACTTAGCATTACAGCATACTGATACGATATATTCATTTGAATGCGAGGGTGTGTGTGCGTTAGATGAAGACGAGAGGGACAGAAAATCCTTATGCTTACATTTAAACCTAATCTCTATAAAAGCCATTATCAGTGCTGTATATGCAAATAGAAAAGTCTCTTTTTTTCTTATCTTCATGAGACGAGCCCATTGTACATTCACAACGATGCTCTTTTGTTGTCGCTGCACATTTGTTGTTAAAATGTGTGAGAAACTGATGACAGAGTAACGCGGAGGTCGTGTTTCCACATTTCAAGTCTTCATTTCCTCGCCACCTCTGTATTATTCTCGCTGAAAGTTGTTATGAGTTTGAAAAATGATCTGAGAATCAGTGTGGAGGCTTGTAGACGCAGTGGTGGTAATGAATAGCTTCCTCCTGATCTGCTGATGGCTGCAAAGTAAGAAGGACACGGGAAGGAAGCTACGAAGCAGGAGATTACAGATGGAAGAATAGAAGGAAGTTACTAACTGGACAGAGTGGGTATCTGAAAATCTATCTATAATCAGCCCAGACAGAGATAGATAGATTTAGATAATAGTAACAATTTTGACTGTGAAACTTTTGTCATGATCGCCAACGCTCTGTTTGATTTTGAAATAATCTGACAAAATCTAAATGACTGTACATTCTTATGTAATCCAACGGATAACGACACTGATTTCTTTCCCTTGGTGAAGCCGGAAGGCAAAGCTTTTGATTAACCAGTTGATCTACATTCCTTGAGCTCGGACATCCGGAAGGAGCTCGGAGAGCCTCATCTGACCTGGGAATGCCTCGGGATTCTCCAGGAGGAGCTGGAAAGCATTGATGGGGAAAGAGACAGCTGGAATACCCTGTTTAGCCTGCTGCCACCGCTGCCCGACCCCTGACAAGCAGACGAAGATGGATTGATGGATGGATACTTTTTGTATAGTTTTTGGTTTTGTGTGTGTGTGTAACCCCTGCTGAATTTGTGTTACACAATCTTGTGTTGTATATTACAATGAAATGAATCTTGAATCGTGAAGTAAAGAAAGAAGGAAGAAGAAACAGGGTTCTCCTGTGTACCCTGAATGGATACAAGGTAAGTATATACAGAAGTACAAGGGGGGTATAGAGGTCAACAGCAAATATCTCCCTCAGGCCCCTCTTAACAGTTTATTATGGCAGTAGTGAAATCACAAAATACAATCTGTTGAAATTAATCACAGACTAAGAATTAGGGCTCCAAGACAGTGACTTAAAATCATATTGAGATATACCGTGTCTTCAGAATGTTACATTTGCACGTTGAATTACCATACATATGGAAACAGCTTTCTGCTGATGAATTATCCCTCAGAATGCAAGAAATATGTTTTAAATGCTGTTGGGGAGAAAATGAGATGCTAATGCACCGTGATTTGTAGCCCAGGGATTCAGCAACAGAGCACTTTGTTTAGGGAAGATGCCTGAAACATTTATTCCTCTGAGAAATGATGAGAAATAAAAAAAACTGCTTCCTATTGCAATTTAAACACAGCAGCAGCCAATACTGCTATTTGGATATCTCCTCAGTTAATAGTGCAGTCTTGTTTATTTCCCGTGCAGCTTCTTGGGTATTTATGCTCCTCTGTCTCGGGAAGATTCGAAAGTGTCTGGAAACAGGCCACGTAGAAAAAAATCATTGTCTCAGAGAATTGGTGAATTCATGCCCCGAACGTCATGAGGTGACGGCAAAGTGCTGCAGAAAAAACCTCCTCACTTTAGTCTGACATTGTTAATGCTTGACACTTTCCTCTGCTAAACGGCTCGTCCATTTTGTCTCCTCAAACTTGAGCCATCTGCACGCCTCGTCTGCTGTTTGTGCATCAGCTTCTCTCTCTTCTTTCTAGCCGTGAAGTCATCTAAACAAAGATCAATAGCATTCATCAAAGCACCTCTCTTTCTCTTGCGCACACACACACACACACACACACACACACACACACACACACACACACACACACACACACACACACTCTGAGCACTAAAGGCAGTCTGTCTCTCTGACCCTCTCTGCTTACAGACTGGCATTCATAGAGAAGGAATAAAGCTGCCAGTGTAACACAACTGTACCAAACACACACCTCACACACACACACATACACATACACAGACACACACACACTCACACAAACACCTGATTTTCAAGTGCGTAATGCTTCACCTGAGTCTCTGTAAAAGGCAACAAGGCAAAGCCCCTCTATAAACCCTTAACAATGCTGACAGTTTATGAGGCAGATTCGTCCTTTCCACTGAGGCCGGCGTCACATTAACTTTCCATAATGTCATTTATGAGAAGTCGGACCCACAGAGGGGGATCGTGCCCTCACCCCACCTGCACCCGCTGCGACATGGAAAAGACCTGAGGAACTGTTTTTTTCACCTTTATTTATGCAAGGAAACGACTGAAAACACATCCTTTTTTAGAATACCCAGCTTCCTATTCATGCAGCTCCGCACATTTATACCTGGAAAAAGCTCAGGACAGCCGCAGACATCTACTGAGCAGCCCCCAACACGGGGTCAGAGGGCAAATATATTCATAAAAAGGCAACTGCTGTTGGAAATGATCTCTAATTATATGGGAGAGACATCACCAGTTAATCAGTTAACATGATAAAATGTATTTTCTTTCTGTCGAGTAACAGCTCATTAGACAGAACTACAACTATGGTTATTAACTACATCATTTTTCTCAGTTTTGAGAAACTGCTTCTCCAGCACATCAGAGACGACATCTCTGCCAGCCTGGATCCTCATCAGTATGCTTTCAGAAGCAACAGATCCACAGAGGATGCCACATCTACTGCCCTCCACACAGTGTTCACGCACCTTGAAAATAACAACAGCTACATCAAGATGCTGTTTGTCGACTCCAGCTTAGCATTTATTACAATCTCACCCATGGAGCTGATTGGAAAACTAAACACTCTGGGCTTGATGCAACACTCTACAATTGGATATTGGACTTCCTCACAAGCAGACCTCAGAGAGTACGGATTGGCAGTCACATCTCCTCTTTGTTAATCTTCTCCCCTTTCTCAACATCATTTAGAAGAAAACAGTGAGGCCGACTTGACCTGGATCAATGCTCTATACTGTAAAAACAAAGCTATTCTATGTGACAGATTATAATATCTTAGACCTACCAGCAAAAAACAGAAGTATCTGGTTATACATTTACCTTGACCCACTATGAAGAGACAGGTATTGTAAATGCTTCATGTAAAAATGTTTATTTGGAAAGCTTTAGGGCTCGTGCAGCTATCTGCCATATACACTGATCGCGATATGCGCAAATCCTTATTGTAAAAGTAAGCATGAGTCATAGCGTCACAACAGCCACATTAATGGGAAATACACCAGAATGAACTGTACCACAATTTTCCTTTAACAGGTAATCCGTTCTGGTACAGGCAAGTAACAAGTGCAAGTGGTGCAAGTAGCAATTCCCATACCAAGTGAATGCATCATAAAAATCAATGATCTGCCCTTGCATATTCTACATAACAGCTGCTGAAACAGATCATACTTCACTTTAATGTTGGCTTTTCTTTGACAAGTAGCATAGCATACTGCCTGACAAAAAAAATGTAGAGGTTAAAAATGCATGGTGTGTATGACTGACAGCAAGTGGTGATAAACTATGCCATTTAATGTAACTTTAATGCAGATTATTTCTCATAACACTCTTCAAAATTCTATTTCAATGTTTTGTTAATGACTTTGCCTGGATGGGGAAGTTGTAAATTCAAAGTCATATCTTGACTCCATGTTGTTACGGTGCAACCTGTATTTTTCTAAGTTATAGTCTGTCTCTCATAAATAGCTGGTGCAACAGGCTGCAAGTCATAGCCAGCGTCTCTAACCTCTGGACATCTCCCAAACTTTTTGAAACACTGTAAAAAAGCAGTGAATCTACTGATTCATGATTTTTGTGCTGATGCCTGTTATGTAAGAGCACTGCAGGGAGGCAGTGAATGGACACTGTGTATACCAGCGGGCCAGGGGCTAAAAGCATTGGGATTTCCTGCTGGGGCCAACGAGGCCAAACAAACATGCAAACACATACGGGCATCCATACAATACAAGGTACAGGTTCAGGTTTTTTTTATCGTTCTACATTAGAGGGCTGTGCAGTGAAATACAATATAAAGTCCCTTTATGCGACTCATAGAATAAATATTATATAAATCGATGAATTAATTATAAATCATAAAAACAGAATATCATTTATGGTCGAGGAAAGAAGCTGCTCTGTAGTCTGGTGGCACGGCAGCAGATACTTCTGTATCCTTTTCCAGATGGCAGCAGGGTGAACAGACTGTGGCTGTTGTCTTATAGTATCCTTGGGGCTCTGTGCAGACATCTCACTTCACTGACATCACTAATGCTAGCTGGATGGGTACCAGGAGCCACTGGCCGACTCATCTGCATGTGCCGCCATGTTAAAACGTGATCCTATTTGCTGCAGGGTTTCTGTTTAATTCACCAGTGGGAGTGTGGATATTATTTTTTCACTAAGCACTTCAGGGACGGTTGTCTGTAAAAGGTGCAGTGGAAACCTGAGTCCTAAAGGTGCTGTTAACAGATGATCATAGCAGAGGTTTTTTATTGGAGAGATTTTAGTGCCCCATGATGGCCCTTCCACCCTGACAGGGATATATCTGTGGGAGGAAGCACTAATTATTGAGATTTTTTTCTCCTGAAAGGACAATATTAGTGGTAGAGGAATCAGTTTAAAGAGGCACTCCACTGATTTAGTATTCAACTTCCATAAAGTTGGAGGAGTCACAGGGGGCAGATAAAAAAGAATGCTCTAATGAAAGCTAAGGCCCAGATAATATCACTGTTAGTGTCACTATTAAATATCTCTGCAGTGAAAAGTATAGTTAGGCCCAAGACTAGTGTTGGGCCTAACATACAGGTATGGTTAAACTTCTGATATTCACTCTTCAGATATTCAAAGGGCAGAGGACAGGTCTGACTCAACCAAGGAGCTGAGGAGGAGTCAACAAGGCCCAAAGAAATTCCATCTGTCCTTGAACCCTCACTTGAACCTCCACTGAACCCTAACCCTCTGTCTGCATGACACTAAGCATACCTTACAAAACTATACAGAAACCTTTAGTTTCAGTGTTACGTTATCATTGTGTGCAATGATGCAGTTACTGTCCTCAAAACTCTTCTAAAAATGACCCTGTCCATATTGAGTCTTTGACTCTGTTGTTTACCACATGGTGGATCAGATTTTCTGACAAACCAGCCTCTGAATGCATTGCTTTTCAGCAACCAAAAAAAAAACCGAACACTATGATTCTGGTGTGTCCTTGAATGCCCCACACGCCTGTAAAAGCATTTTTGAAAACTTTCCCTCTCACAGCTGCTGTGCAATTCTAATAAAATAATGCAATAAGTTGTTTGAATACGGGCCCTGCAGTTCACTGCTGACAACAAAGTAGAAACACATAAACCACGTAAACACGTCAGGTCAATGAACTCTGCTGTGGTCAGGTAAATCTGCAGGATATCTGACACCTGGGTAAGCCTGACTCTCCCTGTCCCACGGTAACATTAAACCTGTTACCTGAGCTCAGAGACATGGCTTCTTCCCAGGGTAGAGTCAGCCCGCCTATGACTGCACCTCAGACCCTGTGATAAACATTTACACTGTGTTTTCTGTCATCTTACCTCATTATGCTCGAGCTATGCTGTGAAAAACAGGACAGTAGAAGAAGCAGTGTCACTGATGCTGCAGCTGCACATGTAACGTAGGCGCTGATATGTGTTTGTTGCTGTACATCTGTCGACCACATAATTGTATTTGTATGCATGTGTGCTTGTTACTTGTGTGTGTCTCTGAGTGTGTACATGTGTGTTTCTCAAAGAGAAAAGTGGGGGTTTAATTATAGCACCGCAGACAAGATAATGACAAACTGCTCCGACTTTCCCTCAGAGCCATCAAAGTTTCTCTCTGCTTTCATGAGCACTTTACGCTTTTTCTCTCTGCATGGCGTGTTTTACTCCCCACGGAGCAAAAATCAGTAGAGAGAACGGAGTAAAAGGAGGTGAAGGGGAAAGTGGAGGATTTTACTTATCACATGGTAACTCTACTCTCTGCTTTACACTTAAACCTTGAAAGTTGACAGATCATTTCCCTCAAAAGAAAAAGACTTTTTTTTTTACTTGAAAGGACTCATTACTCAGAAGTCATGTACTGTGATGTGATGTCTGTTAATATCAAAGCTAGTTGGTAAAAACATTAGAATGCTAATGGGTTGTTTTTCTGTTGCTTACCATAAAACGCAACTTATTGAATTTATACTACACACACATCAGACTGGTGAAGGTTTTGATTAATTGTTCAGCATCTGCTTCTGCCTGTCAAGAACAGAATTGTAACTACATACATTCTGGCAGATGTGTCTGTTATATAGCCTACCTTAATGATTTAAATGGGGTTGACAAAATAAAAGAAACACCCTTCTTTTTTGCCTTGTGCTATTAACAGAGGTGGGTAGTAATGAGTTACATTTACTCCATTACATGCACTTGCATTACATTTTTGCATTAATGCAATATACATTTACTATTAACTCATTAGATTTTTTGAGAAAAATCTTAACTTTAACTCTGTTACATTCTGATACAATGTTGCTACTAATGATGCTACCTGAATTTGTTATATTATGCATTCATGCACATTCCGTTAAGAGACAGGTATTAGCGGGTCCCAGGTCTGCTGGTGGTCTGTTATGGATCTCAACACAGTAGCGCCTCCACATGACTCTGTTCAAAGCGGCAGGAGTACGGCTTTTAAATCGAGCTAACCGCTAATAGTTACAGATGAATTAATAGCACACGGCGCAGTGGGCTGCAGTTGTATGAAGTCAGTAGAACTTCAGAGAACTGCAGTGTCTGTGTCTGTTGCTGTAATACATTTGATAATATATGCACACAGTATATATATGTCAGACTCTTTATATTTTCATTCTGACATAACAGATGCAGTCTATTATGTACATTATTTGTCGATTTCATACTCGTCTCTTCTGATTGAACTCCCCGTGACAAAACAGAACTGAGGAGACCACACTTCCAAGAAAAACTGAAAGAAGCTTCCTCGCACCCCTCACAGGACACTGAGCCTGATTCACCTGCTTCCTAAACCTCCAATGCCTGTAAAAAAGGATCCAGTCCAGGTGATGGACAGCCCAAAGTCATTTCCTACAATGCAAACAGTGATCGCAAAAGCAAGATATTTCACAATCCTATCCCTCAATGTACAGTTGGTCAGTAGCTATTGACTGGCCATCATTTGTTGAATAAGTTACTGTACATGAGCTGACATAGCTGTCTAGTACTTGGCATTTCTCAGCTCCCTTTTGGTCAGTACACTGCATTGTAACACCTACACTGTGCTGTATTATGCTTATATCTATGAGAGATTAAAGTGAAGTGCTGTGAGAAATTTACAGTCTGCTCAAATCAGGCTCAGTGTAAGTGTGTGTTAAAGCATTTGCATACAATGAAACCTTTTTACCTTAATAGGGTTATTTTATCTTGAGCCTGATACTGAAACCCAAAGTGCTCATAATAACTGCTCCATCAGTGTGTGAATGGCTGAGTGTAGAAATATCGTGGGGCTCAGGGATGAGCAGGTCCGCACCTTGCATGGCAGCCTCTGCCATCAGTGTATGAATGATGGAATTTGACAAGTTTTTTTGACAAGTCCATTTACCATAAGATTAACATCTTAGAAGATGTTCTATACAGAAGCATAATTACTTTGCATGTCTTATTAAGGGAGCGTTGCCTGTCGTCTATCCCCAAACCACTTGTCTTTCAACAGACATGTTGATCAAGCTCATCCTCGTTTGATCCCACACATGGGTGTGTGTATGCGATGCTCTTCATTGATGCATTATCCTTGCATATGATATGTACTTATATTATAATCACAGATAATGTTATAATCTAAAAAAGAAATGCTTTTACAAAAATGTTAAATAAATAACATTATAGAAAATATTATTTCAAGATTGATGCTCACAACATAACCAAACATCCAATTCCAATCGCAATGTAACTTTAAAAGAGTTAGAGTTTTTGAAAAAACTTTTCAATGTATTTTTTTGCCTTGATGGTGTAGTTATAGCTCTCTTTCTCAGTTTCATTTTAGTTTCATTGCATTTTGTAATGACTTTGAGGAAAGCTGGTGCTTAGTCATTTTCTTCATTTTCTCTTTCTGATGCCAGAAGCATTTTGTCATCCGTCAATGCAACGAGAGAATTGTGTTTGTTGTCGGCCGCAGTGAAACGTTCCTCTTGCAGCAGGAAAAACAAACAAAAAAAAATGAAAAGTGTGGACAAGAGATCCAATGGAAAAACAATTTAAATCTGGGTATTCTTCAGTGAGAATTGGTGATGCAAACAATGAGCCTAATGCCTTTTCAGGAAAGACACAGGGATGACACGCAACGAGGGCCAGAGCTGGATGTGCGACGTGCCGTACATTGAATTCATTTGATGATCTTGAGGAAATTTCCCTTTGGTCATGATGAAACTATAAACATTATTTATACATGTTCTCTATACAGTCTCATCTCTCTCCACAGCTGATCCTCTCAGAGAGCAGAGAGCGCTCATCTCCTCTAAATCCCTTTGTCTCTCTCCTTTCACCTCCTTTCTTCAGCCCTGTTCATATGCAGCCTCCAGAGATGGACAGACACAAAAAGAGTAAAGCCTCCTCCTCTAAATCCCTTTGTCTTTAAACCCAGAATGACTTATCCAACTTCCCACACACACACATACACACACATCTTAAACCCACACCCGCAGTGTATAGCTGTGCTCTGGTCTGATGGTTTTACAGCAGAGCAACACTCAGACAGATGCTTTTGCTTCTTTGCTGTGGGTGAAAGGTGCGACGCTTCTTTCAAGTCTGTGCCAGTCTCTGCCGCGCCGCTCCTGCATAATCTGGCCCAGGGTGCCAATTCCAGGGAGCATGAGGGTTTAGCTTGAGAAAACACACACACACACACACACACACACACACACACACACACACGCACGCACGCACTCAACTAAAGTGAAGGGATTGTGTGGTTAGCAGGATATCTGCAGCTGGTGGAACAATCCAGACAGGTATTATCTAGTGACACAGACACATGCAGACACTTTCCTCCCTTCACTGAATACATTCATTGTGAAACACTAAAATTACTTCTCTCCACAACATGATGAATATTCAGAGCATGCTTATTTCAAACCATTTCCAATGATAACTACCAGGACTGACGACGTTCATGTCCCTCAATTTGTAGAAATTTCAATTGTGGTTTATTTGGGGGGGACAAAGTCTTAACTGCAAAGAGTCTGAGTCTCTCTTCTCAATCAGTCTACCCTGCTGTCCTAATGATCAGGAGCTCCGGGTAATGACTAAAGGAATGAGATGCCGGCCTGGTCATCAGAATAAAATGTTGGCATGGTAAGTTTCGGGAAACTGTACATCAAATGTGTACATTTTGTGTGTATCGTATCAACATTTCTACAAACTGTGTCATGTCACATGCAGATAACAGGTATATGAGCTGATTTTCATGTCAGAAGGTGAAGGGGATGGTGGTGACGTGACACCTAACCAGCAACAGACCACTGTTTGAGGCAGCATTTTTCTTTCAAAAGTTTTCTTTTTTGGCCGGACAGCATGAGAGATGACAGGAAATGGGATGAGAGGGGGGGAATGACAAAGCCTCCGTGCATCAGTCGCACGCTCTACCAGCTGAGCCACTGGGGCGCCCCTGAGACAGTGTTTTAGCAACACAAGAACCACTTGAGAAGACCTTAATAAAATCAATTTAAAAAAGAGTTTAACATTAAAAACCTGATAAAAATCAACTCTACAACTGCTCAAAAAATAGGAACATTAAGTGTGGACTCTTAAATGTGAGATCTCTATCATCCAAAGCTGTTTTTTTTAAATGATTAAATATCAGATCATGATATTGATTTAGTCTTTCTGAAACCTGGCTGTGTAAGAATATGTCTGCCTTAATGAATCCCCCCCCCCCCGTTATTTTAATACTAACATTCCTCCTCAACGGCTGGGGGGGGATTTCCAGCCATATTTGACTCAAGCCTACGAATCAATCGTCAACTCAATCATAACTCTCTTGAAAGCCTAATTCCTAGTCTTTCTCACAGGACATGTAAAACAATACAGCCAAGTGTTTTTATCAGGTTTAATCCTTAAAACAGATAAAGTTATTATCATGGGTGATTTTAATATTCACCTTGACACTGATAATGATAGCCTTGGTACTGCTTTTACCTCATTATTAGATCCAATTGGCTTCAGTCAGTGTATACATACATAAACACACTCATGTTTTAACCACATCCTCAACCTTGTTCTGGTGTATGGCATTGAAGTTGAACATTTAATAGTTTTCCCACAGAATCCTCTTTTATCAGATCAATATTTAATAACTTTTGTATTACTATTACTGGACTACATGCCACAAGGAAAACATTTCTTTTCTAGATGTTTCTCTGATAGTGTTGCAGCTAAATTTAAAGAAATGATTCCATTGGCTTTCAATTCAGTTGCATGTCCCAGTAAAGCAGAACACTCATATGCCAATCCTAGTCCCTCCCAGCCTCATCATCTGGGAATGACACTTGACTCTATTGCCCCTCTAAAAAAGGAAAAAAATAAAGCATAGGATATTAGCTGGTACAATCCCCATTAAAGGAGACATCATGAAAATTTGAAAGGAAATGTCGTTCTACCAAACTGGAGGAAGGTCGATTGGCAATGGTATTGACAATGCCAGCAGCTTATTATTCAGCTTTGATAGAGGAAAATAATAACAAAGCCAAGGTTGACAGATAGTCATAGCTCTATTGAGTCTTGTATTCTTAAAACACTGAGCAGTCTAATTAAATAAAACATTCTACTTAGACAGAATCCATCATCTTCTGACCTCAGATGGTACCAATTTAGCCTCTAACACAGAAACCTTAGAAACAGCTGTAAAACCTGTTAGACCTTTTCTCTACCCATTGACCTTCACCAGCTAACTTCAACAATTCATTCATCTAAACCATCAATTTGTCTGTTAGACCCACCCCCAACTACCTCTAGTTAGCACCTCTCTACTCTACATGATCAGTCTGTCCCTATATCCTGTGCTGGTTCAAGTCATATTCATCAGATCGATCTCAGTTTGTACATTTTCACAATGAATCCTCATTGCATACCAAAATCAGGCATGGTTTAGGGTGATAAGCTATAGGCTTAGACTGCTGGGGGACTTCCCATGATGCACTGAGCTTCTCTCTCTTCCTCTTTATCTGTACACATTCATGTCTCATTAATGCATGATACTGACTTGGCTTCTTCCCTGGAGTCTCTGTGCTTTCTCATCTCGCAGGTTCCCATGGATCATGGTTGGTCCTGCTGCTGTGATCCTGCTTGACTCGTATTATCACTAAATCATCATCATCATCATTATTATTATTATTATTATTATTATTATTATTATTATTATTGGGGCTCCTGTACATTTCCATGCCCAATGTCCCTTTCAGTAAATCATTGTGAATTACTGATTCTTCAGTGTTGTAATTCCTCTTCTCTTGGATTAAGATTAGGTGTGTACGATTTTCAGTTTCACACTTTAAACTCTTACAGAAACCTTTAACCTTAAAATACAAATCATCAAAGGCTTTTACTTTGGTGGATTTTCCTCTGCTCTCTATCCTTGTGAGAACATTTGATCCTCTTAAACACAGATACCTTACAACAGACACACACAGACTATAAATACATACTTCCATTACAACCTCCCATTAGTGTTAGCTTTGAGTCATTCATCCCTGATTCAAACCAAGAGCAAGACCGTGCACAAATGCGCACATCCTTCTCACCAGCCTTTTCTGAATCAGCATTTAACTGTGAGCCAGGCTCTGGCTCGGTAATAATGGTGTCTACATGCCCCTGTGAGCCAGCCTGTGATTACTGGTAGGAAGAAAAAAATATTTCCATGAGGAGGAAAGATTATTACTGTGTTTCCTTCCCTGTATTTAGATGATATCTGGCCATGTGTGTGGCCACATCAAATCATTTCCTCTGGAGCGTTGCTGCATTTGGCAAATCAACTCAGTCTGATTTTAATTTTGATTAATGAAACCAGTGTAAGCCCCAAGGACACAGCGCTCAGGTTTACTGGAATGCAGTCCAAACACACCATAGGTAAAAATAGCACAGAAGAGGATCTCTGTGAACCCCTGGAAGCCTCAAAGACACTGTGTTGCTCCCTGCCTACTGTACCTTCAGGCCTTGACAGTAGGCCTTGGATTAAAGTCTTGATTACTTCTTAACTGTTGGGTTTGAAAAGTGGATAATTTTCACTCCTGCCTCACTGCAGCAACGATCCGCTGAGGTGACCTCCATTGTTGGAGAGAGAACGGGAGTCTCTGTTTAGTTCTGAGTTCATTGAGAGGCTCAACATGTACATGAACGAGGTAATGTATTGAAGTTTTATGTTACATTTTTATTATATATATATAATATATATATATACATACATATTCTTGTTCACCAACTTCTTTCCTCACTCTCTGACTCTCTTCCAGAAATATAGCGTTGGGCCACCAAATGAAACGCACCATTACCTTAAGTAAATTTGTGGATTTCTCTGGGTTTGAACATTGTTGGAAGCATTTGGGATAATCTAAGTACACACCTCAACCAAATTCATAACAATGGCGTTACTATAAAATTTACATTTTATTGCGAAATGTCACATCTTTGAGTTAAAGGGGTTTGTCTTTTTGTTGAATAAGGTTTCTCGACAAAACAACAGTATCTTCCTGGCCTTTGAATACAGCAAAGGATGTGTGATACAGGAGCAGGTTTTGGTTCTTTTGCAAACTTGCCGCCAAACAGGCCATTTTCCCAAATACTGCTAAAGCCAACCAGCGAAGAAGTGAAAATGTCCTCTAAAATATGGCAAGAATGTCCTCACTCTGAAGGTCTATAATTCAAACAGTCTACTGTCTACAAGGACAGTGCAACAGGAACAACACGCAACACACACACATGCACATCCACCCACCCACCCACCCACCCACACACACACACACACACACACACACACACACACACACACACACACACACACACACACACACACACATACACAGCAACAGCTCTGTCTTGACCACTGACCCCAAACACCCTGCTAAAGTTTACTCTAGCTGCAGTAACACCCCCCTGTGCACACAGAAACATATCAATGGGACTTCACATGAGTGTGAACGTGTGGAAAAATCCGCCACAGCAAATTAACCTATGGTGGGTCCACGTGCACCTGGTCTATTCTTAGCGTCCCAGAAAACCACTTAAAGCCTCCCGTGTACATTTAAAGGTGCCCGGTGCTAAATGGTCGATACAGAAAAGGAAATGAAAAGAGAAAATGTGAGACAGGGGGAAAGTGACGTGGAGACAGCAAAGGACAGAAGAGGCAGAGCAGGGGGAATAAAGGAACGGTTGGAGATGTGAGGAGGCACGTTGGGGTTGGTTGCAGAAGAAAGAGGGAGACAGACAGTGTGATAGATAGTGAGGATGACAGTGATGGGACAACAGAAGAAGAGCAGAAACTATCCAATCTGTCACCATGATAGCATCTCCCCCAGCAGTGTCCTCCTGTCTTCCCCTCAGCTACAGCACCACACTACTGATAGGCTGTCCTCCAACACAACACACACACCAACCAAATAATTGTTTTTCAGCTTCTGCAATATATATATATATATATATATATATATATATAGTCTTCCCTCAACACTGTTCCAAAATATCCATTTAGGGAAAATGTGGTTTTGCATGATGTAGCCCATAAACTACACATTGTGTATACTTTTCATCCTTGCCAACCCTTTTAAGGTTGTAGAATTGATTTCCTACCTTCAAGGCACCCATTGGTTTCAGCTCACTTGCTTGAGATTGGTAATCCATCACAGTGAACAGTACGGCGCCTTGCTTTTTGGCAGAATTACATTATCATTGCAAGCAGGTACTGTTTTGGATATTCTCTTCAGTGATGCGTTCAAGGACGCTTGGAGGTCTGTGCCAGATAGAATTAATATTATTATTATTGTTATTATTATTATTATTATTATTATTATTATTATTTATTTATTTATTTTACAGTCTATGACAAGTTGAGTTTTTATCTCCTTAGCCCGAAAATGTAAAACCTTGTAGTTTGAGTTTTTCGTGGCTCCGTTGGTCATAGCAGAGTTATACTCAGCAAAGTAAGTGCTGAGATGAGGCAATATCACTAAAGATACTGTAGGTCCAAAGGGCCAACAATTCTGACAGTCAGACACAGTAAAACTTAACCCTAGGTAGTCAAATTTATCTGGAAAGCAGAATGAAGGTGGATAGTAAAATTAAAACCCGAACTGTCCATTGTAAAGAGCTTACAAGACCTTATCAACTTACTGGTTAATGCAACACTATGTAACTCTTTACCTTAAAAAAATATTGAACCGGGCTCAGCACCCTCTTTATGACAGAGGTGAAGAGACCAAAGTGGACACTGATGGAGGGAACAAGAAGAGAAAAACAGGCAGTGACCGAGTGAGAGGCAAGAGATAAGAGTCTCTGAGCAGCTTTCAGTTGTTGGTGATAGCTTCGCTAAGAAAAGAGCTGGACTTGTTGAATAGTAAGTAATGTTAGCTGGCCTTTGAAGTTATATGTCCTGTTTCACTTGCTTAATGTTTGGTTGTGTGTTGTGAGGTTGGCAACTCGCTAGTTTTTGATCATAAGCCAAGTCAGCTCATTTCCGAGGTTTAATATTAGCATGTTTTAGCCAGGCGTTATTGTCTCTGGTTCAGGTTGTGTTAGCTTGACGTGCTGATACTGTTCTGAGTTGTGTGCAGCGCTTGTGCTAACTTTGACTGCCGAGTTGTGTTTGTAGTTGGCCCATAACGTTACATTACATCTGACAAACTGTTACAGAAATCTGGGATTTGTATTTACGACAGTTGTCTTGCACCCAAAAATGTCGGGGGGAGCCTCATCATACTAAATCTGAATTTCTACATAATGCTGCTTTAAATGACTACAACATGTGTCATAGTGCTGCACTCATGCTGTCTTCTTATGCAGTGAGGGACTCTTACAGACATTACTGGTGGGCTAACTGTTGGCTTTTGCGTACACGTTTGCTCTGAAAAATGTGTTTCTGCAGCTTTAAGCAAGGCTAATTAAAATGCATGCGATCCAAACTGTATTTCCACTTCCTTGTACTGAGAAAAGCTTAGACCACACACAGAACGCATCAGTTGCGACTGTGATTGTCTCATTTTTCTAGAAAGCAAAAACTGTAATGAAAAGCTGTAATGACAAACAGATTGTACACACAGGGGCTTTGAGGTTAGTAGTGAGTCGGTAAGCGTAACCCTTTTCACAACATTTGCTCTTTCCCTTCCAAATTTGATTTCCTTATACAGTATAGCTTATATGAATGAAATACTTTTTGGCAGCCACATCGATTAGGCTGCCAAAAAGCTTATTTTTTTCCCTTAAAACTAATGACTGCCTTTAGGGTAGGAAATCATCCAAAAACGTATATCATATGCTTTGGAAAGTGGTCAGCAGTAATGACTACATAAAATACCCAAGGTTTGTAGTTAATGGGCTTAATTTTGTGAAATCAAAATACAGTTATTTAAGATTGCTGAGAATATTTTTAAGAAGTTTGGTCAGCTATAGCAAATCTGTATTTTTAATGACCTGTAAAGTTGTTCATATGTTTTTGTCTTTTTTTTCTTGCCTGGTGCAGCTTTAACAGTGACCATTAACATTGGGTTGTCCTGCAAGCTCAGCAGGTTGAGACCTTTGTCACCATCTTCATCCCATTCTGCCATGGTCCCTCTGTCTCTCCTCACAGTAAACTGCCCAATAAAGCAGAAAAGCCATTAAAACCGCAACCCATAATATGCTTTAATTTCATTCCGGCAGTCATGTAGTTATAGCAGGTGTCATGTTCTCAGATGGCTGCCATCTCGTTAAGTTTTTATATCTAAATTGTGAAATACTAAATGAAGTGAGGACTCACTGGCTGAAACAGACACTGACAGAGCAATAATAGTCCTGCTATTCATGGAGACAGATGAGGGATAATACCTGCTGATGCAAAACACTTTACTTTATTAGCTTCTTCTTCCCTCTCCACCTTTGAGAGAGGTAAGTTGTCAGACTTCAGGAAACCCGGTCCTTTTCTGCCCATTATTGTCTGTTCTCATTCCTGGATTGCCTGAAGATGGCTTTGTCGCCTCAGGCCTGTAAAGCTTTTTTGCCTATCGCACTGAAGATGGGCGGCCATTATGCTAATTCTGTCCCCTGGAGTTTTCATGGAGCAGTCAATGTGAAAGACTGCTGATTCCAGGTTGTCATCCAGGCACTGACGCACACGTCACAGTCTGCAGGGACTGAGCAACAATCCACTAAAAATGCTAAAATCAAGCCGACTACGTCAGCACCTCAGAGGGCCTTGTTGGGTCAGGAGGAGAGTACACATACTGTAGGAACAGATGAGGCTCAAGAGAGACAGACAGAGATACATAAAGAGAGGACAGTTAGCCTCCTACCTGTGTGGGGTTGTAGAGCTCCTGCAGGGCGTTGCGGGACCCTTTCCTACAGCAGCCGTCCACCACGAAGGGATTCCTCCGCATGACTGAAAAAACAGAGAGGAGACACCACTTAGGAATTTAAAGACCTTTTACCCAATCCAACCCGTGAAAATGGAGTAACTAGGAATACAAGCTAGGTCATAGGGATCAGTTATGAGCAAGTACATCACTGTCTGTATCCGTATCCGCACTAGGAATCGGTAGGACTAAAACCACAATCGTTGGGACTAACTGGAAAATGTTAGGGTTTTTGGCTAAAGACCCTGAGAAGATTTTTATCGCCTTTCACTAACTGTGGAAAGAAAAGGCTGATGATCCAGAGCTCTGCAGTCCTGTGGTTGATGCAAGAGTGAAATCTAACTACACTTTGTCTTGCTGCCGTTCCCCTGGACCTCTCCTCAAGGACCCCACTTTGGGTGCCATCCCTTTCGCGACCAACTGCTGTGAGAAGGAGGTACAGTAGAAAGCTACAGGGATAAATAATGAGAGCAGTGACTATATGCCAAGGGCGAAGCCACAGTTCAGCGTTTGTTTGGCTGGATCTCAGCTCTTTACACAACTCGATACAGAGCAGTAGCTGCTGGCAGCGGCTCAGTGGGAGCAGCCAGCGCAACACTTCGCCCCCGCCAACACGCTCTCTCCAATTACTCTGGATGGAAAAGCGCTGAAGGACGGCAGAGGATCGACAGGAAAGAAAATGAAGCGCTAACGAGAGAGCCAAGGATTTAATGCAGTTTATTCCACATGTCATCTGCCTCATGTTCATGGATGAACATGTGTTACTGCCATCAGGAAAGCTGATGATGAGAATAACAAATGATGTACCAGTACACTGGATACATTTTATACAGTGTATCTCCATCAGGAAACCTTCTCAACAGTGCATGTTTGCCATTCACATCACAAGTAGTTTAGATTATACAACCATGTTAGCAACAAATTCTGCTTTTTTATGATAGCATATAAAGCATATATGATTAGCAACCTTAGTGTTTTGAGCAATTCAGAACCAATTATTCAATAACTTGATTGGCACTGTTCACCTGCTCCACCTCAGCAACAGTAATGTATACAGGGGTGTTTCTTTGCCTCCTTATTTCTGAAATCAACAATCAGCTCCTTGGTTTTTGCTGACGTAGAGCAGTAGATTGTCTCTGTGCACCACTCTGCAAGATTTCCTCCTGATATGAGCTCTCATCGTTGTTTATAATATGGCTAATGATGATGTTGTTGTCTGCATACTTCACAATAGAGTTCTCTTGACGTTCGGGGAGTGCAGTCATGAAGTACAGTGTGAACAGGAGGGGGCTGAGCACACAGCCCTGGGGAGCTCAGGTGTTGAGCACCAACATAAGGGAAGTGTGACTGCAAATCCTTACTCTCTGAGGTCTGCTTGTGAGGAAGTCCAATATCCAGTTGCAGAGTGTTGTAGTTAAGCACAGAGTGTTTAGTTTTTCAATCCACTTCATGGGTGAGATTATGTTGAATGCTGAGCTGAAGTCAACAAACAGCATCCTGCTGTAGCTGTTCTTACTCTCCAGGAGTGTGAAGACTGAGTGTAGGGCAGTAGATATAGCATCCTAATCCAAAGCAACATGATAATTGTACTGCATATTTCATATGATAAGTGCAAACAACTTATTGTGATTTAGCAATGGGAGAGGTTCTTTTCAAAAAACAAATAGAATAATTAATGACCATTAATGAAGGTTAATTAATACTAAATCTGGGTTTACAGTGATATATTACTTATATTTACATATTGACATTATCTCATAGATATGAAGTCAAGGCTCCATGTAACATAAACTATAAGTGTCTGTTCTTCAGCAGCCACATTATTAATATAGTTTAGAGCTGATTTGCCCGCTTTGTACATGTGCATAAATGCAATACATTTACATACATTTGCTGCTAATTTATAAGTAAAATGTTCTTTGTAGCTGTACTTGAATAAAACATCCTTTTATTGCTCCTAACCTTCTCTGTCATCACTGTATTAAACAATATAGCCAATCACACAACACAGCTGTTGACTGCTGTTCAACATACTATGAGCCGTGTTAAAATTTTGTACTTAGACAGATATTTAAAAAAGAAATACAGCCCCAAATTACTGGCTTTCACATGCCTGTGCCCAGGAGCCCATTATATACATTTGCACAAGTGGAACCAGTTCTGTCTATATGTTTGCCTCTATTTGCAGTGTGCAGTGGGAGTAGTACAGGATGCAAATTTGCACATCTGCTGCGGAAAGCTGATAATGTCAGAATCAACTTTTGCTCATCTACACACCTGCTCATGCACTGAACTGTAAATTCACAAATCTGTTGACAGCAAACATGTAAATCTGTCTCTGCTTTCCAGTCAGCACACACTCAATATGAGCATAATGAGGATGTTGTCTGTCACTGTCATCTTATCTTATTGAATATTTTCTGTGCTGCCTCAGTGGCCAAACATCCCTTCAAACATCAGTAAGGGTTTGTCTGATCTTACTCTAATCACACATGTCAAAGGAACATCAAAGCAAAGAAAAGGATTCACATTTCACAGCAGGCTCCTGATTTTTTCAAAATACTGGTTAAAAATTAAAATATGGTGTGTGCTAAGGGTTGGCGCTGACCGCAAATACACCCAGTATCCCTGTATGTGAACTGTAATCCCTCTATTGGCTCCAACCAGATCCATTGACAGCTCCCTGGGGAGTGAGCTGAGCGCTTGTTAGTGTAACGAGCCTCAACAGACGGCCATGACCTTCAAACACAGAGGGGAGGACAGAGGGAGGCGAGGGATGCCTTTACACCGTCGGAACACACACACACACACGCACACACACACACACACACACACACACACACACACACACACACACACACACACACACACACACACACACACACACACACACAGAGCGTGATTGATAACCTGAAGCTGGTCCATAATAATGCAGTTGAACACAAGTCCTATTGTGGACAATGTAAACAGGCAATTACTGCTTTCTCAGAGGAAGTGGGCTTTCAGTGCAATAATGCAATCATGGAATATTTGCTTTTTAGGCTTGCTCACACAGAAAAGCAACAACACAAAGCTTGCACACACACAGTTTCACTAGCAGCAGGCTGAATCAGCAGAGCAGTGGTGTCGACTGATTTCTGTGGACACGGGCTTAAGGTGGAGCTCAAGGTAATGAAGATTCAGCTCTGGTGCGAGTGTGTGTGTGTGACTGCGCCACGCGGCACTGATGGGTCACAGAGCTGTGGTGATATTTATCTGCTAGCACCAGTGAGCCTGCTGCTAATGACGACGGATGCCAGAATAAATCAGGTTGAAAGCTGGCCCGTGCTGAGTGTGAACACCAACACATTCGATACTTCCAGTCATCTGTCCTTCCCATGAGGGATGGTCAAGATAGAATTAGTGGGCTGAAAAGGGAGGCTTTGCTATAGGCTGAACAAAGTCGTTGCCTCTCACCTCTATTTTTTCACTTTTAACCACTTTAAACAGTCTCAGCCGCAAATACAGCACATACAGCAAATACAGCAAATACTGCAGCACCCAATAAAGACAATGAATACATTTTGTGAAATCTGGTAGGGAACGTTGCCCCCCTTTGCATGTAGATGCAAATTCCAATGTGAATTTCTGCTGTAAACTAATGCCCCCAGAACACCTCAGCTCCCCCGACATTTTGAGAAACACTGTTTTAAGAGAATAATGCACATTCTTCCCAGTTTTTTACCCATTTTACCCATTAAGCGGTCATTTTTGTTCATAATTTGATCAGTGTAACAATGTACTGTATATTGCATGTTCATGAAAACGTTTACACATAGAGAGCAATGACTTTCATACAACTGTACATCTGCATATCTGTTGTATCTGTAGTACTGTGCGTGTGGTAACACAAGTTCTTCTATATCTTTAGTATTATCATCACTGAAGATACATCTTCCAGAACAGCTCAGTGATGTCACTGTTTGTCTATCACCATTTACATTTTTATGTTGTAATTGATATGGTTGTTATACTGCCCCGGTATTAACTGATCCATTTTGGTGTACTCAGCTCAGTGACCACACCGTTTGTCTATATCAGAGTAAACCAACTCAACTAGGTATCTGGTGGTAACTTTATATAACACAATACAAGATGTAACAGATGTCACAATATAAGATGTCACAGAAGCAACAACTTCTAAAGCATTTCTGAACGCACAACATAGCTGCAGGTACTTCACAGTAAATGTAATTTAGTGACACCTCCCCGCTTTATGGGTTAGGGTTAAAGGGTTAAAGCTTTTATTGTAAAGGGGCACTGGAAGCATGCAATTAAGCAAGCAATTTGAATTCATTGTTCAATTAAATGATTGATTTTAAGGATCAGCTGAATCATTGAACTTTACTGCTCTGGCAAAATATAACAGGGAGCATTAGCAATTTTATTAATCTCAGCCTTTCAGATGCTTTTCAGCCCTTCTTCATTCAATTAAGTGTGGAAGATGTGTGTCAAGCAGCCCTGATCCAACTGCCTGCCCATGACGACCAAAGTTCAACATATTCGACCATTTCAATTGAAAGCAACTGCTTTCTTCTACTTTCTTGGTGTTTCTCAGCCAATTTCGAAGTGAAACTGATTTCTGTGTAGGTTTATGCTGATAATAAAAGTAATAAAAAATCCCTTTGTCCTCCTATGGTACCTACCTCACCTCACCTCCCCTCCACAAACACAAACACACACACACACACACACACACACACACACACACACAGACCGACACATTGCGTAAATTAAATCCATCCACACCAGCCTTATCACTGTGCTTTGGTCTGCTCTGCTGCCTCCAGGTATATACATAAACACACACATCATACCCAAGTAGACATGGGCGCGGACCTGTTTAATCTGCCAATAATCCTGTCTCTCCTGTCGCTGGTCTGCCTGCAGCTTTCAACTGACTGTTCACACACACACTGAAGGCACTGGGTAAAGTTACGATGCAGCTGGGGAAAAAAAAGAGCGCGGTGTGTAACCAGTGTATGCCCACCCAGTCACCGGGAACATAAGGTCACCCTTAGTCCCCCGCCAACACCTGGCTCATTGGTTGGTGGGAACTGAGCCGTAACCATGGAAACCGCTACCCTTCACCATCCTCTCACCTGCACCGGCTGGCTGGATTCCTCTGGTCTGGAATCAGGTAAGGTCATGGGAAAGCCGAACCTTCTCATTTCCTCAGTGCTGACAGGTACTGCACTACTGTACACACAGAAACACACTCACACTCATGATGATGTGCGCACAGGCTCACGTATTACAATAAATACGAGGCCAGTGTTGCAGAATCAGAGTGTTAGCTTTGAAAGTACAGTAGCCCCTGCATTTATTCTGGAGAAAATGCACATTTTTTATGTTCCAGCCAGCGGAGGCAGTCAATAATGCAAGACGATCTGTCTTTGGAAGAGAAACATGACTGCTGATATTCAAGAGCGTTCACTTCCAAAAAGAATTGCTGCAGCCACAAAGTCCAAAATGTGCGCAGAGGGCAACCAGCAACCACCAAAGCGTTCCTCAAACATGTTCCCAAACATGTTGGCCAACTCAATGGCTACAATAATTAGGACGTTTCATTGACTCCCAACATTTACTCCCAATTCAGCCTTTTCTAAATTGACTAAATTTGCTAGGAGCTCTTGACTGCCCTCTGAGTTATCGAGACATGACTTTAAAGAACTCCATTTACTACCCTCTACCTCGCCTCGATTCTCCCCTCCTCCTCCCCCTAATTGCCCCTCCCTCCTCCCCTGGCTGTAACGCTCTGAGCGGTGCTCCTGTCAGCCCAAATACCAGCAGCCCAGTCAGAAAATCCCCTGAAGGTAAGAGACGCTCTGTGTGCTCCACACACACACATACACACACACACACCACAGAAACACAGCACACACACTATTCAGCTTTCATACTATACTCTCATCAGACTGAGCAGGGAAAGTGTCACACTGACAACTCTCTTCCACTCCTTCTCCTCTGTGTCACCATCACCTGCTCTATTTATCAGTCCTTATAAAAGCAGGTGGAGAGAAGTTGGGAAGCTTCCAGCTCAATACAACAATCAGACCTCTCTGTCATCCACTAAGAACCAGAGGGAACACTTAATGTGCCGTCTAGTAAAAACGTAATGCTCCCATGCTGCTTCCCAAAGCACGGCTCCTCTAAATTAAGCTGTGTTGTGCCCAAGAAGGTCAGAAGCAGACAGATTTCACAATCCACTTAAAACATCCAACATAATGCCTTTGTTGGCTTTGAAAGGACACCACAATGAGAATGCCACCCAAAGCTGCCTCTGCCAAGTAACAAGACTGGAAACTGACGGGGGAGATCATGAGCAGTAAAAAACATCAGGGAGCTCAGAATAGCACTGCATGTATTACACTGCACATCACCCATCCTTTTCATTAGCTTTTGCTTTTGTGTCCTTTCTATAAGGAGGGTTGTGGCCATCCTGTTTGTTTACTAGGGCCTGCATTCATTATAACCTGCAGCTATTCAGTTCTGAATAAACTAGAGAATTCTCTTAGGAGTTAGGATAACTCCTACTCATAAAAGTGAAGAAGTACCCTTAAAAGGATCATTCTGGTTTATTTGAGCTTGGGACTTATTTTGGAAAAAGGAATAGGTACTTAACATACCTATTTTAAATCAAACCACGATCTTTTCCTAAACCTAACCAATTAGTCATGTTGCTTAAACCTAGCCAAATAGTTTTGTCGACTAAACCTAACCAAATACTTTAAGTGCCTAAACCCAACCAGTTTTGTTGCCTAAACCTAACAAAGCCTAAATCAGTTGAGTCCATTGAGTCCGGTTCTTCTCCGAGGTTTTTTTCTCGCCACTGTTGCCAAGTGCTTGCTCATTGGGGAAATGTTGAGGCTCTCTGAATAGATTGATCGAGGAGTATGGCCTCGACCTGCTCAATTTGGAAAGTGTCCTGGGATTGAATTGGCGCTGTACGAACAGTACGAAGATCTGGTAAGCTGCAAAAGTCATGTTTTGGGAACGTGGACGTATGATTTTGGAATTGGCAATCAACCAATTCAGTTGTTAAGTATATGAGGATATGTTGACATAAGAATGTTGATGTTGCTCTGTGTTGGCTGTATATGAAACTGCTGCTAACCTGAATTGAGAAAAAAAAGTTTAATGAAGTTTAAGTTTGTAAGTAGAATTTCTTCTAAAATGCATCTTTAACTTAAAGAGTCTCTTTTAACAGTTTGATAAATCCAGACTCTGACCTCATTTGACGTGTTTTAAAAGAGTTAGACAAACAGGGTTGTGCAGAGTAAATACAACACCCCAAAGGGCAGTAAATACCAATTTGGTAAACCTCATGACGTCTGATTTGTTGTTTGATTCAACGCAGTAGTCAAGCTTTTAAACGAACCTATTGCACAACCTCATGCACTGCAGTCAGTAAGTATTACACTGCACTATATTTTCTCAGCATTTGATTACACACAAGGCGCCCAGTAAACAACAGGCCCGCTCCCACAAATGCTCAGGACAGGCCTGCATTCACGTATAACATCTGCCGCCATCTCTCAGCAAAAGATTATGGGCCGCTGGAGGAGGATTAATTTGTCACTAATCTTACTTTCACAGTGGGAGAGGTGGGGGGGGATCCATTTCACATCGGTCCGCCCGCACATCAGCCAACACACACACATACACAGGACTGATTGGGTATAATCACTGACGTACAGTGCAGCACTTCTTTATGGCTGTGTGTGTGTGAAGGGTTGTTATCATCCTACACAAAACTTAAGCGCTGCAGCCTAATTGGGATTTAAATGAAGAATGCAAGCAGAGCAGCGAAGTGGAGATACAGGTGATTAGCAGTGTTGACACAACTTCATTAAACAAAGCTCAATAAGAACTTGCAAAAGGTGTGTGTGAATGTGTGTGTGTGTGTGTGTGTGTGTGTGTGTACCACCAATCAAGTCTCCAGCAGCGATGATTGGCTGCGTGCGCCTCTTCCTGGTTAGAGTGCTCCATCTAATCCTCTTAATGATGATTACTAACATGACGATAATACACAAACAATTACAGTCCTCACCTCAGGCTCAGAGGCAGAGTCAGGAGGGGAGAGAGGATCAGATATTACTTCTAACCAAGTTTCTACTCCACTCAGCTTTATCTTCAGTCTCTATCATTATAATCCCACAAGCTTTGACTGACAGCATTGTGCAGCAGGAGGTGCCGAGCAGTTTGTCACAGTTTGACAATAAACTTCACATTGCGAGAGCTTCGGACCTGTTTCACTAACTAACTCAAACATCTCGTGCAGGGATTCATATTTTTTTAATTTTATTTATTGATACGTGTCAAACAAATAGCGATAAATAAAGTCTGTCACTGGGAAAAGTAAACTGACTGAGGCCACTTTGTCCACATTGACATATTAAAAAAAGATAATAAACAAACATTAAGGATACAAGGCATATCATTAAGGTGGGTTTTGAATTGGTGTACAAGGCCAAACTGAGTGACTACATGATGTTACACTACATTCGGTGTCGTTTTGATCATCCATGCTGTTAGCATTTGCTAGCCATGCTGAAAGTCTTCTAGTCTGATTGCCAGCTTACATAATTGGCCACCACATATTAATTTTTTTTTTTGACAAATTGGAAGATTAATTGATTCAATCCATGTGTCCGAATGGCTATTCCTCTTTGCACATATGTGTGATTATTAATTATGATTAATTATGAATCAACTCGCAAAGTAGCTCTGGTAATGTTTGTTTTTAGAAACCAGCAGTGGCTACTTTCTGCACATGCTTAGGTCATGGCCAGCAGTACCTCAGTAACAAATTGTATATGAATAATAAATGCTGTACACTTCAGATATATCAATCTTTATAGCGCCAATTCACAACAAAAGTCATCTCATGACATGTCATTTTCCATATATATATATATATATATATACCTACTGTCCTACACTGCCTCTTTGCACAGAATGTGAACTCCTCCACCATGTGCATCAGAGTGCTTCATCACATTTCACAACGTTAGCTCTCAATATGTTAGTCAAAGAAACAAATTCAAGCGTTCTCTGTTGCTGGCAAATGAAGTGATTCTAACTCAGTGTGTGTGATAAAGCAAAGGAGAGACAGAAGAATGCAAAAGCAGCTGAGACAAAGATAACCTGACAGCTTTTGAAATGTCTAGATCATAACACAAGAACAGTGAACAGTGAAGCTTTTCAGGCCTCTTTTAACACATCAGAGCCGTCACCGAGCACACTGGAGCATAAAGCACAGTGGCAGATGCAGCAGGTCAGGAGGAGGAAGGGTGAAGAAGAAAAAGACTCACATCCTGGCAGTGGACGTCTCACTCAGACAGCCCCTGCATCGCCCTGCCACAGGCTTCATTCATTTAACATGAGGGATTTCATTACTGATGCATCATTTCTGTGCAGACGCACTGCGGTAACATGTACTGGAAGCATGCTACAGTATGTATACATTGATAATGCACATGAAATCCGAGCCCAATGCTGCTGTGCTTTGTGTTTAATCATGCATTCTATCTTTTTTTATTCATAGGATCAGGATCATTGTTATTTCTCCACTGGCTCTAGGCTCAATAGGCCAGAATGCACTGCAGCTACTAGAGTGCTGCGTGAGTTGCTTTTTATTTAACACGGGTGATGAGATAATTTATGGAACCTGACAAAACACATTTAATGAACACATTCATTATTTTGTTAGAATCTTTGGGATAAATGTTGTTTCAGGGAAATAAATAATACAGTTGCAGCTTCAAGGCTTCTTCCATTAATTAGCTCAATAATTAATGCCTGACGAGGGGAAACACAGTAATCACTTGGTATTTAGTAATATTATTATGCTGCAAGATTATGCATGCAATCACAAACAAGTATGGCTGCAATTTTAGGGGATAATGGTGACCCAAGGGGAGGGTTAGCATGACCACAGTGGAGGACAAGACTCTTTTTCTGTCTGTGTGTGTCCGTTTTTTCCCTGTTCATTCCTCTTCCCATTCACTCATGTTGACTCAAGGTGACCCAAACTGGCCCCGTGGATCAACTGATTCACACAGGGTGTGTTAATGCAGAAAAATGAAACGAGTGAGTGGTCATGTTTATTTTAAAAGTCAAATGGCAAGATTGGAGCTGAAATGTTGAGTCACATGTGCTTCAATCGCCAAGACTTTATTGGCTGCCAGACTGGCTCACTGGCTGAAAATCTAGATTCATCACACCAAGTGCCACTTAAAACATGAATAAGCAAAAGTGCAATGGAGCGGTCATCTAGGTTGGAAAAATCAGATCCACCAAGCCCGAATCGACACAAACACAGATGACATCACAGCAGTGTGCATACAGTGAACAATTATCTTTCACTATTTTATCACTGTTCACTTTATGTTTTGTTTGTGTGGTGAAATGTAACAACTTTGTTACAACTTTGTACGGTTTTAAATTCCATTTGTGCAGCAACTTCTTCGTCTTTTTATTTGTGCTCATCTGTTCTGATCAGCTAATGTAGCTGCTTGTGAAGTTTAGAGACTTGCCGTACAAACTGGGCTACAAGCTGTGGGCGTTCACGTTTTCTCAGGCACATGCACTGGGACTCCAGGTGCACCCAACAGGACACCACTGTTGGGTGCGTTAACAGGTGCAGCAGAACATACTGTACTTCTGCCCACATATCAGTGAGTCTGTCTGTGGTTAGATGTGACAAGACAGCCTGGTATTGAGTTATCCTTAGTTATCCTACAGTTTCTATATATTTTATGATATATAATGTCTGCATCTTTCCAAAGGAAGCACTGTCCTCTCCTGACTGTCTTTGATGGGTTTTTAATTATGGCATCTTGCATAAGAATATTAACAAAAAGTAGAAATAAAGTAAATTCAACAAATGGACCAAAACAGGGACAAACATACTGTACAACAGCAGTGTATGGTGTATCTATGGTGCACCACAGTGAAGTTAGGCAAAATAGTGCGTCTTAATTAAGGATCAGCTCACACAACTTACAACACACCTTCAACTCTGTTAGTGTGTAAGCTTCTCTGCAGAAAGTGATGAATTTATGTCTCAACGCTTTGAGATGCCTGTCTCTGATACTTTTCTCCATCATTTTTCAATACAGCGTTGTGTTTTACATTACATTACAACCTTACACTCTGCATAATCCAAAGTCTGTCAGCAGTTTTCAGTAGGTCTGTTTATCTGATAGAAAGTAGAACCAATAAAAACTTTTCTCAGCGAGGTATGTGGAAAGATGATGCTGATTTTTTTTAGGCAGTTTGTCAATGATGTGAGCATTACAAGCTAAATTCCATTCCCTTCCATTGTATTGGGGTGGAGGCAGAGACAGAGATCTCAGGCACTGATAAAACCTAAACTATCTGCATGGCTGGATGCCAGTGGAGATAAATGGGAGAATGTGTTTGTGCTATTTTGGTGATCTGACCCTTATAACCTCTGCAAGCTCCCATCAATGACGGTATCTCCTCACTTCCACATATGCTCATTCTCAGTGTCCCAGGACTCCTGAGTCATACTGTAGCTGCCCTCTCACTGTCTGACTCAACATTCCCTACTCTAAAAAAGGAAAGTAGTTCGTATCGAGTAGCCTGATGGGAACCAAGACCTAAGAGGACTGACTTAGAGGACAAGTCGGCCCAAAAATGAAAATTCTGTCTCTATCTACTCACCCCCATGTTGATGGAAAGTTGGGTGAAACTTTGTAGTCTACAAACATTTTTGGAGCTTCACAGCAAAACAGTGTTTCTTTCGTCTTAAAAAAAGTTACAGCTTGTCTGGTGTAATCCAAGTCTCCGGAAGCCCAGAGGTCCCAAATTGATTTTAAATGATGTTATTTACACCCTTGGTGCACAGTCGCCAATGCTGTTAGCTTGGCAGCTAGATTTCAGCTCTAAAGAGGGTGTAAATAACGTCTTTTCAAATCAATTTGGGATCTCCGAGTTACGGAATTGGATTATGCCAGACAAGCTGTATGGAGCCATTTTGTGCTTTTATTTCCATAGTTTTTTCAAGTCCCCATCTACTTCAGCTGGGAGAATGCTGCAATGTTGTTTTGCTGTGAAGCTCCACAAATGTTTTGTGGATCGTGAAACTTCACACGACTTTAGTAGATATTGACAGAATTTTCATTTTTGGGGGAACTTTTCCTTTAACTCTCCGTGGCTATTCTATGACCCCAACAACACATGTGTGGTCGGTTGCCAGGAAGCTGTTTAAAGAAGCATGAGTCATTCAGATATCATGAATGTATGATGTCTTTAAGTTTAAAGATTTTCATGCCAGACATTTAGAGGAAACCTCCAAAGTTTAATAATTTACAAGAGAAAGCTTTTGAACCCGACTTTAGACGATGGTGTGAGAGAAAGTCTCCCTTTTAATCCTTAAAATGGAAATTGTGTTGAGTTCAGGGACATTTTATTGGTATGGTAACTTCTGGCTTTAAATAAAGGGCGTTTTGCAAAACTTTTATTGAACAAGTAAGAAAATAAAATGTGCAAACAAAATAAAGTTTTATTAAGAACCTCCATCATATCAGAAGTTTGCAATGCAATAATGGTTTCAGTAGGCGGATGGAAACGGAGGCAATGCGGACTTAATGGAGCTCAAGGCTTTGATGGATGGCAGGAAGTCAACAAGTGATGACTGTTTATAGTCCGCCCCTCCCCTGGGGCACACACTCACACACTCTCTCACACACATATATACACTCTGAAGTGGAAATGGACCAGCGGTGAAATGCAGTCAACCGTGGGCCAATGCAGTCGGAAGGTGACCAAGCGTGGAAGAGACCCAGTCACATGAGAGGGCCGACCGGGGCACTGGAGCAGACACCGCAAAAACCACGAGACCACGCAGACGCTGCGGGGGGGAGTCATGAGGACGGAGAGAGGAGAGACTTCTGCCTAGATACAGACAGGCGGACCGGAGAGATCAGAGTGAACTCACTGAACCTCTTCTCACATGCCCTGTGGGAGTCTCACACACTCCAACACACACTTCATGCCTTGCACCCTCCACTTCCCCTCTCTCCACCGCGCAATAAAGGGTGTGAATGGAAGCAAGCATGAACTAAGTGAAGAAGAAAAAAACGAGCCGGGATCAGACAGTGGTATCTGATCCCCGAGGCTTGACGGCAAGCTGACAAGTCGAGCTGTCATCCACAAAACATCACAGACTGGCAGGCATGGCAGGCAGACAGGCAGTCAGGCGGACACAGGAGGCATGCTGGGAGAAGAATCAGATGACGCGGGGCAGCAACAAAGCCACTTAATTCCCTTAAAAAACTACAGAGTAAAATTATCTTTGTCTTCCCTGATCCTCTCTGCCTGCACTCCAGGGTCTTATGCATAAAACATCTAAAGTTGGAGAAACGCTCTGAGTTGACGGGAGGTTGTGAGTAATTCATGAGGGTTTTTAGCCGCGAGATTCCTTCAAGGAAGGAGAGCTATTGAGCAGTAATGATGATGACATGAGGGGCCTGACTGTGATCAGATGTATGGAGTTGTAGGTTTAGAATCTGTTTGCAGTGGCAACATTTAAAAGTAGGTTAAAAATATATGTACTGTATAAAAATTGGTGCTGCTTAATAATTGGATAATACTCTTAAAGTCTTTAGATGAAGTCACAACTGACTTCATTAATGGATGAGGAATGATTTATTAACACCTCACAGATAAATGAGAGGTCATTAGTCAAGACATGAAAAGAAATAACTTTTGTGGTGAGACGATGTAAGTCAATCAAATGACTTTTGTCTCCTATTAAGTAGTTATTAAACATTAATGATGTGATAAGTACCATCTTAGAATGCCTTTAAATGTATAATTGGTTTACAGTAAAGTTTATTGTCAATGGTGTAAATAATGTCTTTTCAAATCAGTTTGGGATCTCTGGGATTCTGGAGACTTGGATTACCACAGACGCCCCTGAACTCCCCATCTGCTTCAGTTGTTTAGGAGGATGCTGCAACGCTGTTTGAAATGTTTTGTGGACTACAAAACTTCACCCGGCTTTCCATCGGCATTGGGGTGTGTCGATAATGACAACATTTTCATTTTTGGGTGGGCTTTAAGCTAAATGCCCACGCCAGCATGTTAATAGGATAATGTATAATACAATGCAAATGACATTATGTTGGTCGTTAGCAGGTATAACGTTTATCATGTTCAGCATTTTAGTTATGCATGTGTTAGCTGTTGTTTGTGTTTAATGTTTTGTCCTCCCAAATCACGGTGGTTGATATTGGATATGTTACTTAATTTACATTTGTCATGACTTAAAGCTAGTCTGGTTATGTGAGGTTATTGCCAAACTGCAAACTTTTGTTCATTTTTGGTATTTCTCATTGTTCTGCTTGGTTGACAATAGATCCCCGATGTTATTACAATTCATCCCGAGGAGGGCATGAATGTGTGTAATAACTTCCCTAACGCATCGATCAGACGCTGTGACATTTCATTCAAAACAACTCGCAAATCTCATCCAGGCTCTAGAAGAGAGTTGTAGTCTGAGTCATTCTCTGGGAATCATGTAAATATCCTGTAAATCAATCCGACACTCGTACAGAAATCTCTGTGCCATCATCATCCCGAAAGAAAAATGTCAACCTTATGGTGGCGTTAGGTGTAAGTCAGCTGGCTTTGTCATCAATAAAAAAACACACTGCCTGATGATTAATCTCAAAACTCTCAGGTCAGGTCCTATCATCCGCCAGAAGTATTCACATAGCCAGAGACCAGCCCTCCATGTACTGCCGCCTGTTAAGTATGGAGCAGTTTGGTAATGAACGTTATAAATAAAGGCTTGCATCTGTGAATTAAATGGATAATGACATCATTTTTATAATCCCTTTAACCCTCAGGCCTGTAATCATTCAATCAAAGCAGAGGTTACATTGTTTAAATAATAGATAATTAAGTGTGGAATGAGAGTCTGCAGATATTGTAATTCTAATATTCAGCAGAAGGTCACCTTCAGTCAGCTGAGAAAGCTGTTCCTCTCCCTGCAAAGATGAATGAATAAATTCAGTGCTAAAACTCATGGGTGTGATTCTTTTTTATCCACCAGCAGTTAGAAAAACTCTTTTCCGTCAGGTTTTAATGTGAAGCTGGAGGCATAAAGCCTAAGGGAATCTTCGAAATACAGCTGCGAATGCATGTACATTACATCCTAGCCAGTAACTGAAATCTTAGAAAAGCCTTCAGTTTTGAGAATCACCAACCCACAATAAAGAGGCCGAGGATCGATACCACAGGGGTCTGATAATAGTCGTAAGAAATAGATATGGAGATTATAGTGTCCTTGGTTTATTTAGCAAGATGGGAGTGCCACACAAAGAAAGATGAGTCAGATGTAGCAGCTCCATCACACACAAGCCTGAGAAGAGGAGCGATGGTGCAAGAGTGGACGTGAAGTGATTCCTAAAGAGATTAGTTATCAATTCAAGCTGAACATAAGGAGGGACTGCAGCTCTGCCTGTGGCAATTAGCTCAGAAGAAGAATGAGGCCCAGGTGGAGCGATGCCCCAGCTGCTGCAGGTGAGGTGAGGGGGGGCTGTGTTAACGCCAACAGCCTGGTTCAGGAAGGTTTCCGGGCCAAACTATGCCTGGAAGTGTGAGGTTGCACCTCCCACAGAGGCCTGGCACACTGGAGAATCTAGCCATACACTCATTCTAATAGATAATCAATGAGTGTTGTTCAGTACACTGCAGGAGTTCTCCTGGGATGAAATGCTGTGATCTCTTAACTAGCCTTATTCTTCTTCTGTGAGTGTCTTCCTACATTTCCCACAATGACTTTTGATAGCTCCCAAAGAAATGGACCAATTTTCTTTTCATTTTATAGCTAATGCAGATGACAAGACCAGTGCTATTGTGTCTGTACACTTAATATAAAGTTAGAGCCAGCTATCGATTAGCTTTGCTTCGCATAAAGACTGGAGGCAGGGAGGAAACCGTCTGGGGGTAACAAAATACCGCTCCAGCTTGCTAATTAACACATTATTGGTGCATTTATAAATAGCCATTCAGAGAGGCTGAACGCAATCTGGCATGAACTGGACCTTTCATATCTTCAGAAGCTTTTGGAATATATCGTTAGTCAAAGCTGCACATTCTGGGAGTGGCGGAGCACACAGAGCAGTCAGTGTTTCATGAGCAGATGAAATGACAGTCCTAGCTAAATGCAACAATTGTGAACTGATGGGTGAAGAAACAGAATAATTAATCAGACATGAACAGAGAAGAGCGAGCTGTTTGAATGTGTAATGTTTGCTAACTGCTGTGTTTCTAAATATTATTGTTATAGGCATATTGTTACAGTCAGCATTGGGCAAGTTACTTTAAAAATGCAATATATTATATATTACTAGTTACCTTCATTTTAAAGTAATGTATTATGTTACAATATTAATGTTGGCATAGAGTAATAAATTACTTATTACACTACTTTTTTGTTACTTTTTTTTTTTTTTTAAAAAGCCCAAATAATCTATACAGAACAATTAAAAATATCTTTTTAAATAAAGGAATTAGATAAGCAGGCAGGTAAAGGAACAAAGTCTGATATATTATGAGATAGGAATACATTTTTTTTATAGTATGCTTAGTTATATGAAACACAATAGACCTATACCTTCTATAATATAGCTTCTAATGACATGACAAGACTACAGAATAAGTCCACAGAGTAAGCAATGCATGTTCATATGTGATCCAAGAATGTAAATACATATACAACTTACAGGCTCGGCTGTATTAAACACACAGAGCCTTTATTAATATGGTCATGTTGGTGTGGAGGGGTTCTTAGAAAAACAACAACAAACAATTCACTTTGGTCTGTAACGTGGATTGTAACGCGTTACGTGACATAACTGTAGTAATATATCACTGAAATATTAGTAACACGTTATATTATTCCATTACTGCTAGAAGACATATGTTACTGTAAGGCGTTGCTTTTGTAACGTGTTGCCCCCAACACTAGTTACAGTTGTGCATAGTAGTACAGTAGAGGTGCTATTCTGTATCACAGTACATATCACTGGGAAAGTTTGTATTTCATCCAGCGTCGGATTGATTTTACAAACGCACCCTATATCTTTGTGTTTACTCAATACACACACAGAATAGCAAAAATGACAAGTTGTGGGTTCATGGGCTAGCTATTTCCCCTTGCTTTCAGTCTTTGCGCCAAGCTAAGCTAAGATAAGCTAAGCTAAGCTAAGCTAAGATAAACTAAGCTAAGCTAAGCTAAGCTAAGATAAGATAAGATAAGCTAAGATAAACTAAGCTAAGCTGAGCTACTCATCTCCTGGCTGTAGCCAAATCGATTTGAATTTAAATAAAGTGAAGGGAAGTGTGCCTGCATGCAGAGAATAAAAATGACTAACCACCACCACCATCACAGCAAGTATAAATCACAAAGATTACTCCCGATGATTTACGGACAGATTTTTTTTTATTGCACTATTTGTAAGTGAAATCAACACCCTGACCAGCTTAATTAAAAATCAAGAGTGTGCCGCAGTGGGAGGCATGTGCATCGCAGCTTAGCAGGACACAAACACAGCCAGGGTCGGCGAGGGGGTTGTCTCCGCCTGGGTTGACTGACAACATGCAGCATATCTCAATGTAACACATGTAAAGCAGGTGCAGGGCAGAAAAACATGACAGGAAGAGAGAAAGGTTAAATATGCTGAAAGCTGCTCACATGCCAGTTGATCATTTAGCATGAAATCAGGAGCAAAAGCATTTAACCGTGTGACTGCGGTGACTAATCATCAGGGTCCTGTTCTTCATACATGGACATCTGAGACGACTGGGATTGGATTGTTGATTGTTAATAAAGCTGGGATTTTTCAGTTCTTCAGAAGATCTTGTTTTATATAGCTACTTAAAGCTTATATTATCAATATTTATACATCAACAATGTATTAAATGAACATGTGTATTGTGAAAAGTGTTGCTTAAAGTGACAAACCCCCAGGATGTAACATTACTGGCCAAGAGGTGGCTAGATTCAGTGAAGGAGCTCCTACCACCGCTAAGAATTTGGGGAGAGTCCATTCACTGGACCTTTGTGGGAGCCTAGCCATTTCTGTGGCTGAGGATGGGTGTGGAGGCAGATTTTTCAGAAAAGGTGTAACCGTTCAGACAACACCTTATACAAAGTAATTTGTTTGGAGCTAAATGAAGCCTTCACTCTCTGTGTTTTGGCCCAAAGGCACAATTCAAAAAGACAATGTGAGTTAAAACGAGCCTGGACGCTGCCGTTTAGACATTAAGCTTTAAAAAATGACAGCGGGAGGAGAAGGAATTTAAGCCTGTTTCACAGCTTGATGGGCTTAAACTATATCTTGAAGTGTTTTTGGGCCATTGTAAAATCAATCTAAGCCTCCTTTAAGACTCTCTGCTTCTCAATACTGTATGCCATTTATAGGAACTGAAGTCCACACCAGCTGCTGTACAGACTCCTTTTTCCCTCTGGATGGATGACAAATTTATGAACATCAATACCTGTGTGATATTTCAAACACACTCTTCTTCATCTGTTTGAAGCTCCTCTGCATTGCTTCTGTTATGTCCCCCGCGCTAAAAATACACTCCTCTCTGTTACTGAGACAATTCGGATAAAAGTGTCCGGCGACCGTACAACATGTCTCCAGCACACAAATACTATTTATTGTTCTGTTCTGTTCAAACTGTTGCAAAATGATACATGACTGCCCACGCAGCTCCTGACCACAGCCCAGCAGGGAGCCTTGTGATTACACACAGCTGAGTTGTATCAGCGTGGCTGTGCTGCAGCACAACGCAGCAGGGGGGGGACACGCCTTCAGGCAGTCGAAAGCTGCCGCTAAATGCTCCCTGCAATCCTGCTGCTGAATCAGATCACTGGGTCAGATTAAAGAATGGGATGAGAGAGGTCAGCACCGCTGGAATGAGCACACGCACACACGCATGCACAGATACACAGCTGGGACATGAAAGATAAAATGGAACGAGGCAGAGAAGCAGTCTGAGTGATGAAGATCTGTCATAAACAAAGACGCCCACAGGCTGACACAGCCTACAGTGCACACAAGGAGGAAGTGAATAGAAGCACGCACACACGCACAACGAGCGTACCACTTTCATTAAAGTTCTCTATCAGATAGCAGCCAGCTCGTCAGTGTTAAGAAGAAAACACTTGCTGCTTAAAATCCTTTAAAACCCTGCAGAGCACTCTGAGCCGAAAATGGCTTAGCACCACACAGACACACACACACACACACACACACATGAACACACACACACACACACACGAACACACACAGGTTTACCTTTCTTTCTAGCAAGAGCGTAACTGACCTCTCTCTGGAACTAATCACCCTTCAGTGAACCATAAAACACACATGCAACAGCACATAATCCATCTTTTACATTATCTCAACATCCTTGAAGGGATGTTCTGTGTGTGTGTGTGTGTGTGTGTGTGTGTGTGTGTGTGTGTGTGTGTGTGTGATCAGGAGTTGACAGGGAGGCACAGGCCTTGACTGTGTGAGGTCTACAGTATGTCTTTATTTCTGTGATGAATGATGAGAAGTGTGGGTGGATCTCTCTGCACAAATGAGCTCCACGCTGTGAGAAGGCAGCAACAGTAACTCTTGCTGGTTATTGCTTAAGGTGTCAAAAAAAGTGGGTGGCACACATCCACACACAAATACACACACAGTAATCTCACCTTTGTTTGTCAGTAGTTAACTCAGTCTCTTCTGAGTTGGGAAAGATCCTTAAAGTAGTATGTAACCAGTGTTGTTCTACCTGAGTAGAACCAAAGATATAATGCTTAAATATTTCTTTGCATAAAGTGAGAGTCACCCACACCAGTAGTACTTGAGTAAAATTCTTATAGTATCTAATAAAAAAATAACTTGCAATAGCAATAGCAATTTATAAAGATATTTTCATGTATGTATATACAGAATACAAGGGATTGACAGATGATTACTATTGACCAATATTCAGCATTTTGATTATCAGAATTAGTGTTAAAATGTTTGTTTTTATTTGTTTCATCCCATTATAAAATAAGAATAAAATAAGGTAACTGAAAAATATGTTACTTTGGCTTGGAAGCAACATTCAATCTGCAAAGTAACTAGTTACTTAACTTATCAAATAAATGTAGTAAAAGTACAATGTCTGCCTCCAAAATGTTGTGGGGTGGAAGTATAAAGTTACAGAAAAGGGAAATACTTTAGTTAAGCACAAGTACCTCAAAATTGTACAGTGACAGTGAGCTTTATGAAGGTAGGTTGCTTCTCTTCAATACAACAGATTGGAGATTCGTGGGCGCAGTTTTCCACTGCCTACACTGCATTTGGCTGTTTTACACAGCACCATCCAACGGGTGGCAGGAGAGAGCAAGTGGCTTGTCATGGTAGCTTGGACCAGCTGGACATCAAAACAGACTCTGTTTTTTCAATAACCTGTGTCGAGGTACCTTAAAAACTACTGACTAGAGGCCAAATTTCCATTACACGTGCTGTTGGTATCCGCACTCCACACAGGACGGATCCTAATATTTCCGGTGACTCTGACCACAGATTCCACTGAGCAGATTGGGACAAAATTAAATAGAATTTTTTTTTGCATTAAATATTAATAATCTTGTCTTCTTTCCTGTAGCACCACCATAAGGACAATCATCTTCATTATAGTGAACACTGCAGCCTCTACAGGCCACTGATGGTGTTTTAGGCTTTTTTTCCCCCACATCTTCTCTCTCTTATCAAGTTCTTTAACGGCCTGCATGTAATATTTAACAGCGCTGGATTGTAGCTGTCTGTCCAGATTTGAACATGCTGCCTTACAGCAATGTGCACCCCACTGTGGCACACACACACACAGCCAGCGTTAAGATTTCACTTTTTGGTGCCGTGTAAGTTCAGTCTCCATCTGTGTGTTTTGATGAAAGATGCTGCTGGATGTCCAAGAGAGATTGCCTCAAATCTGTAGAGCTGTAACACGTCCAAGTCAAAGCAGGGGGCTTTCAAAAGCAAGTGCACCCAGCGACACACTGAAACACACGTGCCTCCACAGCATGCAAAAACACTCCTATTACAGCAATTTGGCTTTTCGGATCATATTTTGTGCCAATATTCGATATCTCTAATTTGGATTCTTTTCTTGGCAGAACATGAGTCAAAAATGGACGAGAAGAGAAGAGAAGAGAAGAGAACACAAGTTTCCTCTTGTGGAAAAGCTTCTGAAAAAGCAGTTAAGTGCTTTGGGGAAACTAAAACCCTCCATTACAGCTCAAATCTGTAACTTTCCCAACATTGCCTTCCTCTCCAGTGGAGGGAGGTAATTGAAGCGACGCTGGAACCGAAGCAAAGATGTTGGATTTGTTGTGCGGAAGCCTGCTGTTTGAATCAGCCACTGCAACACGTGCAAAATTGCACCAAGCTAGTGAAGTGTGATACTGCTGGGGCTTATGCTGTTAGCTGAATGCATGGAAATACAAACATGGCGTGGAGCTCCTCGGTGTGCTGGCTCTGTCCCGAACAGAATTTATTGGCACTGGCAGTCAGAAAGAACAGGTGTGACCTGAAGAGCTGTGACAATCTAATCATCATTTCCCAACAGCAGAGCAAGAAGAGGGTCTATTCATAGTAAATGTGCTGCTTTGTGATACTGATTCTGTGATACTCTAGATATTTATATAAAAGATGGCATGGCCCATGAACCCTATTCTTTAATTTGGGAAAGAAATCTGCCTGGGTCAGGTCGGTGCTGGACATGATGGGTTCATCAGGCCTTGTCAGTGAAAACAGCTGCCTGCTACTGCTTGAAACAAGGTTTATAAAGGCAGTGAGACTGGACTAGGGATGGGAAAGGATAAGACTTTATTGATACCAAAGCTATTATTGATTCTGATTATTGCATGATTAAATATAAATAACCTAATGAAGTCAAAGTAAAACCATGTTAAATTATAGATATTGCTGTCTGAAAGAACAGCATATAAGAAGAAATACATGGCCGTAACAAGTGCACACACAGACACACGCACACACATCCCTAAAGATGGATGATTAAAGCTCTCTGAGCTGAAATGGAGGCAGACAGATTTAAAACAGGCAGCTGAAAACTCACTGATGTCCACACAGATGGAGAGAGGGAGAGAGAGAGAGAGAGAGATTGAAGTGTAGGTGTAATAGATGATTAAGCGTGTGACTTTCCACCGTTGGCTCATTTAATTGGCTTCCTCGGTTCTCGTGGCAAACAATAGGCGACTTGGCTGCTGAGGCCATCCCTGCTGTGCCTGATGGTCCTGCTGCAAAACCATCAACAGCTTCAGTCCTCTGGAAAGATTCAAACTCTTTCTTTATTGTTAAACTGCAGTACTTTATTTAAAAAAAAAAATCAGCCTCCAAGACAGTCATTTGTTTCATTTAAAGAAACACTACATCTGGATCTCTACCAGCATGTAATCAATTGTTCTTTGGCTAACAGCCTAACTGCTCCCCACTATGCATGGAAATCTATTCATCAGTTCAGCAAACATCCTGCTGACAGACACACTGATAAAAACAAACGTGTATGAATTAAGTGATGAAAGATTAATGTGATTCGTTCAACAGGGCTGTAATGTGCCAGATAGATCCTGATGCTAATACTAGAGCCCACAACATCTGTATTCGTGGATGTAGTCTGAAGAAAAGTCAGAGCTTAATGAAGACATTCAAAAGCTGATGTTACTGTCAGAAGCACTCAGAGGGAACAAGGCAACAAAACAAGTCAGTTTGAAAAACAACAGTAATTGTATTTCATCGCAGTCCTCTTGTTTTCCACAGTTAGCACTTGAGTGTAGCTGAGCTGTGACCTTTGACCTTCCATTCTGCCTTAATGTGGCTCATTAGACACATTGATTACAGGATAATTAAAAAAGCATGCTGGTTAATACCCAGATGGAGCCAGACTCCTACAACACAGCTTCACCAGGCCGCTGATAATCAGAGATAAGCACTTTATAACACAAAGGGGTTACACACACACACAGACAGACAGACACACACACACACACACACACACACACACAGACAGACAGACAGACAGACAGACAGACAGACAGACAGACAGACACACACACACACACACAGACAGACAGACAGACAGACAGACACACACACACACACACACACACACACCCACTATGTTGAAAATATACATAGATCAGAGATACTAAGAGTTGTTCTATTTTGTGTCAACCACATGACATCAGTAATAAGCTCCTGCAACAAATCACACTGTGGACAGTTATTACATCAGGATTATATTCTCTCAAAATGGGAATTCTATGTGACAACAGTTCAAATTGGTTTATTTGAGCAGGGATAATCTATCTTTTCCGTCCATTTGTGTTTATGGTGGTCCTATGCCACAGAAAGCAAAGCGCAGGCTTTGGTATGTCCAGATTGCATACAAGGCAATGCAATGACTCTGTTGCTCAGCTGCTCACACTCAGCCAGCTCTAGAAAAGAGAGTCTGCTGCAGAGCCAGACCTGCTGGAGGAATAAACACCCAGAGTCAAATCGGATTCTGCTTTGATCCGGAGCAATTTACTGACGTGAGGAGAGCTCAGAGAATACTTTTAAAATTTGGGGCTTAAGAGGTGGATTTATCTTCACCCCTGTTTATCAACCTGACTGCAGCAGCTATCCGTGCAGGCGACCTCCATTGCAGGTGTTTATGTACTGTAACGGCCAAATTATTACGGCAGGGGAAAAAGCACAATACTGGCAGTTTTATAACCTTATAGAGTTGTCAAACTTGTTAGCAAACATTTGCCTATTTACTCATCCAGACACACACACCCTATTCTATTGTCACCCAATAAATGTAAGCCCAGTATTCACTCGCATTTAATCATCTTTTTTGCTTTACAA
This sequence comes from Pagrus pagrus, assembly GCF_965226575.1. Taxonomy (NCBI): domain Eukaryota; kingdom Metazoa; phylum Chordata; class Actinopteri; order Spariformes; family Sparidae; genus Pagrus; species Pagrus pagrus. The sequence continues at coordinate 19,902,150 of NC_140205.1, read as the reverse complement.
CAACTCCTGAAGGAAATATCTGGCTGTTTAGCTGCTAAATGCTCCACTATGTTCACTAGCTAGATGCCAACTTTGCTGCCAGTGGGGGAGGGCAATTGATAAGAACAGTGAGAACCACACAGTAAAGCTGTGGGCTGTAAACGGCAAAACAACAAGCTAGAAAATGCTGAAATGCTCAATAGAGCTAAAGTGGAACTGATGTTTGGGGTTATACTATTCTCCCTCTATCATTTTGGTATAGGGACAAAAAACACCCCCGCCTGTTGTTGTTGTTTACCCCAGCAACGGGGATTTTGATAGCAGAAGGGAGGAGAAGCGACACCTTTAAAATTGCACTTCTACTGTGTAGAACACAAATGTTCTATAAACAGTGAAGCTCTAAGGTTAGAGATGCAAAAAACATTTTATTTTCGATATGTTGGGTTTTCATCAAAAAAATAAATAAATAAATGAATTGTGCATCTACTCTGTCCGTCAAAATCACTGACTGTATGGAATAGTGGACCCATTAATGACACCCATAGGTTTCTGAAGAGCCAGAATGAAGCTCAAAGTGAGTGGTACTGGCCGTCGCCATAGATGAGAGCAGCCGTACATCACTTTCCTGTTGCCAGATCGACCACGCCCTCCATTTGGTGAAACAAGTGATCTGAAAGTGATGGGGCCAAACAGAAAACAGCTAGTAGCAAGATGCCCTAAAGCTGCTGTGTAGCAATTTTCACATCAAGCAATAAATTCCGTTACTTTTTCAAAGAACTAAGGACAGTAAGAGAGGAGATCCGAGGCTTCAGGCCATCCACAGAGAGGATGAAAATGGTGAGACCTGGCAAGTCAATATGTGTCTGGTTGGCTTTGAAACTCTCAAACACACACCACAGAGCAGTGTGTGTATGTCACAGTCCACTCTTCTGATTCTTATGAAGTTGTTTTCTCAGATTAATGATGTTGTTATCTTGTGGCGATGACATAAATTACTGGTGATGTCAGGAAATCGAATTAAAAGGCAAAATAGCTCACTAGCGCCCCCTAAAACACAACCCCAGGGACTACTTTCACTGATGTGTGAAATTCGGTGCGGGGCAGAAAATCCTAGAAGTGATAGTTCTGGTCTTTTGATGTGGGGGTTGTATGAGGTATTATCCCTAGTCAGTGGATTACCCGCAGTAGATAACCGTCAGCTCTCCCCCGTGTGGAGAAGCAGCGCAAAGCACCAGCAGGAAAGCAGAGCATTGTACTGCTAAACGGTTACGACAGCAAGACGTATTTTAGCCACCTATAAGAAAGCACACCTAATAAAAATATACCAGTTTAAGTGTACGCTATATTTTGAACATCTTTACATTGTCATCAGACAGCCCTTTCCTTTGGCACTACATTCCCTCAACCGTACATCCTTATTCCTACGCACAAGCACGGCTATGCCTGCCCCGCACTGTATTACGCAGCTGTCTGTATCCTGCCTTAAACATATTAGTGGAAATTCTGCTTCTTTTTGTGCCGCTTTTTTGCATTTTATGAGGTCATGCCTATTGCTCCACCTCTCATCCATCTTGGCTGAACAAACACACTTGCACGCCCTTAAGTTCAAACCATAAAGCTGCTGTGCTGTGTTTTTTGGAGAATTGCATTGTCTCATGCAAACCTCCCATTTTGCTTTTGGGACCTTGAACAAGTCAAAGCTGTCTGCCAAGCATGAGGTCTCTAACATTGCTACAGCAGCACTTTAGAATTAGCGCCATTGACCGGGTGTTGTAAGAAAGGTGCCTGGGTTCAAATCCCAAGCATCTGTCCCGCTGGAGAGTCCTTGAACAGGACACTGAATCCTGTAGCTCTGGCTCCTCTGAGGATGGAGCCACGGTAGCAAAACCTGCAGATACAGGACCTCATACTGTATGAAATAAAAATGTGTTTGTTTGGTGTGATGATCAAACACCTGATGTGATGATGGCCTGTAAAGTGCTCAGTGGGGATCCTCTATTATACTGTCATATTGTGAGTTATTGCTTTAAAAAAGCAATTAACTTCAGTCCTATCTAATGGTGATTCTTATATCCGGGCCAGCCTTCAGGACAGCTGTAGCTCAGGAGGTAGAGCAGGTCGTCCAGTAATCAGAAAGGGGGTGGTTCAATTCCCCGGATCCTCCAGTTGCAGGTTGAAGTATCCTTGAGCAAGATACTGAACCCCAAATTTCACCTGACGAGCAGGTTGGCACCTTGCATGGCAGCCTCTGCCATTAGTATATGAATGTGTGTATGAATGTATGACTGTGACAAGAGTTGTTGACCGCTTTAGGTGGTCAGTAGACTGGAAAAAGGAATATAGAAAGTTCATTTATCATATTTTAGGGGGTAAATTTCTCCTTGTGCCCCACATGATGAGAGCAGGTCAGGATCAGGCTGAGTCAGTCTGCCCTTCCAGCATCATGTTGGAATGGGGTATGACTGATGAGAAATGTCGCTGACTCAACTAATTGAGGGCATCAAAGGTTCAAGTTTTATAAGGTTATAAGGTCCTTGGCCTAATTTAGGATCGATGCCCCACATTTCCATGAATCTCCCACTAAAAATATGATTTTGTTGCCGGAGTTTTTGCATCTTGAAGACAAGTTAGTACAAACCACATGTGCAGTTCTTCACATAGCACCTAACCATTTTGCAAACCATGCCACTTCATACATTGTTTCTACCATTCCAGGCTTCTCATTTTTTCCCCATACATTTCTCTACGATTCAAAAATCTATTGTCGGATGTAGAAACCTGCTTGAGCTGTGTGAGCTGTTAAGCCGGTATTAATTATAGCAAACTGTAAATTGAATTGAAATGCAGAACAGGCTATTCAAATCGATCTAAATTCAGAGGAGGAGATTTATTGAGCCTGAGAAAAATAACCCTGATGATGTGACTAGGGATATTTCACTTCATTATCATACTACAACACAGGGTTTAACAACAAAATATAAGTTGTAGTACCTTCATGCTACACAAGAAAAAAAAAATATGGAGAAGGTGTTGAGGACGACTTGAGGAGTCTGTAGTCTGGTGGAGCAGCAGTGGGTACCTCTGTATCTCTGGCAAGGTAGCAGCAAGGTGAACAGATTATAACTTGACACTTGACATTTATGACAGAAGACCTGCGTTACAAACTGGGGCCATGCAGTTTGACAGGGCCAGTTAAGAGCAAGATTTTAGTCCTGTTTTTGTTTTGTTCACATATCATTTACATTTTAGCCAATCCAAACCATGAACAGTCATGCCACTGTGCTAGTGGTTACAGGAGGGCTCTGCAGCGGTTGATTAACACCATCCAGAACGTCAAGGTGGCCATTCTATAAGCATCAGTGACATCTGTGAAGTGAGGCGTCTGCACAGAGCCCAAAGGATACCAAAAGACAACACCCACCCCAGCCACAGTCTGTTCACCCTGCTGCCATCTGGACAAGGATACAGAAGTATCTGCTGCCGTACCACCATAACAACTAGCATAAAGGGACTACAACTTGCATTTTGTTGTACAGCCCTGTGTTGTTGACAAATAAATTAACCTTGAACCTTAACTTGTCCTCAATGTACATTACTGTCATCTGTGTTTTACATAACATATGCACAGAAATTAAAATATCATCAAATACATGAAGTACTAGACTATGGTGTTCTAAATAGCTGTAATGTGAATGATTTGTAATAAATACGCAAAAAAAAGAAAAATGTACTCTTTGTTGTTATGATTTAACGAACAATAGGACACACGCAAGAGCACAACACACACTCTCTGTGATTTCAGTGCTTCCTGCACACCAAGCGTTCGTTGTGGAAGGTGACATCACCTCGGCGTTAGCGTGCTGTTTACACAACGCCTTGATCTACGTCACAGAGTGTGAGTCTTTCAACAGGAGAGAGTGAGAGAGAGAGAGAGCGAGAGAGAGAGAGAGAGTGGAAAGCCCGAGTCAGCAGAAAAGGCTGGGTGTAAAATAACTGATGACATTTTGACAAAGCACAAGTCTGTGTGTGTGTGTGTGTGTGTGTGTGTGTGTGTGTGTGTGTATGTGTGTGTGTGTCAGGGTGGTACAAGGCTGTGAAGCTGACAGTTTTCCTCGCTGTCAGAAGCCAATGGCGCTCCAATGTCAGCCATTCAGGTGAAGGGATGGCTGACAGGTGCTGACATACTGTTATTCTCTCATGCTGCAGCGCTTCTTTCTCCATACGTCACCTGAAGGCCACTTTAAATAGTCTGTCAGCGTCACACATAGTGTGTGCGTGGTGGCGTGTGTTCTCACTTTGTTCCCTCATCCTTGTAAGAAGCAGTTCAAATGAGTCGTATCCCATTTTTTTAACTTTTTGGCGATGGATAATTCCATGGCAGTGTGGCCAGTGAGGACATATATTACTGCAGATGGTCCAAAATGTTTGACAACTCTGGTTAGTCAGCTTGCCAATACCTTCGTGATGGAAATTAGAAGCAGACCTTGGGTTAAAGGGAAAACCCAGCACCTTACGTTTCTGTGCTTTGACTGTATATCATCATTTTTGATGTTCAGTGCATTCCAGGAGTCATTTCTGCCATGAAATCTTGTAATTTGCTTTTTTGAGGTACACACCCACACTCCCTAACCCCAGCCCATCTGTTTCTGTCTCGACTAATGGTTTCCTACACTTCCCAGAATGCCTTTCATCAACCCACAGAGTATATAGTAGGTTGAAGGCCAGATGTAGGGATGCGTGTGCACAAAAATAAATGCACACAGAAACTGGCATGAAACCATGGCAATATGTACAGCTCATCGTAGCCTTTTTACCACACAATCCATGAGCTGACTGTGATACTGTGATCAAGTTTCAGTCACATCTACATTTGGATGCCATCCCTCAACATTGTTTCATATAATAACATTTAGAGATGACTGTCAGGAGAAGACACATACAGTTTGTGTGTAAACAAGGTTAAACATGGGTGTGTCAGCATCTATTTTGTCAGCAGGCTCATTTTTAGCCTACATTGACACACGTTTAGGCAGAAATCATAACTGTTCAGATGTGGTAAAGACAGGAGGGAGTGGTAGTGATGACTACTGTGGCTGTAGAAAAGGGTCTCTGCCTCCTCTCTGATAGATCTGCAACTGTATGATTGTTGACTGTAAGTGCAAAATTGTGACTCTATATAGATTCTCTCACTCTGTGATCTGAGGAACTGATGCCAAATCCCAGATTGTAGAGAGTTCTGCTTTTAAACTCCACTGTACAGTTGTTTCACTTTGTTTACACTTGGCAAGTTGGTTGACCTTGGAATCATAATGTGAGATCTGTTTTAAGATACTTAGTTTAAAAGTTCAACCTTGTTAGCAAGGCTTGGTTAAAATAATAGGCACCCTAGAGGTACTTGAAATTTATAATAACTAAATACTATCATATTCTTAAATGGGGGTTTCTGCTTTGGGGGAATTTTGATCACGCCGACTGGCTGTTTTGCTAAACTGCTATTGCAATTTTGATCTGACTTTCTCTTAATTTTTCCTAAACTGTATAGTAAAAATCCAATTTCATTCATACAGTCCAATATCACGCTTATAGGCAGAGTCATTCTGATCAGGATTACACTGAAAATGTCCAAAATGATTATTTGTACAAAATAATAAAAAAATAAAATAATAACAACACCTGAAATGGATGGAGCCTCTGAAAGTCCTCACAAGGATATAAACAAGTGTTTGTGTTACTCTCATGGGGAAACTTGTGTGCCAGGTTTCTTTTCTCTTCTCTCTTTGTTCCATTCAGAGGCTGAAAATGAGATTTCTGCTCAAAGCTAATGAGCTGCCTTTATGGGCTCATTTTCTGCTTTTCTCTCGCGCTCTTTATTTCCTCCTCCACACTCTTGTTCTTTCAAATCTTCTTTGTGGCTCGTCCCGTTCTACCCCTTTTACCCAACAGTCTTTTCTCTCTCTACCCTCGCCAGTATTTCATTCATACAGCTCCTCTCTGGGGTGCGGCCCGTACGATTAGGGGTTTTGTGGGAGAGCTCAGTCCCAGCGTGGGCTGCTCCAAGCCAGATCAGCCCCCTCCGGAGCCACAGCTGGCCTCAGGGACTAAATATAGAGAGAGAACTTAGGCTTTGGCAATCCAGAGAGAAAACAGGGGGTGAAACAGATACTGAGATACGAGGAAGGAAGATCGATTTAGATCAAACAGCAAAGGCTTGTTGCACAGCGAGAGAGAAGAAACAAATATAATAAAGACGGTGCGAGGAGCAGAGCATGAGCGCATAACAGAGCGTGTTTTACAATCTTAACCTCCACAGTGGATTGAGGTGATTTAAGAGACGCTGCTGCGGATGGCTCTGCCTGTGCTATCTATCTGCACTCAGGCCTAAGGCTGAAAGAGCTCAGTAGATCACAGCAGTGGCAACGCTGCGGTCAATCCCGCTGCACATTATATCTTCGCCATGAGGCAACGGAGCCGCCGTGGCACCAGGAGCACATGTCATCGCATTGTACTAACATTACAGGTGATGTTTTTCCAAAGCATACCAGTTGTTTCGCTTCACAAATGTATCCTGTATTGTGTTCTAATGTGTGTTATTGTGTGCAGTTGTTGTCGGGAATCCTAGACATCCAAGATTCGTCATTCAGCTCTCAAACAACAATCATTGGTTTCATGAGGTCCACTTACTATCATTTTGCACTGCTTTCAACTGCATCACAGTCATCTGTCTATCACAACAGAGCACACGCTATTTGCCACTTTTACACTAAAATGTGCCAGTGTATGTACTTACTGTATATGCAGCAAACCCACTCAAAGTAAACAAGATTGACTTTCTGTTTTTTTGTCATTTCAAGTGTCTTTTTTTTTTATGTATACACTTTAAGTAGCTTTTTCATCAGTTTGTTTCAAGCCACAATTTCAACTGTCAAGTAACAACATTTAAAAAGATGTTATGCTTTTCTATCCATCAGAGTTTTTTGCATTTAAAAAGTCTTGAAAGTCAAAAATCCCAAAGTCCTACAGAAAACTCTGCTCCTGAAGTGCCTAAAATGCCTCATCAGTAGTCCCGCCTTTAATTCCATTACTTCTTGACATCATGTATGTCACCATGTCATACATTTGCATAATTTATGCCAACGTTCACAGTAGAAGTGAAGCTAACTGGAAGCTGAAAACACGACAGAGCCGACCGGAGACACGGTTCAGGCGTGTGTGAGCTGACCAATCAGAGCAGAGTATTTGGGAGGGGGGCCTCAAAGGGACGTGAGATAAAACAGATTGTCTGATGTGTTGTGTTTTTTTTAAGTTATTAAATTATGAACCTGAAACTGAGCATAAAATGTCTTTTTTAAGTGAGAAAAGCTAAGAGATGAACATGTTTCAGTCACACAAATGATCATTAAGTAACAGCGTACAGTATTCAGTATTTACTGCAGAGTACAAGGACTGCCATAAGGTAGCCCAGGTAGCTGAAGAAAACAGCACCATGTGTTGTGGTGGTCCTTCAGCAACACAGTCGAAGGATGGACTAAAAATAGATTTCCTAAGGTCATAGAGCTGTATATATCTGCTGTTGTGTGGAAACCTTGTAACTCCAGTGTTTTGAAGTGTGACAAAAGCATTCTACCTCTCATGCTGAAGGAAGATAAGTCAAGCTATTAATTTCTGGCGTAAACTTCCTCTGCAGGTTTACTGATGAAATGCCAGAAACATCAAAGCGAGCCGGTGCGGAAAAAAGAGTGAAACCAGCCTTCAGTTTAGATTACATTACAGCCTTAGCAGGAGCAATGGGCGCTAACGTCCTGTGTCAGCTCTATTTGTGCTTGGTCGCAAGTGCAACTAATGCTGCTGAAGCATAAAATGGGGAAGGAAGCAGCAAGTTTCAACCCAGTTCCACCAATGGAACATGCGGAGAAACAAAGTCCATGTGGCTATGATGCTGACAGGAAGAGAAATGGGATTGATTTTACACTAACACTAGCTCAGCAGTCAGGCTCACTTCAGAGGAGGAGGGACTTAACAATTAGCTGCTAAACGTCTACACAAACCATCAATGGTGATCGAATTGCCGGCCATGCTGCTGATAGTTTCATTTGACCTAGCACAAACACACACCACATTTCTCACAAAAAGTCGATCACACATCAGTTATGCCACGCTGACCAGGAACACGAATGGACGTGTGTGTGTGTAGCAGTAGGTGTGTTTGGGGGGCTGTTACTCTAGAAATGCAGTGGAGAGTAAAACCACCTTTACTCAGGGTCACTTCACGCAAATTACAAAAATTCTTGCTCTCTTGTTCTAGTTTAATGAACTGACCCTTTACCAAACACTACATTTTATTATGCTTTCTATTTCTATCTATCTCTTCTTTCAGACCAGAGGGAAGAAAATATCCAAAATACAAATTTAGCTTTTTTATTCTAGTTCAGATTTCTATTCTGGACATTTACACACATTTGCATAGATTTAATTAGAAAACAGCATTTGTATATTCAAAGATAACATCAGAAAACTTGTAATACAAAAAATAGTTGTCTTAATGTAAGTAATGAACAGGAGCAGGGGAAGTGTTCACCTGCAGTGCTTATTACACAAAGGACTGTGACAATGTGCTTTGAAGGATTTATAAACTGATGGGAGCAAAAATTACAGAAAGCCTTTATATTCTTTATGCCTAGTGCATCATATTAGCTTTGAACCTTCACACTTCACCTTTAATGGCTTTATGGGTTGGGTTTGGGTTTAACACGCTGTACATACATAAAACATGCACATACTTTGAAAGAGTTATTAGTCACTGTAGTCATTCCTCCCTCCATACTGGCTGTGACATTTTACCTTTGTACCATGGTTATAAATGGGGTACAAAACTCCCAAGCTGTCATTCGGTTGAAAAATGCATTGTGAAATTCGACTGAAGCTGCAAGCTAATAAGAAGCCTCTGCAGTCTTCGACAAATCAATGGGTATCTTAAGTTATGGTATTCAAGAGCAAAATTTATGGTTTCTCGCTGAGCTGTGGTGGAGGGATACCCTTGTCACACGCAGGTTTGTTGCTGAGAAAAAATACTGCTACATAGTATGGAGTCAGTGTTAACTACCAGAAATGTGCACTTGCACATGTTTGATTTGACATCACAGTGTGTTGCCAGATGTTGCATTGCACTGTGAAAAAAGTTGTCCAGCAGAACAAAGATCACCACTTGACTCAGCCTGCTGGACCCTGAAATTAGCTGCAGCTCAACTTTAGAATGCATGTTTACACTGTGCATTTTGTCCACCGTCGTTTATGTTGGAGTTTCACGACAACGGTATAGCTTCAGGGCCTGTCCAGACATATTAATTACAGTGACTAATATCTCTTCAAACATACACGTCAGAAGTTATTATTTTTCCACACCTCATGTCACATGTATGTATCAGCGTTGTCAAATACTTCAGTGAAGATACCAAGATGCTATGACCTCGCAGCTGCATTATTCAATGAAATCGAATCATTCTCAATGTCTCGAATTCATTTTGAGGGCAAATTATAGACAAAGGGTTTTTCAGAGGGAATTTTGCTACCAACAGCCTTTTTTTCTCCAATTTTTCCCTTGTTTTTAGGGCCTAAAATGTTAAATTAGGCTTTAAATGATATATGAACAAACTCCTCCATAAAAAACTTCAGAATATAGATAGAAATAAAACTGGAACGTTTAGTGTATGCAGGTGCCACGTAAGCAGAGTTTTCTGGGTCACAGTATGAGACAAAACTTACTTTGAGAATTGTATTGTAAAATTCCATACTTTCAGACAAAAAGGTAAATAGAGTAAAAATGTCACCATGAAACTTCCTCAGCTGATTACTTTAACCAAACAATTACTTTCTGTATACAAGTTTTCTGATATTTTATGCAATAAAAAAGCACATTATGTTTTCTAATTTATTATGCACACATTTTCATAAAATGAACACCCAAGTGTGTATTTCAGAAGTTTTCTTTCCACTAGTCTGAAAGAAGACTACAGGCCAAATGGGCCAAAATCTCAAAATTGACAAGTCCAAGAAATGGTATTTCACCTGTGCGGTTAATGTGTCTACGTTCTTTTCTTTTGCAAGTACCAATGTAAAGTAAGTAGAATAAGAGCAACTAGAACAACTCCTAAGAGCCAGAAACCAAGCTAAAGACAACTAAATATCTGACTTTGAGCTCAAGCTAAAAGTTTTTGTCATTGTTCGGGAAAAATAAACAGTAATTAATACATGGGGATTTGCAACAGATGGGCACCAAGCGAGCATGAAACAAGCTCTTAATTTAGCAATGAAGCCAACTGTTAATGTTTTCTCTCACTGCGTTGCATCATGAAGACTGGGCTGCTCTTCTGTTCTGAAAGAGGATGAAGAAAAAATAGATGTACACACTGTCTTTATGAGTTTCTATCAGAGAGGATTGGACTGTAAATGCACATTAGGCTGAGGAAAATAAGAAGTGAGACAATGACAGATTGATTGGAAAGAAATGATAGGACAGTTCTGGTGTAACGCTGCGGCTCCTCTCATCCTCCAATCACGTCCGGGCGGCTTTGAAGTGCGAACAAGTTGGGCACTCGGAGGGCTGTAATTATAAAAGCCTTAATCAGCAGGGAGCAGAGGGGAAGTGTGTGTGTGTCCGTACACTTCAACTCAGATACTGCTGCTGTCAGCTGAGACTTACACACACACACTTACATTACAAAAGTAATGTGTGTGTGTGTATGTGGTTTGGCGATGGAGTTTATGTGTGTCCGTGCACGTTGAAAATGGGTTTAAAATGAGTGCACATGGTTTGGGATGATGTACGAGTGTATGTGTGAGTGTGTGTTTGTGCATGTGTGCAGATGAAAATAGATTTAAAGTGGTGTTGTGTGCATGGTTGAAAATGGATACTAAATGAGAGTGTATGGATAATGTGTGTATATGTGTGTGTATGTGCAGGATTGTGTATGTACACTTAAATGACTTTGCACAGCTGAAAAAGTTAGAAAATGAGTGTGTGTGTGGATCATGATGATGTGTATGTATGTGTATAGGCCGCTGTGTGTGTGTGTGTGTGTGTGTGTGTGTGTGTGTGTTTGTGGTTGAAAATAGCCTGAAAGTGAGTGTGTATGTCCTCAGATGTGCGTGTGTGTGTTTGTGTGCTCCAGTTGAAGTAGTTTGGAGTGTGTGATGTTATAGTGTGTGTATACGGTGTGCTGAGATGGTGTGTATATAATGCTGCATTAAAGTGTGTGTTTGTGTGTGCACAGCCAACATTATATATAAAATATTGATAATACCGTAAGTGTGCATGCCCAGTAAGAGCATGAGTGTGTATTTAAGCTGGTGTGAGTCCCTGCATTTAAATTTTTGTGTGTATAGCAACAAGCACCCTCCAATATAAAGATAACAAGATGAGTCACTTTATTTCCGCAGTCTACCTCATTACCTTTAAATTGTTTTCCCTACAGGTAAGAGAAAGCTTGCTGATACACTCAATAGTGTGTGTGCCTATGTGTGTGCGTGTGTCAACAATACGTTCACGTTGGGAGCGTAATTATTTTAATAGGTTGTTTATCGCACACTGCCCCCCCCCTCCTCCCCTCTCACACAGGAGTGCACGTTGTCATTTTCTTCTTCATTAGTTCCTCTCCAGGCTGACGTTTCCTCGGCCGCATGCTGCCACTTTGCTTTCATCTCCGCTTACATTTAGGGAAATCTATTCCTCATTACTCCTCCAAATGAAATGAACCTATTACCTTTTTTGGCTTTCTTCTCCATTCCCCCTTCATTAGACTTGGAATTTCATTCTGCTCGCCCACACTCTCACCATTGATGAGACGGGTGGTGTCTTTATTAAGTGATCTAAGTGAAGTATGTTTGTCAGAGTGGAGAAGTTGATGAATTCAGTCATGATGCATGAAGAGTTTTAAACACCTTGTGACAAAGTTGGAGACTTCCACACATCTGAATCACTGCCCACATGTCTGATTTGTTCACTGATTCACAGAGGGCTGGTGGTTTGCCCTGACTGCTATTTCAGCCGGTCAGACGAACAGTCAGCAAACCAGATCTTGTAGAAGAGATTAAAATGGTGACATCATTTTCCTGTAGCTATGTAACTACAAACATTATTATAAACTACAGAAAAATGGCCACAACATGATTCTGTGAGTAGAAATAATAACTTTTTTATCATTATGGAAGACGTTTAATGCAACGCTGGTGAGTCAGATACGCCACTCACTGCTGATTTTTTGCTTGAACACAGATTGCAGAGTGTAATGTCTGTAAAAAAAAGTGTATACACTGCAAAAGAAAATGTACCCCGCTGATGGAGGAGGCAAAGAAGGTGAAGACGGAGAGTGATAGAATCCGAGGTAAAACAAGAGTGAAAGAAAGGACAGCCACTTGATGGAGAGCGTCAGTGTTGTGTCAAAGTCTGTTCCCCCGCTGATGTGTTCCCCCTTATCGCCCTGACATGAGGCAGCATTCTTTCCACTAGATCAGTAAGCAACAAAACCTGCCTACTTATTAATACAACCAGGTGTATTTACATATGACTGGGATCAGTGTTTCTAGGTCAAATTGGGAATCATACAGTTGTTTTTCGCTTTGGACAGTAGCCAGGCCTGTAGCGGTAATAGGGACTTTGAGCAGTGATGGTAGAGGGACAACTATGGTGTCGGCCAAACATTCCAACGGCTTAGTGAATCTAGTATTTGTCACTGGGCTGTTTGATTGAACTATCATTCAGAATCGCTTACTCCATAATCTTTTCCATATTGCACTTTGAATTCATTTTGAGATGAAACAGCTGTAATGTAGCTGCTCATCTTCAGTCACACCTTTAACATGCCTGTCATTAGTCTTTAAAATGTTAATGAATGAGATAAAATTAAAAATCCAAGAATGACATTTATTTGATACTTTCTATCCCTGGCACTGCTGAGCTATTTAATGTATTCGCACCAAGTACTGTCCCCTTATCCTAACCTCTATATCCTCGCTTGGTCTCACATTCCTGGCTGATTTAATGCATGCAGAGGAAATGATGCATGCTGGATGTGAAAGAGAAGCACTAACGAGTTGGATCGTTATCAAGCTTATAGCTGTATTTTTGACCTGCTTGGTTACATTTGAGAAAGACCGGTCTTTATATTTGGCCTTTATGTCGCTCAAATAAAACGCAGGACATATGGTTTAATCATGTTTTACAAATGAAATGTAGCACCTGATGTGGACAATGGCTAATCTGTGTGAGCAAAGAGTCTGTGCTACCAGAAATACACTGGGGGAGCGATTTAAGAAAAGCAGGGAGCGGTTTGAGGGAGAAAGGCACTTGGACCTCAGACGCTGTAAACAGAGATTTTTGGTTCTTCTGAGTCAATTCATGCCGGTCGAGGAGAACATGGAGGAGAGAGAGAGCACTGGTCTAATGTCCTCATCAGCTTTGATGAAGCAGCCCAGAGAAGGCCCTTTTCAAACGTTTGGTTGACCTGCCGGGTGGTGCACGTCTTCAGGAGACAATGGACAGATTTGTATCCGATGAGTGCTGGTGCCATAGATGGCACACAAATTCCTATCATCATGACGACGCACCAGTCTTCTACAATCGGATGGTCAACCTCAGAACTTTGGTGGACCACAGTTTGTGGTAAGGATCACGGCCTGTGTCACATATACTTGTTTTTCGGTCAAAATGAATGTGTTTATGTCGATCTAAACACTCAGCGTTTTTTGTTGTTTTGTTTGTTCCAGCTTCACAGATGTGCACATTGGTTGGCCTGGTCACACGCATGAAAGGCCAAAGAGCAAGATGGATACCTCTTACCGTGTGAAGTAAGTACACATTTTGCAGTAATACTGTATATATTGGATTGGATTGGCTTGCATTTCCCCTGCTTCTTGTCCTAATGTTGAGCTAAGCTAACTGCCTACTGGCTCTAGCTTCATATTCAGCATATAGACATATCCTCTAATACAACTCTTGGCAGGGAGAATAATAATAGAATTTCTCGAAAAACTCATCAGCACCTAGCCACAATAGATGAGCTCACAAGTTTAACACAACAGCTGCCTGCTACTATTCTCACTTCATTTTCTGCGTTGCCTCCACAGCGCCACACTTTCACACATAGTGACAGACACAAAACACGGAGGAAGATGTGTGAACCGAGGGCCATGTTTCTGTTCCTTTGTTTAATCTTTTGTTTCCGGCCGAGGCCCACACAGAAACAGGAAGACCAAGATCAACAGACACGCCATCAACTCCAGCCTTCATTTTGTTTATTGCTGAACGGCAGCCAAGATCCGCGACAAATGCGTCTGTCTCCATGTGAGCACTGAGCCATCACAGCATGGACGGTGTTATTTAGACTTTTTATGGAACAACTTGGAGGAAATGTAAATAGCTAATTTGCAAGAACATAGCATTTGACTGAAAGAGAGATAAATGAAGGACAGAAGCACTGAGTCATGTGTACGTCTGTACGTCTGTCAGTCTGTCTGGCCTTCTCTCTCGGTGCTCAGATATCTTTAATGCTGCGTGCTCTCGCAACTCTGCACTTATGCACCGCTAAATTATAGTGTGTGTGTTTTTTCGAGGACTGCAAGCTCTCTTAAAATAGACAGCAGGGGAAATTATAGCCCTTTGTGCCCATGTGTGACTGTGTGTGTGTGTGTGTGTGTGTGTGTGTGTGTGTGTGTGTGTGTGTGTGAGTGAGTGTGTGAGTAACTGAGCATGATTCAATGAGCTGCTGGACCCTGAAAGACACAGAGAGGGGAAACGTAGCGGCATCTAAGGTGTCTCTGTTGTCTGTTAGTCAGATCTACAGCTGACCACGGCCATGGCTTGGCAGGAGGATGTGTGGGAAATCGATTCAGGACGACACAGAGACAGTAAACATGTGTCCAAGGCATCGCAATTCAGAATCGGAGAGAAACGATATACAGGTGGACAATGACAGATGCAGGGTTGAGAAAAAGAGAGTGAGCAGACATACCTTACATTCCAGTGTTTTTCAACCTGGTTCTGAAAGGGAAATTGAGTGACTTTTATATATTACAGTATGTTTCCAGGTGTTGGGGAGTGCTACCATATGTGTGAAAAAAGTTGTATAAAGCCTTTCATGGCACCAGAGGGAGCTGTTTTCACGTCATTGTTTCAATCGCATCGCGTCAATGGCGCTGCTAAGAGCGATAAGACGCGATATCACAGCAAATCACGTCTTATCATTGACTTTGCATGTAATCTAGTAGCGCGAATAATTTGCATCGCATTTGGTCTGAACACAGCAGTACAATGAACAACAGCGTTTTACATTACATTACATCCGTTCGTTTAGCTGATGCCATAAGAACAGATACTCTTATCTTTTTGGTAGCGTTGAATAAAAACTAGGGCACCAACGTGGGAGGGTCGGGGTCCTGACAGCTCCCGGGTGACAGCTTGCCTGCCTCAGTGCGTCCCTCGGTGGTGCTAACGTTCCTGTCAGTGCTAGCTGTTGGCAGCCTATGTTTCATCTTTAGATGCATGGCAGACATGCTCCTTTTGTTCTTCAGTACAGCTGTACACAGACTTTTTTTGTGTAATTGGCGTCATCTTCAGTACTTCCAAGATAGATCCAAGAGCCTTTAACTGCACGTCAGCGCCCTCTGCTTTGGTAGCCACCATTTGGTCCGCGACTGCTGCCTACAGTGCTGACTAGCGGTTATAGAAGTCAACTAATCTACAAGTTGACTAGTTGGTGAAACCCCCGACTGCATGGGGCTCAACTTCAGGGGCAACCTGCTGCCTAGGCCTAACTGTCTACACACACTGGTTTGGCTACAAGTTGAACGTGTTGCTTTGCCGAGACACGTTTCCCAAATCCTGACAACGGACGTGGCAATTATCTAGTCATCATGCCACATAACCGAGTGGGACGCAGTTAGAAAAATACCAAATTTAAGCCACACTCAATCAAACTTATTTTCCTTCCTTCCCTCCTTCCTACAGATGCTTCCCACCAAAAATGATTCCAGTAAAGGGAGGGATTATGCCCTTTAAACTGCTGGGAATCTTACTGACAGCAGCATAAGATTGATTACAAAAAGTCGAACCAGCTGTCATGAGAAAAAACAATATTTCTCGATAAAAGTAGTGATTCTGGCCTGGACATTGTTATGTTTATGGAATTTGTGCTGTGGAAATGCACATTGTGCTGAATTCAATAAGGCAAAGGGGAAACGTGGAAGAAGGGTTGAGCTTTCATTAACAGCAAACAGCTGCAGCAGCAAATTAAAACAAGAGCGGAGCAGAAAACAGAGACAACTTGTGAAAATTTCATAAAATAAACTTGAAACATGTATAATAAAACCACGTTTCTACCTGTTCAAAAAAGTCCTCTGCAGTTGAAGTAAACTAAGAATTTACAGCACACACATACATGTACATACACAGTGCTGTGCATAGATGCATGACACATTTTTGTATCATCAAAACCTCACTTCCTTTTCTGGCTAGTATATCACCAATGCCATGTGGAAACTGCAAATTTGGTCATCTTTATATTTAAACCCAATTAAAGGACCATACTGTTCTATGGGTTGAGAAAATTATACATGCTTGGACTAATGAAACCCTTTCAAACCCCACTGGATAAACTCAAAAATGCATCTTGGCTATGCAGTAAACAAGGCTGTTAAAAGGGCTGAAAAGTTGACACGTTGAGGGTTTTTACACAACAGTGATTGTAAATACAGACATTCTTTAATTCAAGCCACAATTTATTCATCTCCTAACATTATAAATGTGTTCAAACACCCACACAATAACTGTGAGGTGAAAATAGATGCCAACAAAGCTTTTCCAGACACTCTCACTGTCAGAAATCACACCATGCTACGCTACTGCGTTGGGCGTACCCCAGCCAACCGGGATGTCGCTTTGCTCCCATTGCAGCCCTCCCTCTTCATCACCATGGCAACCACATCCCGCTTGCAAAGCAAGCTGGTAGTAAGTGGAAAGTGGAAAGCTTTGTGCATTTCTTTCCCCCTCCTGTCATCTCTCTATCATTCTCTGTTCCTCTTTCTACCTGATGCTCCCCTCATCCTTTCTCTCCCTCTATCAGCAGGTAGCAGATGCCCGACCAGCCTTCATAAATATCTCCTAATCACCATCACTGCTGATTCATGAAGCACACAGATGGATAACCTTTGGGTACATATACAAGTCTCCCACACACACACCCAAGCAGAGGACAGATGGGCCTTCTCTGGCTGAGAGTGACAGATTACTTTGAGGTTCTCCTGGGCTGCCCGGTGAAAGCACCTGGGCTACAAAATGAGCAACCACAGGAGAGGCAAGGATGAGGAAAAGGGAGGGAAAAGGATCAGGATCAAAGAGGGGAGGAGAAGAAAGGAAAGGAAAAGCCAGAGGCGAGCAAAGAGAGGATGAGAGTAGAAAGCAATATCAGTTTTGCACACAAAAAAAACAGTATGGTGCAGAGTAATGAACACATTCATACCAGTGTCTGACCATTTATGTCAGACCATAGTATTAGCTATAAGTAAATACCTCTCCATTCACTCACACACTGGTCTGAGTACTTCCACGTTACTGTTAAGTGACTATTTCACTATATCCACTTTGTATCAGATACCCACTCCCTGGCTTGATACAAAGGTTACACCGACTTACTTAAACTGGCAATTAAGTTTTTTGCTTTAACTCATCATTATGAAGTAAATGATGACTGCACAATGTAATGGTTATAGAATCATTGGACCATCAGCATTTAGATTGGTTCCCTTTATACCTCAATTTCCCTATGCAATTTTGTCTGCCATTGGGCCTGAACTCTCCCAGGAAATGAAGGGGATCCAGTCAGCCTGGCACCGTCTCTGTCTGCTCTCATATTTCCTTTATAGTCTAAATCAATGAATAAACTCAGTGTTGTTGGTAGTTGCTACTCTGAGGAAAACAGAAGGCGATCCAGTAGCTTTTGCAACAGCAGCAGCAACAATAAAACCATATGGAAATGCTAGGAGCTGGGCTGAAGTTGTCTCTGTTTCCACTTTAAGGTGACATATTGAAATTCTTTGTTTGATCTGAGCGAGAGTCCAAAACCAAAAAGTATTCAGTTTTTTAAAACAAAGAAAAGCACATACTCATATTTGAGAAGCTGAAATAAATACATTTGTGCTTTAACAATGTTATAAAGGATTATTTGATTACCAAAATTGTTGCTGGTTAATTTTTTGTTGATTGACTAACCAATTATCTAGTTGTTTCAGTTCAAAAATGTGCGTATGTGGTCTGGAGCCAGTGTTTCCACCCTGGTGTGGGACCATTATAATACTGTATGTCACCTCTCTCCTAAAAAGATAATCATAGTCCACATAATCTGTATTTGTTCAGTACGTTCGAGTCATTTTGGCTTCAGTCACACTCACTTCCTCAGCCCCTTGTGCCGCTGTCCTCCATCCATCCAGCAGATGCTCTAGAACTCCCCTCCCTTTCCCAGGCCCTGCAGCAGCCCCTTTCCCACCTTTTCCATCACCTGACCTGCTCTGTTTCCACTTTCCCTTATCAGCCTTGCAGTACAGCATATGCCAGCCTGAAACCTTAGCTGCACCTGTGCTTGAACCTGGAACCTTAACCATCAAATCTGGAACCTGCACCTGCCTGAAAGCTTATAAATCCTGAACCCTTCCCGTCTGCCTGGTCTGACTGCCTTTACTTCCTTCCCATTCTGTCTCGTACTCTCCTCCATGACAGCGTCACCGATAAATCACTAAATATATCACTTCCAGCTGAGCTTCCTGCAGCTTGTTTTTCAGGTTTCAAGTTCTATAGACATTTTATTGCCCTTTGGCAGTGATTTGGCAGCGATTTATCTCTCCCTCTGAGTCACTATCGGAATCCAATGTAACTGCTGGGGCTGATTATTTAGTATTCAAAGGATAGATTTTAGATGGAGTACTCCTATTCTGCTTCAACATCAGTAAAAACGGTTGCTGTGTGGTGTTGATTTTATCTAGAGAGCCAACACGCTGAACTGCATGAATGCAGCAAATGAATGCAGCAACTAATGCTCTATAATCATGCAGCAATCTCTGTGATCCAAAATATCAATTTATGGCTGAGAAGGAGAGTATCTGCTGCAAGTACAGAAGGGTGACTTTTCATTGCATGTGTGCCAGCATGTGATTTTGGATAGCATGCCATGAGTTCTGCAAGTAAAAGAGGTGTGATGTGTTACACGACAGCTTCAGTGTCTAGTGTTACGTTTTACATACATGTCTGACAGCGCTTTCTAAACAATGCTATAACATGGCAGTAATCGTTTACTCTTCCTGGTATGTATGGTGGTTGAGCTTTTTTTAAATTTTTTTTGCTGTTCAAATTCTTTTAGTTAGCTATTACCTGCTAACTTTCACACATAACATGTTATCAACACATCCCACCTCTGTCCCATATATCGCCGGCTCACTCCTTCTCGTCGGATGTTGATCCGGCTCTGTTACTACCTCTGCTGCCAGCTCGGAGTCGGAACAACAATCACCCCCGTTCTATTTTTGTCACCATTTATACAGAACGCCGAGGCGGTATTTTAAATGTTACAGACATTGGAGAGACAGAAGAGAAGAAAAGAGAATGGAAGAGCAGAGAGGCAGACAACAGCAGAGATCAGAGGAGCAGACAGCTGTCATTAACCCTCTGGCATTATGACGTTCTGCCTTGCTTGTCTGGATGTGGTTTGGCTGGAGCCTCGGACTGTCCAGTACAGTAAGCAGGCTCACAAACAACTTGTCGTTTAAAGGTGCTACGTGTACTGTCGGGTTTTCATGTCAACAAGACATAAGTACACTCATTTTAGAGAGAGAGATTAGTGTAATTACTGTAAAGAGAGGCTATCACTAGAGAACACTGACAGCATCTAGCAGCCTCTGTAAATTGCAGTATGCATATCCAGTGAGCTCTACCAGTTACATTTTCCCACTTCTAAAGGACTTAGCACACTAGTGTTAGACCGTTTGCTTAAAGCAAAGTGTAAAAACAGCATCAGGTAGCCTAATGTACCGGTCTGTTGGTGTAAAGCAGTGACTTCCAGTCAGCACTGGTCAGCGTTTGAAGATATAACGTGAATCAGTGAGACTGATCTGTGGTCAGACAGATTTTTGAACATTGGAGAGAGCCCAGCTAGCTATTTTCCCTCTGCTTCTGATCTTTATCCACCTTATTCCTAGCCCCCATGATACCTTACATGCAATATGGGCACAACTTTTGGCACGTCCAGGTCCTTAACTAGAACTGGCATTTTAAATAGTAACAGAACGCTAATCCTCGTTCTTAGAGCGTCTTGTATGGCGTATCATTCATTCATGAAGATGACGGTTAGCAGCTTTATTGAGTGACTATCATGATACTTTGTTCCTTACACTGGCTACCAAGCACCAGAAGTATCACCCATAATCACTTCCCCAGTGACCTCCCAAGGAAATTCAAGTAGTAATGTAAAACTGGTAACGGAAAAGCAAATCAGCACAGCTCGGTTTGGCTCGGCAAAGGCCATTAGTGCTAGTGGAAAAACGACAATGGATACCACACTAAGCTACCTCCTGGCTCTAACTGCATACACAATGCAAATAAATGAAAGTGGTTTTGATATTTTAATCAAACTCTGGCAGGAAAGTGAATATGTATATTTTTCAAAATGTCAAGCTTATCCTCTGAGCCGTCAAGGAGAAAAAGGAGCTCTTAAAAAGAAACGTTGCTCTAGCCATGGCTGCAGTTTTGCAGCTTATCAGCAAAAAAGGTGATAAAAAGCATGGTGTAGAGGAGCTCCTTAGTTTAAAGTAAATAGGTAATTTTTACACATTTTACACCTTCGTGAATCTTTGATCTGTTCTGGCAGTTAGCGTCTTAACATAGCAGATGGCAGGAGTGAAAGCCAGCAAGTAATCACTTCCGCCATGTTTATCTGCGCTCAGAAAAGCCGAAGAGAAAACAGGTTGAGCAAGGCAAAAGAGGAAAAGCAACATCCTCTTCATGACAGGAAGCAGTTTAGGGAAAATGTGGCCCTAATTTAGAGAAGCTCAGAGCTAACAATATCAGGGACGTACAACAGAAGCTCCAATCATCGCCACCAAGAACTAGTTAAAGCCTTAAAAGTTCAGTCTGAACAAAGAAAACAACGTGTCTGCTCTGACTTAATACTGTCCCTTACTTCTGAGATCTTTTTGTCTCTGTCCCTCTGCTCATTGTGTCTTTTGGACCCTGCATCCTCTCTTGCGTGATCTCCATTCTCTCTACTGCTGTCAAAACTTCCTGTGCCGTCCTCTGCTTCTTCTGTTTCTATCCCTCTATTTATTTCCCTGCATCCCTCTTTTCCTGCCCTTTTTTCCCCTCGGCCATGTTTAGAAACAGTGTGTCCTGGCATGACCTGGCCAGACACCACATCACAGATGCTACATTCACAGAGGTTTGGAGGGGAGGTGGGATTGGGAATGTGTGTGGAGAGAGAAAGAGAGAGAGAGAGAGGTCCATGTGGGAAAATGTGTCAGAAAGTTGTACAATTATTTGTAGATCAGACTTATTGGCAGTGACTATTAGGTTCCAGTTGGGTTCATTTTTTTACCCTATTGGCATAGCTGGTAGGTCCATCCATACAGCCATCTCCTTGTGCAACACTTCTTGGTATTGAGCATTAAACTGGTATTGATATTCATGAGGAGGAAGCAGCTGAAGGCTGAAATACATCTGCTCACTCCTTAAAGTAGCACGGCAAAATCTTTTGTGCTAAAAGAATCAATATTATCTCTGCCTGCAGGAGGACAAGACTGATCAGTTAAATGTTGAATAGATTCCTAAACAGCAGCTACAGTAGATCAGCAACCAGAATGGCAGAGACTCATGTTTGGTTAAACTGACCAAACTTTCACTCTTACAGGCACAGCTGAAGAGTGGCATTGTTCCATCCATCAATCAATCAATCTCTCTGGCCAAGACTTCAGTTTAGAGCAATAAACAGACCCAAATTTGGTACTGATATCGGACAAGATTGGAGAATAGAGGATGGTGCAAAGGGCTGATTTCTCATGAACACTACTGACTAGATTTCCATGAAATTAGTTGTGGGTATGAAAAGTCACCTGAGGATGAATCTTCCCCTTTTGGCTCTCTGGTCTTGAAACAGAGCCTTTTGTAAGGTCCCACCTCGGAACACAGTCTCTAAAATCCAGTGAAGATATCACACATTCATGATCCTCTGGACAAATTCTATTTTGGACTGTGAGCTTATGACCAGCACCACTTTCAGGCCTAAGTCAACAAACCCAAAAACTAACAGGCAGATCACCACGAGCACATTTATGCACCCGAGGGGGATGAGCTAACTTTCTGAGAGAATAGGCTCATTTGTGCTGCAAGATTGCCTCGTCAGACCGCTCCACAGCTCCATCTTCAAGGTTTGTTGAGGCTGATGTGTGTCTGCGCACGTGTATGCCTCTTCTTGCTGAGTCAGTGATGAGGAGAGTTTTGTTTGCTCAGCTCTGCCAACATGTCCGCCCTGACCCCTTTGGAGGGACATGAGAGGAGTCTTTGAGTCTCTGTTGGAGCGGCCAGCTGAGCAGGCTCTGCGCTGCCATGCCACACCGCACCGTGAAGTCTGCAGCAAGTCCGGTGGCAGCATCCACCAGCTCCCCGGGCCAAACTGGCCACGCTGGCAGAATAACCCCGGCTGGAAAAATTCCCCCGACACTATGCCCAGATGGACGGATATGGGGAAGAAGAGATTCACGAGGGGGAGGACAAAGAAGAGGGAAGCGATGAGGGAAACGCTGAGGAGTTTTGACTGATGGGGGAAATCGTGTTTGGCTGCACAATTAATCAGGCAGAACTGCACGTAATGGCTGAAACTCCACAGATTTAGAAGAAAAGTAATTTTACTCTTCACAACAGAAGCGATGGTGGAACTCAGACCTGTCAAGACATTGATATAAGCAGCAAAAGGAGTGGAAAATAGCTTCTAATCAAAGAGCCTGAAACACTTCACTGATACACCTTGCATTCTGGTTCCTGTGAGTGGCTGGCAAAATGGAGATGGAGACATCAGTTGTCAGGTGTTGGTGTCGGCCTCTCAGGATCAAAGAGGCTTATTATCTAGCACCAGTCTTCAACAATCATACAGGGAGAAGTCCATCAAGAAAGAGACATAAACACACTCTCTACACCAATACGTAACAGAAATTAGACATGAATGCAAGCAGGGACAACACATTTTGCTTGATTTCCCCTGATGTTACTCTTAGAAATTATATAACTGATTTCACAGGCTGTGTAATACTCCTCGAGACTAGTAAAACATTGGTCAAACAGGGCTCAAATTTGATCAGTTGCAATTTTAATCAATTTCATCAATATAGGAAATCCCCAGCTGAAGTAGTGCACGGTGCAGCACTTAACAAGAAAGTAGGTACACCAAGAAAGTTAATTGTGGCACTTCATCACAAAATCCCTTTGAGAATGGCAGGAATACCACAGACCAATGACATTTAGCTGTGTTTAAAGAGTATCCAAGGGTGGATTATTCCTTTTCTTTGGTGAAAAGAATGAGTCAAAATCCAGAGGGAGACTGGAGGAAGAAGAGGAGGAGGCGGTGGCGGTGGAGGAGGAGGAAGAGTGGAAAATCCCTCCCAGTTGTTCAGTTAAGTGTCCCAGTAGCTGGTGTAGAGCAGGCGAGTTTAAATGTTCCTCCACCAGCCGTTAAATGAGACACGGCTCAGCCCTCCTCCACTTAATTAAAGCCATGATTCACTTCTCTTACGCCATACAGTCTACAGTACATCTGGCAGCTGAGGACACCTTTCAGCACACACACCATACACTGTTTTGAGTTGACTTTCAAAGAGCCGGGTGCCTCACCATGCACAGTTTCTTTCCTTGATCTCCAAATCAATACGTTGACATTCATAAAGATAAAGATTCCAGTCACACGCACACACACACACACACACACACACACACACACACACACACACACACACACTTGATGCCTTATCCTCTGGAGGCAAATTTGTCTTATTTTGGGCATACCGCATGCCTACTCAGACATACTGCATTTACACAAACACACACTCACAAACACACACTCCACTGGCTCCTTGCACTCCAGAGGTAAACACTGACTGTATGATCTGGTCTGAAAGCAGTTCTGTCACCGTCTAAAAATGCCCCGCGGCCTTCGCCTGCTCTGCTGTTATTAATGCCCAAATGTGGCTAACGTGCGACGCTTGCACTCTCGACTTACCGCTCAGGGCTAAAACCTAACCACCAAATCAATATTTATCGGCAGCGGCGGTGTGATTACATACCAATCTGCGCCTGCTGCTGCTGCTCAGGGCCTGCAGACAAACAGGGGCAACCGTGCATAATGACCACAGGGAACCATTCCACTACCACTATACACTTATCAACATGTCAGCACTCAATGCGCACACACACACACGTACACACAGGGGTACAGCAGAGAACTTCAAGATCCTCAGGGCAACATAATAGATCTGAGCCCCCCCACCACCAACCGTTTCTGATATTACACAATGATCTTATGAACCTGAATCCAACAGTGGGTCTGCAATGAAGACGATTGTCTCATTCAACATTATTGAAATCTTATACTTCAATGTTTTGGGAAAATTGTAATTATTTGGCGCCAGAGATGAAAAGTGATTTTCTTTATTTTATTCAGCAGTTGTGGTACGGTGCTTGTTGCGGTAAGGCGAATTTTGTCCCTTTTAGGGAGCAATTTTTTTCAAGTAATATGCATTTATACATTTATTTTGTATCTTTAGAGATGATTTATTAATGTCCCAAAGTTTGCCTTATTAACAATTCATTTTTCTTTCTCCAGATATAAACGAATGTGTCAAATGAGGAAGGACATACTGAAGAGTCTGTGTTACACTGGCTAAATCATTAAAAAAAAGGCAATTCATAAAAAAGCCAACATGTTTTGAACACTACAGGTCTTCGCCATTATGCGAAGACCAAATCTTTACAATTGAGTCATGAAAATATAATTGCATGTTTTTATGAGGCTAAATCACAGCTGGTGACTGTGGTGTTACGCTACTCTAAAGGGATCAAAAGGTTTATTATTTTGGGGCTACTATCTGCTGTGGATTAATACATATTTGGTGCATAATGCATTGTTATGCATCGTAAAGTATTACTTCCAGTGATGCCAGTGGCCCAGATTCCACGTGTATGCTAAATGTTAGTGAAGACCAGTGGAGCTTTCAACTTTTCAAAGACAAACAGTTTTACGCCATGAAAGGTACAGTACATGTTTTCATACACAAAATGCAGCAGTTGTATTGTGATTATTTGCGTGCTTTTATATGCAAAAAAAACAACAACTTTGGCAATGTAGCGACAACTTGTGTGGCGTGTGATTGAACTACGTCAGAGATTTTCCATGTTGGACTCATTTCTCATTATTATTGTTGGTTTGTAACTGGTCAGTTACACAGATTCATGTCTCTGAGATGACCAAAGTTAACCTGTGTGAGAAAGCTGCTTGAATTTCCTTTGTCTTCATGAGAGAATCATCTATTCACACTGATTTAGTTGAAAAGGACTGATTTTCGGCTGGAGTTGCGCTGATATCAGTGCTCACACAACCAGGCCCTAACTTCATCTGGAAAATACAATACCATTTAAAAGAACTTATATAGCTTTTCCATTGAAATAAAAGCTAAGACACCAACAGATCTCTTACACCATTCAGCATCTTAAACAGTTATTACTTTTAACTTGTAATTTCAATCATACTGACATTTTATCAACAACACATTTCTGACTTATTGTATCTGCTCTGCTCAGCCGACAATACCAAACAAAATGTTAGATAGTTTCCTCAATAGCAGCTAGCGAGCGCAGAAAGGACTCATCATCAGCTCACACATACAGCCCACACATACACTGCTAAAATCTGTTGAAAAGAACAACACACAATATGTCTCAAACGTGTGCTGTTTATTGACTCTCATTGTGTGACTTCTGGTAACTGAAGTCCTTAATATTTGCATTTCTGTCGCTGCCTTTGAAGCTGCCGGCTTTGAAAAAAAAAAAACCCTGCATCCACTTTGTTTGGAGACTCCATTAAGTACTGGCCCTTTTCCTTCCAGTAGCAGACACCCTTTTCCCCTGCACGCACGCACTCATGTGCACGCACACACACACACACACACAAAGACAACCACAGCCAAGCCAGATGTCAGTGTGGAACATGGAAGTCTGACAGATGGGAACCATGTTTCAGTTTACTGCTTTAAACCAGCCTGCACACACTCACACACACAGATTTATAATCAGCCCTATCACAATAAAACATGATACTGTAGATACGTAAAGCTGCCACTACATGATTATACAGTATATGACCGGATGAGGATTCCTTGGCAGTATCCACTCTTTGTCTTTGGGAAAGCGACTTAACACAAGACGAACGGATACCCATCAAAACATGCATTAAACGACCCGATCAACCTGAGACACATTTTATGGTGTGTGGCGGGCAGATGTTGAGGCGCAGACAACAGTGCTGACGCTGACATTTCCTATCATTAACGTCCCCACCTCTGATTCATGGGAAGACGATGGACATGATGCTCAGGGATAGAGAGAAATCCCGGAAACATCTGGGAGACCGTCATCTGTTACGTACAGACGCCTGAGCTGAAACACACCGCACCTCTCACTCATTTGTGTTTCAACATGAGGACACACACTCGTGCAGTTTTACGACACTGCTTGGTCACAATCGGACACGCGTAAAGCTTGGCCTCAGACCAGGAGGATCGCAGACACAGAAGACTGCTGTTCTCCAGACAGACAGTGGTTTTTTCAGGGGGGAAAGAAGGCGGGGTGATGATGATTTTCCCATGTGCAACTCTACCGCTATGTGTCTGCTGTGAGGGCTGGGGTGAATGTACAGTATGTGTGTGAGAGTGTGTGTGCTTTGTGTGTTAATCCCTTCAGGCTGGGGAGCCTTGTTGATGACACACAGAAGCTATCGGGGATTCAAAGCTGGAAGCGAATAGGTTGCACGGGCCTCACACACACACACACACACACACACACACACACACACACACACTCAATCACTCTGAAGGGCAGACAGTGTCTGTCCATTGTTTCCTTTCAGAATAAGCCTGTTTGTTGTTCTGAGCTATAATATCTCCCTGTTTCTGTTAATGACTTAATGGTTGTAAAAGCTGTGTGTATGTGTGTGTGCTAGCATGGATGTGTGTTCTATAGTTAGACTTTCAAAGACAAACGTGCCTCAGGAGGTGAGAAAAGTCATTCCTGTCCAGGCTAACTTCTTTCACACACTTCTTTAAGTCTCAATCGAGGTCCCAAAAAGAGTGTGCATGTGAGTGTGTGTATGTGTGTTCATGTGTCTTTCTTTGTGGCAGCCCTTTCATCGCCTCTCTAATGAGGTCCAGACGCTGATGCAGATGGTTATCAGCTCAGTGTTGTAAATGAGGAGTCCTCAGTATCGGCCTCCGGCTGCTGCCTGACCCGAAGTCCAGACAGCGGAGCAGCACCCTCGGTCTGCTCGGAATTACTCAGAGAGAGATTCAGGAAGGGACTGAAGAAGGGAAGACATTACGTGATCTAAAGCAGTCCATGTAAAGGAGTTGAGCTCATAAAGTACAGAGGCACATTTTAACTTGTAGTAAAAAAAAAAAGGGATATTTGGTTATACTGTGTGCGCCTTGACATGATAACGACTAAAGAACAATTTTTAGGTGAACTTTTCCTTTAAAGTATATGATAATGAACTATTTGAATCCTTTTAATGATTAAGAATCACACCATCTGAAGGTGTCATGATCACATCACACATGTTGGTTTTTAGAAGTAGAAGCTGGACAAATCAGACTGTAAGTTTGAGGTGAATAATGACAGAAACTTAAATTTAGAATTTCACAGATGACTGTAATTTTTCCCACAGTCCAGCTTGACAGTAATAGGTTGACATTTTCAGAAGTATGCTTTTTTCCCAATAGTTATAAGAAAAGTTAAATACCCCCTCTGTATGTCTGTGTTCAGTACAGAGCTACTAATTTGTTTAATCAGCACACAAAAGGTAAAATATGACAAGTTGTGGTTTCATGCTAATGCTTTACAAACGTTTGTGTGTATTTCTAAACCAGTTCTTTGCTGTGAACCAAAAGAAGCTCCTCCACACTCCAGACATGACACTTGTATCATCTCACTCTCTGAAATAAAGCAAGGAACTATTTACCAGGATATCAAACTGCAATTTTCTAACCTGGCTGACCCCAGTCTCACTATTAAAAAGTAGATGAATGCTCTGAAAGCGACACATAACCGTGCCAATTGTCCCTTGAAGGTGTCTCATTTCTACAAACTGAAACTCTGCGTTTAGAATCATTTGAAAGATGCAAAATCTATACAGAGCTGCTTTCTTTTCACAGATAATTAGACTTTTACAAAGCTGCTCTATTCCAACCTTGACTTGCACCAAAACTATGAACAGATGTCCCACACAATGTGAAAACCTTGTACAAATGTAGTAAAATCAAAGTTGTCGTGCCTGTAGATGCTACTTGAATAACTGACATCAACTCAAAACAGTTTCCGAAGCGGTTCTATCCAAAGCATTCCTGGGAAACAGAATGGTTTACTGTATGTGTGGGCTCAGTCTGGGATGCTATGGTGGGACACAGCGGGGGATCGCCCCCTCCCCCGCGATGCTGGGATGTTTGATCTGGGATTTAGCAGCAGAGCTAGGCAGGAAAACAGCACTAGCACTAAGATCACACAAACAGGACGTCCAGGATACACTCTCACAATACACACACATTGGGTCAGAGGACAATGGCTGGGGCTAGGAGATGGGGGAGCACAAACACACACAGGAGCATGAACGCTTTCACACACAGCATCTTATTTCGGGTCATCTCGTTTCTCAACGACCCTCTGGGTGTGTGATAACATCAGCACATTGACACAGGGGGATGACCCTTTGGTACAGAGCAAACCGGAAGAGCAGCAAACAGGTTTAAAGAGCCAAACATCGTCGATGCTTACTGTAATATCAAGATTTTTAAGCCATATCACGATTAGGACTGTCACAATATCAGATTTTCACGATGCGATGGCCTAAAGACTTTATGATAACGATATTACCACAATATTTATGGCTAGCTTACTCTTTTTGGTTGAGGGTAGTGTCTTGTCTGTCATCTCCGATGATTTTTTTGCAGCAGTACTAGCCACACACTGTCGTAGTAGGTGGCTGGCTCGTTACAACTTGTTTTCTTTTTTCCATTTCATGGTCAGCATTAAGGTGCATTACTACCACCTGTTACGACGCGTGAGAATGGAAAGAAAGTGAAATGATTTATGATTTTCTGTGTTCCGCTGGAAGCCGCTCGATAATTTATGTTTGCAGACTCCATTTTTTTTAACTAACTTCAGCTACTGTTGCTTTCTGTTAGTGGAGCGGAGAGAGGCACTGAGACGAGGCACTCGAGAACGTGCATAAAGTCAGATCCTTTGGACTGTCACTGAAAATCTGACCCGGGTCATTCATTAAGAAATCCACAGTCCAGCAGCATTAAACAACTTCAACAAACAGTCCACAGGCTCATATAGGCAAACAGCACAGAAGGTCTCATTGTTTCACGTCACATTACAATCTGTTCACATATGGCCAATAATAAAGTGATTAATACATGACGAATTGAAACATATAGACCCTTTAAGAGGTGCTGGATTATCTACTTAGGTTTGAGGATAGGAGCCCATTTCTGCGATTACTGGGTCCCATGCTGGAGGTCCCTGACCCCTGCGACTCAGCATTCTTTCTCCGCACTACAGTATCATTTACAGCTGGCACTATGACCACAGACCAATGGAGGTGAGGAATTTCGAGTTTCCCATATAAATTCCAGGCAGGAATATTTCATTCTTTCCCAAGACTTTCCCATTTCTTGCTTTAAACCAGCATAGCTTTGTTCCTCGTCCATCACTATGGAAATCTCTCCCTCACACACAGCCAGACATGGAGTAAAAAAAAAAATAAATCATGTTGGGACTTTGAAAGAGGTGACTCAGGTCTGTCACTGGGCGCAGCTGACCGCTCTGGAGGCACGAGGGCTTTGTTGAAGATGTGAAATGTGAGCGTGTGACTTTGAGGCCTGGGTGCACAAGGAGGTTACAACTCACAGGCTGGAAAAAAAACACAGTACAGTGGGTGAGCAGAGCTGCCATCTCAGCACACACCGACACACAGGTTCCAAAATATCCCAGAGGCACTTCACAAAGAAACCAAACAAGCAGCCCACAGAGCAAACTGCCCCATTAGCCAAGCTGATCTCAGCACCTACAATGCCTTTAAAGGCGCAGCAGAGGCTCAGACTGATGAGGCAGACTGGATCTGTCACAGGTGCTGAGTAACCTTAGGCTCAGAGCGAATTCAGGGAGACAGGATGGAGGTGGAAGGGCACGGGCCCCTCGTTCACGGCTATCAGCGAGCAGAGGCTAAACTAAATGAGCCGGCCCTTTTGGCTGAAATATAACAACAGGCGTGACAACCTCTATTTGGTAAAAATGACCTACGCTGTGTGTGTCTGCAGCAGTGTGCGCTGCACTGAGGATCTATTGTGAGGTGAGATTTCCTTTCAAAAACCCTACATGTTCATTTTAGAAGTAGCTTTTGCTGCCTGAAATTTGTGACTCAATATTTCAGGCAGGGCGACAGGTCTGCTGTCAGTAAGCGTCTTAAATAACCTGAGTAATATTCTAATGCAAGTTTTCCTATGATGCCAGCAGTCATTTTGTCAAATTAGTGTTTCCAAAAGGTGGATATTTAATTTCAATTTAGGGCTAAACTCTTCAAGGACTCCATCAAATTTTAGGGGTTTGGGCCACTTGGTAACCATTACATGATGAAAGGCTTGGCCCAAAATCACCAGTCTTTGGTGGATAACTCCATGCTGATGCTTTAGTATGCAGCATATTTAAGTATCAGTTGCCTCAAATCACCTCCATGCTGATAGATTTGGTTTAATCTGTCCAGGTTTTTCAAATAGCTTGCTCTCAGATTCCTACCTCCACCCCGATACAAACGGTGCATGGGCAAGGTAATATTTTAATAAAAACTGATCAAGAGCTATAACAAACAATTATTTTAACAACAAGTTGGCATGTTCCTTTAACACACGGGTACAAATAGCCCAACTGGACACTGAGCATTACAATGGGCTTAACTAATGTTGTCATGCACCTGTCTGCTTTGACTTAGAATGGCAGTATACTCCAGACTAAATCTAACATGGCGTGCTCTCAAACTGCTGTTGAATACAGCGCTGCAGGCTACAGTGTACTCCAGGTCTGTTCATTCTCTGGTGTCCATGGCAGATGGAGGAGCTTGTGAGTCGCAGTGGGAGTTGAGAAGACGAGAAGTAAAAAATTAATTCATCGCAGAGCTTAAAAAATGCATTTTCACACTCTCAGTCAACCCAAATGTGGCGTTTCTCTGCGGTCATGAAGACTTCTCCGTAATGAACACATCGAATCCAAGTCCGTTTGGAATGTACTGCTAGTATTCAAGCCTCGCTCAGTTTGTGTCTGTGTTGGTTAAGGCCACAGTGTGATACCACGGTGCCCACCACCCCCCACCCCCTCCTCTGTCTCTTTTACAAGAGGTCACGACCCCGCGGGTCCTGGAAGAGAGGTGAGAGTTTACACTGGGAGGCCAGACTGGACTCCCAGGACCTGCCTGAGCAGGTAGATACTTGCCTGTAACTTAATCTGATCGACAACATGGTGTTGCCGTGTGTGTGTGTGTGTGTGTGTGTGTGTGTGTGTGAGAGAGAGAGAGAGAGAGAGAGATTAAATTGGTGATAAAGTCATTTCAGAAAGGAGGTAAACATGTTGCGACTGAGATAAGAAGATGGTTTGTGAAAGAAGTCAAAACACACACACACACACACACACACACACACACACACACACACACACACACACACACACACACACACTTACTATCCCTCTCACATGTGTAATCATGCATAAACACACACAACATGCAGCATTAAAGCTTATATCACTGCTCCCGCACAAACACCCTGCTTTGGCCATCTCCTCTTCAATCAGAGCGTCCTGGATGCAGCGCCCTGTCATCACCACAACAAAATAGAACATCTACTTTGTGACCTTCTTGGGTGTGTGTGTGTGTGTGTGTGTGTGTGTGTGTCGGGCAGAAACTGATGCAATGCCTGCGGAGATTGGCACAACTGTGAGAGCAGGATCCAGGGGTCCTTGACAGGGGTTTAATGGAGTCTCGGTTCAATTTTTACAATCAATTCCCCGCCGGGAAGCTCATTTAATGATGTACAGTAGAGGAGAGGTCTCACTCTGTCTAATGTTCCTGCTACAGGACACAGATGTCATTCTTAACTAAATGATATCCACATGCAGGCCCCTCTCAGGTGGTGTAGGGGTTCCTTATTACATGCTGAGGGGGTCAGCTCACCCAGATTGTTACAAATTATAAAATATTTTCTCACTTACGTCTTGGGGTATCTATCGTGAAAGTTCTGTAATTTGGGTGAACTGGCTCTTTAAGCCTGATGTTCTCTTTGGGGTCCTGAATAATTGGCCCCAAATGTAATAAAGTCTGTGGAGGAAAACATACTGTACATTTTTTTTGTGGCAAAAAAAAAATGGCAAGGGGATTCTGTTCTACATATTGGATCTTATTAAAGCCAGTTAAAAAGAGTAGAATGGCACTAAATAGAGCACATACCTCCGCCAATGCCCAACAGTCCCCTTTAATTCGGTCAAGCCCAATCCAATATCAAAGTAAACTGCCCTGCATCACTCTAAATTTAAAACCACCCGTAACTGACTAAACATGACTTAAGATCACAAGCTCTAGGATCAGCATCAAATTGTACTCACTCATAAATACCAGCCATATAAATACGCCTGATTTTTCACATCGAGATCCATGAATAATTCCCTGAGAGATTAACGAAAATGTTGAAAAACGCCTCACACTGTTAAAGAAAGTGAGAAAAGATTCCTGGATCTGTCCTGTTATCCAGATCCACACCAGAGATGAACGAGGCCTATTCTGAGCTGAGTCACATCCTCCATCCAAGTTTAGTGGAGATCTGTTCAGTAGTTTTTGTGTAATCCTGCTGACAAACCAACCAACGGACATGAATTAAAACTAACCTCCTTGGCGGAGGTAAAAGCGTATAATCTAAGAGAAAGAAAGTGGAGTTTGCAGCGGGGTGTTGAGTTAAAGCCGAGGTCAACAACACTGAAGGGGTGAAAGTGGTCCAACTATTGATCTGCCGTCAGCTGCTGACATGTGAAAGGTTGGCACCCTCTGATCAAATCCTTTCCAGACACTGATTCAGTAATTCACTTATGTTTTTACAGAGAATGTTACAATACAGTCACACAATAGGTATTTAACTCACTACTATGTTCCCTGGAGTGGTGTCTGGTGATTTTCTTCTGGAGGAAGATTAGAAATATCAGTTGTCTCCGCTGCCAGCTGCAACACTGGTGACTCACACAGAGCCGGTGCATCCGGAGGAAAATGCCTCCCGATCAGAGATGTGACAGCATGACGGCTTTGGAATAATGATGGTGTGGATGGTGCTCCTGTGTGCTTCTGCTCTCTGGTGTATCTCATGTTTCCTCTTTTATCTAAGCGGCCCCATCTCAGAAGCAGCAGGAATCCCTCCACAAGCTTTCACTTTTCTCTGCCTTCACATCATCATCACCTCACACAGTCCTGTACAGCACACTGGACCGTTCACCTTACCAATGAATAGAAGAGCAGTTTCAGATGCAAACCTTCAGTTTAACAGAGCATTAACCCACTGAGCCTGGCAGACTCTCTGTCTCCAACAGCAGCATTATGGGATTATCCTTCTGCTTGGGAATGATTCAGTTTCTGTCATGGAAAGAAATTACCCAGAAAGTTTTTTTTTCTTTTCTTTTTGCACCATATACAGTAAACCCGTTGTACTGTGAGTAAGTTCCGCTCTACGTGTCCTTCCTTTGCGCGTCTTTGATTTTGGCGCACGGAGACGCTGCTGTGCGACGCACGGACACCACATCCAGGGGCGGTGATTCATTAAAACGGAGATTTGGCAAAGCGACATGCAACTGAATTCTCCTAATTTTACATAATTTGATGTAAATTCTCCCTCCGGAACCCCCGCTGGCATGGAGAGGATTTTCTTTATTGCGCGATAAATTATTTAACGGGTCTCCAGAGCGCACAGATTAGAGAGGACACCGGTCCTAAACGCTCCCTCAAGACGGCTTATTTTTAGATACGGGCTCCAAATTGATTTTGCCATCACAGCCCGGTCTTCGCTCTCGATCCAGACCTCTGTGTGGCTCAAACTGGGATCGCAGGTGCCCACTGTGCCAAGACGCCCGTGCACCGATTCCCATCGTCAAGCCACGTTTCCGGAGACAAAAAGCCTGCCCATACCATCTCCGTGCCACTTGTCAGCTGCGGGGAGGCGAGCGAACGGCGCCTGGTTGCAATCACACCCAAACGCGCAAACCTTTCCACTTCCACAAAGAAAAGGGGACCGCTTAACAAAAGCCGAGAAAAAGCGCAACAAGACAATCAATCCACAGTGTGCTTATCGTGCCACATGAAAGATTGATCGAAGACAGCGCACTCCTGCCGGATGATTTACGCGTTCGCACGGCACAAGTATCAATTATTCATCTGCTGCGTTACTGTACAGCCAGAACAAATCGATGTGTCAACATGCCAGGAGGCTGCCAGACAACGTGCCATACATCAACACACACACACAGCCACACACACACACGTCCGAGAGAGAGGAGAAGAAGAGGTCCTACCTGGTTGGAACATACTTTGGAAATAAAAGATGACCAGAATAAAGGATCCTAAACAGGTGGCAAATACCATCCGGCATATCCTGCTCATCCTCATCAGTTCGCTCAGAGTCTGTTTCATGACGGGACGGACAGGCTGCAGGCTGCTGCTCGCTCTGTGGGGGAATGAAGGGCCGCTCTGTGGGAAGCTCCGGGCTCTGGTGGTACTGATGAGGATTGTCTGCCGGTCAATGAGCTGAACGCATCCAACGAGGAGCGTACCACTGCCGGGCCGCTGGGAGGGGGAGAGGGGGCAGGGACGGCGCACCCCCGCTCCGAGAGAATGAGCGCGCCCAGATGTGCGATTCTATTCGAGGAGCGTTAAAAGCAGCTGTTTAACCTTTTCTGTGAGGAGGGAACTACAGGAATACACAATGATGTTTTTGCAGGATACACACCCAGTACAGACAAAGTACTCCTGTCATATTATAAAAACAGCTTCTGTCGGTGGGAACATGAGGAGTTTCTGCTTTTGTGGTCGCTCAGAATAACATGGAAGGTGTTTCTTTCTGCATGTCCACCCTCACATGTGTCATTCATTACCACTATAAAACAGAGGCAGAGCTATAAGAGGATTTTGGGATGATATTGCAGAATTAGTTGCAGTAATTGCAGAAGAGGTGAAAGGCAGAAGCACTGTAAAGTACTGTACTTACAGTTCTTAGGCAGCCTTATTTACTGGAGTACAGATCAGTAAAGGATGAGTACACACTCTTTAACAAGACAATAAAAAAGTTTTTAGATTGTGAGTCTAACACTGTATATCATATAGCCTAACTGGATCATTATCACAGATGCAGTATATATATATATAAATATTTAAACTACGACTAGCAGAGACAACAGTTGTAGTAGTAAAGGTGACACAATTAATTATGATTTATGTATCTATAACCATCTGTTGTCATAGTAACAGCTACAGTAATTGTACCAATAGTTGCAGTGCTGGTATGTGTGGTGGTACACCTCGTTAAAGAAGCAGTAGAAGTAGTTTTATGTGTACAGCTCGCAGTAAAAGCAACAGTGTGAATAGTAGCAGCAGTATCAGTGACTGTAGTTACAGATATCATGGGAGTAGTTGTAGTAGGACTGTGACAAATGATTATTCTCATTGTAGATTCACGTTTTGATTATTTTCTCAATTCACTGATTACTTTTTGGGGTCTGTTAAATGTAAAAAAATACAAATGTAGATCTTTTTTTTTCTCAAAGCCCCAAATGACATCCTTAAATGTGTTGTTTTGTCCACAACCCAAAGATATTCAGTTTACTTTCAGAGAAGAGAAATAAACCACAGAATACTCATATTTGATAAGCTGGAATCACAGAATTTAGACTTTTAAAATTACTCAAACTGATTCATTATCAAAACGGTTGCCGATGAATTTCAAAGCTGACAACTAATCCATTAATCGTTGCAGCTCTAAGTAGCAGAGTCAGTATTACTGTAATCATTTTTTTCAACACACATATCTGTTCACATCAGTTTGATTTTATTTCTCTCCATTTATGACGAAATGCACTAATTACTGCTTCATTCACCCGCTTCCCGATACAGCTACAGTGCCATCTAGTGGTAGCAGAGCGCGCACTGCTCATGGGGTCAGGTGAAACCTCTGAACACTGTCCAAGAGGAGCGGGCAGTGATAGATAGACCTCCATGCAGCATCTTAACCTTGCTGTGAGACCTGCACAAAGTCATGGCTGCTGCTTTGCCTTGATCAAATTATGCTCTAATGGCATTTTCAGGCACATGCCAAAAGAGACACTCCTGTGCACTTTTTCTAATTAGGATATCTGTCTTACTTACTCAAGCAGCTTTGTCAGGGGGGGAATCAGAAGGTGGTCTGGAGGATAACCTTGCAAGATTTGCATCTAACTGCTGCAGCGTTCAGCCAGCAAGAGCACAATGCATGCCACTGCAGGCATTAACATGGAGTGGATGGGAACAGCTGTACTCGTGACAAGCTGCAAGGCACCAAGAGAATAAAAAATGACGCCCTTGCACAGGGAACCACGCCCATGAACCACGCCGAGTTGAGGTGGCGGGCTAAACTTAGAGGGTCAGCAGCAGCAGGCTTTAAGGAAATATCTGCACTCTGGTCGCTGCATTCATGTGTATGAGACACTTCACATAATGATCTGCATGAATATTCAACAGTTGTTTTAAGACAGTCGTTACGCTTGGCGGTGCTGAACCAGAGAGAGAATATAAAGGTGGAAAACAAACGAGAGTGCATCAGGAACTCTGGCCTAACGTCTCAATAAAGACACCATATGCATCAATTAAAGCAAGAGTATTCGCCGATAAACACAATTAATTTGGGTAATTCCATAATCCTCATCTAGTTCATTACATGAAATTAAGGCTGTAAAATCCCTGAGGCCTGTGCCATAGCAATAAAAACACAGAGTCTAAGCCCGAGCTTTCACTCCATGTAAATGCATCAAATCCCAGAGTCTTATCACTCTCCCACAGCCTTTAAAACGCAGCTATATTAAAGCTTACAGGGGCTTTCAGAGGCAGAACCTTAGGGAGCATCTTATCTCCCTTAAAGCCGAGAGCCATTAAAATGCATCAATGCTACTGTATTTCAAAGTTACGCTTCAAGCACACAGTTCATAAAAAATGCAAACAAACCTAAAAAGCAGCACAGACAATAACACGCACAAAAACAGGAAGTAAGTCAGCAGCAGAGCATCGGTCCTCGCCCGCCTGTCTGTCAGGCTTCAGGTGAGGATGTCATGGGACGGTCCATTGGCCGTCCTGCCGCCGTCTCTCTTCAGGGTGATAGCAAGCCCGTCCCTGCTGTCTTGCACTGTTGCCAGGGGCAACTGTGATTGACAGCAGGGGGCTAACCTCAGCAGTTCCCACGCATCATTAGGGCCTCAGACATACGCTGGGTTTGGGTCAACGAGTTGAGCACCTAGACAGAAGAGAGAGACCTTATCTGAGTTAGTCAGCCGGCCAGGAGAATATACTGCCCTGCAAGTTGAGAGTGTGAGAAAAGTTACTTTGTCCTCGACGCTACATAGAAAATATAAACAGATTCTATCATTTAGTAACATTTGTGAGATGAAAATCCAAGCCCAATTCAAACCCAATTGAAGCCCAACTGTAAGATGGTGATTTCCATTTACTAATTGCAATTTATTAATAGCGAGATAGAAAGCCCCTATGATATTTGTAAATATGCTCCCAGTTCCAGTATGGAAAAAGAGTCATACAGCAATGCATGTCCCTGCTCCAAGTTTTTGATTGTCAAATCTTTATACAAATAAAACATGCATTCATAGTCTGTTTGCTTTTTGACCACTCAACAACTGTAAACACAACACTGACATTATAAAGTTCTCATGGCTAAATGGTGACATAGACATTTGAAAAACTCTACAGCAATATCCCTCTCCAGAAATAATGACCTGTTTACTCAAGATAATCCACAGACCTTGTTGGGCTCAGTTTCATATAGGAGCTATTGTCTTTCTACCAAACTACACTTGCCAAACTAATCAACACACAGAGGGAAGCATCCCTATGGCCGATATCTCCAAAACTCAACAGCACAAACAAAAAATCTAAATGGATAAATAGCAAGATAGCTTTCGAGATGCTCTAATCCCACATCTATACACATAGTGGCTTTAAAATCTGAGGTAACTTAATCAGAATAGCAAACTCTGCTCAAAATGTATGTCATGTCATAGTGACCAGCAGCCTTTGTTAGCTATAAAAGAGGTCTGGTGGGACTTTTCAGAGGAACCTTATAAAGGAAAGCCAAATGATGTGTGCCTAACAAGCAGTTCAAAACTCTTCAATATGATTCAGTGTAGTAAGAACAAACCTGACAGCATAATGTATGCTAAACACAGACGTGTTTAAAAGCATAACACGTTGGAAATCCAAGACCAAATCTCTGAGCTCTAATATGTTAAACATCAATCGAAAGTTCATAATTACAGAAACCTCCCTCCCTCAGAGCAATCAATTCACCTAATCAATCAGTCCAACGGGGTTAGCCATTAAACAATATCCTCAGACCTCTTCTTAGCTCAGCTGTGACCTCAATTAAACTCTCCGCTGAATGTCTTATTAATTAAGTTTAAAAAAGTAAAGAATTAACCCGCTCATGCACTGCGGGGTCAGTCTGCACAGAGATAAACTGTGAGCGATGAGGTTTATTAAATATTGTCCATGAATAATTCAGCATTCGGAGCAGCAAACTCATTTGATTCTGCTGGCCTGGCATTGACCCCAGACAGCAGAGCCTTTTCAAGGACTGAACATGGTAATTTCTCAAAACTGACCTCACAGCATAGTACCTCAAAGCGGAGTGTGAGAGCACATTAAGGAGGTGATGGTGAATTAATATTATTGCTGGAGGAAAAAATCGATAGGTGTCAAAAGCAGCAGATAGCCATTTTGTGCCTTAATAGCTATCAGAGCTTTTATGAAGTAGTGTGGAAAGAGGGATGCTGACCTGGGCTGACCCGGGGTGGATGCCCACTGTAGAATCCAGCTGTTGTTTTGTAAGGCCACATTTCATGGCTGCAGCAAAGCCTTGGACGATATCTCCAGCGTTGGGGCCCATGACATGGAGACCAACCACACGCTCCTGTCGAGACAAAGCAGTGTTGCGGTAGGTCCACCAAAGTTAGAGCTATACGTTCTTGATGTTCAAGATGTTCAGAGGCACCAATATGATATTAGACTCAGAGATTAAAGTCTGAGTAGGCGAGGCTCTGTCCACTTGGAGTCTCATATACTCGAAGTCTGAATCATATCAGATCTGAAACATCACATCTAAAGTCAAATCTGTGTGTGTGAGAGTCCAAGCTGAGTGCAACTCTCTTTAATTGTGCTCTGGAGTTGCAAAGT
Source organism: Pagrus pagrus (assembly GCF_965226575.1). Classification (NCBI taxonomy): domain Eukaryota; kingdom Metazoa; phylum Chordata; class Actinopteri; order Spariformes; family Sparidae; genus Pagrus; species Pagrus pagrus. Next base: position 19,862,323 of record NC_140205.1, on the reverse strand, counting down.
TCATTCCAAGTCAAGTCACAGTTCGTTTGTTCTCAAAAATAAACCCAAATGTGAGTCACCGAGGTCCTGTCTGAGTCCTGCCTACTATGTGGGAATCTTAATCAAATCCAATGTCTTCTCAAGTCTGAGCCTGGTTCAGAATTCCTGAAGTACTGTCAGCATCCAGGTCTAGTAGAGTTCAAATTCCTCAAGTCTGAATGAGTATATGAGTCATCCATGTAATGGCCAAGTTAAGTTCCAGCTACTCAATGCGTTTATCAGAGTTAGAAATCTTGTCTTAATAAAGTAGCAAGTCCTGAGTTCTCAAGACTGAGCCTGGTTTTAAGTCCCCAGTATCCTGTACAAGTCTAGTTCCCATGTTGCAGATCCAACTTCCTCAGTGTGTGAGTTAATTCAATTCAATTCAATTCAATTCAATTCAATTCAAAAAACGTTATTTGTCCCCGGGGGGCAATTAAAGCCATCATGTTGGAGTGGTGTCCAAGTTACTCAGTGTGAGAGTGAGAAATGTCTAAATCCAGTCCCAAGTCCTCTGAGCCTGGTTCCAAGTCTCTAAGATCTTGCCTGAGTCTACAGTAGTTCCCATGTCAGAGTCAGAGCAATCTCATGACATCTGAATGGACTGAGTCCTAGTCATCATTGTAGTCATATGAAGAGAGTTCTCGAGCTTGAGGGAAATTGAGTCATCAGGGTTATGACAAAGCTCAAACGAACCTCAAGTTCATTGAGTTCAAGTCAGAGCTCCTGTAATGTCGGAGGTAAATCCAAAGTCCCAGTCTGAGTCTCCAGACTGACTGAAGTTATCCACACTAGAAGACATTTAAAACAATAGAGAGCAACTCCTATCAACAAGCTAGTTTAGTGGCTCTGATGGCTGCAGCTTATCTCAATCATGATTACTATCTGCAGACAGGGAATGAAGCCTAATTAAAATGGCACGGATGGCAGTATAATTTAACACACACATAATCAGTGCAAATGAGCAGAGAACATATATAATGACAGTTATCACCAGCTTGGCAGAGATGCATTCTGAAATGCAGCTATCTCAAGTGGTGCTAAGTCAGTTGTGGACAGAACTAAAAATATAACAGGAGGTAGGTGGATTAATGAGGTGTGAACTGTTGCACAACTTGTGGCATTATGACTAAATATCCGGGGGGAATGGAAAAAGCTCACACTCATGGAGGCGAGTGGGGGGACCTTCAGTTTGTTTAGACATATATAGCTTCAGCTGCCTCATTAGGTGCTCAGTATTGTAAATGATTGCATAGCGATACCTCATCATGTGCCATACTCAGCAATATTATATTATGCTACAGATGTCGTGACATAAATTAATTCTCGCAATGTAAAGTTAAATGCCAACTATAGGAAGAAAACTAACATATTAAGTGAGAACATTGGCAGATTCCACTCTACTACAACAGACTTGGCTAACAAAGATGTATGGAAATGTAAGTCAATTCACACAATCAGAGACATTAGATCTAATGGACCATCTGGAAAAAAAAAAAAAATCAGCTCCATTCCTGGTACTGAGAACACTAAAGCATTAAAATGTGTATTAAGTGATTGTTTGGCCACTTGGGCCACCACAAGCTGTTAGCGTATATTAGCACCTTGCAAAGACATTGATCAGGAGCTGTGTTTCTTGCCAGACAAAAAAATCTACCTTCTATCTTTATATAGTTCTGTTTTGGGTTTTTGGCTACTGACTCCTGAGATAAAGATCTGCTGGTTCTGAAAACATGGTGAGAGCAGTGAGAGTGAACGGGACAGTTATGTAACGGGCTGTAAAACCAAATCAATGAGCTAAAAGTGGCTCGAACACTTCATAAAGATGACAGCAACTGCAGGACTATTCATAATTCTTTGTGGGTTCAACAGTGGGCACATTGGAGTAATCACACTGTGAATGAAAAATGATGTCAGCTCAAATTGTTTCTAACTTTACTGTCTCACACGCATCATTTGGCTGATGCACAGGCTTCACAACACATGCAGAATGAATGATGCCAAAAAATAAGGCCCCTGTAAGACTCATGTATCAATGGCCATGGAAAAATTATACATCATTTTACAGTCAGTATAACTATTTACAAACTCATTACCAAGACGCTGTCTCCTCTGTAGAGTCGACGGGCCAACAGTGTCCCAGCATGCACTGAGAGGCCTGTAGCGGAGGGGCGTCCATGCTGCACTGATCCGATGGCGTAAATATGATCTGCACTGGTCTGATCCCTCTCATTCACAAGGATCCTGCCGGTGCTGCACGCACATACAGACACACACACTGTTAACAAAACATGACGCGCTGCACAAACTGACGCCAAAATGAATATGGACAGACTAAACGCACTCCTGGCTGCGCTGCACCCCAACACACTCCAGGCCAGTGTCGCTGGTAATGGCTTTCCTTCCAACGGCAAGCAGCACCTGAAGGGAGGTAAACATCCACAGGATAGTCACAATGCTGCATGGTCCTCAATCTGATAACAAGGCTGCTTTCTGCTGCTCTCTGAAACACTGACAAGAGAGGAACATTAAATATGAATTGGACATAGATGACGTACTGTATCAAAGTCTTCCTGTATAGTTTGGCCTTCCTTAGAGATGATGGTCGCTCGAAGTCTCCCCTTAGAAAACTGCTGCGGTGTTGCTGCAGAATCATCTAATTATAATGATAATAACAAATGTATCTGATTTAGCTTCTAGTTCAGCATAAATATCTTAATTAACTCTGAATTTCACCTGTAATTTATGTAGCTGTAATTGTTTATAGTGATGACAGTAGCAGCTTAAAAGTTGAGGCTGCAGTTTTCAACATTTTCTTTGACGTCAACAAATCTAATGAGAAACAAATCAACTCTTCATAAGTCCATTTCTCAAACATTTCTGACTTCTCTACAAAGACAATTTGATTCCCTCTAAAAATGTTAATTTGTCACGTAAACACCTCAGAAATATATCATTTCATTCTTTAAAAACACTTCTCTTAAACAGCTGATCACTATAGTTTTTACCAAATGTTATTCAAACAGGAGAAATGCTGTATTTGTTTGTTTTTGTCTGATTACTCCACATTAGGTACTCCAGTGAGTATTTGGGGCAGCAGGACGGTGTATGTGCGACTGAGTCACAATAAAGTACAGTTTGTACGTTCACCGTGATGAAGGAACATGTGACCGAGTACGACGGTGTGACCCGCTGACGTGTTTTTAATAGTTTTGGGGAAACAGTGAAGCTCGATGACACAGAGGAAGAAGATATATCTTTGATAAACAAATGCTTACTTTTCATGGGATTTTACAGTTAGAAAATATAGAATATCACTCGTCCTTTAAGTAGATGACAGACTAAATGACAGCACCACATAAAGTGTCATATCTTTATCTGATTGCTCTAAATCCTCACTGAAATAGGATTAAATTTTAACTGAATTAAATTTTTAAATTCAATCAAATCAGAGTGTCCGGGGGTTGTCTGTGACTTTGATAGAGATCTCTCCCTGTTACTCAGTTTGTTATGTTTGGTATCTTTGGAAACACAGGCTGCTGGACAACTTTAACTATCATCTTCTAAAGGTGATCTGAGTTTGATCTATAAATCATGTAAGGTTGGACATCAAAGGGTCTGTGTGCAGTGGTGGAAGAAGTACTTTGATCATTTATTGATCATTTTCTCAGGTAAAAGTATAGTTCCACATTTTACAAATACGCTGGTACATTGCTGGTGGTATCATCACCAAATGTACTGATGGTGTCGAAGGTAAAAGTACTAATTTTGTGGGAAAATAGTTGCATTACAAAAGTAATTAATAAGTAAGTAAGTAATACTGATGCAGTTATTTTACTATTACTTTACACAGTTTAGTCCAGTGGTAAATCTGAGGGATCTTGAGATAATTAACGAGGACAGAAAAGATAAAAAATAAACAAAGTTTTTGGACTTTTCTCTAACATTTGCTTTTTGGGAAATATTTGGAAGCTTTACCTCTGTGGTAAATCTAAATAGTCATCTAAATAAAAGTGTCTTAGAAGCTGAAAAGGAAAATGTGGAAATGGTGGACAACAAACAAACAAACAAACAAACAACTCAGACACATCTGAAATATGATAAAGGGCCTCAGCTAGATACTCCTTTTTTGTAAGGTGCCACAAGCTAAAAAAGTGAGGGCCACTTGTTTAATCTGTAACAATGCATTGTATCTTATGAACCTATACTTTTTTGTGTAAATTCTTATTCTGAAAAGTACTTGATACATATTTTTTAATAAAGTTAGAGAGGTAAAAAGTACAATATTGCTCACTGACCTGTATATGAAGTATAAAGTTGCCCAAAAGCAAAAACTCGAGTCAAGCAGAAGTCCTCAAAATTGAACTGAAGAACAGCATTCGAGTACATTTACTGAATTACTTTCCATCAATGTCTGTGGGGCGCAGGAGTTAAATCTGGAGTGAGTTCTGCTCAGCTTTGAGGAAAAGTTTAACACTAAAAATACAAGTGCACTGAGTCGAACAGTTGAAGTGAAAAAGCACTGTATCACCATGTTTAGCCTCTTAACTACTTCTATCACACTACTTCTTCAGCAAGCTATCACTTCTATCAGAGTCCTGATTATTGAGCTTTTAACAGTTGTTTTACCTGAAACACCATCCTTACTGCTGGCCTCAGTCTGCTCCACCTGACACAGACACAAGCAAGACAACGTTAAAAAACTGACTGTCAGTTTTAATTCAAGTGATACAATCCCTGTCTTTATCTTGCACAGTACCTTGGTGAGTGAACAGTGATAAAGGAACTTCACTCCACTGACGATCATGTGGTTCTCTATCTTCTGTGCCGTTTTCTGATCGAACCCCTGGAGCAGGTCATGTTGCTGCATGACCGTGACGGGCAGCCCAAGGCCAAACAGGAAGCCAGCGATCTCCAGCCCCTCTGCAGACCCGCCTACCACCAGAGTCCGACCAGGGGGGTGAGGCAGGGAGAGGAGATCCTCACTGGGAGGAGAGAGGGAGAGGGGACTTCAGAGGTGATGTTCACAGTCTATTTGTATTCAGACATTTCTTTTAATGTCGAAACAGAATGTAATGTTTGAGTGCTGGGCGACCTGGTTACGCAGTGCTCTCTGTCTCCAGGTATGCCCAGGTACTGAGGGCTGTCCCCTGTAGCGATGACCAGGGTCTCTGCTGTCACACGCCTCTTGCTCCCCGTCATGTCTGTCACCTGATTAAACAATAACAAGAAAAAACACAGATTACACTGATGATGAAATTGTGCCATATGGTAAGGGCCACGTGTAGGATATTAGGAGAGAGATGGTTCCCATGATTTCTATTTCTAATCACATTTTGACCACTGAACTACAACTTGAGCCAGCCACCACACTGAATGCTGTACCCTGTTTCTGCTTAGATTCAAGCACACATCCACCTCCAACCTATTTTCATTGGTCAAGGACATGCTGCATGTCCTTAGCTGCTCTGTTTTCCTTCCAGCCAGTTTCACTAAGCGGTCAACATGGACGAGAGACCAATTTAAGATCTGATTCAGCATTAAAGCATTTTTTTACCTACCCGGTCAGGCAAACAACAGATTTAATTGTGACGCTTAGTCTTATCTGCCTCGCGCTCAAATTCCGCAATATGGTGCTTTTACAGTCTACTGCCTGCTCAGAGCACTTTATTCAGCCATACTGATGGCAGACGCTGCCATGCAAGGTGCCAACCCTCTACCAGGAGCAGTTTGGGTTCAGTATCTTGATCGGGGATAACTCGACGTGCAGCCAGAGGAGTTGGGGAATCGTACCAGAGACCTTCCAATTACTGGAAGACATGCTCTACCTCCGCCTAGATCACGGTGAGCAGAAGGTTTGCCAGGCTGATGGCTTTCCTGAAAAGGAGCATACTACTGAGACTTTTTCAACTCCTGATCTCCACCGGCGTGACAAATGTGATTACATGATTAAGAAAACGCTCAACTTCTCTTTAGGAATATAAAGTCAATCATGATTTATGTCTTAATGGCTGGTGTGACTTTTTGTACGTGTGTTTCAGAAGGATATTCATAGTCCCAGTCTTTACTGTTCTGGCAAAATTTGAATTTTCTGCCTCCAAACAATTAAGCATAGAAGGGCAACGAATGAAGTCAAACCGCAGTTTTCAAAATCATCTGTATGCTGGCGATGCTTAGTTAAAACTATGCATTTAAACTTCTACTGTGAACTACATACAAGTAAGGGATAAAGATTCAACACCACTATTTGGGACTACATACAGTCCTGGGGGCCTAGAGACCTAAGGCACTGACCATATAAATATAAAGTCATTAGTTCAGGTCCAGCTGGGGGACCTTTTATTACATGTCGGCCCCTCACTCCTCATTTCTGTAAATTTTCTATGGTGTACTGTTGGGTAAATGCTAAAACATACCAAAACTTCTAAAAGGTACTGGTCATGCAGTTTGTCCCTGGTCCAGGATCTGGATGTGTTCGTAAGTGTTTACCTCCACTGTGTGGGGCGCTACTATCTCTGCACGAGCATGGAGGCAAAAGACTCCACAGCGCTTCAGCTCCTTCTTCAGCTCCAAACTGCGAGTCTTCACCTGCTGTTGCACAGCCTCTACCAGCTCTCTCCAGCCATGAGACACTGACGTAAAGCAGACATTGGATACTTGCTGCAGATGATTGATATATTATGTATAGCCCATAATTTGTTCATATTTGATTTGGTCACATTAGCTATTCTTATACTGTCATGTCTCATTTGGTTTTATAATCTTGATTTCACTGAATGCTTCACAATTATCCCAATTGAAAATGAATGATTTTTCTTTAGTTACCTTGCTCCTTCGCCCTCCAGCCATATTTCTGAGAGTCTTGAACTGCTTTTCCCAGGAAAGATGCCTGGTGGAGAAATTTCCTGATGCTGTTCGTGTTCAGACTGGAACCTCCCAGTTCTGGAGGAAGGGAAAGGAAAAGAGAAGACAAGGAAGACGTGGAGAGGAAAAGACAAGAATGTAAAGGAAAGGAAAGGAAAGGAAAGGAAAGGAAAGGAAAGGAAAGACATAAGACAATGAGAAGTGAGAAGATTAGACAATATCTAATTAAAACAATTCTAATACATAATTATAATAGTTATCTAATTTCGAGAAGAGAAGAGAAGAGAAGAGAAATGACTCATAATCACCATGGCTCTTCAGACTGAGAGTTAAGCACTCACCCCTGTTGGTCCCTCTTGGAGAGGGAGCCGCAAGGTCAAGGAGCAGCACCTTTCTCCTCAACCCTGCAGCTTCCTAAAGGAGCGAGAAGAGAGCAAAACAGAATAAATGAGAGCGTCAGAGTCAGACTGCAACCGAGAAAGAGAGAAATTAAATATTGAAACGGGTAAGGCATTTGTCCCTCTCAACAATCCGCGCTCCTGCCCCTTCATCTCATTTCCACTTTCCTCTAGAGCTGATCACAGATCATCCCATTACCATAAAGCCCATTAATATGATAATTATCTGAGCTGTGCTTTGGAAAAGTGTGCGTTCGCTGACCAGATTAGCAGCAATTATGAGGCTGAGTTGGTGGAGTGGAGTCTAACCAATGGGAGCGAAGCAGGGGTTACAGCTGCATGCATGCAGAGAAACTTAAAACCGCATCAAGTATGAATATGAATAAATGGACAGTTTTGAAATCATACCTAATAGTCAACAGTCATTTGGATCCAAACTTTTATACGAGTTTATGTTTTTGCACAAACACCCTCCCAACATCCGTAACCTAGTGATGACCCATTCTCCTCAGAAAACGACCCCTTCATTTCCTTTCATTTCTCCCTCATGGCATCTGTATACAGTATGTCGCTCATGCAGTGTAATTTAATCTCAAACTGCCACTGTTTTAGTCATCAAATTATATAGAAGAAAAATTAATAATCACCTGCAATACGAAAAATGTGATCTATTTGATGGACTGGCCTATGGCAGACAAACAGAAATAGCTTGAGATCGCTTGTGAAACTGCTTTTCTGGCCACATGGGGGCAGCAGAAACTAATTTCGACATATCATCCCTATTTAAGAAGATATGGGGAAATAACCCGATGCCAATCTACACATCCAGCAGCTGTGGAGCGAATGAAAAGACACTGTGAGTGAGCTGCGAGTTAATCACAACTGTAAAATTGTAACGTGAAAAGTTTGGCGTGAAAGTCCTCGTGTTTGTGTTTCCTTATTTATTTGGCAAAGTTCTTACGGGAACTTGAACTGTAAACTTGTGACGAGACAGCTTAATAATGCGCTGAAATTGCGGCTCAGGGGGTAGAGCGGGTCATCCAGTAATCAGAAGAACGCTGGTTCAACTCCCCGGATGCATGTCGGTGTATCCTTGAGCAAGATACTGAACCCCACAATTGCTCCTGATGAGCAGCCTTGAACACCTTGCAGGCAGCCTCTGCCTCTCTCGGAGTGTGAATGGGTTGTAAAATGCTTTTGGGCAGTTCAAGTGGAAAAGCGCTATAGAAATGCCAGTCCATTTACCATTATAAGAATAGGGAGCTACAGATGCCGCTGATAATTATCTGTAGGTTCATCACTACTGGAGACCTTTTTGACACTGTTACACTGTTTTCACATTGTCATTTGAAACATACAGTATTTACCAGTGTCGGCTGGTTAATATTTAGACTTTATGAGTCTGTGTGTGTGTGTGTCATTATGGGAAATTGTGGTCCTGAAGACACCTTTTGTAGCAGAAACGAACACAGAAGTTGTGAGTGCTGTGCCAGGTGTCTCTGACGCGTGCAAGACACAGTACTGAGTACTCATGTAGTAATGAAGTGGTCACACTAATACAGGATTTCATGTGCCATGTTTTGTATCCACATGTGGAAATTCTAATCCACATGTCAAAAAGGATACTACAAGATATGACCCAACCCAGCCACAGTCATACCACCAGACAACAGAGCAGCTTCTTTCCTCAGGCTGTGAGACTCCTGAATTGCCCTCAACACCACCATAAAAGTAGAATAAAAGGAATACAGCTGTTACTCATTGTACAACCCTGTGTTGTAAAATGACAATTAAATGAACCTTTGAACCTTCTGAACCCTTAAAAAAGTCAATCACATATTAATGTATGTAATTGAAGCTAACATTTCACTTGTGAAAATTTCTAGTTCATGTGTGAAATTATTTTCTCTTCACCTGTTAAAATTTCAGTTTGCATGTGAAAATAGCCAATTACATGTGACAGCGTTAAACTCATGTCTGAACATGTGAAAAGGCACATTTCACTTTACATGTTTGTGAGGGCACCTTTGCAGGTTGCTGTTGTTTTGAGATATGTGGTGTGTATTTGTATTATATGCTGTTAATTCGTGTTGCTTTGTGCCTGACCAAAATCTGACAGAACAACATGTTGCACAGCAACAGATACAAAATTAATAAATAAATAACTGTGGTAGCAACGAACATTACACACATTCTACTTTTGCTATGCCTCTTATATTATATACGTGTAGTGTATAAGAAAGTATATATGAATATGTGTGTGAACACATAGAGTTGAACTTTCTTTAGGCCCTACTTTCTGTCATTACTGCTTGCTCTTAACCTGAAAGCTTGAAAAAATACTGAACAATTCAAAAGCAGAAAGCACAAAAATATTGTTTTTAAATAGCAGGAAACAAATCAGTGTACTGTAAATACTCCGACTGACTGCAGAGCTCAGTAAGAACTGGGTAAACTGACCTTAGCCACAGCCAGGCCTCCTGACCCTCCTCCAATAACCAGCAGGTCGTAGTCATGAGGCTCCGATGACGGCCCTGTTGGCGGGTCCATGTTTCAGATACTGGAAACCTTCCTCTGCTGTTAATCCTAAAAGCACAGACACACAAAATCAACACCACAAACACACTCAGTGAGGAGGGACTTTGACCCGAGCTCTGTCTGGCTGTAGGCTAGATGTGGGTTGCACTGGATGACGTGTACTGACACAGCATTTTTGAATGCCAAAACTTACATTTTGGGCAGACAGCTGAAAGAAAAAAAAGGAAAAAAAAGAAGAATTTCAAAACTTAAAATGTTATTTTTTACACTGGCAAGTTGCTTCTTTGCAACTTTCTTGGGTGTTTCCTACAAGGATGGAAAATACTTAATTCAAAGGCATTTAAACTCTATCCCCAGGATTGTAAAAATTAAAACACAGTCACAGTTTTATGGTGTGCAATCCAATCAAATAACTGATAACTGACACTGAACTGCTGCTCTCAGACTTTTCATGAAGAATGTTTCATTGTGTGTTTTGGCCAGAGTCTGACTGAAACGAGGGAAGGTATAAATATTTGATACTTGGTACTGTGATGTGAATAAGTGGTTCTGTATGTGCAGCCATCAAAAGAACTTATCGATTCTTTTTGTCACGGTAACGTGGCGACATCTTGTGGAGAAACCGCGAACAACATGTAACTAAACCGCTGCCTCTCGGGGGTGTTGGTAAACAGCACTCTTAAACTTTCACTGCACGGCCACTTTAAGCACAGCAAATACGTATAAACCATATGCAACGCACTGATGCAATACAATCGCCAATGAATTGAGGCTTTGGTTGGCTGGAGAAGCTTCAGGTTATTACAGCCTACCTTGTTTTTGTGGAAAATGAGTGGTGAAATGTCAACGCTTCTCTGAACAGTTTGCTAGAACTCGCCTAAATTGACTTTGATGGGCATATATGGACTTTCTGTATAGGTTTGAGTGCCTGAAGTGTTTGTCTTACTTCTGAAAGATTAATGAAGAACCGTCCCGCACAGTGTCTTCACAGAAGGCAGAGGGAGGGGAGAACATTTGCGGGAAAACCTGTAGGATTGAAGAGATGCGTTTGTATACTGCCATTAATGTAGGAATTATTGAAACATATTGCGATTACGACCGACCGGTGTGTATTTTCTCCCCATTTTGTCATCTCGAAATGGAGTGACTTTGCGCTTAGCCATGGTCATCGAACTAACTAAAACTCAAGATCGTTTTCCACATTCAACCGACCACACAAGTCGCACTTACAATTTCACTTCCTACTACACTGTGGCCGCAATCGCTATTGTGTAACGCAGGTAGGAGCTTGCGATGAGTCCCTGAACGCAGCACGGCCCTCTGGCGGCCAGATGCGGTAGTGCAGCCGTGGCTCCGCGCTGGGACTGGTCCTTTCGCAGCCATTTTCTGTCCAACCAAACAGCCGTCTCAGGAAGGTAACCAACCAGGGCTTCATTGCAGGTTTGTGCCTGGCTCCGGCCAATGATTGCTAACCGATTTCTCGTTAGCTCGAATGGAAATGTCCGTCTCTGTCTGATTTTTTATTTGTTGTCTGAGTGAATGAGGGCTGCTCATCAGGAAGTATCCAGCGGGCGAAACTTTAAAAATTACAATTTAACATTTCGGCCCCGGCCATGACTTGCTCCGCTCTGTACGACAAAGAACAGGCCAACGCAGTCTCAGCAGGCGCGAGTTGCGGTGGATTTACAATGAAAATACATTCAAGGGACACTATGTACCTGAATAGGTTAACTGCAAGAGGTAAAAGCCCGCTGGACAGTCTCTCTTCATCATGTCGGACTCATTAGTTTCAGTCTTTTGAGCAGTGAACCGGCTAGCTAGTTCCATTCGTGAGTCAACATTAGCTAACGTTAGCCAAACATCTCACATACCCTCGGCTGACATCTGCTAGTTAGCATACGGTAGCTAAACACAAACCAATGTATTTAGCGTGTGGCTAACGTAAACTAACCGTATCGCGGGTTTCCAGCTGTCTAACTAGCATCTTTACCCATTTAAGTTGCAATGGTGTAAAACAGCGTTAACAAGGCAGCTCGCAGCCGCAGGCTTGTGCCAGACTCTTGAATTTCTCGTCAGTGTTCCTCCCCATGAGCCCGCAAACACACTCCATACATAACTGCGTCTAGTGTAAAAAGATGGGGTCATGTTTTGGTAACCTTTGTTCTCCGTCCTCTAAAACTTAAAAAATAAATAAATCAAATGTTAACCGTAAATGATCTGAATGCAACGTCTGGCACAGTAACAGACCGCCTTTTCGCCAAGTCAGTGACCTAATGAATAGCGAGGTCAGCTGTGGTAGCTTGCTCCCTACAGTATTACACACATTCGGCTCAATATTTGACTTAGCTTAAAATGGAGGAGAGTTGATAGCGTTGGACGTGCATGTTCGTGTCAGAATAGGTTATATTTTAGTCATGGTATGACATGGAAGTCAAGTCTCTGCTGCTCGTGTATGCATCATTATCATGGTCACTGATTACATGGACTTACCGAGCCTTTGTATGATGGATTGTTTATGAGTAATAATGGAGCAAAGGCAGATTCAGTCATCTGCTTATCCTGTGGTCCATTAACTGATTAACCTTATTAGTCAGTGCTGCACAAAGGCCAACATGTATGTAGGGGTGGGATATTCCCTTCTGTTCAAAACTGCTGGGGTTGTACATGGCATGAATTATTATTTGTTGCAGCCTATTGTGACGCATTACAAGCTGTACCCAAGCTGTTTTGGGCACCATGTAAGCTGAATGAATGTTAGATCAGATTTACCCAGATCTAATGGTTGTATCCTCAGTGGACTCAGTTACTATTAAGCCTTTTCGTTGTTTATTTTGTGTCTGCTTGTCCAACTGCTTGTACACCGATGTGGTAATAGTAATGAACCAACATTATGTAAAATTGCTGTTTTTGATCGTAAAACATAAAATGTCCTCTTGGGGGAGGACCCATCTGTCCATGATTGTTGGACAATACATTTTTAATTGACTAAATTCTGAATGGCAATCAGCATCCCCAAAAGCAACAAATCCCACATTTAAGAAGCTGAAAAAAGAAGCTGTACAACAGAAACCAGTGATATTGATTGGATTGGAACTAATTACTTATTTTGTCCAGTTGTTTTCCCAGCTGGTGATAAGGAAACTGAGTTAGGGTCCCTTATCATTTTCAAGTTCAAACGACGGAGACACATGCTGTAATTTCCCTCAATAAATCAGTTAAGTTCTTTTCTTGTGTTCATCAATAACCCATCAGCTTTCATAAGATCATTGTTCAAATCAAAGATAAGGGGATGATGCATGGATGATGGTGTCAACATACATACACTACTCAAAACTAATAAGGGGTGCTGGGATATGGGTACATGTATGCACATGCATGGATATGCAATAAAAGTAAAATGAAATATATCGCTTTTTTCTTTTGACGACCAAAAAGAATAACAATAAACAATCAAGTGAAACACTAAAATGTCCCAATATATACAATATATATACAACAGGAGTGAAAAAGCTTCTCTTAAATTATTATTGCAGCCAAGGCAAATTTACATCTACTCATTTACATCTACTACATTTCTCTTAGTACTTTTTTCTACCTGCTTCACATGATCTAGGTCAGTGTTTTGAGTTTAGTATAACATGTCATTCAATTCAAAAAGAGAATGTCTGCTCTTTGTGTGTGTGTGTGTATAGGAGGAAGCTTTGTTAATAATTGTCAAGTAAGACTTGTAGTGTGATTCCATGGAGTATATGTCTAGTATGTATATTTCTATAGCCTCATATGCTTAAACGAGACTGTCTTTGTTGCAGATGGACGGAGACAGCTCAACCACCGACGCCTCCCAGCTGGGCATCACTGGAGAGTACATGGCATCTGGTCACTATGTACTTCAGTCTCAAGATGGTGAGTAGCAGCAAAAGAAGAACAACCCCTAGTGTTGTTGTTGTTTTTTATCTCTCATCACTAAGAGCTGATCCTATATGTGTTTGCTCTGTGTAGATGATGCAGAGGAGGGTCTGAATGACCATGACGACGGCGGTATCAAAGAGAACTTCAGGGAGCAGGACATCTATCTTCCCATTGCCAACGTGGCTCGCATCATGAAGAATGCCGTTCCTCAGACTGGAAAGGTGAGTGAAAGAGAAGGAAAGGCGCAGGAATACTCTAGCAGGAGTTTTTTAGGAATATTTTATATGTGCTCTTTTTGCACTACATTCAGTAAGACAGGTAATTGGTGCCTCGAGGCAAGAAACGACAATTCTCAAAATAGCAGCAGGTTGTTTTACTCATTTTGTAGTGCAGGTACACCCCTGAGGTAAACTTCTGTATCTCTAAGTCAAAAAGGATGATCTTCCCCTCCAGACATGTGTGACATTTAATAATACTTATATATAATATTTTTTCCCCCAAAAAAGTTAAATTACTTAGTTTAAAATCCTTAAAATGACATCTTCTCTTTTCCCATATTTGAAAACCCATAATCTATAAACCAGTATGCTGTCCTTCCATTCTGCCGGTCCCTAGTCGCACTGGGCATGTCGGTGAATTGGGAGAAGAGTTCTTTGCACACAACCCGAGCGGATTGATTTTATCAGCTTGTCTCTGAATTCAGTGTCAATTCTGGCATACCCAACTGTGGAGAGGGTTAAAGGCATAACTTCCGCTTTTGACTTACAGTAGCAATATGGAGCAGTTTTTCTATGAATGGGCCCGTGTTTTGTTTGTCACCTGCGTCCACAGTCCTGTCAGTTGTTTCACACTATTCCACTGATTGGCAGGTGGAAGTAACACACCAAGATAGAAGCAATGCACAAAAAAGACAGGGAAGAAGAAGACTGCCTGCATATAAAGATGGCTGTAAACAATGTTGGTTAATGTAGTTGTTGGAGCTCAAGAAGAATATCACTGTTAGCTGAAGACCCTGCAGATTTTATAATATTGCGCAAAACCTAACAAATGAAAGCTTTTTGTCTTATTTTTTTAGTTCTCCTGCAGTTTTTGGTGTAAACACAAACATATTTACTGCATAAGGCCATTTAATTTGAGACAACTTTCTGTAATTCGTTTCTGTCCTCCACAGATAGCAAAAGATGCCAAGGAGTGTGTGCAGGAGTGTGTGAGCGAGTTCATCAGCTTCATCACATCAGAGGCAAGTGAGCGCTGCCACCAGGAGAAGAGGAAGACCATCAACGGGGAGGACATCCTGTTCGCCATGTCCACGTTGGGCTTTGACATGTACGTGGAGCCGCTGAAGCTCTACCTGCAGAAGTTCCGAGAGGTGAGAAAAAAAGGCCACACAAACATGAAATAATACTTTAGGTTTAGAGATAGTGTTGCCAGATTGATTCCAGTCTAATAATTGCTCCTAAGTCACCCAGTTTTGATCAATTCTGGGCCAAAATGCAAATTTTATGAAGCTGTATGATTACAGAATGCAGTACAAAGTTTTTAACAAACAAACAAAAATAGGGGATTCAACATTTTTCGGGCCAAGGACCCCTTAGCTGATAGTGTGATGGAGCAGGGACCTCCTACTACATGTGTTGTGGGGCTACAATAACCTGTAAGGCGGCTTATGGTGCCATGTAGAAATAAGTCGTAGCCTGGCTAATGTTAGACACGTTAGCCTCACCCTCAGATGTTTCTCCCACCAATATGTTTCAAGAACTTGTAAGATAAATAGGTTTCCATTTTGGATAGGTGCTGCACAGTAAGTTAGTGTACAGTTAGGGTAGCTTTGATTACACTTTATCAGAATATGGCAACGCTGGGGTTAAAAGAATACGAAAATACTGCTTTTAATTTACCACACTGACGCTGTTTTTTAAGTTATCATACTGTATATTTTCAGTCAGTGTAGCTTGTAGTCACACCACATTGTTACTCATTCCAGATGTTGCTGTGCTCACATGTGTGATGTTCTCTGCTTCTCTGCTGTTTTTCCAGGCCATGAAGGGGGAGAAGGGGATTCCAGGGGTGGCTGTGGGAGAGGGCCTGGGAGAGGATCTCACAGATGATAGCTTCAGTAAGTCAAATGCTTTAAAGTCCTAATGTTTGTTTTCATTCCTCCTCTTTTGACATATATTTCATAATGTTTATTGTTTTTTACATTTGAGGTTCAGTCTCATTAATATGCAACAATTTCTCTCTTGATCAGCAAATCCACTGCCAGCAGGGATTATCACAGCAGACGGTCAGCAGCAGAACGTCATGGTGTACACCACCTCATATCAACAGGTAAACTACACTCTGAGGCAGCAGCAGTTCACTGATCTGTATTACAAAATGTTACATATACATATACGTTAAAGTATTAATCTCTAACTAAACTCTGTGGCTGTGTTGCAGATTCCCACTGTACAGCAGATCCAGTTTTCATGACGAGGCCTTACCCCGAGCCTGAACACAGTGGCTCCATACCAGGCCCACGTTTGCCGGATGACCTCTGACCTCGCCACAGGGTAAAGGTTGTCGACGGACAGGGAGGAGGGGAGAGGCGTCTGCAGAAACCCTCATGTACAGAGAAATCACTACCTGTTCAGTAGAAAGTGTAGTTTCTAGTTGTGAGGTACCAAATGTTTTGGAGTGCATCCAGACCAGCTGGGAAAATTGAGGCTTTATTTTAAAGGCTAGTCTTATTCATTATTTAGTGGTCGAATTCTTTTTGTGTGTGTGTTTAATGTGTTTGCTTTTATGCATTTTCTTCTTTTGGGGCGGGGCGGGGCGGGGAGGGGGGCATGGGGGAAGTGTTGTATTGAATGCTTATTTTTGAACGCCTTCTCTGTTTGAGAAGCCACGTTGATACTGTCACATCAGATCATGCAGCTCTTTTGTAAGTTCACACGATTTACCATGTGCTTTAATGTTATGTAAATCCTTTGAATAAAAATTCAAAAGCGATGATTGAAGTTCACCTTAATTTATCTGTCACATTGAACAATCCAAGTGGGCATAACTTCATATGCAGAAAAGCTTAAGCCATAACTTTCTTCTGTCTGTAGAAGGAGTTGATTGATTATAGTTGTTTTGAAGGTACGGTAGTAGTTTTAGTGATGTTTAGCATTTTACAAGTCGTGTTTTTTGTTATATGGTTATAATCATGGTTATATGTTAACAAAAAAAAAAGTTAAATCCCAAATCTGAAAACAATATGCTGGCACATCTAAGGCTGCCCTCTGAAAGTTGATTAGCCAGTTAGTTGGAGATTGATTTTGTCAGTCAGTTGTGCAATTTAGGGGCACAAATCTTAATCTGGCCCTGGGCCAGCACTGCTCTGAGTGTATGTCAGGAGCCGACTGGAGTGTGTTGTGAAGTACTGAACTATAAGCAGGACGCACACTCAAACTTTCCCTGACTGTGAGGAAATCTGACAGAGGCTTAGGTAAAACACACTGATGTAGGCTGATAAAGAAGTTTAGTGTGGCTCTGAACTGACGAAAGACGAATAAATCAGATTCAACTGATAAAATCCTAAATCATCTATGCTTACAGCCAGAGCTGTAGTTGCACCGGTAAACAAACCAACAACACTTGTCCCATTGTAGTGTTTGTAGCTGAGTCTAGTGAGTGTCTAAGGAGCTCAGCATTGATCTGAAAAAGTGCATTGTTGTTTTGAACAAGTAATGAAAGTAACTTGACTTTCAAATCAGTCACAGCTCCAACAATCCGTTGTGCAAACAATTGTAAGTATAAAGTTACGGCACAGTTATGTTACTGCCACAATCAGGAAGAAAATGCTAACTGCTGAGAGAAAACTGGTCAGGAAGGTCAAGAGTCAACCAAAAACCACCAAACAGCAAGTCTGCAATGAATTAGAAGCTGCTGGAAGACAGGTGTCAGCGTCCACAGTCAAGTGAGTTTACATCAACAGGAGTTGAGAGGCTGCCCTGCAAGAATGAAGCCCTTGCTCCAGACAAGGCACCTTAAAGCTCGACTGAAATTTGCTGCTGATCACTTGGACAAAGAAAAAAGCTTCTGGAGACTGCAACTATATGGTCAAGGTCCAGTGTGTGTATCTTGTTATGGTGCAACGGCCACGTTGTTTTGGGAACAGTGATACATGTCGTTTTGGGAGACGCTGACAAATAACCTTTTCAGTCGCTGAGGTATATGGATGTGTTAGAAAGAAAATAAAGAGGAGATAGGTTGTGTATCGGACGCTGTTTCTGTGAGTTTAGCTCTCTTAAAGTGAAAGTCAAGTGAAAGTCAACAGTGACCTTACTTACTATAAAATGATTGAAATAAATTATGAAATGCACAAAAAAAAAAAAACATGATATAGGAAAATTTGTAAAATACTATAAAAGCTTTCTGAACAGCTCTCAAACATTAACATTGCTTAAAAGAATCCGAATATTTCAGGAAATATTTCAGACAAAGAGGAATAGACACACCTAAGGCAGCAGCAGTGCAGCGTGCAGTCATGAAGCCAGAGTTCAACCCTCCATCCTGGACGAGGAAGGCCGGCAGGTCACTGAGGGCTGGATTCACCACCCTTTCAGTCCTCCTCTCACTTTTTCAGCCAGCTCATGTACATCTATGGCCACGTAGTCATGTGCCTGAAACCACAAAGTCATACCCAATGTTCAACCCAACATATACAAAAGATAAGACGATGCAGAGTATAAGGGCGTGGTGGTGACTCATTTGAATTTGTTAAAGCCTTTTAAAGCAGCCTTTTCCACTGTGTCACTTACTGAGATTACACTTGGTGTCCTGCCAAAGTAGTCAGCAGATGAAACATTGCCAGACAGACACAATTTACGAGTATTTAGCCGCTGACTCTCACGTCCTTGTATGTCCTCTCCACACACTGTCTGCCGACTCAAACACCATCACCCACTCAAACCACGATGAGACACAGAGATACAAGAGGATAAAGGACCATAAATCATACAGAGATCTCATTGGTTCAATGCGACTTCACCTTGACTGTATACTCTACATGGAAATTCCCACCTGATATTGTTTACCCAGTTTCTGCAAATAGCTGCTGGAGATAAGTTAAGGGTTGATAGAGCACCAGTCAGTTTTTCTGGAGTTTGTTAAACACGGTTCCCTTGTGGTGAAACATATCACTTTCTTTAGGGGTGAAACGTGAACATCCTGGTGTAAACTGGCACAGGCTTTCTGTTGCTGTCGGCCATCTATACAGGGAGTTTGTCTTATTTGCTACTTCAGCTGGATGGTGTCAATGTCAGAGGCTTTCAGATTGCTTTAAAGCACCCTTAGGACATTTGTTTTAAAGAGTCCAGATCATTAAAGTTCAACTTATTTTATTAGTTTGGGAAATACGCTTATTTGCTTTCTTTCAATTGATAATACCCTCATGTGTATCCATTGAATATAAAATTGGATGGCCAGATAACTTAGCTTAACTTAGCTTAGCACAAAGACTGGAAACAGTCTGTATACTAAGCTAGCAGCTAGCCTGCCTCTGTCCAAAGGTGATAGAATTGACCTCACAGCAACTCTTACGCTACCTACCTCAGCCTGGGTCATGTCCTATGCCCTGGCTCATAGGGGGGGCCCAAAAGACCCTCTAACTCTTCAGATAACGTCCTGGAGTGGCCTTCGGAGATCATCTTGTCCTGGGCACAAAATAGCTCACAAGATTACAGGTAAACAAAATATTAATCATAAAATCTTAATGATGACTTTAAAAAATGTACAGGGCTACTTAATTTATTTAATTGTTTTATTATATTATTTTGTATTAAAGGTGCTGCTATAATTTCACATACCTCAAGATGATGTATTCAAATTGCTTGTTTTATTCGACCAACAATCCAAAAATATTTTGTTTACAGTTGGGTATGACAAATAAAAGAAGCAAATCATCACATTTGAAGGTTTAACCGGGGGGCAACCGCCATTCTGACATGTCGCCATTCCGACATGAGGCCCTAATTGTCGGAATGGCAACACTTAAACCTTTAATTAAACGTCCCACCATTCCGACAAATTTTTCCTCCTAAGGTCGGAATGGCGGTATTTTTTCGTTTTCTAAACGTGTTGCCATTCAGACACATCTTTTAAAAGGGTTAAGGTTAGGGTTACGGGTTACGGGTTACAGGTTGGGTTAGTATTAACCTTGTCGGATTGCTGGGACGAAACTTTGTCGGAATGGCGGAACGTTTGCAGGTCGGAATAGCGGTATGTCGGAGTGGTGACATGTCGGAATGGCGGTATGTCGGAATTTTGGGATGTCAGAATTTTGGGATGTCGGAATGCCAGCATGTAACAGCTTTAACCATCAAATGCTTTGGATTTTTGCGATATACATACATTACTAAAAGATGTTGTGGGGAGCATGCAGAGCTGATTCTGTAGGATACTGGGTCATCCACAGCATTGTGCAGCTCATGAGTTTCAAACAAGGTCAGGGGTCAATATTGTGGTAGTCAGCAGGTCCTACCTGAGATCTGAGAAGGGAAGACATCAGAGTCTAACAGAGAGCTGAGACTCTCATCCACCTCCCTGTGACCGGGGTGAGGCCTCACCACATGGATAGCTACGACTCTGTTCATTACTGCAACTGTATGGTCTCAGTGTGGTCATGTGCATGAGCAGTGCTTCTCTATCAGGGAATTTTAAATCTTGCACCACTGTGCCTTTGTGCTGCCTTTCAGGGATTCCACAGTTATGGCTGCAATTATGACAGCCTGTCTGGCAGCGCCCAGAGCTCTGTCCACAGCCTCCACACCCAGAGATGATCTCAGATCAGCTGAGTCTTATTGATCAGAGTGAGTCCCTATTCAACCAGAGTCACCACACTGATCCATACCGATCAACTGAGATTGAAATATACTGTACATCTATGTGATATGTTACATTGCTGAAATAGAACACTGGATTTAATTTTTGTAGTTTAATTTACAACTTACTTACACCAATTGTTTCTTTTGGTATTGTTCCTTTGGTTTGCGTGCCAACTTTCCCAAGCCAGTGCTGACTCTGTACACGTCTGCAGTGAAAAACAATACAGTGCACAAGTGTTGTCTGTATATTAAATAGCTAATATAACTGAATAGTTTTGTGCCTAAACCTGACAAAAACTGCCATTTTCAGGTTGACCTTGTGTTATAATGGCCTTCTGGCAGGAAGGCTTTGAGTGTCACACAGTCACTAAGGGTGCCTCGTGCATCTGTACAAGATGCTGAAGAACATGACATAGCGGCATAAGGTTTTGACAATCTACCATAGGGTAAATCCAATACTAGCAATTAACAGGATATTATGTTATCAAGGTAAGGGGTTACTGTTAGATTCAGGCATATTTGCAACCATCTGCGTTTGTGTTTTCTTTGGCTGTTTCCCCTCCTGTGGTCTTGTGTTCCTGTGCTCCTCCACAGCCTGCTTCCCCCTCAACACGTGCTCTGCATCACCTTCGTTAGCCCAGCCCTGTTCCCAGTGTTTGAGCCTATTAGCTCCTTCCTTGCCCTCTTGTGTCCCCTGCTCATTCTCCTCACCCCTCTCTCCATCTGCACCTTGTTAGTTAAGTCCAGTCTTAAGTTCAAACTCTGTTGAGTCACCTGTTGTGTTTGGCCGATCCTGCTGTTCAGTTTTCCTGTTCTGGTGGTTTATATTGATTAAATGTTCTGCAACGGATCTGCCAGCCTGCCGTCTCTTGTAATTGGGTCCACCGTCTTCTGCTCTCAACATGACACTACATGTATGTGTTCATACTCCTCCTCCACCCATCTTTTGATTTAAGAATCTACTAATAATTTCATACATACAGCGTGTCAGGCAGACAATAAACCCTTCTCCAAATTTGGGCTTGGTGTGTTTGAGGCTCTAATCTGTCATTGGAATATTTAATGTCAGTCAAATCTGGCATCCATCTTTATTTGCCACTTGAAACAAAACCTTTTTTCCAGATTCCTCCCACTTACACATCTTATATACTTTGTGTAAAATGTAAGTTTTGTCTATTCTACACACCTTTTTCATAATCTAAATATCATTTTGCAGTCACAGGAAGTGTTTAGGCTGTGAGCCATTCACCTCCTGCCATTTGTTTCTTGTAATCTTGGTCAATCTCAGACATTGGTCTTTAATTGTACTCAGTCATTCCTGATAAGCTAAATACCTCAATGTACATGTAATGTAAATTTAAAATGTCATATTTCCTGTGGGTGGCCCCACCTCAGGGCCCTGGAAGTGGTCTCCGTCAGACCCCCGCCCACATGGCTCATTTCCTGCTATAGAACATTGGGGATCGCCTCTCGCATTTTTCTCCGGGAAGCCCCTGTTGGCTGTTTCCTGAGACGCCCCTCACTCTGTGAACAAGCAGCACACTGCGGCGTCTGCCTGTGGACCCATACATTCCTTGACGGACAGACAAATAGACACGCTTACAATAAACTGGCTGCACATCGATCTTCAGTCTGTGGAGCTGCTCCCAACAAGGATACAACCCAGCCTCCTCCCTTTCCTTTTCCTCCTTTTCTGCAGTTTTACCCATTTGTCTGGTCTTCCTCCCCATCCACCCATCCCTTTGTTGTATTTAAAGCGCTCTAAAAATAACAGCTATAAGACTGAAAGTCCAAGTTCAAGTTTTACTGTGGCTTAATGAAATGTATGAAGTGTTTTCCCCTCGGAAGAATGATCATACTGAGCAAATTTGATTGCAGCCTCATTATGAGATGTTGATTGCAATTGCCATGTTTTACTGATGGAGTTGCAAGATGATTCAATCCAGATTAAGATGATGTTCCACCACGCATTTATTGGATATCAGGCTATTCGCTATGTGTAAATTGGTAGGTTGAGGGCGGTGAGGAATACTCATTAAGTGATAAAAGTGGAATATTGTTTTACCTGGGAAGAATTCCTGAACAATAAGCGGAGAAACATAATGAATGTAGATGTTTTCCCAGGCACCGTATGGTAGCTGCCCACTGATCCTCAGGGATTGGTTCAATGCAGAGAACAAGTTTCACTATGTCGGTGAGATTCTTTTAGCATTCGTCCTTTATGGACCATGAAAATCCCCAGGGGTTACCAGAATCTGCTTTCCTCCTCTGGGAACCATGAATGTTTCTACTAAATTTGGCAAAAGCTGAAAGATATGCACCAAACTTCTAGGTGAAGGCCATCTGCCAACAGAATAAAAAATAAACAAACATTTGTTAGAAATTTTTTAAATGAACAATGTCACATACCGTCCTCATCAGAACAACTATTTCATCTAGTCGGTAAGTTTCTTACATAATGCATGCACTTTTGTGGGTGATTTCTTCTTTTTTTAACCCAACCAACAATAATTTCCTAAACCTAACCAAGTAGTTTAGTGCTGGAACCTAACCAAACTGTGACCTTTAGACAAAGGTCTGGTACACTTGTTGCTGGTACAGTGCAACAGTCATGTTGTCATGTTGTGTTTTATTGGCAAAAGACCCATTCAGCCATTTAGGTATGAGGATGTCTTGAATGTCATGCTGACCTGACAAGTGACCTCTTGTGGTCATGCATAGGTCAGATGAGAACAATGATATTGGACAATTCTGCAAAACCTCAGATTTTGTTGTTGTTGCTGTCATTTTTTTTTTACATCAGTATCCAAAGTATTTTTATTCACACTCTCGACTGTATCTGTAGGTTTTAACCATATCACACAGTCTTCATGAGCAGACAAAGTTTGCTCAGCTGTAAGTAGATATTCAGATGTTCCATTATTTTGAGCACTTTGGGACTTCTTATTCACGATTCCTCCTTATGTGTGATATGGTCAAAAGTTCAATTATTTGCTCAGTTATTTTGTCAGCTGCTATTTCCAAAACGAAAAATAAATTGTCAAGCTCAACTGTCATGTGCAAAGTGCTCCATATAGTTCTAAGCATACAGGAACATTTGATATCTTTGCTTGATGACTGAGAAAATCTTCTGATGAAGACTGTGATTTAGTTGGAAGTTCAATTCAACAATCATGTAAGGGGGCCCTGAGTGTAGATTGTTTCGTCAGATATATGAAATGGTGAGAAGAGGCAGGAATCAGTTGTGTTCCTTGTGCTTCATGAGAAAGTAAATGCGCATGTGATTATTTACGCTCGACAACAACTGGCTGAAATTTCTAAGCTGGCATTAAAGCTGAGAGATGACAGTGAAGGGAAAACATTCCTTGCACAAAAGGTTGGCAAGCGCAAAAGCTTTGACATCAGTGCACCTGTTGTGCGTCACATTGTTGCTGATGTTTGCCAGAGAAAAGGTGAGTTGGAGATTTCTCTTCACTAACAGAGTCTTATTCATCATGGAACTGGTCTGTGGTGTCAGTCAGAGACGTAGCCATGGAGCAGCACCTCCAGATAAATCAGTGCACAGGCGCATATAGCTATCTGTCTGTCAGCTTGACCCCTGCTGTCACAGATTCCTCTGAGGCTCCTGGGCCCGATAGCTTCCTCTCAGGCATTGCATCTGGAAAATGTTCCTCCGGGGGCCCACACACACCATCCTCCATCCTTCCACTCCTTTCTTAGGTTATCCTACGTCACCTCCTTCCTCCCTTTGACCTTTGACCCCTCGTTCCTCCCCTTCCATTTTGAGAGGGGACGATGATTGCGTGGTGGTGTGAACTGAAGGAAGGAGGGTTAACAACAAAGCTTCTCACATTCAAAGCAGAGGAAACAGGTTTTTGACACTGAACCAAAACCTCTGTCTCCTTCAGAAACATACACACACAAACACACACGCACACACACACACACACACACACACACACACACACACACACAAACACACACTGTACTTATGGCTCCAGATGCAGCTCCACTTGGTACCAGGCTTTTGATAACATGGTGTAAGTGTTCTGCTTCTTATCATCACTCTCATGTCAGGGTTCCTCCCACACTAGGCATGCTGTGCAGAGCGGAGCAGCAAACACCGAAGACCTGATGACAGATTTGAAATTCTCAATTTTAGTCATTACCCCGTTGACTGTTGCTCATCCACACGGCTAAACATGATGCAAACACGCAAACTCTTCTACGTTCACACAGTAAGCCAGACAAATAGTGTTTATACATGCTTTGATAGACTGATGCATTTTTGTGCACAGCAACTTGGAGTCAGCACTGGTTTGTCCTCATCTGTCCAGAGAGAAGATGATGGAGCCGAACTTTTTTCAGATCTCAAAAGATTCAGAGTAGAAGATTCCAGAGATGTTATATGTGTCGGGCTGAAATGTTTATAAAATTTTATTGAAGGGTGATGAATGAAGCCTACAGACCGCCTTACAATAGGATCGCACCAGCCGCAGCACAAAATCAGTGTGTATGATGGAACACATGACTTTAGAGAAGTGAGTTTGGTGAAACAGGTGAACTGGTAGATTTATTCAGTATGCCTAACCGTCCTCACATCATCAACTTTTAAGTTACAGTATGTTAGTATTGGCATGTGTTTTGCCTTGTTTGATAGGAACGTACACCCATCAGCCACATCATTAAAACCACTGACTGGCGAAGTGAATAAAATTGATCATCTTGTACAATGCATTGCTCTGCTGGGAAACGGGCTCCCAACATTCCTGTGGAAACCACTTCATGTGCACAACCCACCTAAACACCGCTGTGGATTAGAACACCCCCTCCTCTCATGGGGCCGCCATGTGTTGGACTTGTTTCAGGACTTCCCACAGATGCTCGATCAGATTGGGATCGGGTTCATTTGGAGACCAGGTCGACATCTAGAGCTCTTAGTCACATTCCTTGGGTCATTCTTGAGCAGTTTTTGCAGTGGCAGGGCCGTTGTCCTGCTAGAGGCGGGGGCACTGCCTTCTGGGAGTGCTATTGCCATGAGGGGGTGTACTTGGTCTGTGATAATGCCAGGACCCAAGTTTTCCCAGCTGAACATTGCATTGCAACGACATGATCAGTGGGTTTAATGTCGTGGCTGATCGTGCTCAACATTAAACATGGAACAGTCAATCTGTTTTTCCAAACTCACCTCTCTGAAGCCATGTGCTCCATTGCACCATACACACTGATTTGGCGTTGTGGCTGGTGTGATCCAGTCGCAAGATGGTCTCTTGTGGCTGGTAATGTCTTCACCTTGTGAGCCTGTGTGTGTGTGTGTGTGTGTGTGTGTGTGTGTGTGTGTGTGTCATCATGGCAAAATGTGTTCTTGGACACCTACTCTAGCAGGAAGTACCACAGAAGCGATTTTGAGTACTGAACCAGATGTTTATATGCTGTCACAAAACATTTCCGGTGTGGGGTCGAGATCGAAAATGAAGGTTTACAGATGGGTGTGGTCCAAGCGAAGGGGGAGAAAGTCGGGGGTAAGTTGTGGATCACTGTATGCTAGTTTGAATCAGTCCTGTCCAATCTAAGACATTAGGTGAAAACAAGCTGTAATGCCAAATCATTGTGTATGGTGCAATGGGACACACGACATGAGAGAATCATTACATTAACAAAACATGTTTGCATTATTTTTTTTACTACAAGAAGGGATGACTAAATGTCATTTCACACAATTGGCATTAGAAATCACAGCTTATTCTTTCCAGGGAGAGCAGTTGACTACCATCAGGAAGGAAGATGATTGTTGTCCATCCATCGACTGTTGCTGATTCAGCACGTCTTCATATGGTGCAGACTACCCAAAATGTAGCAATATCAGGTTTAACCAATAGGCTTATAGCCCACAGCTAACTCACTGACACCCTGGGAACATCACATCCTAGTTAGAAACACCTAGCATGGTGGGTAAGTCTTCTTCTGTTCTTCCCATAAGGAAAAGAAAAAATACATGAAAATGACTTAGATATTGAGATTATTATTATGTGTTACAACAATACCAGCCAGTGCTGTCATGGGTTATAACAACTACAGTAGGCTACTTAATTAAACAATACATAAAACTGTACCATAGTAAACACCTTTTGGCATTAATATGAGGATCTATTCTTTAATTGACTGTGACTTCTGCTGCAAGACACAAAACGTGAGCTGTGGCTTCACCTTTTAGCCTGTCAAAATGTTTTGTCTTGGACTGTTTTCTGCTGCGGTTCTGTTGATTTAACTTTCCTTTCCTTTATAGACTACAGTTCCAAGATTGCTAGATTACAATTTCCTTTCCCTGTTTATGCACTGAAAGAAAAATAATGAGTGCTGCATCTGCGTGGCTGTTACTCAGAGAACATAACTAAACCTTGAACGATGAACCAAGGGTTGGAGTATGTGTCACAGCTATCAGTCAAATGTATGCAAGAAAAGAAAAATGTCATTCTTGTGCAGAGATGTTGCCACAATAAATCGGCTAAGGCTGACGCAAAGAATGTACTAAATTCTGGGGAGGATTAGAGTCTTATCTCTCTGCGGATGGTACCATGTCTATAGAGAATTTGGGAAAGCTATGATAGTTTGGGAAAAAAGCAACAAGGAGCGCCGCGCCGAGGTGGGAGGTTCGAGCCTGGTGAGGAGGAGAGATGTGTAAGGGGGATGCTATGTGAGATGAGGAGGAGTGTGAGGACAGAGGACGGCAGTAGGGTGGCAGTGAGTGTTTAAAGGAGACCCAGAAGGTGCTGAGGAGGTTACTGGTTGGGAGTTTGGGGGTACGAGGAAGAATGCACTCTCACATTCCTAGCATGCCCGCCTCATTGTAGCGGGCTAATGAGCCGAGGGAGGGAGTGAGCGCTGCCCTGGTCCCAGAGAGAGGACAAAACCACCGGAGCACCGGCCGGCATAGAGCGGCTGAGCTCACGGCTGAGGAATTCCAAACGCCGGACATGAGAGGGCAAGGCTCGCTGCCAGCAGTTTTCTAACTGTTCACACACCACACACTAACATACACATCTATATCTGATGCGAGGAGTCCGACATGAGCCGGTCCTATCGCTGATAGGATGGAGATTCCCTTCCCCAACAGAAAGACTAAAACCTGAGAGTGTACTTTATTTTTCTTTGTTTGACAGCAGTTATGTGGCCAATCCAGAATTCCATCAGTTTAGGTGTCAATGAAAGATTGTAGTGTCACCTCAGGATTTGTTTCTCCAATCTAAAAAGGGAAAACCAAAGACTTGGGTGTGTTCACACAAGGTACTTTCAGTTTATGTGTAATGAACCTGGAACCTGAATGGAAGGACTTTGAAAAAGAGCTAACATATTCCCAAAACAAAGAAAAAAATAAAATAAAATGCATAAAATTAAAAAAGATAATAAAAAATCATGAACTGTGAAATATTCTGTCTAGTTTTTCAACACATTAAAACATTAAAAACACTTCAGATCATCAGCTGAACCATATTTCTATCTTATTTTTATGAATAATAATTCCAACTAGAGACCTTCTTGCGATGGGATCACACCAGCTGCAACGCCCTTCAACATGTTCATGTTCTGATCATTGGCCACTTAGTAGTCATCACTACATCATCACATGAGTACTCACTCATGGGTGGAACCACACCCGTCTTCAAACTTGGCAGGAAGTTTTGTGAATGCACCTTGCATTGTTGTGACGTTATTGTATGGCGACCAAATCTATCCAGAGACAGACAAACGCCGCTACAATAGATGTCTCCAGGACCACATTTTACCGTTATGACTCACAAGCTGAAATCATTACAGCAGACTCATATAACCATTCATGTAGAATTGACTCACAGTGCCTCTGCTGCCTCACTTATCAAGGTAAGACAAGATGATTGTATCGTGTTGATCCCCAGAGGGGAAATTTGATTGTTGCAGCAGGAGAAAGACAAAAATAATTACAGATGAATAGAAAACAGTAAAACATAAACAATAGGAGAAATATAGAACTGAAATAAAAATAGATGTAAAAGTAGAGGCTATACAATAAAAGACATATTCAGGAGTTTATAGTGACAGTAATATGATTAATAGTGGCAGTCAGCCAGTATCTGTCTGTACTGACACAAAAATATACGGTAGTATATAATATACAACATATAGTACAATATAGCAAATAATAACATAATATATAGAAGAGAACAACAATACTGTACAACGTAAATTCTTTAATATGGTATACTATGAGTACAGTAGTATACAAGAAAGCATTTAAACCAGTTGAACAGAGTGGAGATGAAGAGCAGTGTGAGAGTCCCAAATGTTCCACTTTCAAAGTTGCACGACAAGCTAATTTGAAAAGCACTTTCATTTTACAGAGTCAGCAAACAGCTCCGCCTTTAGACACAGTTTTTCCTGTAATAGTGTTGAATCCAACATTTTTTTTACTTCAGAAGAATTACTTCAGGTGTTTGGTGTCTTCATCATGCATCCAGCTAGTTTTCCACCATGTTACGTTAGCATACAATAGTTTTAGTGATAGAGCACCAGGGCAATGGTGGATTACATAAAAAGTGTACAGCCACGCGGGGCAGCACAAACAATCCACTTTTGACTTAATCTGGTGAACTTGCGAAATACTCTTTGCATCTTTTGGACGGAGCAAAGTGATTTCATGATTTGGGAAATGAGAAATGTCTCAGTAAAAACAGAGTGATGCTTTTTCCCCCTCGCTCAGCCTTTTGTAAACACTTAGGGGCTGAGTTTGTTTTCACATGACAGCAAACATGAAGGAAGTGCAGATGGGGGGTAGATTGATAAGCCTGTATCCACAGCAACGTGTCTTTTGTTTCTCCAGGCATGTTTTTCCAGACAGAAAGCCAAAGTTGCAACTATATTTTTGTTTTGGTGATTGAGGTGTTCAAATTTACACTATTTACTGGATTCAGCTCAAAATATCAGCATCGGTGTTGGCCTCCAGTGTCAAAAGCCAATGAGCTGTCTCAGACACAAAGCGGTTGTGATCAGCAGTCTATTAGTGGAAAAGTTGACATCAAAGTGGGTGAAGAACATCCTTCCTACTTGAGTCACAGCTGACAGGCAGACCAACGGCAAGTGACTCTAGAATCAGTCACATTCAGGAAGCTCTGTGGCACATCCTTCCCTCTCTCCCTCCCTCCAGCTGACATCTTCTCTCAGTCCAGTGAACTGCTGATGTGCGTGTACACCCTGTCTGTCCTGGATCCAGCCAGGCTGATGAGGTGCATCGTCCAGGCCACATGGAGGTAATGGAGGGTGAAATCTACGAGGAGCTCGAGGATCAAACTGCTCTTTAAACACTAAAACTAACATGACATTCCTCTGACCAGCTGCAGGAATCAGGATGGCTGCTGGCAGTCGTGCATGCAGACACACTCAGACATTCACGAGTGTTAATCCGACTGAACTAATTCTGTTGTTTACGCTTTAATAATAATAATAATAACTGCGTCGTAAAGAGAAACCACAAAGAATGGAGGACATTAAAATCCAATCAGGTGATACCAACCTCTTTGCTTTAATCTGGCTGAGTCAGGCTTTGAAATGTGAGTCACACATCAACCATAATGAATCTAATAGCTACCCAAGCCTAGTGTAACCAGATTCACAGTAGAAACCCTTACGTTGGGGTCCTGCTGGCTTCAGTGTTCCCAGGTTGTGACCCCGAAAGCACACTGGGGCGGTAGACTAGCTTCTTTCACCATTGTCCCAAAAAACAAAACTGTTGTGTCTTTACTGGGTTAACATAATCTATCTACGAGTGTTCTGGGGAGGTAACTGGGGAAACAATTATGGGTGGTACTTCCGTTGCTTGGTGTAACCAGCATTAGTCAAATTATCATAATAACTGACGCACTGGCGGCACTTTCAAGGCTGTATATGTGTCTCTCTAGCAGCTAAACGCTCCATTATGTTCACAAGTCAAATGCTGACTTTGTCTCTGCTGTCTGCTGATGGGCAGGTAGTGCTCGGTGGGATTATCACAGCATTTTCACTGACAGCAGCTGCCTGCTGGGGTAAAGTTGCGCGTACTGAAACCAAAATGACGAGCTGAGCGCCATTTGAGCGGTTAATGGAAAAATACTGATCATAGCAATGATATGAAAGGTTTTAAAATAAACATGGCTTTTACTTGTAGGTATTTTTACATTGCCGTATTACTACATTGCAGATCAGGATCAGTTCTAATGGCCTTCACTACTTCAGGGTATTCATTATCTCCCAGTAACACAGCATAGTCCAGCCAGATGATGAACAGCGCTAATAGTGAACTAATGCAAATATAAATACACAATTACACAGCAATCCTGATCTGCAGTCAGAGCATGACTCCTCATGTTGTGGGCATGTCTTTGAAGCTTTTTATTAATGGGTCCTAACTGTTCCAGTGGAAGGAAACACCCAGGAAAGACTCCACACCCCTGATCTTATCGCTCCTATTTTTTTTCTCAGACTTCCCATCGACAGCCAGTGGAGCTTGCATCAGGTTCCCAAAAGCACGGCAGCAGTTCGGTGATTACAAAGTACTTTTTAAGAAGACTTTGTAATCATCTAACTGCTGTTGTTGTTGCATTTTGCATTCAGAGAAGGATCTGGATTAAATCCAGCCGTGACCCGTCAGTCAAGGGAGATTTGGAGCTAAGTGAATGGAGGCATAGTAAAAGTGCCCTGAAAGCAATTCCCGGGATGTTTGTGAATATCCGTTGCATGGCTACAAGAGACAGAGTCAACTCGGTGGTTCCTGCAGGGCACAATCTGGCCCAACTGCCTGACTTTAATCCAAACGTCAAACACAAGGCCAGCTGGACCAGTGTGCCCGTTTCTAGAGTAAATTAAAGCATCATTGCAAGTTAATGGAAACGGAACAAATGAATAGTCATCATTTAAAACTCCCAGCACAAGAAAAGACACAGCTAGCAAGGGTTCACTGGAGTGATTGTCACATAGTATGTATGAATGACATCTTTCTATCAAATTACAGAAGCAGAAAGAAGCCTTTTTGTTTGTTTATGACAGTTGATATGAAAATGTTTCAGAAAGGAAGAAAGAAAATGACTGAATGAATGAAATAATAATTTAATTAAACCTTTTGCTTGTTTGATTCAACGTTCTTTACAATTTAAAAAAACTCAATGACCTGTTTTTTTTTCTTTTGGGGTGAGTCCAAGTCTCAGCTAAAGTCTCAAGTACATCCTCGTATATGAAAACAATCTGCATCCCCGTTTTCAGGATGCTTAACTCACCATTCACATTAAAACGGCTGAAAGATTAGAACACAGCTAAATCTCGTCATTGAACAAGTTGACAGTCAGCTGATTGAGTGAGTTGATTGTAGCTCCTACAATAAGTGCCACCTGTTAACCAGGCACAGAGAAGCCGTATTCAAGCTGCTGCACTGAGAGCAGTGATGAAATCCTTATTTTATGATCAGCCGATCAGGAAACATTAAATTTAACGCTCTTGCACTCCAGAGGGACATTTAGAGACATGCTAGGGATCATAGACTCTGTGGATTATGTGGTGGTAAAGCACGGAGGAATGACGGTATCTTGCTGTGTGTTTATTGACAATCAAAATGAGAGACCCTAGGAAAAGTTGCATGTAAATGCCTCTGAAGGTCGAGGCAGAGAAGTTAGTTGCGGGTGGCCATAGATTTGCAGATTAAGCTTGTTTGTTGGATGACCCTCCTCTAATCTGGATGGCAAGTTTGTTACAAATGGGAAGAAAGGTGCAAATAGGATACAAAATATCTGTAGAAGTGTAAAATTCCTCCAAATGAAGGCAGGCTCATATCATAATACCTCAAAAGCCCTCTTTTATAATAATGTTGCACGAATACCCTCTGGAGCAGTTAGTTTGTGTTGGTTCAGTTAAGTTATACACCGAGAATTTAGAGAAATGCTCTGCAGATACAGCAGAAAGAAGAAGTGGTGTAACACCTTACAAGATGTGGAAAACTCCTCCCAGAAGGCCGAGCTCCGGCAGTATACAGCTGCTGGCTGTGAACGCTGCTGCAGCTGCTCTGCCTGCTTGTGCTGGTTGAAGATGTGGCTGTGATCAGTGCTTGGACTATGGCTGCAGTGGAATCTGTGAAGTGGGCATGGGATGAAATTTTTGTTGTCAGGATTACGATATTGTCATGTAATGTTAAAAGATATGATTAAAACACTTCAAATGCAGCTGAAATATACTGGAATCACTTTTGATGACATTTTGTTAAGAAACATTACTTTTATTTCATCATAGGTGCCACTGCAGAAGTAAAAGATAAATAAATGGATTGCACCCCGTCTCTTTGTCCTTCTCTAATTTGGAATCTGTAATATCTACACATGCAAATTAACTAGTTTTTACAACAGGCAAGCCGGATCTTCTGCCATGAATGAAGCCATGAATCAAAAAACATCAACAGACTGTACTTTATCAAACTAAACAGCCTTTTCAAGTCTCTCAGCAGAGGTTATTCATGACTATCCCGATAACGGAAATTCAACGCGATCATCTAATCAAGAGTGTTTTTATCCAGATCGGCAATTATATCTTCTATCCTCCCATCCCTACTATGATGTTATGGATTTATGGCTGCAGCAGCTGTACTGTGACAACTCTTCACTGCTCCTGATAACCAGGCGGCTGCTGATACCATGTGGGCCTGCTGATAACATTAGCTGAGAAAACATCAATAAGCCACACAGGATTCAAACCTGCAGTGCTTCTATCACATACAGTATATCAGTTGTGTTGATATACACCACAGGATAGTGATGTTAAGATTGCAAACAATCCGATTCTTTTCAATGGCTGTTTGGTACGAATGAAGAGAACAGAGTACTACTTGGTGAGAGACGTTCTTTTAATAGATGTGCCCATATATTTCTAAATCCACTCCCCTTTTTCATTTTTATTGTACAACCCTGTGTTGCACGGCGACAAATACATGAATCCTGAACCTTAATGTGAACAGTGAGAACATTACGTGTTGCATGAATTGCATTTTAGTCCAGGCAATTTAACTTACATAACACATTTCACCGAAAGAGCAGATGGATATGGTGTCAACTGTTGCAGTGTTTACAGTGCCAAACACTGCACTGCTGCCTAACCTGTAGTCCACACATGCAAAATGAAATGATTATGGTGGGATGCCTAAGTTTGAAACTGATCCAGATCTTACCCTAACTGTATCCTGTGATTATGTTGCAGATCAACCCCCACCCCCTTAGAAAGAAAAAAGAGTTAACAGCTCTGTGAAAGGAACAGAGCCATAAGCTCTGGCTCACTTTAAAGAGACGTAATTCCCATCGTTACTGAGCAACACGAGGGAGATAAGTCCTCCTTTCTGCTACAGGTGCTAGGTCTAAAGCTCTGCAGGCGCTCGACAGCCACATGTTACACTTCTGCCTGTATTTGTGTGACAATGTTTGGAGGAGGTTAACATGAAGACAGCTGACTCTGGGACTGTGAACAGACCTTTCCTTTGATCAAACAACATCAGTGCTGATGTGACTTCACCCCGCGTCCTTGAGCAATGGACCATTTTAGGAAAGAATCAAAACCAGGGGAACACATTGTCTCACAGCTTCCTTTGTTATTCAAAATGTCCAGCAGAGAGTCCAGAGCTCTGGGATTGGACCAGACTGGGTCTGCCCTTGGTTCCTCATGATAAGGGAGGCAGGGACAGTTCGGGGGGAATGGGCAGTGCTCCTGGTCTGCCAAACTGGCTGCTAACAGCTGAACATACTGAGGACTGACTGAGCACAATACAGCACCAAGCTACTGTGTGTGTGTGTGAGAGAGAGAGAGGGAGAGCGAGAGAGAGAGAGAGAGAGAGAGAGAGAGAGGGAGAGACCAACAACAGTACCGCCAAGGAGACGCAGAAATACTCTCTCCCCCCCAAATCCCAAACTCTGCAGAGAGAGGAGAGAAAGAAGCAGCAGAGACAAACAAAAGCATTCTTGGCTTTCAGTTTAAAAGAAGAAGAAGAAAAAAGTGAACAATAGGCTGGGCGAGATCATTTACTTGAGATACAAATTCAAGGAGAAAGGCGTGACAGGACTCAGGACTCAGGACTCAGGACTCAGGACTCATCATCCCTAAAACGGCTCCAGATCCAAAGTGAGGATCGTAGAACAGCACTGCATGAAGGATACATACATCTGGGAGAAGAAACGAGCTGAAACAGGATGAGAGCGACTATGAGGATCACGTGGCTGCTGCTGTCTCTCAGTGAGTAGAGTTTAATTCGAAGTGCATGTACACCTGTGACGGTTCTCACAGTGCGTCAGGCTGCTTTTTATTCTGCTGGGACGCGCCGTTCCCCCTGGTTTTTGTGGGCTTTAGCATGCCTCTAAAATACACAATACACAAGGATGTATGGTTGTCTTTGGGGAGGGAAATCTTGAACAGCAGCAGCATCAGGGCTTAACTGATGCTTTCAAGGCAGAAATCAAGACAATGTGAGCGTCGGCTGTGTGATGCAGCAACAGGTGCCAGCAGAGTTCCCTTAGGGTAATTGGACTTTTTAAAAATCACAGATGGAAGAAGTTTTCAAATCTTTAACTGAGTGAAAGTAGGAATACCTTAATGTTAAAATACTTAATTATGAGTAAAGTTATGTATTTAAAATGTTGTTTTAATAGGAATGTATTAAAGCAGTGTGAGGCTGCTTCTTAAACTACCAAAAGTACTCATTATGCAGTTGTGGAGGGAGTATTAAGATCTTTTATTCAGTAAAATGACTAATAAAGCAATGTATAAATACTCCATTACATGTCATAGCCCTTCATTCAAAATCCAACTTAGTAATTAGTACACAAGTAATACATGTAAAGTAATGAAATTAATTAAAAATATTCTACTTTGGCTTTAATACAGCATGCAGTCTGCAAAGTAACTAGTAACTTAAGTTATCAAAGTGCAATATAATGTAATGTAGTTGAGTGGAAGTATAAAGTAACAGAAAATGGAATACAAGTAGGCTACCTTCAAACTGGTCCAGTACAGTACTCGAGTAAATGTAATCCTTTACATTCCATCACTGAGCAGAAGTGTGAAGGAGCATATGAAACATAAGAAGAATAAATATTACATGAAAAAGTTGGCATGTAAAAGATACAAAGAAAGTTTGTACATTTCATATAGAATATAAGCCGTTTATTGCAAAAAAAAGATTTTCAGATTTTTGACTACATTTGTGGACTAATTCAGGCCGTAAGAAGCAACAAGAAGACGAAAAAGCATCTGCAGATGCTTTCTGAGGAACAGCGCCAAACTTGAGACGTGCTTCAACCGGGACCGCCAGTCCAAGCCTCTTTGTCTTCCTCTTGTTTCTTAGTGCCTTCATTTGTGCACAAACTGAGGAGAGCAGAATCCTCTGCATTGATGAGCTCCACTACTTTTTTCTCCGAGTTACTGTTGACCTGTGTGAGAAGCTTACGCTCTCGCTGCTGCTGTGTGGACTGTATGAAGTCTGTATGAAACATCTGCGCCTCCACCCCCACAACCCCACAGTGAAGGAGTCCCCAATTCTCCCTTTTCTCCACACACACACACACACACACACACACACACACACACACTCACACAGAGTCCTCCAATAGCTGTGTGTGAGGACAGAAGGAGCCTGAATAATGAAGTGACCCTGACCTCCCTCCCTGGCAGAGAGGCGAGGAAAGTGTTTTTCTTTAATTATGCACCTGCCGCTCTCTCACCACTGCAGTAGGTGGATTCAGAGGGGAGGCTTTTATTTTTTTTGAGCGTGTGAAAAAAAACGCGTGACACAGCCCCAAAACTCAGCTTGATGGCTGTCAGCACTTTTTCTAAAAATAAAAGCCTGACACGTTTGTGTGTGTGTGTGTGTGTGTGTGTGTGTGTGAACGTGCATCTGTGTTTGTGTGTCTAATGCCCTGTTATCACAAGAAGGGTGGAAAGCCTCAACATGAATACAATATAGGAACTAAAGTGAGTCATTCTGATTCCTCTTAATTAATCATACTTGATAACTTCAGTCTGCAGTTTGGTGCCGTGGCTAAAAAACATCGATTTCAGGTTTTTTTTTAATCTCCTCTCTGTCACAGCGTCGTATATGAGAGACCTTTCTGATAGCAAAAGAAGTGACGCTGAAGGGGTAACGACAGTGTCAAACACTGAGGTGTCGGGCCACTGACCAGGCTGCTGTATTTGATGCAATGGGTGTGAGAGCGAGCAGCTTTTACTCACACAGCCTAGATATGAAAGCTCAAATAAATGTCTGTGTCATCACAGGGTCAAGAAAGGTGGATAAAGTGAGCAGTTTAAAGATATGATATGTAACATTTCTGCATCGAAATATCTAACAAACAACCGGACCTTTGTTATATCCGCAAGTTGACCCAAGGTAACGGTGCGTTTCAAGTGGGTGCCTGTGGATATAACTTCCTGGAGAGAGCCAGACAGTGAGGAAGGAAGTCAGAGAATGTGACTAAATGTAAAAAACATGACCTCATATGTAAACATTTCTCTATGAGTCACCTCAGATGGTGGCTGTTTAACGATGACGACAACAATCTCCATAATCCTACGCTACTTGTGTCTTTTGTAACCCCAGTGGCAGAAATGACATACTGTGCTTGGGGTGTTGCAATATTGCGATATTCACTATATTCACAATAACTGTGATATTTCATCTAGATATTGCGTGATGAAATCGTATGAATAATCCAGTGAAGATTTAGGCTCTGTGCATCTTTTGTTAATGAGTTCATCAGGTCACCTTTTCACTGGCAATTCAGTGCAATTGTTCTTTTTGTGTGCTTTGCTTTTTTTTTTAAGTTCTGGTTATAGACTCTATCTCCACCTCACCACACTCGTATTTTGAGGGTATTTTTGCCAAAAAGGAGACAAAACACACGGTAAACAAAGTTAAATAGATCTGGAGACAAAATCACAACTATGTTAGGCCAAGATAATCATGAAGTGAAAGTCTGATATCATGACAACATATACTGTGCTTTAAATTTTTGAAAAAGCCAGACACAAAGTTCTTAGGCCTAAACAAACTAAATAAACAAACCATATTAAGTTGAACATGCTGAATCCATTGTCCATACTTGTGGTGGTTGGGTGCATTCTTCTATTCTTCATAAAGACCACTGCCTAGTTTGGATGCCATTTAACTTTTTCCAACTCAAGCTCTTTTCTCATGTCACTTCAGATGCTGGCTGAAGTGACATGATAGTGATATGTCACCTGCAAGTGACGCTGAGTGTAGAAAAGACTGAAAAAAACGTAGCCGAGATGCTCAAATTAAAGTTTGACAATGTTTAGCTGAAGTAAATCATCAAATGCTTGAAGATAATTTCAGCATTTCAATAAATCGTATGATTCCTGGACTATAGGTAGAAGGCAGCATCATCAGTTATCAGTCCTCTCCAGGACTTCCTAACCCCTGTGGAGACCATCTGTCTTGTGCGTTGTGGGTTCATGACTTGTCCGTTTCCTATAAGATAACAGGCGGTCAGGGGCTCCGTCCGGACACCAGCAGCCCGGGGAGACGCTGCTTGCTTGGCACACTCGTGTGTTGTCTGCACTGGCTAGCGTACATGGGAGAGAACGGAGAACAATAGATGGGAAAAATCTTTATCAACATCCCAGTTCCCAAGGAGGGTGTGGCGGCAGGAGACGGCCTTGAGCCACCCTCTCCCACTCAGCCACAGGGAGGCTTTTCATCCAGCTGAATGAGAATCAGGCTGTTTGAACCACAGGCAGATTTTCTCATCATTTGAAGAGATTGTTTTCAGCTTCAGGAATAAAGAACTATAGCGAAGATATTTTTGCAATTTAATAAAAAAAAACATTTTGAAAGTACACCATCAATTTCTAGAGTAGTTTTTTTTTAATTCCCAGTCAGCCATTGGTTTCATACCATAAATGTATCAATTAGCAGAGACGTCAGTGTAAAACATCTCGATTCATGCTGTAAGTTATACAAAACGATTTTGAGCATTTGTTTTAAAACTGTCCATAATGAGTCCAACAGTGCAACACATATTTTGCAATACTGTTTTGAAATGTACACGGTCTTTACAAGGTACACAGTGTTTTATTTATCATTTAATATTACACAGGTTTGCATAACAAAATTAACCTTTGCAAACTCTGTAAAGATATTGTGGTGGAGACGGGTCTGGGCACGACAGACTCTGATATCACATTGTTTTGAGTCCCATTTTGTCCATTTCCTTTTCCTGCGATCAAACACAACCAGGGGCAACCTTGAACCCAGCTGGATTAGCATGGCTCTTGTTCTGACTCTCTTCCTCCTGGGGTAGGTCCAAATGGCCAGGCTGGATAGTCGAAAGACACCGTGGGCCGCGATGGTCTCAAAGTTCGCCGCTCTTAATCCAAAACACCCGGCTTCTTCTCCAGGGGTGATGACAGGGACGTTTAGCATGAGATGGTTAAAGGGGAGGAAGAGGAGAAGGACAGGGGTCTTTGCAGCTCTATGTTAAAACCAGATGTAAATAAAACGTGAAATGTACTGGCATGGTGTCCTTTTTATGTTTGTTTGGTAATTTAATCAAAATGAATGCTAGTGCTAGCAACAAATTGGAACAAGATTGTAATTTCAAGTAGTTCAAACAACAAAGCTGAATTTTGTTGCTAAAGTTTTTGTCATTCATTAAGTACAAACATTTTATTTCAATGAAAGGAAAATAAATTGAATGGAAATATTATCATTCATCCATAAATGTATGTGGCGTTCAAATAACACAATCAAGATCGGCTGACTTTACTTGATTTGTTTAGATTGAATATAAGTGGCTGATCAAATTACGTTGATCCAGTGAATTATTGTTCAGAGTGAGTCCAGATGCTGCAGATCTGGTTTTTAAAGGCATGGCTGGCATGTGGACGCAGGCTTCCTTCAGGGAGGAACCGCTGCTCTCTGTAAAGCCGAACGTTTCATCACTGTCTGATGCTCCAGATAAAGAGCCACTCGCCTTCACCTCTACTGTAACCCCACACTCCCTCCACTTACCCAGCATGCCACACCGCACAGCCAGGTGTCCATTAATCATGCCCGCGGCTGGTACCGTCATGGACTTTCACTCTCCTCCTCCTCCGCCTCCTCCTCCTCTCCCTCATCCAAAGCCTCATTCCTTTCCTCCCTTCATCTTTTCCTCCTCACTTTCTCAGCACTCTTTTCATCTGCCTCGACACTTTGTGTGAACTCCCCTCACGTCTCAGGTTTTAGGAAAACAGAAGACGGCCACTGCTCCATTATCTGAGAGCAAAGTTAATGTGAGTCTGTGCGTGTGTGTGACATGATACATGCCAACACCCTGAGCCTCTACTAATCTTCTCGATAGATTGGCTCTCCCAAAGTGCAAAATGTTTTTCACTTACCTTTAATGCTATCTAGCTGTGCAGATAGTTTATTGTCTTTTCGGTTATAGTCCAGGTTTTTCCTCCCATTGAGTTTTCTGCTTTTACTTGTCCAGAAAATAATGTTGTGGCTATAATTTCACTGATATATAGCCGATAATATACATTTTTTATTGTGCATTACTAATAATGACTTAAACTATCATTAAACAAGATTAACACATACATAAACCATTTGCTAAATCATGTACTGTTCATGGTATTTTATTTAATACATTATGAATATGCCTGTGTATCTCTAAATGATCACAGTAAGTAAGGAGCATGTCATACCACATTTCAGTGGACTTGACTGGAGACCCACTTCATTTAAAGGGTAACACCACCAATTTTACACATTGAAGTGTGTTAACAGGTCTTGGGGAATACTACGGCATATGTGAAAACAGTAGCATGAAGCCCTTTGTGGCTCCAGAGGGAGCTGCATGTAATCTGACAAACTGCCTCCAGTGATGTCACTCAGGGGCTTAATTGCAATGTGGGTCATTTAAGAGGTGTGAAATGAGTAAAGGCAGTCTCTGGTTGTGTTGTATGGATTTTGATCAATGTTTTCAAACTGTCTGAGTGCAATGCTAGACCACTGGACTGCTTTTCAAATCGCCCATTACCCACAATGCAACTTAGCCACAGAGTGACATTTCATGCAGCTTCCTCTGGAGCCACATAAGGCTTTATACTACCTTTTTTCCCTTTTGCATTAATACTTGCAAAAACTAGTAAACACAGTTTAATGTGTAAAATAGTTTACTTCTGCCACAGGACAGAGGTAACTATTGTGTACTGTAAAATGCATTATACAAGGTTGCAGTGATCATAGACAAAAACAGGCAGTTTGAAATGTTAATTTTTACTCTTGTTAATGTGTGATATGACAAAAAAACCAAAAAACAACCCACACATTTTCAATAATGAAGTGCAGGTTCCTATGATCTACTGTTTATATCTAAGTGGGATGATTAATGTCCTAAATCTGACCACAGATAAAATCCAACAACTGAAATTTCCAGATATCCTGTGTGTGTGTGTGTGTGTGTGTGTGTGTGTGTGTGTGTGTGTGTGTGTGTGTTGGGGGGTGATGGAGCACTAACATTGAACTTTTACCATTAGCGCACCCCACAGCTCGTATAAACACACATACCAGCCTGGTTTCCAAGGACAGGGAGTGTGTTGTTTGTGAATAATGTGCGCAAGGGTGCGAGTGTTTTTCTTTGTGTGTGTGTGTGTGTGTGTGTGTTTGTGTGTATGTGTGTGGTCAGTCATTTCCATGTGGCCGTTAGATTTACTGTGTCCCAGACCCCTCTTCACTTTCTCTCCTCTCACCCCCCTCCCTCTCTCCTCCCTTTCACTTGTCTCGCTTTTATTCCCGCCGAGTGTTTTTACATTCACAGCTCCTCACCTCCCTCCATTGGAGCACACAATGTAAAGCAAAGACCCCTCCCTTCCCTTCCTCACTCCCACACCCACACCCACCAGCTCCCTCCGTCTCACAGAGATGAATTACCTCTCTTAATGGGACAAGGATGGGGGCAGCTGAGCCCTAAAAGGCCCCGGCTGCAGCAGGGGTCTGCAGTGAGGCAGTAGTCCATGCTTGCATGGCCGCACGTGGGGCCAGAGGGGCCTTTGTGTGGGCTGTCACCAAGCTAACGGGGCAGCTTTGTACTGCCACCGCTCTGGAGCGACAGCTACATTTATTTATTTACTCTAGTCCGTTTGGCACGCATAGTGCAAATTCACGCTCAGACGCACATCAATCCAGGGTTACAGTCGGTGCCTGGCAAGCTGGATGGATAACTGGCTGGATAGCTGGCATGCACACACACACTCACACACAGTTGTGTATGCATCACTTCAGAGGACATAACATGGACTAGGATTGCATGGAGATTTACCCTAACCAGAACCCTGACCCTGACCCTCAACCTAAACCTTCAAGGAACTTCCCTTTTTTTGTTGATTCTGGCGACCCCCTTGGACGGAAGATGACGGGTGAAACAAAGTAAACTTTGTGTTTTGTCCCCAAACATAAGTCTAGTCTCAACACTGTCTGTCACAACATGAGTAATAAACATCCACATAATGCAAATCCAAAACAAAAAGCCCTCAATAAATACTGCCATTGTGTTGCTTACATTCGATTTCTGACATAATCCCAAACGGTTTGGCTTTTGTCCTGGATTGCATTATATTGTCTGGTGTTCCTGTTAATTTGTCCACCTCCTGAAGATATTTTTAGTGCACCTATTTGGAGTTTTATGACAAAAAACACTCTCATGTCTGTACCTTTGTTTTGAAGCTAGAGCCAGTTGGTGATGACAGACTTTCTACTGATATGGGTAACTTTTTACACAACTGGGCAGTAACAAATTGTTTTAGGTGGGCTGTGATAATTTCACCTACGCTTTTACACTTTTTTTTTTTTGCATGTTTCCAGCAATGAACAGTTAGGCTATATTCTGTTAATAATGCATTCAGTGTTTGCACAAAATGAATTTGAAGTCTGGACTTATCCAAAGTATGCAACAGCTTTGTAAGTCACAAGTGTTGGGCGCTGGATAAAAAGTTGTGTGCTAAGAAATAGTTTGTCACAAAACTCCTCCCAAAAACACAAATAGTCATTTCTACATGGTTTGTAAATGAAGTACTCAGTGAGCTTTACAGGTTCTGGTGGGCAGATTTTTTAAATTTGGAAAGAGTCAGGCCAACTCTCTCATTCTTTATGCTAAGCTAGGCTAATTGTCTCCTGCCTCCAGCTCCATACTTAATTCACAGACATGTCAGTGGTATCGATCTTCTCATCTAATTCTCTACTCCTATAATGTCACATCATACTGTGATATCTTAGACTATTTGGGTTTGTTCCCTTTCTGTTTCAATATGACAGCATCCCTATGCACAAAGCCAGCTCCATATAATGGGTTTCCTCAAGCCCCACCCGACCCCTTCAAGCCAGACCTTATCACCCAACATCAGTTGAACCTCACTAATGCTCTTGGGGCTGAATTTGACCAAATGATACCAATAGACAGAGCAATAAAAATGTCTCCTCTGTCCTTCTCTCCCTACACCCTTTCCCTCTCCATGTTTAAGTGTGTGTGGGGCCTTGTTCAGGGGGGCATTTATTTACAGCATGGTAGTCAGGAAGCAAAGACAATTCAGCCAGACTCCACCCTCTGGCTACACTGTCATTCTCCTTAATGTGTGCTCACACTGAACAGGATGGGGTTGACGCCTGCAGGAACCAAACAGTGGGACCTCCTGAAGGGAGTGTAGGCAGACAGAGAGCACCCTCTGACCTCCTCTGGACCTCCACTTAGTCTCAGTGAATACAGGCTAAACACTGTCACGCTCCACAGGTTCACTTTGGGAGCAGCTTCAAAGGCTTATCAGGTCACTAGGGACAGACTTTTGGCACAAATAGTATTTCCCTCTCAAGAAATCAGTAAAGCCTACTTCTTTATAACTGTACCGTTCAAACTTTATTCATTTCATTATTTTTATCAATGATTTCATCAGTCTGGTATCTTTTTAATCACCTTATTTTGGTTTTATTTTGGATACTATTT
This sequence comes from Pagrus pagrus, assembly GCF_965226575.1. Lineage (NCBI taxonomy): Eukaryota > Metazoa > Chordata > Actinopteri > Spariformes > Sparidae > Pagrus > Pagrus pagrus. Next base: position 19,818,721 of record NC_140205.1, on the reverse strand, counting down.
CAGCCCACTCAAATCAAGCATAATGTAAAAAGAAGGTAATAAAAGCATTCATTGTTATATATGTCATGAATATAATTTGACAAGCAGATGGTAACACTTTATATTAAGGTCCTTGTAGTGGTAGTTTATATGTTATAAGTCCCTTATAAGTCCTTATAAGATGCCTATTAATATTAATAAGACATAACATTAATTAGTGTTAATAATGGCATAATAAACATGTTTACTGTTGATCATAAGACATAACACATAAGTGACTAACACTTATGTAGTCTTATTGATGTTAACACAAATCTTAGAAGGACTTATAAGGGCTTATTACTATTACTTATTACTTTTTAACAGGTTATAGACTATGTAAGTCATTAAGGCTTAAATAGTCCGTCTTATAAGTGCTTATAAGGGTCTTATTACTTATTTACTAACGCTTATTACGAGGACCTTAATATACAGTATAGCATTACACATCCAGACACAGAGCAACATTACCATTCATCTGAAATCATGTTTGTGTCCACCTGATGAACATTAGTCCAATATTCAGTCTCCCTTTAGCTCTGGTTTGGTCTCCACCAGCTCCTGAGAAAAACGACTATTTAACTGCTGAACATTCGGCTGTGTTCACCAGCTAGTCGCCGAAACAGCTGTATTTGTGAACAAGGCTGATGACAGAGGTGAGATTACAACAAAACAGAAAAGTTGTTCAGACAAAAATGACAGAGATCACGCTTACCTTTTGACATTATAGGGCAATACATGTTCCCTCAGCCTAAAATGCTGTGATTATCTGCTATTTGTCTTGATAATAAGATGTCAGTTTTTCTTCTCTCTGTCTCTGTCTTACATAACGGCAATATTTAAAAAAATATATAATTTAAGAAAGATTTAGCATTTGTTGTTATCAACTTGCTGACTGTTGAGAGGTTCTCACGCAAATTCTCTCTTTCACAGGAAATAAGACATTTTAGGTTTCTGTTGACGTTGGGAAAAACTGATAATCCTGCTGAGTTCTTGTCGGATTAATGTTTTTGTTGAGCCAACCGTACCACAGCAATCAGTTTCTGATTTAGAAATACTGGTCGTGCCAACATCAACAGTACAACTGGAAATGTTTTTACCAACACTTAGCCATCAGACAAAAACAGAAGCACCACCTATATACGCTTAAAGTTCGTCAACGCGATATCTAAGGAAAGGATGTCTCACCAATGCCGTTTGATTGACAGGTTACATGTGGCACCTCACAGCATTTCACGAGGTTGTTCATGTTCATTCTTTTGCACCAGTTTCCTCCCGACACAACAATATATATGTTATGTATTAGGAACACTGCTGCGTGGAAGCGAGGAATATGATTAAATTGACGTTGAAAGGCTTGATTAGCGTCGGTCAAATCCTGGGACAAACGTTAACGGCACGTAATGGCTCAAATAATGTATACACAACCCCAAGTGAGAACAATGAAATCAAAAAAGTCTGCGTAGTTAAGGTGCAGTATAGTAAAAATTAGAATGACACATGCCCAAATCAGCAGAGCTGTTTCCTGTTACGAAGTGAGCCAAACAGTTGAAAGAAGAGCCAGGGAAAGGACAGAAAGTCAGTTCTCACACACTCTCACACGCGCTGTCTGACCCTCATACCTTCCAGTGGAGCAGGTCACACCCTGAGACAAACAGTATGACCATTACAGTGTCTACACTCTGCTGTATAGAAGACAGTCAGCTGGCAGGATGAGCTCCATACAGTCTGACTGATGGAGGTGATGGGCAGGCTGACATGAGTTTTGTTTTTGTTTTTTTGGTGCCTTTGCGTCCATGTTAGAGAGGTCATAAAGTTGTAGAATAGGTTGAAATAAAAAAGTTCCACTGTGTTCACTAGCTTTATTAACTTTTCTTTTGTTTGGTGATTGATGGGTACCGTGCAGTGGGAATATATTGATATTTTATCATCGTCATGTTGTCTCTAAGTGGTTTTAAAGGAAGGAAGAAAGGATTACAGAAAAGTCATGTAGGTTGTTTAAACTTAACAGGCTGTTCTACTTGTTTTAATACTTGCCTTTATCCACTTAGTCATTATATCCACATTACTGATGATTATTTTTTTATTATATCAATACAGAGGTATTTGGTCAAAAACATTGTGATGTTAGTTTTAGTCACCCAGTCGTAGCATTTATAAAGTGCTGTTGTATATACAATATACACATCATAGCCTAAAAATACTGCAGTATCATTTTAAGGCCATATCGCCCAGCACTACAGTGGGTTTATCAGAGCCTTAATGTTCAAAACAGCTTCTGCCGGAAGGAGGTTGTTGAGAACAATCAGAATTAACCAAAACATTAAAGCTGCAGTCGATGAAAAGAAATCAATTAGCGAATGCTGAACTCACATGGATCAGGCAAAAAGAAACAAACATGACAATGTGCTACCATGGTGATATGCACTGTAATGGTAACAAAGAATGGAATCAAATATTATTTATTTTATTTTATATAAAGGCATGTAGATAGAAAACGCAGATGTGTCTTAAAAAAATTAAGATGAATGTTAATATCCCTCCAAAACATAAAGCCATTCATTCATGTCCAACACGTATAGTAAAAGAATAACTGAAAAACACTAAATGATCAGCTTCTCTTTACTGAGTCCCATGTTTTCTCCTTGCTTGCATAACATCTGGTTGTTATATTCTGCCACAGAGGACGGCAAAAAGTTTAAATATTTTAACTTTTGTCTCACCATTACTGCTGACATCATCCTCTACCTGCCTCACCTCATTTTTACTGTCCTGCCACCGACTATCTGCCTGAATCCTGATGAATGCAACATGAAAGATGTTAAATCGCTCCATAGAGCTAAATGGCACTGTAATTCTAAAAAGAGTTACATTATTCTAAAAAGTTATTAACTATTACAGGAAGTCTCCTTAAGTAAACAAACTAGGACAAAATGGTTTATGTTGTGTTGAAATGATAGCGAGGCCAGGCAAGTAGATTTGACGGACTAAGTGTTGGTGTGTGTGTGTGTGTGTGTGTGTGTGTGTGTGTGTGTGTGTGTGTGTGTGTGAGGAATGTGTGGGTGAGGTAAAAACAGCCTTGGTGCTGATAGCAGCGGGATCAGCGGGTGCTGTCGCCCGCTAAGAAACAGATGCAACATTGACAGCTCGGGTCAGCGGAGGTCACGCTGAACAAGAGTACACACCTGGGGGAGGGAGAGCAAGAGAGACAGCAGGGTGGAAGGTGGAAAAGACGGATCGAGTTTGAAGACGTCTTGCTTGTTTCTTGTGTAACAGAAAAATACGATCACTGGAACAACTTGCTGCGTCAATCGCACGGCAGTCATTCATCATCTTTGGAAAAATATACTGAACCCCCGCCTATCAGCTAAATTCCACATAGATGATGTAATGTTGGAAAAGTTTCCAGTTCCATAAATCTACCAGTATCAACGTACTTTCAACAGCTTTTTTCAGATGTTAGATCCTGGATGCATTTCTGATACTGATACATGTAGTTGCAGAAAGCACCCCAGCATCCAAGCAGCTGTAGCACACCTTTCCCAAACTCCAATATGTTTCTTAACAGGTTGAACACAGCAGGTTCAGGGTCTCTACGCGTTATTCTGAGGAAAAAGCCCTCATGAAGCAGATGTTACATGCTGTCGAACAGCCTCAGAGCAGCACGCAGCACATGTACTGCAGAGAGAGCACTCAGCTCAATCAAAGGACTCCAGAACTTTGACAGTCTTCCTCTCTTAGTAACAGTGTTTATGGCAGCAGGCTACAGGCTGATAAGTGATGTGTCTGTGCTCTACAGAGACAGGACAGGCTTGGCTCTACCAGCCTCCACTTGACCAGAACAGACTCTTATCTGCTAGCCCCTGACACCATCCTGATGCTGTTTTCAAATGCCATGGGAAGGATGGTTAGAGAAAGCCATGAAAAGATCCCAAATGGTCTGACTTTAGTCGGTTTGCAAGAAACTTTTTTTATGTTGTCCAATATCTGAGCAAAAAGAAAGAAATTACTTTCAACCGTGCTGAGTGGGTGAACCTTTGATGCTTTAAGTCTTTCAGAGATTTGTTTTAATACAGATAAAAAAAGAGCGAGTTGGAGATATCAATTCATTTCTAGTGGATAGTCTAGATTTTGAAATCTAAAATAACAGTGTGGTTTACAAAATGACTGGTCATAAGGTAACATATATGTGATTTGCACTAAATAAGCTCCAGTATGTTAAAACACCATCACGGTGCTCTGAGAAAATATTACATAATGTACATGTCATGCAGAAGGGCTACGTGTAAGTGTCACCACACACGTATGCTGAAAATCCAGTGACTGTGTCTGGATGTGGGTGGAGGTCAGAAAGTGCTGGGGTGGGGGCGTAGTTAGGACCATTGTTTTCTGGCCGCGGAGTCTGGCAAGGATTGTTCACTGGGCACTCCAAACAGTCCGTGGCCGCTGGGTGTGGTGCTTCCAAGTTTATTGTGTGCAGCATCCTGTCCTGCTCACTATAAATAGAGGAACAGAAGAAGATGGAGCGCTGTGGCTGAGGCTTACAGCTGTCCGACCCACAGGAACTCCAGGAGCAGAGGTCAACGTAGCTCAGACTTCAGAGAGCTCCGTTCGCCTCAACTTTGAAAGAGACCATTATTTTAAATTCAAACGGCATTATTTTTATATTGACAATGATCAAGAAGACTATGTGTGATATGAAAAGTGGTCTTTGTAATGAGCGACCCACACAGACTTATCACCCAACTCTGCAGCTCACTCAAAGCATTGTAGCGTCCTTCAAGCTCAATTTTTTGGTTTATGACCTGCACCTTTACTATTATTGTCACTCTCACTGCTCTCATCAACCTCATTTCCAGCAGCAGAAAGCAAAAAAGCTGCAAATAAGCAGACATTTTTCTCAGAAGTTGATGTAAACCAAAAACAGAGCTAATAAACATCTATCAGATGACACAGACGCTTTGAATGCTAATGCTGCGTGTCTTCTGGATGTGTAAAAAGACGCTTGCTAACGTATTCATATCAACCTAATAAGGTGATCATGTCAGTGTTGTGTTTTCAGCTTGTCGTGCTGCCCCCAAGTGGCAAAGGAAAGTCATTTAAAGGAGCATTTCACCAAAAAATGAAAATGCAGCCATTATCTACCCCACATGGAAAACCGGGTGTAGTCTGTAGAACATTTCTGTAGCTTCACAGCCAAACAGCGCTGTAGCATTATTCTCAACAACTGACCTTTTTTTTAAAACATAAAAAGAAAAAATGCTTCCAAGAGATCCCAAATTGATTTGAAAAGATGTTACTTACAACCTTTTTCAAAGCTGAAAGCTTCACTATAGCTGCTAAACTAAAATCATTAGCATGCGCCCCGCCTGAGGTCAATCAATCAATCATAGATCAGTCAATATTTATTTGTATGGCACCAATTCACAATAAAAGTCATGACTCTTTCTAAATTGAGCAGGTCCAGACCATACTCCTTGATTAATGTATAATACAGAGCCCCAACATTTCCCCCATGAGCAAGCACTTGGCGACAGTGGTGAGAAAAACCTGCCTTTTAACAGGCAGAAACCTCGGAGCAGAACCGGACTCAGTGGTGGGCGGTCATCTGTCTCGACCGGTTGGGTTGAGAGAGAGAGGGAGGAAGGGAGAGAGAGATGTAGAGGGAGAGAGGGAGAGAGAGAGGAAGGGCGGTGAGGGAGGGAGTGCGAGAGGGGGGAGAAGCAGTGGGAGAGACGGGCGAAGGGGGATACAGCAGCCACAGCAGTAATAACAGCTTTGCTAATTGAGAGATGAATATTAAAAATCCTAAAAGTATCATAGTAATAATAATAATAACAATAATAATAACAGAAGTATAGAAGTGGGTGCACAAGCTCGACTGTACGTTGAGGGTGTGAACAACGTATTTTTAAAATCAATTTGGTATCTCTGACCTTGCTGTATGGAGCCATCTTGTGTTTTTTCTGTTGTTTTTTACATTACAAGTCCCCATCTACTTCAATTGTTTAGCAGAATGCTACAATACTGTTCGACATCAGGGAAGATAATGACTAAATTAAAATGTTTGGGTGAACTGTTCCTTTAATGCAGGTTTAGGTAAATCTTTGCCACCGGTGGGTTTGTTTTCATGGTACTTATTTAGCAGCATGATGTATGTAATAATGTGTGTTTTTCCCCTCCTTAGGCTTCCTATTTCACCGCGTCTGTTCAGATGATGCTGGGAGTGAAGCATCAAAGACTCAGCCGACTACTAACAGTAACCTTCTTACAACCGGAGCACCAACAACTGGTGACGATGGTAAGAAAGATTCAACTACACAAGCACCAACAACCGCAAAACCAACTGCTGTAGTCACCACAGCTCAAATCTCAACGGTTGCTACATCCGAGCCCACAGATAAGCCAGTCACCAGTCAACCACAAGTAACCAGTAACTCAGCAACTCCCAATGTCATCTCTTACACTGGCTCTGCTGAAAAGAATGATGTCAGCAAACAAGAGACCACAGCTCCAACACCAAACAGTAGTGGCACTTCAGCAGCTGCCAGTCCTGCTACTGCACAGACATCTGAAACCTCTGGATCCACGTCTGGGACTGAGGCGCCTGCTGTTTCGCCAAGAAATACTATCAATGATTCAACCAAGTTGCCAGACACCTCCACAGATGGGAAACCGTCCACGGCTCAGACCAACACCATGAGCCAGGAGGGCAACAAAGGCAAGTTCCCCTGTGAATCTCCTGTATATTAACATGGAAATAATATACCTGTTGGGGGACTTAATGATTGAGGGCTAATTTCAAACTTTGTCAAATAAAAACAAAAACAACCCCAAATGTTCTGGGGACAATATGTTCACTGTTGTCATATTATTTATGTTTCAGGAACCACCAGCACCAGCTCCAAACTGACCAAGGATGGATCTCCTGTAACAGTTCCTCCTGCAACCACATCCCTGCAAAACACCTCCACCCCCAACCCCGCCAAAGCTACCACCAACCCCGCAGCCACGGCTACCACCACCCCCGCAGCCATGGTTACCACCACCCCCGCAGCCACGGCTACCACCAACCCCGCAGCCATGGTTACCACCACCCCCGCAGCCACGGCTACCACCACCACCACCACAGCTACCACCAACCCCACAGCCACAGCTACCACCACCACCACCAACCCCACAGCCACAGCTACCACCACCACCACCACCAGCAGCAGCACCACAGCCACAACAGCTGCTCAGCCAAAGACGTTGTTGGTAAGACTTAACGTAGTGAAGCAGATAGTTTGCTTGCCTGTACTTTACATTAACATACAACACAAATGAATGTCACACTTTTACAGACTCAATGGTCACTGATGCTTTTTTGACTGACATTTATTTCCTGACTTTTGTCTGCAGTACTCCCTGAACAATGGACATAAGGTAAGATTTTACTTTATTTTGAGATTTGTATCTTTAAATCTGTCCTGGCATCAGACTGTTTCTATTCACACAAACAACACGTGTGATAATAAACACAGTTCATACACTGACTCCCATCACGCCTCTGCTATTGTCCTGTCAATGGGAGGCAGGACCACACCCTTTCTACTCCTTTCTTCACTGGCATTTACTCTCAAAGGTCCCTTTAGTTCAAAAATGTTGAATGATTGTGCAACATCCCGCAGGAAGAACAAGAATAAGACATGTTTTTGTTTAAATACTGTGCCATCATGTCCTCTTAGGGTTTCTACGGCTTTGACACAAGTCAGTACATGCCAATGCCTGCAGTGACTTTTACTGAACTTCTGCTTCAGTGTGAATTTGTTCACCTTAAGGAACAGCTCACCAACAAGTGAAAGTCATTATCTACTCGCCCCCATGGGGATGTAAAGTTGGGTGAAGTTTGGCAGTCCTCATTTCTGGAGCTTCACAGCAAAACAGCATTGCAGCGTTCTCCTCAAAAACTGAAGTAGTCTGGACTTTTACAAAATAAAAAACAACTGTAAAATCATGAAATGGCTCCATACAGCTCCACTGGCATGATCCAAATCTCTGGAAGCAGAAGCTTAAAAAAAGGGTGTAACAAATGTCTTCTCAAGTCAATTTGGGATCTCTGGGCTGATCTTTTTCATGTTTTTTCTTTTATGTTTTTTTAACAGTTTAAAACAAGTCGCCATCTACTTCAGCTGTTCAGGAGAAGGCTTGCCTGCTTGCTTTAATGCACTAGACTGCTGCATGGTAGATTTCAGAGATGAGTAAAATGTGACGGTATCTGATCGGAAAGACAACTAATAATAACGAAAACTGCAAAGACCATATTTTCCAGTTGACCATCTAAGATTGAGCTGATGATAAATGGTTTACATTTGTCCAAAAAGAAAATATTAAAGTTCTGTTCATAACTTTTATCAATGTTGGTATAGTTTGGGTGCAAAATCTTAATATTTAAACAAATCAAGGAAACGTTTTTGTTAAGACTGTAATAGAGTCAAAGAGCAAAATCTTCAAAAATGACAACTGTAAAAAAAAAAAAAAAAACGGAAAAGAATAAGAAAAATAAACAGAACCACTTCCCACCCCTGGAGGGGCTCTGGGTGGATCTCTGAGCCGTTTCCAGCAACAGACAGGACACAGCGAAGCACACTATGAAAAAATAGGATTTCCAATCACTGGGTGGAAAAAGTGTCTTATGGGAACCCTTCCTGCCTTTCACTAGTTTCCTACGTTCCCACACCGCTTCCATACACTCACCCTCTCTCTCTCCGACTGCCTACGCAGCTGTGCTGTTCCATAACACACCGAAAATAATCCACACATCACAGCACAGGAAGATATGACTTCAACGTTCACCTCTGACCTTCCTGTCCAAACTCTGACAGCATAGTATGGTAAAAGACTTGTCGACGGCTCATCAGCTCATGGATTATTTATAGAAAAGTAGAAATACGATGTTAGATTGATTGATTTAATATCTATATAGATGTTTACAGACGTGTTATTTCACCTTTAGAACGAGGAGAACGACCTGGTGGAGTTGTGCAAACAGCTGATGGACAAATTGAAAGAAGGAAACTGCAGCCTGACATGGACAAACAGCAGTGGCACCATAAAGTTTCACCGTGTGGAGATAAATGGAATGGGTAAAGCACTGTCCTCCCTTTATAGAAGCCTGATTTGCCAAAAATGAAAGTTAAACAGAATTTTCTATAAACCATCTGCAAACAAATGATTTGAAATGTATCTTACAGTGAAAACCGACGTGGCCTCCCAGCGTTTTGAAGAAATCACCAAGTTAAAGGTGAATGCACGGATGCTTTTATCAGTACACGTAAGCACCTGCAGTGGTTCAAAGTAATTATTTTGTTGTTTTCTACTTAAAGAAAGCGACAGATAGCACAACCCTGATAGCCATCCTGGCCTCCTGCGGAGCTCTACTCATCATGATCGTCATCCTCGCTGTTTGTGCCTCCCACCACCGCAAGCCGTACAATGAGAACCAGGTAGGTGGAAAGTTTTCCCACTCGGACACGATAAAGGGTCCCACAGGGGCTGATCCTTGAGGTGCCAAAGTGTTTTCTGTCAAGTAACCCCTTATTTTTACTTTTGGGGCCTGTGGGGACAGCAAGTGTTCCCCTGTACCATCAACGCTTGGTTCCTATATGATTGATATTTTTATCCATACTAGTGTAACATTATGAGCAAAGTCATTAAATGCCCCAAGCTAATATCAACCCAATAATATCAAACAGTTGTAATACTTCTCTTGTTCGTTAAGATCATTCCAATCAATCAAGGTTGACCTCAATCTATGTGGCCTTGCTGCCTTGATACTGGGACATACCGCATCAACAAATACCACGCTCAAAAATCTCACCTCCCACCTCTATCAGACGTTACAGCCGTCCTCTCCTTAACTGACACGACCTTGGAATACAGCTCAGAACAGTGGTCTGAGTCTCCTCCTGTTTCCTGTTTTAATAAGAATTACTTCACATTGCACAATAAAGAAATGTTTCATTGGCATTTAAGCTTAAACAAATCATGTTTTCACTACAAAAAGCACCTTCAAAACTTGATTTCACCTTCCAACTCTTAGTTTTAATATTCTCAATGGTAACAGTGATTTTACTTTAAACATAATATGTCACATTTCTGCTATAAAGTCTCTTTCAAACAACTAGACCACTGTTATTTTGTTAAGATGTGTACTTACATTATCCCAAATGTTTCCATGTTTAACCCAGAGGAGTCTTAATTTAATCCAAGTTAAAGGTGTGTTTCACCTAAACATGATGTTGGTCGTTTAACAGTCCCATGCTTCTTGTATCTTTTGTTTATTGGAGAGAACTCTGGTCGGGTTACATACTAAGCTTTTAAAAAAGGAAAATAGACGAAAAAGAGCTGTTTTGAGAGATTCTGTCCTTTTAATCTCTACAGCAACACCTGACGGAGGAGCTGCACACGGTGGAGAATGGTTACCATGACAACCCCACACTGGAGGTGATGGAGGTGCAGCCGGAGATGCAGGAGAAGAAGATGGTGCTGAACGGAGAGTTCAACGACAGCTGGATCGTCCCCATCGACAACCTGTTGAAGGAGGACATGCCCGACGAGGAGGACACTCACCTGTAGAGACGACCAGGGACAGAGAAGAAGAAGACAGCGATGGGACCTGGCTCTCACCAAAACAAAGAAAAGCATTCACACTTCTTGCTCCATGCCAGCCCTGCTCACCCACCTTATACTCCTGACCTTAGGATTCTGAGCCAGAGAAGACTTCCCCACAAAGAAATACATCCTGCAGAACAAACAAGATCCCTTTCTACTGTACGTTGGTATGAAAAAGTCAGAAGGAAAAAATGAGACGTTGGGGTTGAATGACACAGGAGAATGAAATTGTACGCAGTGGCCTTGGAAACGTGTTTAAAGTCCACTTAATCAATCACTGTTGTGCCTATACAGCTTTTTATATATACGTATTTGATAAGTGTGACTTCCTACAGAGCACAATTAGAAATTTCTCACTCTAAAAACTCAGAAAGTGCCCCAGATCCCAAGAGGATTGTGCCCTTTCTCTGATTTGTACACAAGCACCTGTAAATAGACTATTGTAATGTTATTTTCTGCAAACGAGAAAGAGCCGGGTGATGATGTTCACTGATCACTTTGCTCTGGAGGCCTGATAGGAAGAAGATCAGAGAGGTAGCAGCAACGTCAGCTGCCTCGGCAGTTCTAGAGTTACTTACTTAGATAGATGACCTCAGGATACTTCAGCGCATCCTGGTGATTTTCCACGAGTGCCTTTTGGCGATGAGGGAGCTGCCAGTAAGTAGTGCAACTGAGCATTAATCCTGTTCATAAAAGAAGGGAATGTCCACAAAGACCCTGCTTGAGGCAGATGGGTCAAATCAAATCAAATCAAATCAAATTTTATTTGTATAGCCCAAATTCACAAATCACAGTTTGCCTCAGAGGGCTTTACAATCTATACAGAGACGACACCCTCTGTCCTTCGACCCTCGATTCGAGTGAGGAAAAACTTGCCCCAAAAAAAGGCCTTTTATATAAAGGGTCTATATAAGGTCTATATAAGGTCTATAGTAATAAGACAAATGAAGGGTTTTAATCTGTAATGCTCATATTGACTCAAGGTTGTATGGAAAGCCCGAGGGGACATATAACAAGCATATTTTTTTATAGCCTTTTAGTTTTGCCTCTTGATATGTGACCTTGGCTTCAAGTTGTTTTCATGTGATTTTACAGCAATCAAGGGAAAAGCTCCAGCAAGATCTTATCATTTGAAGAAAAGCCAACCGTCCCCTTTGGCTTTTCATACTTGGCTCATGCTCAATATTCTTAAAAGAAAACTCAACTGATCACATATCTTAGTGAGCTGTTCCATCTTAAATTCAAAAAATAAAGTCACGTTATTTAAAATGCCTCGTTTTGATCAGTTTACTTCATCTTACATGTCATTTTTTAGTGCTTTCCATTATTTCTATCGGTTATAAAAACACTGTTCTCAGAAAAGTCATTACTAATATCTGGGAACACAATAACATGACTGAGCTGTAGTCTGATGGGGCAAGACATACAAGCAGTCAGGCAACAGTTTTGCCGGATGATCTCAACCTCTTTATTTCGTGGTGAAACTGAATGGCATCCATCCTATTTGCCTCCGATAATCCCTGATTGCAAAGCAAAACTCAATGGAGTCCATTTCAGACCGAGACCCATCCTCTAATCAAATTTTGTGGAAATCGTTCAGTAGTTTTTGTGTAATTCTGCTGAGAAACCAACAAATAAACAAACGGATGAAAAGCGGAAGTAATAACATATCCTTGATTACTACGGATTTTCCTGCTTTCCTTGCACATGCGGTTGCGACCAGCAGCACTGTGTGGCTAACTACCATTTTATGGTTTTATAACAAAAGTAAAACAGTAAGTAAATGCTGTGTAAGTCACCGGGAGATGTGTCCTTGTTGTGGTCAAATTCATCTCACTCCCAGCAAGTCACCTAATGAACTGTCTTTAAAGCAACATACTCAAGGGAATCTTGGGAAATGAAGGAAAACTTATTGGTTCATTATCCTGTAATTATCACTTGCCACCACCTCGACTGTGTGCACAAAGTCACAGAGTCTCATATCTTTAACTATGATGGACCTTGACAACAGAGAGTTTGCCTTTGTTGTCCGTATTAGTGTGGCTGAGCTGTCTGGTTGCACTGGACAATGTAATTATTATTATAATTATTATAATTATTATTATAGGAGTGATGACAAAAACACTAAAATAACACAGGTTGTAATAACATGGAGTCATCCTGAACTATTTTCTGATTCTATTTGTCTTATTGGATGCTACAATCATGTATTTTTATGGGTCAAGCTGCAAAACAAGTTGATATTTTCCAGTTTTTCAGGACCATGATGTGTATACTTCTTATACTTTTATTTTGACAACTGCATCGACTGTCTGTCCTTGGGAAAAAAGCACAAAAATTCTCCACAATTAAATTTTGGTAATAATACTGGACGGATGCTGACTTTGGCTTTTAAAGCTGATATTGCTGAAGATGGATTTGTCATTAAGTAACTTGGTGCACCTCTGAAGTAAAACACTGTAAATAGTTGTTGTTTTTGTCACTGTTGCTGGAGGGGTGGAGTCATCTAACATTTAAAGATGTCTTGACTTGATATTTAAACCCTCCCAGCAGAACCTGAGCACGTTTTTTTTTTTTTTTTCCCAGTTTGGATTTTGTTCAGTTTAATATTTTACTCCCCTTTGAACCAATTAAGAAGATAATATATATTTACCTATATACAAGTGACACCACCACCTTGGGCACTCCAATCCAACTTTCGTTTCTTTTTTGTTTATTGTTTGTGTCTATAATTTCACTTTTATTATAGCTGTGCCATTTTCACCAAAGTTCGTTACCAGTATTTTATGTATTTATGGATTGTTTGCTGCTGAGGGCAAAAAACAGGGGTCTGACACACTGGAAGCTGTAAATTGTCAACCGTCTTGGCGGTCATGTTGTTGTACCTGTTCAAATAAAGGAAGCCTTTTTCCACTTTGCTTTTGTAGTTTGCCCATGTTGTGTTCAGCTGCCTGTAATGTCTATAAATGGCCACTAGGGGGCAGAAACACCACAAAGAGAGGAGTTAGGAAAACCTCAACAAAATACAATCTTTATTCATTATATACATTACATACAATGCAATACTACAAGGCTTTCTACACATTCACTGTATCCACAGAGTAGTGCTCACTGATCTGAGAGTACCAGCCTTTAAACTCGAGTCCCACCCAGGGGTCGAGAGAAGGGCAAGATGGAAAGAAAAAAAAAGAGAAAATGAAAAAAATAACATTTCATCCAGCAAACATTGTCACATGGAGGATGTTTACCCTAAAAACGCAAAAAGAAAAGTAGTATTTGGCATTGTGTATTCTTTTTCTTTACAAAGGTGCTTTCAATTAGTCTTTAAAACACAGTTTTCTTCTGGCACAAAACAAAAATAGATGCTACAGCAAGCATGATGAGCCCTTAATGTTGTCAAATATCATAAATAATCCCCCGCAAAGCATCGTCATTACCTAAGATAGTTTCATTCTTTTTGGCCCTGGTGTCTTTTTTCGTTTAAAACACTGATCTGATTTAGTTTTAGTCAGTATCAGGGCAGCAGAATTACGGGCAAAATAAACATGAACAGACATATAACACACGCGCCTTGATCTGCCTCCAACAAACCAACATTAACGTGCAAAATGACCAAATACTCGAGATGATCAGCAACATCTCTCTCAAGTAAATTGTTACAGGTTTGACTATCCTTAATTGATGAATTTAGAGAATGAAATGTCTCTTAACTTGAATTTGGAGGGATGGAAACGGGCAGATTGCAGAAAAGCCAGCAAGATTATTTACAGTGATGATAGGTACAGTAGCAGAGCACCCATGATCACAGTAAACCACATCCTGAGGAGGTCCACATCCTTTCGAGATCAGACATTTTATAAAATAGTGCATTTAATGGAAAGATCTCTTTCGCATCAATAAGCACATTATTAATTTAAAGCCACATCAAAGCAAGTGACGAAGTGAGGCTCCCGGCTCAATTGACATTGCATTCAATAAAAAGCAGCAGACGTTTCCACACTCAAAGGACCACACCAGTGTGTTTCTGCTCAGCAAATTCCAGCACATTTGCTACAAATCATGTATCTTTGAAGGAATAATTAACAAAAAGCAAATATGTATATTTTTTTCCAAATTTCCAAGTCGGATTTGAAGGTTGACATCACTGTCATGTCTGTACGCTATATAGCTATTTCCAACAGGTGTTTAGCTTAGCATTAAGACTGGAACAAGGGGTAAAAAGCTAGCCTGGCTCAGTCCAAAGGTAACAAACTAATTAACACCGTATATGTTGTTTGTTCAATTTGTACAAAAATGTAAGTGTAAAATTGTCAAGTTGTGGTTTTACAGGAGTTTATGTATCGGACTGTATATTGGCCAGGCACATAAACTTCCTGAGGCCTTGTTATTCAATCAGATCATCATCACAGACTGTGTTTATTAATGAGCTTTAGAAGGGTCAGAAGGCAGGTTCTGTTGCCTTTTGTCAGAGCGAGTCTGTATGTTTCCCTGTTAATAGTCTTGATGCTAAGCTAAGCTAAGCTAACTGGCTGTTGGTGGTAGCTTAATAATTAGACACAGACATGTTCAGACATGAGTGGTACAGCCCTCCTCAGCCAACTCTCAGCAGGAAAGCAAAACTGTGCATCTATTTCTGACATGACTGCCAGCCTTTCTCCAAAGCATACTTTTGCTGTTCCCTTGCGTTCCACACAGCAGCTGGTTTCACTTCACTTCAGCACCATTTCACACATTCATTCTTAGAAGTGAACTAGGCAGCACATCAGAGTAAATGTGATTATGATTATTATTTATACTATCATTAACTGAAGCTGAAATCAACTGAAACTAACAGCAGTATGCCAGGCAGCCAACACTTAAACTAACACGTTCTTTCTTTTGTGAATTTTCGTTTACAGAATGATCCTGTAATGTAGCTCAGCGTTAACCCATTTGATCTTTAACCTGAACACACCAGTATGGTCCTTTAATGTCAAAGCAAGTGCATTAGCTGTAAAGCATCATCGCTAAAATGCCACTGAACAGGGAATCATTTCTCAACTAGTTTGTCTGATTTTAAAGTCTCAGCAAACACTGAGTTTCATTCTGATTACAGATGTGACCCCTCAGTCAATATAAAGTTAAATATGAGATATAAAGATTAGATTTTTTAAATTTGCCATTAAGGCACACAAGAAACGAACCATCTTTTAAACCCAATTCTGCCCTCTCGTCAAACTGAACTCGTGATGTCCTTTGTCCTCAATGTTCTTCAAGCTCACAGATAGAAAACGCACTGATCCTGTACATTACACACTAATTCTGTACAAATTGAGTTTAACAGTCATAGCAGATTTGCCAGGGATGTCAAGTCACGCAGTGCTCTGATGTATCACAGTTGTTATAAATGTAGGACTGGGAGAGACAATCATTTGTTTCTTTACCCTGACCAGTGACCACTGAGTTTTATCGATGGGACGATAGTGATCATATGTCCACTAATAGACAATCCGTTAGTATCTCACTGAGAGTCATGGAAGACAATAAAGAAAACTGACAGTGTGACTTTGAGTAACCAGTAAGCACCAATAAAACATAATGATTTGGTGACAGCAGAGGTAATCTTTCCAACTGTGAGCAGAGAGGTGGTCATGCAGCCAGACCCACAAACTTCTTAAGTATCCTTGAGTAAGAAACAAATCCTTCCCGGCTCTCTTATGTGGCTGAGCCTGACTCTCCACCTCTGTATGAAGATCTGAACAATGTCTGCCATCAGCCCAGCTCTCTCAGCAAACCCCCTGCCCAAAATTATGTTTTTTGTTTTAGTGATGTTAGTATGACAGGGCTTTTTCCTACAACTGTGAAAGACATTCCAAAGTTAGTGTTGATGGGAACCTTTGTAGGGGGTATCCCTTCCTCATTTACCACAGACAGTTGAACCAGTGTTTCCCACACATAGACATTAATTGGGCGGGCTGCCTAGGTATATTTGACAACCTATTTTATAATATTTTACTTTCATTTTTTTTATCTGTCGGAGACACCATCCACAATATATTAACTAATAGACCATCTGCAGTCACTGCTCCCATCCAGTCTACTGTCAGTCACACATGCTCTGCAGAGAAACACAGAGAGGTAGAGATGTTCCAGTACATCCCTCCTGTAAGCGCACTGATTATAATGTTAAGCGCAGGTTACTGGGTTGCTGGCTCGGGTCTGATACAACCTCCCACCCACCACCACAGGTACACAGTCAGTCTGTGGGAAACACTGAACTACAAACCAGCAGTTTCACACACTCAAGTATCTCGTTATCAGGAATAATAAATAAGATTTTCAGTGATTAACATCCCAATCACTGACACTGAATAGTGTTCCTCATGTTCCACTAGCGTTCACTCTGTGTAGGATGAGTAAAGACTTGACAGGCAGGCAGTTGTGTGTCAAAAAATCTTCTGTGTCAACTAAGACCAACTCACGTCTCCTAGACTTGATGCCAGCTGGCCATGGTATAAGTGGTATAATACCTGACAAGTGTGTTCATTACATAACTTTAATGGATGAGGCAGAAGCTAGGCTCATTCTACTCAACGCTGCTGTCTACAAAACAAAACAAAACTATTAAGGGGCCCAACTTGGGATTTTTAGAAAGAACAAAAGAAAGATATTTCACTAATTCATAACACTAGAGGAACATTCTGTCAACACACCATGACAAACGGACCTAAAATGCCTTTTCCCACTCTAATTGTCAAACTGGATTACTGGCACCCGCACTTCACACACACCCACACAAGCACGCACGCACACACACCGATTGCTTTCAATTCTTCCCAATAAGTAATAATAAGTATTAAAAGTAGAGCCAGAAAGTTACTGTACCTGACTTTTTGATGAAACGGGGCAAGAAAGAACAAGATCCAGCACAGAATCTGTTCAATCAAAAAAGTCCTATATGTATATTTACATATCCTGTACAGCAATGAAGTTAAAGTCCATTATTAGCAGATGAAATCATCTCTCGTGTCTTCTGTAGTAAATCCAAATGTACTCACCAGTTTTACAGGGATAACAACCAAAACCAAGATAAGTTATAGTTAGATATATATTAAACTTCATCTCATAGAATTGTTCCTTATTGTTCATACAACACTATTACATTGTTTTTTTTTTTACTCTTTTTGCCTTTGTGTGGGCGTCACAATGATAAATAGGGGCATGTGCTATAGAAAAGCAAGCTAAGCAAATCATCAAAATCAATGTTTTGCAGGAGAGATGTTCGTATTTTACCAATCGAACCATACGCTGGTAGCTGTGGAGTGAAGTGGTTTCCTGGATCATGATCACATCGTCCTGTCGTCAAAAAATTAACAACCATTGAATTTGAACTTCACTTCCACAACAATTGGTCTGAACAGACATATGCTCCTCATCTGTTTTACTCCAAACATGTAGTCGGACATCTGTGGTCGACTGTGGAAGTTTGCGTGGGTACAAAGCAGAAATCCAACACTTAAAAAAGGGAAAATCTATGAAAAAAGATTGTAAACAAATGCTTACAAATCCTCTTTTTGGCTTTAACTTTTCGGAGAAATAAAATCAAGTGAAGATGAAAAACATAAGTGATGTCTGGCAGAGTTCAGAGGGGCTTTGCATGTGCCAAGAAATTTTCATCAGCACGAAAACCAAAGGGATAAGCAAACACACCTCAGGTTTAGGAGTTGCGCCCATATCCAAATACCAGTGTTGTTTAAGTGTGTGTTTACGACCCTCACCATCTGCTAACACAGACTGTTGCAGCAGGAGGCTCCAGATTAAGAATAATCCCACCAGCAGGGTTCAGGAATAGAAAAATAACTGGTCTCTGTCTCCTCTGTCCCATCAGGTGTGTGGATGGGTAGGTGTTCACTCAGTCCAGTGGGTGAGGCGATGGAGGAGGGGTGGGTGTGTCAAGGGTCGGAGAGGCTAGAGCGTGATGAGGTCTACCAGGTTGCCCTTGGGCGGGGTCATGCTGTCAGGGAAGAAGTTGACGAGCGTGTCGAAGAGCTGCGTCCGCTGAGCGTATGTCTGGTCTACGTCTGAGAAACCTAAGAGAGGAGAGGTTGGGGAGAGAAAGAGGTCGAAACAAAAACATTCATCAAGTTCATCATGTTTATGCTGATTTATTTCAGTTTAGATGCTGGGACTAATGATTTGTTTTAACCTGTGTAAACGTGTCATATTTGAACTGCAACAGTCATACGTTAATGGAGAACAAGGAAAGAAAACTAACTTGCCTCCGCACAAAAGTCCATGTCTCAGCAGGCTCATATAAGCAGTACTTGTTGGTGAAATAAAGGTATCACTATATTGACATGAGTGATTAGTTAAGGCTGATAATTAAGGCTAATAATATCACAATATTTTTAGGCCATATCGCAATATACGATATATATCTTGATATTTTAAAATCTTCTCAAAGGCACTTTATTAATGTTAGCACTTCAAAATATTTTTGACCAAATGGGCTCGACTTTAATATCGATGTTGCAACAATATTGTAGGAATGACTATTGGTACTTCCACAAATTATTAAAACAATGAGATTTCTGAACTCTAAACTGAAGCAGCCTCCATCAGACTTAGGTGACTTCCATGCTTAAAATCAAGTGAAGCAGCTCTTGGTTCATTTATAGGACTCACAATACTGAACTTCATCTAAATCGTGGTCATGTCTGAACATAAATGTGGTGTTTTGTGTGATCAGAGACCAGGTTCTTACCCAGAGGGATGAAGTCAGAGCTAGACTTAAAGAGAGCCGAGGGCAGGAGCTGGAACTGAAGCACAAAGCAAATGTCTGAGATCCTTTTACATTAAAGAGTATTGAACAAACAGCCGCAGCAGATGAAGCTCATGCTGCAGCAGCTGCTGTAACCCTCAGCATACAAATGAGGGCAGAATACACTTTCTCATTACACATCCAACTGGACAGATGGAGATTACAAATTACAGCTCCCGTTCTAATGTAAATGGGACATCTGCATAAATCACAAACCAAGAGGTTCAACATTCAAGTCTTTAATCCAAATTTTCTCTTCTTCTAAACTGTAACATTTACATTTCAACCTCCATCTCGTATACACACATTCTTATGCTTTTTCTTTCCTCCACATGTATGCGGTTTCCTCTTTTGGTCTCTCTCACATGGTCGTTTATTTTAGCTTTTTTCTCTAGCCAAAAAATATTTTTAGTGAAACTTCCACTGAAAACCAAACTACTAATGTTTAATACCTCTTTGGTCTCATCAGGGTCTGTGTGGTCCACCGTCAGTGACAGGTCGTTCTGCAGGTATTTTAGTGCACTCAACGGCTCCGACTGGGCTTTCTCCTCAAACCTGGCCAAACAAAACACACTCAAGGTAAACATGCTGCAGTTACAACAGAAAGACACTAGATGGCAACAGACACAAAGCAGAGATAACCCCACAGCTCAGTAACTCAGGTTTCCCATCATCACCTGGATGGAAGATTCCATTACCTTTCTTTGACTTTCCATTACCTTATCACATTATATTACCAAGTCAAAGGTCTTTTCTTGACATATAAATAAATAAATAAAATAAATAAATGGTATTTTTCATTTTAAAGAATCAGCTCCTCTACAGTGGCTACTGCTGTGAACAAATTGAACAAAACAAACACCAAATGGTAAATAATTGGAATGTGAAAACAACATGAACATCCTCATGACATTTAGTTGCATCATTTTGTTCTACTCCTACATGAAATGTCTGGCAATTAACCAAGAACCATTATCTCATCCATCTAACGTTAAAGGTACAATGGTTTCGACTGGGACTGACCTCATAATGTCCCAAATATTTGTCAACACTATTTTTTTTCCTCGGAACTCGACATCAAAAAGGCTGAGGACACATTGATTTCACCACTTGTTTTTCTTGTTTTCAGTATCTCGATACCGGCCAATACAAATGACTGATCTGATACCAGAGCTTTCATTTATTTGAATTTTGGACACCTCAGTGCACGACATTGCTTGGGATTGTTTTTTAGTGTTAAAGGTCCAGACCAACACTGTTTTTAATTACTATACTGTTGGGGTATTGTGACTCATCATTTAAATGTATATTAGTCAGTCCTTGACAATACCCCATCTGTTTAAGAACATCAGTAGGGATGCTGATAATGAGTATCAGTGTATGATATTGGTGCACCAATTAAAGACAAAGCACATGTTATGATGTGGTGTTAAGGCTGTAATCTAAAAAGCTACACACCTGTATTTCCTGATGAGGTATCTGCAGTGGCGGAGCAGGTACTCCTTGGAGGGCCGACACAGTTTGAGGGACCAGAAGTCATCCAGACGCATCTTGGGAGAACAAGACTTCCCAGGGTTTCCACCAAACAGGTAATGAACCTGGAAATACACATTGATGAAATATACATACAAACCTATAAACCCCAAATTAAATATATATTAAAAACTTAAGAAAACTAAATCTAAGATTATAGCTGCTGCGCAGCGATGGGTCGGGTCCGGGCTATTTTTGGCAATTCTGAGCAACAAACAGGAGAATAGGAAGACAAGACAGTTGACAACAATGCTCATTTTGGACCACTTGAGGATTGAACCCACAACTTCTGGAACCAAAGACTGTCATCTATCGCTCTGAGCTAATTGGCAAGTGGCAACACAACAGTGGCTTCACAAATTGAGTAAGCCAGTCACTGTTGCGCAGGCAGATTTGAAACCACCGTAAAAAATTCAGTTATCAAGACAAAAATCTGAAAATACACATATTGCAGCATGGAGATGTTGGTAATTTTAAAAATGATTGATTTGCTCCATAAGTGAATAACTGGTGTTTAGCTATGTCATCATTGCATTGACTCCAATTGTTCACATGAAAGAAAAATTAAAAATGCTGTGAAAAATTCAGTTTTTGAGGCTCAATTTTTGATAAATCAAAGGAGGAGAGAGGAAATAGGTTTAAGAAGTTTTACAGTTTTTGAAAAAAAACTGAGTGATGTACTTCATAATTTTTAATAGGTTTAAATGTACAAAAGTTTCTTCAATATTGAGGCTACAGTTTGATGAAAGTTCTGAAGCTGTAGCAAGTATGGTTGATTTGTTATGAATTTTCAAAGTTTTGAACTTTAGACGCTTGCTGTAGCACCACCATCAGGACTATTGGCTTGGGTTTACAGCTGAGGTAATCTGGCATGAGACTGGACCTTTGTGCAAAAATTGGTTATCTTTCGTCCATGGTCCAGTCCAAGCTATTTGTTTTTATTTAATTTAGAGGCTTGCTGCGATGCCACCGTCAGGACAATGGTCTTGTTTTTCATGTTGAGGACATCTGACATTTTGATCTGTCATCATCATCATCCTTGCTGGGTCTTGAACCCACAACCCCTGATACCAAGCACCAGCTCCTAACTCACTGAGCTAATTGGCTGGAAGTGAGACCTGCTGTGTAGCTTGATTTGTCGACTCAGGGAGTCACTGTCCGGGCAGCTGTTGTCAAGGCAGATTTCAAAAATGGTCAAAATGTCAGAAATTCCTTGACTTAAAAAAAATCTGATAATACATAAATTGCATCTTGACAGCATGGAAATGTTGGTGATTTGTTTTTAACTTAAAGTGTTTTGCTTCATAAGAGAAAATTTGATGTTTAAAAATGCCACTCTTCCATTGACTCCAGTTGTTCCCATGAGAGCAGAATTCAAAATGTTCTCAAAAATTCAGTTTTTGAGATAAAATTCTGATATTTGCCAAACTCCATCAACCATGACTGCAAAATATTCTCAATTTTTTTCAGGAAGATTGAAAATGTATTTAGCAAGAATTTGATAGTATATGTTTACAGTACTGTTTACAGTCAAACATTTTGATGCACTGTAGGCTTAATTTTTGATAAATCAAAAATCCAAGAAACAAGTTTTGTGGAGGACGGTCTGAAGATGCTCTCTAGCAAGTTTGGTGACAATTGGGCAAAAATTGTGGGAGGAGATAGGTTTTATAAGTTTTACAGGTTTTGAAAAAAACTGAGTGATGGACTTCATAATTTGTAATGAGTTTAAGTGGACTAAAGTTTCAGCAGTATTGGGGCTACAGTTTGGTGAAAGTTTCAAAACTGTAGCATGTACTGTTGATTTTGTAGGTATTTTTAAAGTTTTTAAATTTAAACGCTTATTGTGCCCCCCCCAGGAGGAATATTGACATGTCCTTGGAATTAAGTAAATCTGGCATGGGGCCAGACATTTCTGTAAAGTTTGGTGAGTTTTCGCCCATGGGAAGTATGACTTCCTCGGAAGAAGAAAGAAAGAAAGAAAGAAAGAAAGAAAGAAAGAAAGAAAGAAAGAAAGAATTCCTAGGAATACAATAGGTTCCTGGCAGCTTAGCTGCCCGGACCCTAAAAATGTCTAAACTTACAAAACTGTTATCACTGTCTTTAGTTATACTGGATAGTCACATCCAGTATTACATAATGCGTGATCTTTTTCTTTCCTCAGTTAAAAATAAAACTATTTAATTCCCCAGAGTTTTGTTGTGACTAAGCAGCCAAAAGATTATCAAAAAAAAAAAAAAATAATAATAATTGTGCTAAAAGTGACAGGTTAGGAGAAAACAACCTTTAACAGTTATTCATTCATAGCTGAATTTGTGATTTTTCTTCTGATCTTTGAGAGAATTTGAAACACAACTGGGGTTATAATCCTCTCTATAATTCTGACTCTTAGCTCTTCACCAGTGTTATTTGCTGTTCGTGTAACAGAAGACAGCTGTGATCAAGCAGTGGAGCCAGGAAATGTCTTCACTGAATGCAACATGAATTCAAGTGAAAGTGTATGAAATAAGAGAGTGTGAACTGTGTGTTACCTTGTGCATCTCATCGTAGACCAGCTGGTGTGCAAAGCGTGGACACGGCTCCTCCTCCTGCAGAGCCTTGCTTGGGTTTTCTTTCACTGCCTGATCATTCTTATACACACATGACCTGCGCAGGAACACACACACACATTAAAAAAACGAGTAGGGAGAAAATTTACATTTGTAACGAGAAAAACACTAAAGCCCTCCTAAAGCCCTTAGGAAAAGATGTTCAACAAATTCAGTTTGTTATGCATGTACACCGCCCCTTCCTACATACAGACACACACACACAGACCCACACACACAGACATGCACGCATGCAGACAGACATGCACCCACACAGACCTAGGAGAGAGGAACAAGCACACGTCAACATAATTCTGCAAGTGTCTCATTGACTTATTTCACTGGACAGCGAGTACAAGAACAGCTACTGAAATCAATGTACTGGAACAGTAAGGGATGCAGCCTGTTCTTTCACAGCCACTGATCCAAAACATGACATGTGCAAATACAGAAAGTGGACGCACACGCAAACACACACACACACACACACACACACAGACACACACACGCACGCACACACACACAGACACACACACGCACACACACACACACACACACACACACACACACACGCACACACGCACACACGCACACACGCAGACACACACAGACACACACACACACACACACACATAATCACATAGACACTGGGAACATGCAGTTCCCTGGTGGAGGGCTGAGAGGTCAGGAAAAGCTTTGAAATGTAACTCTCTGCAGTGGTGAAATCTGTATAAATATATTGATGAGTGAGCCAGAGTGTGTTGTTTTCATGCATTCTCTCTGTTATCTGTTGTGGTGACATCTTGGCTACAAAGAGCTGGTGTGTGTGAAAGGATTTCCTGTGTGTTTGTGTGTGTGTATGTGTGCTCGCTCCTTGTTGCTGCGGTGGTGGCGTGTGTGTGTTTATCTCTCTCCTACCAGTTGTTGCGTGCAATGTCATAGATCCAGAAGGAGTTGCGGACGTTCTCCTCGCGTTTGTCCTTGTCCTTGCTGAGGCCTGACAAGACGTGGATCTCATTGAGCTCGGGGTCGATGGTGGCTCTCTGGGTAAAGCCTGTCATCGGTACTGTGGAGGCAAAAAATAGCAACGATAAATGGGCAGGGAGGTCAGCTCAGAAATTAAAAACATTCACTCCTCCAGCAGATCTGATTTAGCACAGGTAAGAATATGACAGTGTTTGAATGAAGTTTACAGGTCAGTACATTTTTGTTAGCATGGAGGAAAAACTTCTTTCACCCCAAAATGGAGAGAAGAGTAAATGTAAAATAAAGCAGAGCTAAAGAAAACTACTTGATAACACAGCAATACGCCTCCATGGCAACAAGTCCCGGCAGAGAAGGAGTGAACAGCATGCAAATGAGGATGGGTGTGATGGAGACACGCCGACACACACTGTTGTTCTCCTGTTATTTCAGCAGGCCTGAGACCTGCTGTAGGTGCAGCAAGGCAGCAAAAGTCACATGAGTGAGGGTCAAGTTCCCTGTGCGGGTCAGCAATAAGAGCACTTCCAGCAGTCCCTGAAGTCAAAGCCTCGATCGAATGACCAAATGTAAACAATGTCTGTTAGGGCTGCATGCAGCACTCATATGGCAGTTAGTTTGTTCAATACTGCAAGCTGCAACATGATTTATGAAGATTTCTACTTAATGTATGTGTAATTGAATCATATATTGCTGTGTTTCAATACAATTACATTTTGTTAAATAGAAACTTAAATCTAGTTTAATCTTAATTAATACTGCATCAACAGTTCAGCACAGCACTGACATGTTAAAGACTGATTCCATTTTCCAGTCAAACTGAAGAACTTCTGCATTTTTTTCTATGGATTGTGCACAACAGCACAACAACCATGAAAATCATGATGATCACTCAACTGACTCAGACTCAGAGCTGAATATCTGCTGAGGTAACTGCCACAGACAAACAGGAATAATTCAACTAAAATGACTGTTTCATGCACAAATTATTAAATCACAAAGGGATACATTTTTTAAATGTTTGTTTTTAATCTTTAACAAGTGAACTTGTTAAAAGAGTTATGTAAATGTCTTCTGCAGCGGACACCACACATCAACAGTGTAACAAGTGATTCAGGAATAATACTTTTAAGTTTAATAATATTTTCTTGTAGATCTTATTTCTGTGACTGATACATACATCTGTTTACTCCAGTTAACATTGTGCACTAAAGAGTATATTCTGCCCATTGAAGCTATATTTCAATAAAATCTGAAGACTATTTAATATTTCTGTTTAATAAGTATGCATGTGTAAATTATGTGTTGCTAAACGTGTTGATTTTGAATGATTTTATTATAACTATCAAGCAGCATTTAGATTTTTACTGCAAACAAATTGAGATCATTTGTTAAATTCAATTATTAATGTTATTTTACTGACACTATATTGAATTAAGATGAAATGCAAAAACTCAATCTATCCATCTTCTGAAAAGGAATTCTGAGCAACACATTTTATTGCCACAAAGTAAACAGTTTGCTTCAACACAATCTCACCCATGAAGTCAATTGGAAAACTAAACACTCTGTGCTTGACTACAACACTCTGCAACTGGATATTGGACTTCCTCACAAGCAGACCCCAGAGAGTTCGGATTGGCAGTCACACATCTTCTACGTTAGTGCTCAACAACGAAGCCCCCCCAGGGCTGTGTGCTCAGCCCCCTCTTGTTCACACTGTACACCCATGACTACACTCTCAGACATCAAGAGAACTCTATTGTGAAGTAGGCGGACAACACCACCATCATCATCATTGGCCGTATCATAAACAATGATGAGAGATTCATATCGAGAGGAAATCAACAATCTTGCAGAGTGGTGCACAGAGACAATCAACGTCAGCAAAACCAAGGAGCTGATTGTTGATTTTAGAAGGAAGGAGGCAAAACACACCCCTGTCTACATCAGTGGAGCTGAGGTGCAGCAGGTAAACAGTTATAGGTTCCTTGGAATTATCATCACTGAGAACCTTCTTCATCTTCATCTTACATCACCACCCTGGTTTAAAAAGCACAGAAAAGGCTCTACTTCCTATAGAAACTTCAGAAAGTTAAATTCCAGAGCAAGATTCTGGTCACCTGTTAGAAAGAAGCAATAGAACGCATCCTGACTGGAAGCATCACAAACTGGCATGGTTCATGTACAGCCCAGGACAGGAAGGCTCTACGGCAGGTGATTAAAACTTCCCAGAACATAATTGGTACCATCTACAGAGCACCAGTGACATTGGTGAAGTAAGATGTTTGCACAGAGCCCAAAGGATACCAAAATATGACAGCCAACCCAGCCACAGTGTGTTCAACCTGCTGCTATCTGGCAGAAGATACAGAAGTATCCACTGCCAAACCACCAGACTACATTCCCCAGGCTGTGAGACTGAGACCTCAAAAACAACATTCAACACTCCATAAAATAGATGTAGCAGGACTCAAGGACTCTAACATTATTTTGCTTTTTTTAGCCTGTGTTTAAAAAATGTCAAATACATTTACCTTGTACCTTGTAAAAGCGAAACTGAGCAAAGCACTGCAAAGGCAGGCCTTATAGTTTCAAACATCATTAAAACAACAGAGGGGAAAAACACAACACGATGGTATTTTATCCAGGAAGCTTCATAGAACCAGAAAACATACAGCAACTGTGAATCATCAACAGTACTTTCCAATACACAGACACTATTTGTAGCGTAGAGGTAACTCTGAGACTCTCCAACTGTGCTACAACTGTGGGACAACACAGACGATATTTAATTTATTACAGTGATATCATCTAAATGGGCTTAATTTGACTGAAACTCCCAGCTGAGCTCAGACAGACAGGCAGGCAGACAGACAGCAGGCTGTGTAGCAGACGTAAGTTCTCCTGCACAGAGTTGGGGGTTACGGGTCAGCACGTGAAGACCAACAACACGAGATATTGCTGCAGTGCTGAGCCACAGCACACATCAACATGTGACACTGATTATGAGAAAGAGAGAACTGTTTGGGCTTGCTCCTTCCTTCCTGCCAAAAAACATTCTGTTCTTTCTTGCTCTGTTTCACTCGCACACCCATTTGAATTTTTCAATTTCTCTCTCCCTTATTATCACTATGTCAAGATTCTCTCTCCCTACTCGGCTCTGACAGAACAGAGGGTGAGACAAGGGTCTATTTATGCTGTGTTTGAGGTGGAGCCGAGAGTGCGGCAGAGAGTTCAGTCAATCTGTCTAACAGGGCAGGAAGTGTGTGACTGCTGTCGGAGCTTTTAAGGCAGGGAATCTGTCAAATCTGACAGAGGCAGAGAAGCCCACAAACACACAGAGCCCATTAGACTCTGAATGCAGCAGCAGAGATGATCACAGGTTGTTTACTTTGTGTGACGGAGCCACAGGTTTGTGTTAAACAATACCCCTGAGGCTACAGGGCAGCTACCCAAAAACCCTCAGCCACATGAGTCAGGTGGTGGCTTTGAAAATGACAGCGCAAGGAGTGCCCGATATAACAAGTATTTGGGGAATTTATATTGAATCACATTTTTTGAGTTCCAGCTCTGTTTCATCCTGCATGTGAACATGCAACGGAGTCAATATTCAAAGTAACACAACAGTTTTCCAGCTTCAATATGAATCTGTTTTTCTACAAAGACACAACATGGAAGCCAGTGTTGAGATTATATCACAGACACATTAAAATTTAAACCGTTAAACCAAAACGTGTTAGAATAGCATTCATAAAGCATTCTTCCACTACACTACACTTTTGGAAGAGGATTGTTATGCAACGTACTAGCTTAGAGACTTAGCCTGCTGCTGCCCTGTTAGGTTAACCTAGCTTAGCCTACCCAACCTCATAACCTGTATAATCATTCAATCAAGTTTGATAGTAACTTGTAATCCTATAAGGTACATAGCTAGTGTTCAGCATAGCGGCTGAGAGAAAACACAGTGCCGCTGTGGCTTTGCGCTACCCACGATAGTCTACGGCCAAGACCCCAACAACTGAGAGACAACTGAAAGTCTCAGAGCTCTCCGTCTTTAAGGGGAACTCTGGCATTTTTCAATCTGGACCCTATTTTCCTTGTTTTTGTGACTAATGGAGACAACAATTTTTGAAACTGGTCCAGTATTGAGCGCTTCAGTTGCTAGCCATGAAGGGCTGCAATGTGATCTCAGTGGGCAAATTGCACACTGTCAAAGTCGTCCACTGAAATTGGTTGTCTTTGCTACTGACAGGCTCAGATTTGTTATCGTAAGTGTCTGACAACTTATTGGAAAGAATCTCTACAGAGACAAAGCTCTTAAAAAATAAGACAAACTTTCTCATATTATAGCTTACTAGATTTACCGCACTGCGGTTGTATGCCTCTGTAATGCACATTTTTAATTTGGTCTGTGCAAAGCAGGGAATACAAGGAAGTAATTGTTTCAGTTGCTGATGGTTCAAAGTTACAGTTACAGTTTAGCCAGCTCCCAAAGGCTTGCTGTCATCCAAACTGTAGTGTCCTTGTTATTAAACTGGAGGAAACCAACACAAAGTCATTGATTACTGGGCTAACTGTGTGTTTTTCAGAGTTAAAATTTGACTTGATGCTGAATTTCCTTGCAAGTGACAAAATCTCCCACTGAGAATTCTTTGTAAAAGAACAATATCAGATTATTGACCAACCAGTGCGGCTTTATCAATCAATAACCCCTATCAATTTTGACAAGTTCTAAACTTATACTGTACAGCATTTCAAACTGTGTGATGGCATTGGCCTTGATGATTCCTCTTCCTAAGCAGAGAAAGAAGTGTACGACGGAGGACAAATCTTACCCATGCCTGAGTCTTTCTTCGTGCCGTCAGATATGATCTCAACATGGTCTCCATCCACATCGTAGCTGAAGAAATCATTGAGGTACGTCTTTGACCTCTGACCTCCAAACACGTACAGACAGCGGTTTCTCTATGATTGTAAGGTACAAGAAACAAAAAGGCAGAAACACAGAGATAATGATTAACATTAAAGCTGAAAGTATCTTATTAAAACAACCAAGCAGAATTGTCCTCAGAACAATAATAATAAACCTAAGACATGTCTTCAGAAGGGCAGAGTGGACTCACAGTGTGGAAGAGCATGCAGTGTCCAATGCGAGACTGGACATCTTCCGGCCCAGCGTTACACGAGTCTTCCCTCAAGAGGCTCCACGTTCCGGCCTGGCAGTGATAGGCGTACAAGCCGCTGAACTGAGGCTCTGATGTCCGACTGTCCTCCACGCTGCCGTTACATGTCAGGATGCGCCCACCAAAAGTGTAGATCATGTGCTTCTCCGAGTCCATGCACATCTGCAGGAAGAGGAGAGGTCAAAGAGGACAAGAGATGGGGAAACAGGAAGTGTGGGAGTTCAGAAAGAGGGTTTGCAAAGTACAGCAGGATGAGTCTCTGATTTCCACTATTTGTGTTCAAGAATTAAAGAGAGGACTGTTATATTACAATTCTTGGTTTCCATATATGAGCTTTTATTGAGATGATTAATAAATGCTTCAGCACTTTTCGAAAAAACTGGTTCTGCCTCTGAGCATGAAAATCTTCAGAAAAGGCTAATGAAGGCACATGTGACCCTAATATTCAATACTATGTTATGTTGTCTGATTCCGTTTCATTCATTTTTCTACTTTAGAACCCAAAGAGATTCCACTGAGATGTGTTCAAGCCAAGGACAGCTTTCTTTGACCAAAAAACGTCTTTCTTTAAAGTGACAAAACCTATAGCTATGACCTCAATATTATATGAAATTTCGCTTCAAGTATATTTTCTTCTGTTTTACACACTTAGCTATGCAGACTGTGCATTGAGATCTAAAGCTACCAAAACACAGGCGATCTCTAGTCAATACTGATGTGAATGCACCCCGTGTAGTCAAGGACAGAGCACTGAAGCTGCTGCTGCTCTGCTAATATGCTGCTCATGCTACACCTCCCCCGTAGACATGGTGTGAGGCGAGAGCTTGAAATTGCTTTTTTGTCCAAACCTGCAGGCTGACAACCAGATATATTCAGCTTACTATCACAGTAGACTGATTAATATTCCCATTTGATAAGCTAGATCAAGAGCACTTATGGGATTTCTGCTTTAAAAATTACCTTACCAATTAACTATTTATTAAAGATGTTGCTAGTTAGACCAATTGTTTCAGCTCTGAAAGGTTTTCTCTGTGCCATGAGGTGTACACATACTTTCTAAACAAGACATTAGACATTACACAAATTGTCTTAGATCTCAATGTACATACTTACACTTTGCCATACACTCAGTTACCAGTTTATAATGTTCACCCACCTTGAAATCAGTTCAGTCTAGGGAATTTTACCTACATGACAGTTATATATTTGAGTGGTGTGAGCTTTGTCATTTTGAAAGCTGCAATTTGTGGGACTGTTGCACTAATTTGCTTCATATTAAAAGGCGTTTCCTAAATTTTCTCCACGTTATTTATATCAATGATCGTAGACTAGACAAGCATATTTCACTAGTCAAATACAAGCGTAACCTAGCAAAGTGATCATCAGTACCAAAATGCTCAGCTGGTTTCGGTTTCCCAGCCAGTGTATACATGAAACAAGAGGTACCTGATGGTCAAACACCAACTTTGGCCCCCCATCAGCTGACGTGTCCTCGCTGAGTAGCGTCCAGGTGTTGGCGTCAATGTCGTAGCGGTAGAAGTCGCTCTTCAGAGACTTGCTGTTCCTGACACTGGAGTCCAGGTACCGGCCCAGGGTATAGATCTGACGCCGCTGGGAGTCAATACACATCTTGTGGCACGAGCGAGCACTTGGTCCACTCTGATAGGTGCACAGGAGCAGTAGTGGGAGGAGTATAAATATCTTTAAGTTTAGTAAAAGTAGCAATACATCAGTTTAGAAATACTTTAAAATTTTACTTGAGACCACTATTAACTTAAGCACCAAAAGTAAAAGTAGTGATTATGCAGAATAATTTAATTTTGAAATATATATAATATATATTGTTGGATTATAGTTATAAATGCATGAATATGCAAGCATCACTTATGTATTGACTAGTAAAGGTGGAGTTAATTTTAATTTCTTCACTGCCATAACCTATAATAATACATTATAATTTGTTAATTGATTGCTGTTGATATTAGTTAAAAGTTTTATAAATCTGAATTTCTACAGCCAACTACAGCTGAAAAAAATGTAGTGCAGTAGCAGTATAAAGTAGCATTAAATGAAAATACCCAAGTAAAGAACAAATAGGAAGAAAACCTAAACTTTGTCCTGAAGCCCATAAGACTAAAGCTAAAACCTTTTTCTCGTTAACACGTAATGTGCAATCTGGTTTTCTTAACAAGAAATATCCATGAAAATATAAAAACAATTTCATGCTCAAATCACTGGAACATGGTGAAAGTTTGAGGATTTTAAGAAGCAAACACTCCCACAACTTTTCACTCATAAAATGTTTCGAACATTTTTTGTACGTTTTGGTGTCTTTTGTCAATATATATCTGTGTTTGAACAAAATGTTTTCTGATCTCACGCACCTCTTTCTCAGTGTCTCTGGAGATGCAGGCCCACTGGTTCTCCTGAACGCTGTAAGCCCAGAAGTCAGCCAGGTCCTGTGTGCCGTCCCAGCCCCCGAACAGGTACACGGTCTCTGCAGAGACCAACAACAGAAACTGTCACACACTAAATATTCAGAGTTACTCTGAATAATCCAATTAAAGTTATGCTTTGATAAAGCATTAAATGTTCCCCGAGGTGAGCATGTAGTCAGTTGCAGACAAAGTTATCAACACGGAGAAACATCACATGGTAAGATCCAGCCTGCAGCAGTGAACGTGAACACATAGACAGGCAGAACACACACAGACAAACTGCATCACCTTCTCTTAGTCTTTCAAAAACATGAGTGAGTAAATCGGATCAGAGCATTCATTTTTGGATTCATTCTGGTTTGGAATGAGACGGTCCAACACATTATCATTTTAAAATATTCTTAAAACAAATCTGGGAATCACTAACATTTTGGAGCTACTCAGTCACAAGGCAACTTTTAACTGTGGCGTTAAAATGACACAACACATGATGTATTGTGATATACTACCTCTTTCCAACTCCAATACTTTCCCAATCTCTCCTATGAAAACATCATTGTTTAGGTCAAACACAGGCCATTGCAGCTCAGGCAGATGGCAGTTGTGGGAAGTTGCGATTGTATCAGAGACTTGTGTAGGAGGAAATAAGTTCAGCCATTGCGGCTACAATTCCAAAACTGAGTCTGGGCCAGAAAATGAGTTGTGAAGGCCAATAAGTATGCAATGAGTCACTGGTTATGATCAACAATAGGTTTGTTTTGGGCTGAGGATCAGTACTTTTAAATCAAAATTACATTTGTGTAAGGCTGTGAATATGCGCTTTGGTGTTTGAAAATGATCCTGGATCATGCCTCCTAATGTTAAGGATACTGTGACCATGTGTAGCTACCAGGCTTAGGAGGTAAAGGTCAACCTATACACCCTGTATGAGCTAACCACTGGATTAACAAGACAAGTATATGGCTGGACCGTGTCTGGTCAAGGTGCAAAAATGTGGCCAATTTGTCACTGGGGTATCAGTGGTAGAGTTTACCATTTTAATTCCTGGATATAAAATGCTCATGTGCAAAAAAAACCACAGCAGAATATTCCTTTGTCTGCGCGTGATAACTTAAGTTACATTCACAGATTTCTTGTGTTACTGATTTTATTCATTATCATGGCAGCTGTAGCCTAAAAATCTATTGCTGAGAGCTACTGATTATTTGCCCTTGATGTAAAGGAGAACACATTGTCATTTAAGCTTAACTATTCCCCATTTTGAGTTTCACACTTAATGTTTCCCTTGCCTTATTCTCATTGCCATTTAGAATTTCACCTTTGCAAGTGCTTTCAGTTTGAGCATTTCCAGGTCAGCTGTTGTGTTTCAAATTTTACTTCTTTAATTTTTTACTCACTTTACCCTTCATTTTAAGTTTTTTTTTCTATTTACTTTCTCTTTTTAAGTTTATTTATTAAAAGATTATTCCTAGTTGTGTAATAAAATAATAAAAAAAAAAATTTTAATTGGATTTATTTTAGGTTTTAATAATGTATTTGGACTTCACATTTTAATTATGGCCTAAAATATCCTCCATTCAGAGGATGCTCTAAGCGCTCTGAAACTGGAACAGTGAATTTCTGAACAACCATTTTTGATTGAATTTATGAATGTACCTGTTTATAGCTAAACAATCAGTGGACTAATGGTTATTTTAATCATTAACTCATGTTTGTATAGTTAATAACCTAACACACCGGAAGTGGATGAGGATGAAAGATGAACTCGAGCTCGGCAGTCTGTGCAGTTCTAAGTTTGTCTTTAGGCTGAAGTGATGTGCCTTCCCAGCAGCTCTTAGAACACAATGCTTTGACTGATTTAATCATCTACATTAAATATACAAAAGAAGACAACATTCTATTGATGGTTAGCATGTCAAATTTTACAAATACAGTAAACAGTAACCAATAGCCACTTCTTTGACTCCTGTGTCCCAAAAGTCCCCAAATTGGGGTTGGTTGATGAAGAATGTTAATAACAGGTTAAAATTGCAGTTATAATTTACTCAATATTTTCAGGACAATGTTTATTCTGTAAAGTTTTCTGACTGTTTTCTTTATTTAGACATGTCATAGTGTAAGTTGAATCGTCAGTTTAAACCCCAGGGAAATGAATCATTAGTGAGACACACACTGATCCTCTGTCTATATGTTCCAACATAAACAAAAGAGAAAACAAGAGAGTGAGTGAGAATGATCAGGATCAGGATGAGACAGAACCTTTGAATAAGAAATCATTGGGAATCTCCTGTATAAACTGCTCCGATCATCTACTGCGACCAAAACACAGAGGTCAGTGTGTGCAGCCTGAGACACAGACCAGAGGGATGCAATGCCTTCTCTCAGTCCTCACACACGTTGCAGACACTGCATCACTCTTTCTCACACACACACAATGCAGGCTTTTGTTTTTCAGATGCCCTTCGGTCAAATACGCCACCACCAACAAACAATAGTTGTGTGTCTCTGACAAAACAAAAGTCGTGATTTATCTGCTCCAAGAAGAGAAATGCCCTCTGGACTATTTTATTTTGGAGAAGGGCTGTAGTTGGAGGGAGGGTTAATTCGATTAAACAGTAATAGAGCTTTGCGTTCTGAGCGTGTGTAGGAGGGTATGAGTCATAGCGTTGATTAAACAGCCAAGTCATAACACTGGCTGCGTGGGTCTTACCAGTCTGGACGTCAATGACCATTTGATGTCCTCCCCTCATCCCCGGCCTGTTGTCGTCGCCATCACCTGCAAGGAGGGGAGGAAGGAGGACACAAGGATGGTACATGAGCGTGGGAGATGGAAGATGACGCAGAGGAAAGTGAGAGACAGGATGATGTGATGGGTGGAATAATGGGAGGAGCAGAGGGCGGAAGGGAAACGACAAACAAAAAGAGGGAGGGTGGCATCGCTTTAGCTACAAGGCCACAGAGCTTTCACAGTGTGCTGATATGTTTGATTGACGGATCGGGAACATTTCCCACTTGAATAGAGGGTCTCACTGTTCATGTCGTCTCGGTTGATTTCTTGGGCGCTTGTACCTTTGTTGCATTTCGGGATGATCTGACTCCACCTGGGCTTGTACTCCTGCTGGCTGATATACTGGTTAAACAAACCGTCTAGCAAGGAGAGAAGAGGATCAATTATGGCAAAATCAGCATTAACACAAACAAAAACCAAACATAAAGGCCTTGACTGAGTAGGAGTCAGAATTTAAAAAAACATTGAGGTAACTCAGCAGTAACCTGTGATGCTTTGCTCTGGTACGATACCTCTCACAGCTTTGTCTATGAGCTCCTCACAGGCATCAAAGTCTCCTTGCAGCACCAGCCTGTCATGCAGGTGGGTGAGCATTGGGTGCTCCAGTGCTATCCGAGTCTTCTTTTGCAGTGACTCGAAGGCCTCTGTGTAGTTATGCTGTCGGAAATGCTTGAGGCAAAGGCGGATGGCTTCCTGTTCTCTGTACTGCAAGAGCATAATGGAGAGGAAACCGATCTAGGCTCAGTCCACAACCACAACCCATAACTCTTATTGGAGCAGCTGACAAAGGGGACATCATAATTTGAGTGACCCTAAATATCTGGGTATTAAACCTCAACTCTTTCTAGTACCAACCACAAGATGTTGGCACCAAATGCTTGGTCTTTTTAGATGTGTTTACTTGCTCTTTATCAAGTGTATCATTATTTCAAATCATAATGTTGTCAGTTATTAACTTAAGTTAGGTCAAGTTCTTGTAGTCATTTTACTGTAGTTTGCGAGGCACCTGGATTTGTTAGACCACTCGATCATGTGAACTCACGCGGTGTAAGAACGACCAAAAACACAAGGGAGTTTAATGTCATGTGTCGCTTATACACAGTTTGGCCTTGTGTGCACCAGTTAAAAGAATGTATTTCATCTGTTCGACTGGGCCACCTATTTGGCGGTGTGTCTTAAAACAATGACGTGCTTGTCCTGATCCCCACAGTACTATCGAAGAATCACAGCTAACGAAGTGGCTCTGCTAATTCAGTTACAAACATGTTTAATTTCCTCTAACTTCTTCACAATAAAAGCCCCCTGTTATTTAGCTATTAAAACGCTTTTATTATGAAGCAGCACTGAAAGCGAACACGACAAACACTAACCCTAACCCAAACTCAGCACATGTTTGAAAGTACAAACAGATGCCAAAAATGGTATTTTACTCCCTCAGGAGGAGGGAGTAAAATTTATATTTATATTGAAATTTTAGGACAAACATATATACTATGATAAATACTGTCCGTGCATCAAATCACTGTTTTCATACTGGTCTGATCAAAGAAAGACTGACGGAGTGCTTTTATACGCAGGTGCCTTGCTAAAGAATGTTTGCTTTGTTAAAGGAGGCCTTTATTGCAGAAGTTAAGTTCTCCTGCTGTCTGATTAATCCATCTAATTACAGTCGCAGGCCTGCTGAATCTGTAATCTACTCTTTCAGTCCGAGCCTTTGTCGGTAACCCACAGTCTACCATTGACTGCTTACCTTGCTGTACCAGTTAAGGCAGGGCTGCACCACGTCAGGATCTTCGATACCATGCAACTCAATATACCAGATGCTGAAATTAAAACTAGGACCCCAAGACATCAGAGGCACTGAAACACAGCACACATGGAAAAGGGGATTTCAGTGTAAAAGACAGAAATATTCACTGTGTATCTTATCAACAGAGACAACAATTGATAAACCACATCAGCTCTCACCTATTTTGACAAATCTGCAGGGAAACATCTGCTCGTCAATCTTGTGCTTTAAGGTGAATGTTTCCTTGTTGTAGTCATTCTTAAGGCCACTGGAAGACAAGGAAAAATGTTTCATACATTTTTATCACCGAGTTGAGTTGCCAACTGCATCCATATGCTATGAAATGTTGGATAGTCATCCGAATCTGGCAGTTAACCAAACTCCATTTGTCGGTTTGGCAGCTGGCAGCTATGATGTGTCCTCTTCTTTAACAAATAGGCAGTCTGGTATATAGTGAAGCTGGAGGATTAACTGGATGGTGTAATCCACCAATTACTCAGAGAATGTTCCTGCACTGATTGCAAGTTTTTTCAGTTTCCACATACAGTATTAATGAAAAAATAAATGCAGTATCAATATCTACTACATCTACTGGTGTCCATGTATGAGCAAACCATATTCTATAACTGATCATGCATCACCAGAGCTCGCACACAGTGGGGTCGAAAAAGTCCAAAAGACCACACTAAAAATCTCTAATATACCCCTTTCACCCTGGACAAAAAAACACCAACAACCAGCTTCTGTCTTCAATATGAATGTGTGTCAAATGACTCTGCAGTAGTCTTGGGTATTTATCAGCTCCAGCTTCGATCTGCTGTGATGAAAACATCACCGCCTGGGTGAACATGCAAATTTTTGCCCCTTTTGAGGCACAATGCTATAACTTGTGTTGGACGCTGGCTTGTTTATACTTTTAAATCCTTCTTGGTTCGAGCAGGACTTGAACACTGTTTAGTCAACACTGAGTTTGAAAGAGAGACTGAAGTAAAAAATGTATTTAGAAATGTTTGTCATGGAAGCTTTGGAAAAAACTATGTGCCTTATTCGAAATGTTATTGATTGTCAGTAAAAGTTAAGTCCCTGGCGCTCCGTGACTGAATGATTGTAAGTAATAGTGAAAACCTTTAATTTCATTTTCACTGAAAAATAAACTGTATTTAATGTGGATAAATAGCATCTAATCAGTAGTCCATCCACTTCATATAGCCCAGGCCTAACAACCTGAAAGTCAACGTGTCTTTATTTTAACAAACTCTGCCTCCGTCTGCACTGTTCTCTGCCCAATTTGGGTTCCTTGATGATGAAGAGTTTCAAGTGGTGAGCTATTGAAATATTGATAAATATCAATACTGAATATCTGAAACTGTTTCAATACCGATAACAGCTGTGCTTTCTTGCTCTCCCTTCTCTCCGGCACCAAGTAGAGACACACACCGCTGCAGTGCCCACATATTCCCTCCTCCTCCCACTCTTTGGGCTGTGGTCAGAAGTAAATTCAAATGCTGTTGTTCATAACACACAGTACACAAGCCTTGTTATAATTGTCTTATAAAAAAAAAAAAAATTGTATGCCCTGAATATTGTGTCAATTATCCCTGTGGTATTGAACATATTATCGAATATCGACATTTTTTACAGGTACCGTATTGAAGTTAGAAATTCCAGTATCATGACACTACGCTAACATTAACAACACTAAGAAGTGGGGCAGTGCGACCAAATGCTATATGTCTATACATAACTCTTGAAGAAAAGAAAGAAAGGTAAAATGATTTCACCGCATCCTGCAGTCTGTTCCCCACCAATTTGTTCCCTTTGCTTCATTCCGTTAACCTCCTACTGCAGGTGGGGCTCCTCCATTAATTTACTTATACTGAGCTTTAATAGTCATTATATACAAACGTTAAGGGAAATATTAATAGCCACACTTTTTCGCCATTGTTGTCTGTCCCGCAACTGAACTCCAATCACCTACTAAACAGCACATTAAAATGATGTTTTTTCCCAGTGCCACCTTTCCAGTTATATCCAAAATGTCTCAGTTTGTAAAACATAGTGGAAACACAAAGCGGAACCTAGGGCAAACTCCTGAATGGGTTGTTAAGTTCCTGTAGTGAAAAAATGCCTTTAAGGTCAGTATTGGCGCCAATAACAAGCTCCTGGATACAGAACCTCTGCTAGAAGACAGGAGCAGGAACTTAATTTCCCCTTAAGTTACCTTCTGAGGCAGACCTTTCTCCAAGAATGTGCATCGCCCCCAACAAGCTATAAACATTCCCCATTCCTTTTACAAGAAAACAAAAAATGCTGCTAATGGAATGCTAAATGGAAGTTCACATTAAAGCTGCTGAAAATGAACAAAAAATAAGCAGTTGGACTGACACAAGCAGTGATGTCTCACCTGGACAAAAGCTCTGTCATGTTCTCTTCACTCATCCCACCAAACACTTTAAACTTCTTCAGGTTGCAGACGTGAGTCTTCTCATACTTCCCAAAGGTGATGCTCTGAACAATTGCCGGCCTTTCCAATTTCAAGATTAAAAACTGGAAATAAATAGAGAGAAAAGGTGAGAGGAGACATGAAGCAGACTGAAGGCAAAGAGCAGAGTTGTGGTGCCATTAGTGTGTGTGGAAGAGTGCAGGATATTGCCTGTGCTTATGGCAGGGCAACCACTGTGAAAAGATTTGCTCATTAGCTAAATGACTAGAGCAGGGTCAATCTACTGCGTCAGGTAAGTGGCATTACACACAATCTATGAGCAGCATCCACACGTCACTGGTGCTCTAACAAGCCAGCACATCTAATGACAAATCACCAGTGGCCAGTGGGCCAGAACGAGTGGAGACCACAGGCCAGAACATTGATTAAATGTGCTACTGGAAAACAGGCATTTAACGAACCCCAGGGACCGATGTTTTCACATCCACTCATAAAAGACAGATAGTCTACCAATCCACGTCCTGAGCCGTAATCATTATTCATCTAGGGTGAAACTTTTATAAACACTGATGTCATTCTCAGTCCTTCCACATGAATTTCAATCTTCATCAATAAAAAATAAAAGCAGTTCTACTGACTTTTGACTCTGCTGCCAGGCATTGCTCTTGTTCTTTGCCTCAATTTGTCATTGGTCAACAGTCTGATTCTACCATCAAGGTCATGACTTTTAGATTCTTGTCTGTGATGTGGCCCATACATTGCTTTAATTTTGCTGTCTGTTTCGAAATGTCTACATATCGAACATGTTAATGACTCAAGATTGATACCATTAGGACTCCAAATCTTATTAACTCATTCACATTTTTAATATCTTAATTTTAATTTATTATTATAAGTTTGATTATTGATCTATTACTTGTTCTATGAATTGTCCAAAAACAGTGAAAAATGTACATGGACATTTTCGTATCCCCAATGCAATTTCTTCAAACTGCTTATTTTGGCAAAGCAACAGTCCGAATACCAAACGGTCAACTTGCTAATCACAGGAGAAAAGTTTGCAGACAATTCTTACAATTTAGAAGCTGGGGGGAATGTTGTGTGTTGTTGTGGAATGTGGCATTTCTGCTTGAACATTGACTCAAATGAGTCATTTTCTGCAGATCAGCTTAATCACTTAATAAACTAATCACTTCAGCTCTCACACTAACATTGTTTTTTAAAAACTGATAGTGACAAATTAATATCAACAGACAGGCACAAATAATACTGCAATTAATTGGCTGAATAGTGGAAATGTGACTGAACTTATAATAAAATACATTATACTACGAATGCTGCCTTAACAATCACACTTATTTGCTTCTTGCTTATTTTGATAGCTTTCAGCCATACTTTACCACCCAGCTGCTTTACTAGACAGAAACATGTTGAGACTGGCGTGTTCAAGCAGACAGCTGAGTGGTTAACCATTGTTTTGAAATGCTTCATTTCCTCTCACCATACAACACAAACTTTCAGATTTAACCTCAAACTCCTTCTGGCACAGCGTAGCTGTACTCGGTCAATGGGTTCAAGAGGCACAATGGGAAACGACTTCTTCATTGTATGAAGACTGCAGACACTTCAGACCTGCATACTGCTGGGTGAGCACTTGAAGCACAGAGCAGAGAAGCCTCACTACCACTTAGGGAATATCATAATCAGTCCTACGCCCTTGCTTATTAAAAAACAGAAAATCTTCTTAAATGTTTTAATCGCACAGTTGACTGAGTAAATAAACTAATTAGTACAATAAATCAACATATTTTTATTATCTCAGTCGTAAATAAAAATAGATCATTTGACCATTAAAAATTGATGCGCCTCTTACATCACCAAAGTAAGTGCCAAATTGTACCATGTTGTTCTTATCTCACTTCAAATATCTTTGGCTGCATCCGCGGTAAGGTTGTTCCAATACCAAAACAAGGATTTGAAACGCCTCTGATACTGCCTAAAATGCTAAAATAGCTATTGGTGAGTACACACAAAACGATATACCGATCCAATACTACAATATTAATTTAGAAGGAACG
This sequence comes from Pagrus pagrus, assembly GCF_965226575.1. Classification (NCBI taxonomy): domain Eukaryota; kingdom Metazoa; phylum Chordata; class Actinopteri; order Spariformes; family Sparidae; genus Pagrus; species Pagrus pagrus. Next base: position 19,777,426 of record NC_140205.1, on the reverse strand, counting down.
GGACCCTGCTACTTCTCAGCAGCGTACTGTGTGCTTAAATGCACCTTAACAGATGTTTTGTCACTTCACAGATAGCCAGTATCCATTGATGGCAAGTGACTTATGTAACTTCAAACACATCCATAACATAACATCTGTACAGGGTTACTAGTATACAGGTGTAATTGGATTGGGACTGGCTATCGGCTGTGTGCAAAGTTTAGTTATCAGGAAAAAAAAATGTACTAGCACATCTCTAATCTGCAGCATGGGCTCTGATCCTGATTGCTTTACATTGGTGGTGACTTTGTTTCTGTTGATCAAATGCAAGAAGGTCGGTGATCTTATCGGCCACAGCCAGATGAAGCTTGTAAAGATACCAGGAAGATCTTGGGAAACCTGTTCCCACATCTTCCTCTGAGAAGATGTGATTATAATTATGATAGTATATTGTACACTGTTTTTTTAAACAAATGAACCACCACAGGCCTCCCTGAACCTCACAGTTTGTACTTAATGAACACTAAGTTTTCATGTCGACTGAAGTCTACAGTTTGTGTTTACAGCAGCAGACCTACCTGTGGAGGGTAGTTGCTCTCAGAAGACCACCTGGAAGACTGATCATTAGGTTTGTCCACCAAGATGTTCCTGAAAAACAAACAGGGAGAAAAGTAGTGTGTTTGTACCTGTGGGACATCACAGCAGGAGTAAACAGCAGACAATATTACATCAATGTTGTGACACAGGAGTCACAATTCACTACAGACCAGAATAAATATGGGTGTGTATGTCTGTGTCTGTATAAATTAGATGGAAAGGTAAGGGAATTATAATAATAATAATAATAATAATAATAATAATAATAATAATAATAAACTATTGCCTATTAAGTCCAGTTAGACTATGTCAGAAGGTGCTATGAGTCCATTTATTTGTAACTAACATTAATATAAGCTAGCATACTGTTGTTGTATGCAGGCTAATATTAAGCAGCTACAGCTAAACTGCACCTTTAGTGCTGAACCAGCAACAGGCGAATGCTCAAAAACTATGAGTGACTTCACACATAAATTATAACATTTAGGTGGGTCTGTTTGTTTATATCGACCATAAAGTGTGACAAGTCGTTTCATAACACCAGTTTCCAGTAGCTGGTAAACAAGCCGATTAGCTGTGGTTGCTAAAGCAAAGCTATTTGGTTAGATAACAGCAGCTAACGCTAGTCTCCTACTTTAGCCCTAGAGTGCAGTTAGCTAATGGGGACGTTCGTTTTTAACGTACAAGGGTACCGGGCTTCACGCTGCTGAATCAACTTCTTAAATTAATCACTGTTTTGACAACATATAAGTCTAAAGTTGCGACCAATTTGCTGAACTAGTGTCAGAAACTAAATATCGAGGGCTGCTGAATCAAAACAAGCTCATCTGAAGAGAATAAAATATAAGTTGACGTACACAAAGCACCTACAACGGATGATCCGTGCATAACGGACAAACAACTATCGCTTTAATGATGTCAGTGACACTGGCGAATAACTACAACATTCAAAGTAATGTCTGAATGCTGTCCTATTAAACACACAATCCGTCATATACTAATGTTAGCCACAAATGCTTCAATGGATCGCCAGCAACATCACTATCGGCACTTGGGTAAGCAAACCAAACGCCCCCTTCGCCCCTGACAAAGCTAACTGGTTCGGATCGCAATCGAGCTAGGCCAGTCGGGCCGGCTGGAAGAAACAGTGGTGCACTGAGGCGACGGAAGACCACATGTGGACACAAAACCTAGTGCATATGCCGGGCCAACTAACGTGTGCATTACTTACTCAGGTAAATATGTAGAGGAGTAAGAGCTCCATTTAAAAACGCTGAAAGTGAGGACTCTGCTCTCAGGAACGACAGCCATCTTGTTGCAGAAAATAACAAGCAGCGGGAGGCCAGCACGGAGCGAGCAGTGACAGCCCTTAAAGAGACAGTACACCCTGTTTTGGTTTGTTTGTATAAATTTAAACATGAAGTCATATATAAGAAATACATAATACATAATAATGCTATGCTACTTACCCAAATATACTCGAATAGAATTTTGTGGCACTTACAGCTTTTTAAAAATTACATTGGAACAATTAAATAGTAATATCAATTCCAAGAAACAATGTCCAGATATTTCAGACCATTCACAGACCATACAGACCTGTTTGAAAGGGTTATTTACATCCTTTTCAAGCCATTATCTTCACTGTAGCTGCAAGCTAAAAGTGTCTGAAGCGGTTGCACAAGCTCAGCTGCATGTCGAGTGTGTAAATGACTTACAGAGATTTGGATTACATTAGACAAGCTGTAGGCAGCCAATTTTTTCCTGTTGTTTTTTTACATTGTAAAACAAGTCCCCATCTACTTCAGTTGTTTAGGAGATACTGCAACGGTGTTTTGCTGTGAAGCTCCAGAAATATTTTGTGGAACACGAAACTTCACCCACCTTTCCATCGACATGGGGGTGAGAAGAGAATGACTGCATTTTAATTTTTGGGTGAACTTATCCTTTATGCCCCCTATAAATTGTCACAGGTGTATATTGAGTTTTGGGGGGCCCTGTTGCAAACCCAGCCTGATTGGTAATCCAGCCCCGTTATGACGCTTTTCTATCAAAATTAGTGGGTCCACACAGGTTTTTTTAAACACAGGTACACATGCCTATTGACCACATTCCCACTTCCCGCAGGCAAGGTTGTGATATTTATCTGAAGCGTTACGTTGTATGCCACTGACATCACAAATGTGCCAGAAGCAGTTGTAACAGAAGAGAAAACAACAATAGACCCATTGTGAAGGAAGCATCTGGAAAACTGTGGATAAATTATTTTGAGCGTCGAAAATGAAATAACTTGATTCATTATCATAATTTGAGCCATTCAGTCCAATAACATTTGGAAAGTCTAGAAGAGCCGCACGATTGAATTAACTCATCCCCCTTCAAGTTAGCCAGGCACTAAACCGGAAGTTAGCCGGCTCAGTCTATGATCCAGGCATTTTCATTGCTGGGAAGTCGAGCTTTTTTGGCTTCAAAACACCACAGCTTTCATAGGAATGAACGGGGCTCCACCTCCAACACTGTGTCCAGTAATAAAACGTCCTTAATAGACCGCATCATACCCATCATACACCGCCACCACCGGATGTTGATAAAGCATCAAAACTTTGCACGGCGTAATTTAGCGTCAAGATCAAAACTGAGCTGAGCCGAGGTGATGCAAACCTGGGTCTACTGCAGAGTCAATTGACCCGGGCGTAAATTCCGAGTTTACACATTCCCATTGCACAAAAAAAGTCTGATCTTAGCGGGTTGAAGTGCGATTTTTGACCAGTGGAAAAGGAATATTAGACAGTAGTTGGAAACTATTACTGAAGGGAGAAGATATTTAGACTCAACAGCAATAACTTTTAGTAACAGTTAACTCAAAAAGGGAGAAATGTTTGTATTATTTTTTAACTGAGTCTGCAAGAACAATACTTCAATTCAATGAATGTGTGTAGATACCACCTCTGAGCTCTATCTTTAAACATACATATATGTTTATATATAAAATGTACATACTTCAATGTGTTTGTTTTCTTTTCTGGTGTATACAGCCCTGACCTGTACTATTATGCCCCTTGTAACATTTACAATTCAGCTCAGGGATTATCAAGTGTCCTATTATGTCTTGACAAGCCCTGTCTTGCCTTGTTTTGTTTCTTCTTGCCCTGCCATGTCCTCTTGGATCCTATCAAGCCCTGTCTTGTCTGGTCTTAAAGTTGATTAATAGCTCATACTGTGGTCATTATTGAACTGTAGATTGTTGGGCTGTGTAACATTGCAGTGGTTCCTTTCTGAAACAAAGACAGCACAACTGCTGTTGTCTGTCTTTTAACAGCACCTCTCTGGTGATCTCAGTGTTTCACTCAATGTATAGTCATTGAGAGCAAACAGGGTGGATGAATCATCTGATGAGTAATGTGAGCGCAGCTTCCAGTTAACTGGACATCTTTTACCGACACTTTTACTTCCTCCATCCCTCAAACCCCACTGCCTTCACCCGCCCTCAGCTTGGGGGAATTATCGGCCTCTTCATTTGCAGTATATGAATGTAAAGATTTTTTTATGTTGAATTAAATTCCCTCATATTTCACTTGGTGACAGATGTGTAAACGTCACATACAAATTGTACATGTTTTTGTTGTTGTTGTTCTTGTTGTTTCATGGTAAGTTGTTGAGTTTTTGTGTAATATTGCTGACAAATCAACCAACCAACCAACAAACAGACACAGGTGAAAACATAACCTCTTTGGCCGAGGTATGATAGCCAGACAAGATAGGACGTTAGTTCCGTTATATAACTTATCCTCATGACGTCCTCAATAATTACTAATTTTTCAAATAATTGATTAGTAAACAATAAATAATCAAGTAAGATAATGACAAATAAGTAGTCATTATCAGTTAGGAAACATTTGGTGGCTTGATTTACTTTACTTAATATAATAAATCAAGGAGGAAACAGGAAACAGTAGTCGACAAAACAATCTCATCGTCACAAGGTCCAGTTAGTAGCTGCTCTAGACCTTTCAGTCGTATTACCTGATCACCATTGGTTGACGAAGCTTGATATGATATGATATGATTGAAAGCTTCAAAACAGCTGCTAAATGGACCATGTGGTGAGATTGCTTTGTCAATTATAAATTATATTGTGGTCTGGTCAATTTGTACTGAACGCTTTGGACTAACACTAACTCACTGCTTACCATCAGATAACATGTGATGGGCATGTTAAATTTGGCATTCTGTACACAAGATTAATTCATTAAAATAAAGTAACTGACAATGAAACTATATGTAATTAATAATAATAAACTATATTCTGTTTGTATAATACCCAGGCATGTGATTGATATCTGTTTTATACCCTCAGAATGGGATGGCAGCATAAAAGGATCCACTTTAGTTGGCAGTGTCACTTGGTCAGAGGAGCAGACAGCACAAAAAAAGTAGGTGGGGGAAGCTGAGAGGTGTCTTTTGTTGACGAGAGTTGTAATCCGCTCTAATTCAAACCACAGGCGGTCTGCAAGCCTCGGAGACCCCCCGACCTCTGGTATGTTCACACGGTCCAGACTAGCAGCGCAATGCTCTATCACGCTGAGGAACAAATCAACTAAAATAGTGTTCATGATGTATGTACGTGTTTATGTCTTTATGACAGCCTAAATGAAAGTCTGTATCTTTATTTGTAGTATATGTTGAGTAGCAATCTGCTTTCAAAAATGATTTATTTCAACTAAAATACACACTTTTCAGAGTTATTTCCAGTTTCTCTTGTTTCAGGCATTTTCTAATGTGATTAGGCAATTTGCTGTACTAGTATCTAAGATAACACAACATGAATTGTATTGGAAGCAACAGGATTCAAGAAAACTATGAAACAATTAAAAAATTATAGTTTGAGGACATAATAGTACATTAAATTAAAATAGAGATTAGTCGTGAAGGCACCCGGAGGATAGAGTGTGGAGAGGCACAGTGGCTGCCTGTTGCTACCCAGCATGCCTGAGCCTGCTTTGGAATGGATATTTTTGCAAAATTCTGTTGAAAGTGTTAGTTTTTGATGAATCATCTGCAAGTGGACCTCTTCCAGGCCTGGTGACGTGAAGTGAATGATAATGGTGTTTCTTCTCAGTGCACATCCAGTGCTTGGCAGGCCCTTGCTTCCACTTACTGCAATTGGAAGGCCACTGGTCAACTTTTAATTTGTATGGATGTGAACACAGACACAGAATACAAGTGGGAACCGTTTTATTGTGGAGTAGCACTGGCAAGTGTGGTTATGTCCTATAATGTAAATCTGAACAGGGTTTCATTGTATTTTTAAGCGTAGATTAGATTTTAGTTTTGGCCGTGTCATACTGTACTGATCTGTAAAGAACCCTACAGTTAGGCAACCCAGTTAGTAGCAGCTCTATTCACTGGGGAACTGCTTGTGGATGATACTTACAGTGCTTAAGTAACAAAGTATCATAATAACTGATGCACCAATGACACTTTCAAGGCTTTAGAAGCATTTGCTAAGTGGGCTAAGCAATAATAATAGTGTTAGTATTTTCTTGATAAAGTCGCTAACCTAGATATTAAATGTCGCCATTCCATCACAGGCAAGGAATTGACGAAATAGCTAAAAATGTTACTGTAGGTGATACAAGGCCACTGCTCCACTTCACGTTATCTTCCCTGGGTATAAGTATTCCTATTTTTAGACTTTTTGAGCTCTGTGAGGTTGTGTTCCCATATCATTAGCCAATTTGGCTAGCTAGATCTCCATGAATGAACTACACTGTGCCAATATCTGCCAGTGCAGTAAGATAATTTGACTTGACAAGGTATCTTAAGATAACTTGGGTCCAGTCCAGGAATAAGTAGGCCTCTGATAACTGTTCCAAGGTTTTTTAGCACAATCATCTTAAAATAGGATCTTAAAATAAAATTAGCAAGTGTTACCACTGGGATTTGAACCCACAGTCTTTGGGGAGTCAAGTACTATAAGGCTGGATTCAGACCAAATCAGGCGGCGTGGCAAAAACGCAGGTCTTCCCATTCATTTTTATGAGCGTAGACAGTTTTGGCTGCAGTGGTGCTGGCCGCAGGGGGTCCCGGAAAAAAACTGAGCCGGCTGGGGCAACAAAATTGAAACAGACTTTGGAGAAATCCAGACGCCACGTTGCGATGGCGAATCACATAAGCTGGCAAGCAGACTAGCAGCATGAATGACTACATCCACAGTGGATTGTAATGTAATGTGTCATGTGTATTCACTCCGTTTGGTATTGTGCACCAGTTTAAAACACATCCGTGGATGCTGGCGATCACTGTAGAACCGGCATGCTTAACTCCTCTGGCAGAGGCATGACCGGAGATCATAAGCAGAGAAGAACAGGTCTGTAGTGGGGTTTTCTAGTTAGCATGACTAAATGGTTCAGAGGGAATACACCGGACAAGTTTCACCACTGATCACTCAGTTTGGTCTTGTAGATTAGATTAGATAGATTGCCATGAAATTTAGTACAGGTATTTATGTCCCTCTGAGGAGGACACTCAGTGACATGGGTGATCCCCCGACTATGCCTCTAGCACTTAGTTCAAAATATAGTGCTTGAAATTACATGTTTTTGTCTTGACAAACTTGTTCTTAAAATAAGTCTTTAGACTTTTTGAAGGAAAGTGACATTTACTTGATTCAAGTCAAAGGATCTTTCCTAGTTCATTTAGTTATACTTATAACTGGGGAATATAAAATATAAAACAAGACAACTAGATTTTTAATCTATACTACAAGATTATTTCACATGCTTAGATGGTCACTTTTTGCAGTGTAGATCAAAACAGTATAAACAATGAGCTGCAAGACGCTAAAATGCTTGGTTGAGCTGAGAGGAATTGCAGAGTCTGGTGATAATTTTCTGTGTTTTTTGCTGTGAGTGAGCCTTTTCACAATACTCATTTGATCCAAGGTTAATATGAAAATATTGAGTAGAGCAGCTTTAATTGTTACACACGTTGTATGTAATAAGTTGCTGGGGATCATGGGACTATTCATTGTTAAACATAAACAACCACCACTGCCAATGAAAATCTAATTACATGATGTTCACAGACAAGGTAATGTATTAATGTATTATTCATGTTTGTTTAGTTTCGTTAACCGATTTCTTTCCTCACCCTCTGAGTCTTTCACAGAAGTTATATTGACAAGCAACCAAATGAAACGTACTGTTACCTTGAATAGAATTACAGATTTCTCTGGGTGTGAACATTGTTAAAAACATTTGGGATAATATAAATAGGCCTACACAATTCAACAAAATATATAACAGGTCTAGTCTTTTTATATTTTTCAATGCAGAAACGTTACATATTATATCTTTAAGTTCATTCCAGAATATCTTTAAAACGAATGACCAAATTCCAGTCATCCTCGCCTGTACTTTGAAATTGCTGCTATGATAGCATGCTAACATGCTTAATGTTAGATGCTAAACACCAGCACGTTAAAGATTTGAAAATATCTGACTTTGGTGACTCCTAGTGATCACAAAAAAGACACGGTGGCTGACAGCCATGCACGCAATTACATATGGAGGCTTAAATGTCCAATAGTAATTATTATAGCAGGTATTACCTTATTTTTCTGGGCCTCTAGCATGACTTTTAGTCTAGTACTGAAGTTTTTATTTAGTATCACTTCTGGCTGTTTTCCAAAGTATTAAATAGTTTTGAAGCAATGTTTTTTATGACGCAGGGAATGTCATATACATGTCTATTAAGCCTCTTGGACACACAGAGCATCTTCTGGAGGAGAAAGTGTTCAGCCAAACAAGAGGAAAACTCTACTGGCACCTGAAATACAGAGCACAAATGCTCAAAGTGGAGATGAGATGAACTCTTATATAGATAGAGTAGATCTGAATAGATTAATAATAATAATAATAATAACAACAACAACAACAACAACAACAACAACAACAACAACAATAATAATAATAGCAGATTTAGCACAGTATTGTCATTTAAGCCAGGTTAGCCTGGTCGTGTCTGCAGAATCATGAGAGGCAGTCATAGTTTCTGTGGATGTGAGAGGATGTACTACCAGAGGACTGGGGAGAAGGGGTGTCTGTGTCTGACTGTGTCTCAGATATGAGATCAGCTGTGTTTCCCCACAATGTTAGTCACCCTATGATGATGTCACACAGCATGACTTCATTCTGAAACAAAGAAATGGCAAAGATTAAAAGTGGCATCATCATCCTCATCTTCATCACCATCATCACAGCTCTCCTTATCCTCTTCATCATCAGCCGTCTTGGTTATCATCATCAAAACTACAAACAATAATCTTCATCAACATCACAATCATCATCATCATCATCACAGCCAGTATCTTTATCATCATCGTCGCCATCATCATCATAATCATCATCATCACAGCCAGTATCTCCATCATCTTCATTATCATCATCACAGCCAGTTTCTTCATCATCATCAGAATCATCACAGCCAGCATCTTCATCATCATCATCATCACAGCCAGTTTCTTCATCATCAGCAGCATCATCACAGCCAGTATCTTCATCATCATCAGAATCATCACAGCCAGTATCTTCATCATCATCATCACAGCCAGTATCTTCATCATCATCATCATCATCATCATCACAGCCAGTATCTTCATCTTCATCATCATCATCATCATCATCATCATCACAACAGCTCTCCTCATCCTCTTTATCATCAGCTTGCTTCAAAATCATCTTCATCATAACTAATAATTGTTATCATAATCATCATCATCATCATCATAAGAACTATCTTCATCCGCTCTATCATCATAACAGTTGTCTTCATCATCTTCATCACCGCTACTGACGTCATTATCCCAGCCACCACTAGCCCTCATCATCCTCCTCCCAGTATAAACAACGTGAAACCAGTCTGAGGTCTTCACGGCCTGCTGCTTTACTTTTATTAAGGGCGCAGCATCTTATTTCCCCGGGATGCGCGCTGCCCGCCGTGAGCGCGCACGAAGCGCCATCACGTGGGAGGTCCCTTTAAGTTTCCATTGACAGAGGCCTGAGCGTGTCACATGGACATGATATAATGAAAAGGCAGGAACAGAGAGGCAGAGTTCGCTGAGCTCTTGGCTGATGGAGCTGGGGCAGAAATGTACGCAGTCATGTGCCGCCAGCCAGCAGCCTGCGGGGAGAGAGACAACTGGGCCGAGCCGAGCCCAGCCGATCCCGGCCGGGGCGGGCCGAGCCGGACTCACTGCGCCTCATCGGACGGGACCTCTCTATTCGCAGTTGCACCTGCCAGCTATGACACGCACTTTAAAAAGAGGAGGAAAATTCGCCTTGGTCCCGGAGCAGGAGAGGAGCGCCTTTCTGCGTGAGTGAAGTTATTTCTAATAGCTCAGCTGATGTGGGATCGGCTCTGTGTTGCTGCCGCAGGTGCGTTTGCGCGCTTGTATTGTACCCGGTTAGTGCTTTATTCTAGTGTTAGGACCCGCATCATTCAGCTTTTGGGAAAGTGTGCTTGTTGGAGAAAGCGCAACATTCCTGCCGGGGAGATTTCTGATCATGTGTCATGTGCGGTCTCTGGAACTCTGTGTTCGCCAGTGTCCGCATTCCAGGTGGTGTTGCGCACATAGAAATCGGAGTTGAAGTAAACAAGTGGGAATAAGGCCTCGCGTCGGAGCTTGAAAACAGTGTTTTGAGGTTCAGCACGGCGCTCCAGGCTTGACTGGAAACATCCCGCCCCTCTTCACAAGCCCAGCCCTGAAGCTGTGCTCCCAGATGCCGAGAACAAGTGAAGTTGTTGATTTTTTGTGTGACAATTACAGCAAGTTCCCACGACGCATCACAGTGCGTAAACTAAGTCTGGGGAGACTTACTCACTGGATCTTAAACTAACAAAGTATAAATGTAACGTTAATCAATTTAATAGTTAATCAGCCCAGTTTAACAGGCAGTGATAAAGCCAAGTCGGATTAAATGTTTATAAACTATGGCTGTGTGTTAAACGTGAGTGTGGCAGTGTTCCTGGCTGTGAACATAATATATGAGTGTGTAGCTTGTAAGCGGAGGCCCTATTTGTTTAATAAAGCCATCCAATTTTCCTGCGGGATGTTTGGAAACGTGGCTGTGAGGTGCCGTCAGCGCTTCAACATTTCAATACTCGCCAGAGGGGAAAACAAGAAAACCACCTGCCTGCTGCTCCGGCTATTGCGCAACCCCCACCCTCACTCCCCCCAACACACACACCCCACGCCCCCCAACTCACACAACAGGCAATATTTTGCTGATTCATAACAGGGCAGTCACATCTGTGTGGCTGTGACACACAGAGTTCAAACAACCTCTAATTTTGGCCGCAGCTTCGGTCTCAAGCAGCGAGGGGACATAATTCACTGTGTTAATGCAAGTGGCTCTTCTGGAGATGCTTACCAGCAGCACAGGCTGACTCTCAGACTGTTCCAACTGAAGGAAGCACCAGTTGATGCAAAAGGCTGGCAGATAGCTGGACATCTGTCCGACCAACAGGGAAGCATTGGAGGGGGAGCCATTCGAAATCAGCATCAGAGAAGCGTTTCTGTATGACAAAAGTTTGCAGCATATTGTCGAAAAAATAAAATGACGGTAGGAGGAAACTCTTTTGCTTTGTTATTGTTTGCCTTATAGACCCAGGCGGTTCATGACCTATCCTTTATTCACCCTCATCAACATTCAGTTGTATACACAAGTCAGTGTTTTTGTTGTTGCATCATCATCTGTCACAATCAAAAATGATCCCTGTCCTTGCTCAGCTAATCTTAAAACAGTATGTCACTGATACAGAAGTGAGATTTTAGCATTATTTTAATTTACCAATCACACAAAAACATTCTCTATGCAATATTCAACCCCTAAAGTAAGGTTAACAATTAGCCAATTAGCTAATTGATCAGTTAGTCTAATAACAGAAAATTAAGTGACAACAATTTTGATAATCATCTTATCAGGTCATTTGTATAAACAAAAACACTGTCGAGTTAGCTTCTAAAATGTGAGGATTTGTTGCTTTCCACTGTTTTATAGATAACGGCTTATGTAGAGCAAATACTTGCCTACACTTACAAGGTACATTTATTGACATTTTTTAAAACACAAGGGTTTGAAAAACCAAACGATGTCTGAGTCCTTTGCAAGTTTTCTTTTTAACACCCGTTTAAAGTTGTGAAAGGGTCTATTTTTAACCCAAATCATCTGGCCCTACAAGTATTTAGTTCCCTTAACCTAACCAAGTATTTTAGTTTCCTGAACATAACCAATTAGTTTTGTTCCCTAAACCTAACCAAGTATTTTTGTTCCTAATAGTTAACCAAATATTTTAGTTCCCTAAACCTAACCAAGTATTTTAGTTTCCTGAACATAACCAATTAGTTTTGTTCCCTAAACCTAACCAAGTATTTTTGTTCCTAATAGTTAACCAAATATTTTAGTTCCCTAAACCTAACCAAGTGTTTTAGCTCCCTAAACCTAACCAAGTATTTTTGTTTCCTGAACATAACCGATTGTTTGTTGCATAGACCTAACCAAGTATTTTTGTTCCCTTAACCTAACCAAGTATTTTAGTTCCCTAAATCTAATCAACATTATATTGGTAACACAGTATTTTTGTCAGAAAACTGAAAAGAAACTGAAGATACGTGAACTTAGTGTAAAAATATTAAAGAATATTATAACATATTCCAAACAGGATACAAACTCCAGACTTCTGTACATAACCCACTCAGCCATGACAGCTTACTCCAGGTATGGAGTTTTGTAAGTTGAAATGATGGTTCCACTAGCTGCCAATTGCTCCACTATGTTCACCAGCTAGTTGCTGACCTGGTTTGTCTGCTGGTTGGTGCTGGCAGGGGGTGTGCAGTGGGTTTTTATAGCTTTTTGCTGAAATAGATCCCTGCACGAAACAGTGAATTTGCGGTCCGTAAAAACCGACACAACAAGCCAAAATGCGCGATATAGTTGAGCTGAACCACAGAGTCAGGTGATATTAATCTGTCTGTTTGTGTGTTACCACGAGTAGCATCAAATTATACCGCGCTGATGATGGAACACACAGCTGTTTCTGTCAAGGCTAACAGTCAAGTCTAAGAACCTCATTCCATGCTGAATTACTTGCTATCATCTTTAAAAAACCGTTTGGAGTCATTCTAAAGGTTTGGGCCCCTTGTGAAATGTCAGCAGTTTTGCCTCTTACTGCCAGCGCTTGCATAGTATTGAGTATTGTATGCATTAAATTGAATGCATCTATGGACGGTGAAATATGGGGTATGAGGTTTAGAATCTAGGACAGACGTTATGTAACAACCAAACAGTGACTCTGTAATGCATTATGAGCCAATGTTTCTCAGTATGAATTATACCAAGGATGAGATCAAGTCCAGGGAACTGATACACTGTCGGTACTTGAATGTTTCATGTTGTTACTGGTTCCTGCTTCAGCTGAAGGTTTGCGTCACCTGTGAATTCACACTTCAACCCCTGCATCCTTGTTTTTTTTTTTTTTCTCAGTCAAATGTGTTTTCCGAAGAATTATCCTTCATTCCCTGGTAAATAAATCAACAACTGTGCCCTGACAAGTACAAGCAGGGTAGAACATGAGCTTTGCTGTCTTCCAGCACTTGCATGATAATGAAATTTGCAATAATCCCGCAGCATTAACCATTAACCAGCATTAATCCTGCTGTGTTTGGCCTTATTAGCTGAGAACAAATCCATCAGCCTTTTGAAGCGAACTTTCAGAGCTCTAAGCTGTTATTTCCGCCCTTGAGAGCATTACTTGGCAAACCTATACGCACAGAATTCCACCAATGAGCCTGAACCGCAGATTAGTGACATGCTTGAAATGGTTGGAGTGTGTCAGAGGAGTCTAGCGGGGATAACATGGCTTGCCTGTTTGTGTGTGTTCCTGTTTATCTGCGTCTGTTTTTGTGAGTGCATGCATGTGCTTACTGAAGACAGACTTTCCCATCTGCGTCACAGACTACGCATGACATCTGACAGATGTTTATGGTCACCCTGTCTCAACAAATAGATCTGTTTCATACAGATATAAATGAGCATGTGTTGTTTTCATCGCTTCCTCCGCTGCCCCGTGTAAATGGCCGGCGCTGAGACCAATTTTCCCTTCTTCATTCGTTTTTACGCAGCTAAACCTTCCTCCCTCTGTCATTCTCACTAAATCTCTGTCCCTGGCTCTCAATCCTTCCTCCTCACCAGCACTGCTACAGGAAAAAAAAATCTCTGCTATTTGTAGCCTGAGCATCAGAGGCTGATCTGAGAAATGAGCCCATTACTTCTTTTTTCTCTCGTGTGCGTTTGCTGAATAATTGAAGTAAATGGTGCGTTTTTTTGTCTGTGAATTATGTGCCTGAATGTGAGCGTAGCTCAAACAGCCAGCTGTGAAAGTTGTATTTCCGCTGGGTTTATGTGGTCATAATTAGCGGCTCCCATGTGACTGGGTGTATGTGTGTTTTTGTGCGAGTGTGTTTGAGCTCGTATGTGCGAGCACGCCTGTGAGCAGGGGTGTGCTTGTGTTTACATGACAGCCGACCAGGAAGGGAAGTGACGCAGGAGGCAGCGAAGGGGCGAGAGAGCTGCAGACATTACACCGCTGCAGAGGGGGAGAGACAGAGAGACAGAGAGAGAGAGAGAGAGAGAAGAGGGGACTGGGCAGGAAAACCACAGACAGATAAAAGAGTGAGACAGGAACAAAAAAACTAATGAGCGATCACTTTCTTCGGTACTGCTGTCGACTGCAGGATCGTTGCCCTGCCTCTGCACCGTAAAACAAAAGCAAACATGCAGTAAAAATGAGTCAGTGTCAGCGTAGGTTGGGCAAGTGCGCATTTGATTATGAAATGTTTTTTACCCACCGCTCACTATAAAAGTAGTGACACAGGCTTTTGTTTGTCTAGAACTGTGCCTGTTCCAGCTCTGAGCCAACTTCCCTGGTTGCTATTCACAGTCATCATCTCTCTGGCCAGCTGCCCTCTCACATTGGAGCAGACTCGAACTTTCTTGGCTCTTTGAAGACTTTCATAACAGCTTCAGTAATGGACACTCCTCAAATATTTCCTCAGCAAACGCAGGGCTTCCTAAGGGATGGAAAATGGACATGGGAATAAGGTTCTTAAAGCAGCTCAGCGAAGGCCCAATGAGCCATCTGACAGAAAGTGTAGTGCGGGGAAGTGGTGAAGGGAAAATCAACAGAAAGTCAGATTACTCAACGATAAGACTTAGAGTGTACTCACCTTCTCTGGCTGACATTAATATCATTGAAACTAGACTCCTCCATGAGTACTTAGCATCATCCTGTAGAGCCCTGCTAGTGTTCTCAAGAGGCCACAATGTTCATTACAAGAGCCATACAAACAACATCGTTAATATTTGGCTATTGTTAGAGCCTTGAGACAAAATGTCAACATTTGTTTGAAGGGAGTTGCTAAAGCAAAGGGTACAGGGTGTTCCGAATCAAAAGGCTTTGCCCCCCTTGGAGCATGAATGTGCTCAGTAAATTTTTATGGCAGTCTGCATATTTGATTATGAGATATTTGTGTCCGAAGTTCAGTTCAGTTTGGTTCATCCTGTGGAGTGTGAATGTGTAAATTTCATAGTAATCTACCCATTAAAAATGTTCAATTTAATTGATTTTACATAGATCGTGATGCGAGAGGAAAAGTCAGGTGGTCATGGATGTCAGCAGTATTCAATCTTTGGGGATCATGAATATCTAAAGCAAATTTGATGAAATCTGTACTATTATTTCAGACAGTTAGTTCAAGACCACCATGTCTCACTGACTGTCTTGTCCTGGACCAAAATGTTTGTCAAGGGTTCCAGTTGAATCTTTGGTCCGTCAGTGGCGTTAGACAACATTTTGGGGATTACAACAATAATACAGAATCATCCTTTGAGGATTATGAATATTAAATGCACAGTATGTAATTTCTGCCTCTAGCGGTCTCTCAATCAAAACGAAACAAAAAAACCTACCCTAACCTAAGTTCTTTGTTTTCATTGTTAAACACCCACCACCAGTGATGGAAATCCATATGACGTGACTCAATCAGAAATGTTCACAGATGAGGTAGTGTATTAAAAGTTTAATCACGTTATGATTAGTCATTTTCGCCCCCACTTTCTGACTCTCTCCTGGAAGCTGAAGCAACGGGTGAACAAGTGAGACGCACCATTACCTTGATAACATTACAGATTTCTCCGGGTTTGAATATTGTTGGAAACATTTGGGATAATGTGAGTTTACAACTCAACAAGTTATATAACAAGGTGTCGTCGCTTTTGACAGTTACATGCTGGCATTCCGACATACCAAAATTCCGACATCCCAAAAGTCCGACATACCGCCATTCCGACATGTCACCATTCTGACATACCACTATTCCTACATGCGAACACCTGGCATTCCGACAAAGTTTCACCATAATTCGCAACCCATAACCCTAACCCTAACCCTTTTAAAAGATGTGTCGGAATGGCAACACGTTTAAAAAATAAATAAATACCACCATTCCGACCTTAGGTTGGGGCAAAAAATGTCGGAATGATGGGATGTTTCATTAAAGGTTTAAATGTTGCCATTCCGACAATTAGGGCCTAATGTCGGAATGGCGTTATGTCAGAATGGCGGCGCCTCCCGCTTTTGACATTTTAATGCAGAGACGTTACTTATTACATATTTAATACCAATTTCAAGTCAGTTTGGCTGGTCGAATGGATGGATGTACTCCACCTCTCACATTCTGAGTAATGACTTCAGATCATGGGCTATTTCCTTTTTATTACCGCAACATTACTGCATTTTCCTTCCTATGGTATATCTCCTTCTTAAGTATTTAACTGCATTGCGTGTCTTCCCTGAGACTATGAATGGAGCTGGTCTGGTCAGAGGTGAGCGGCAGATTGCATTGTTAAGCAGCCTGCAGGATGCAGGGTGAGTTGGCAGGCAGAGTCTGGCCTGGCACTGAGCTGCTTGGCATACAACTGGCCTGGGGAGGACGTGAAATGAAACCTCAGCAGGGTACGGGTAATGGAGGAGAAAACCTCCCATGTCTTTATTAGAGAGGAGATGAGGGAGGGAAGGGAGGGAAAGACAGAGGGTGTTGATATAATACAATTTAGGAAGAATTAGAACAGCATGTCTCTTACTTTGGATGTTTATTTACCTCTATTTCCTCTCATTTGGAAGAGCTGCCGTACTGTAAAAACATCAGGTCTGGTTTTAACAAAGATGTAACATTTTCTGGCAACAGCCCGCTGCCCATATGTCCGCTGGTCATGGCAATTAAACCATAAGATGGTGAAGAGAAAAGGGCTTCGGGGGAGAGATGAACACAGAAACATAAAGACGGAGAGAAGAAAAAGTGATGGCTGGGTGTCGTAGATGTGGTTTGGCCGGGAGGAGACTACGAGCTCTTGATAGTTGTGTTTTCTTCCTCAGCGCCCTCCCCCTCCCCACTTCACACACACATAAAACACACACACGCTGTCCTTGTTTGCTTTGATTCGTGTTCAGAACGAGGCGTTCGCATTGCAGAGCATGACCGAGAGAGCTCTGCCACCAGGAAGTATTCACAGGAGCAGAATGGAGAGAGAGAGGAGGAGATTCTTACCGGTTTGAGGGGAGATGCATTTAGATGATATAGTCTGAATGTGTGTACGTACCTGCAGGTGTTTGTTTGAGGAGATTCATTTGTACAAGAGATAGTTAAAAGGATATATAAAAGTTGGAGCAAAATTTAGTTTGAAAGGAGAGTTAGAGTCAGTCATAATGGAAATATTTGAATTGGGCGTCAGACACAGTTGACAAAGGAGATTTTAGAGGAGTTGGAGAAGACTGTCTGAGAGGAGTGAGTTTGAAAGGATAACCTACTTGAGGGACTTGATGGAGATAGCTGAGCTAATTGGATAAGAGTTATTTTGAGGAGTGATTTGTAAGAGAGGTAAGAGTTTGAGACGAGATAGGTGGAGAAGAGAGTCGGACGAAGGAAATTTTCCAGAAGATATTCGGATGAAAAGTTACTTTGAGCATACTGCCAAGGAGTCGGTTGAATGGGAGATCAAAAATACAGTTCAGGAGAGTTGTTCAACATCAAAAAGGCATGTCAGTCGGCTTCTTTAACTATTTTCAGCACTCAGGATTTACTAAGAAAATAGCGTAAAGCGAATTTGGAGGATTTCTCTGCGATCACTAAGGTCAGAAAATGTTAACATGGAGATTATGAATCTAAAATAATTACTCTAATTGAGTTACTAATACTCAGAATATCACATAAAATCATGATTTTAAAATCTTTAGCCTATATATAATTATTAATACATTAGGAAATAATAAACGTGTTCATGGCAAGCAAAAAGACGACGAAGTGATATGAAACAAATTGAAGACGCATGAAGTATACATAAGACACCTCAGCCAGTGGAGAAAGAGAGAGCAGTAGCTCAGAGTGCAGCAGGTGCAGGAAGAGATGGTGTTGTGATACGGATGTGATACTGACATAAACATTCACTTCAATGAGAGGAAAGTTTAACTGCAGCCTGTAGTAATTTTGCAGTCCATTGACACTACAACCTCTTCCCACACTGTCTGACAATAACACATACAGTTGTAACAAGACGCAGCCATTACATCCAGTAGAAGTATTTTAGGTGTTTTATGCGTTTTTTAATCCCCTGAGTTTAGGCTCGCATATTTTTCCATATCTTGAGACTTTGTATCTTTAGCACAGTTTAAAGCTGTGTAAAACTATGTCACAAATGAAAAGTTAAACTCAAAAGAAATAAAGTGCACCCTCGCTCGAATCCAAACACTCAGGAGTTTTGCTGTCGCAGCTTTACTTTGTCTGGTTTGACCATCAGTTTGTTTGAGCGGACGTCAGCAGATTTTAGAGTCAGTCCTGACTTCATGACTATATTGTACCACTGGTTGTACCACACCAGAGACATGTTCGTTGCTTCCTGCTTGTTGTTCCATTCCGCCCATTGAGCTCGCCTAATGGCAGTGTCTGTGAAGCAGCTGACTCAGGAAAATCTTTGGAAATTCATGGAAAATTAATTTGATGTGTTCCTAGCCTGCTTGTTGCTATTACTTTATGGGTTTGAAGAGTGTTTGATCGCTCAACATGACTTTGCAAAGATGGACCCGACGTTGGGTACTTGTGAGGTTAATGACACGATTGGATGAGGAGCAAAGGGATATTAAAAAAATGAAAAGGAAAAATGAGTGGAGAGATTTCTGCCAGAAAGAGAACGTTGATGATGTTCTTCCTAGATTTTTGACAGCTGGATAAATTGAGAGGTAGCTGGAGAGGAGTTAGTTGAACAGGAGGAGGTTTAAGGGGAGGCACAGGCTGCTAGAGCTCGGCTAAGTAGGCCAAAGGCACAGGGGAATGTCACATGAACCACCACTGCTATGTTAGCCATTCTCCAGTGTCTTGTTCAGCCACAGATGGGAAGAGACACAGAGAGAGGGAGAGCTAGAGAGAGCAGTTAGCGTGCGTCATGTATCCCATGCTGCCTGACGTCTGTGCATGACACCCAAAACCACACTGCTGAAAAGGGGAAGTGCTCATTTCCATCAGCCCACTGACCGCACTGACCTTTCCCTTAACCACTTCAACCAGCACTGAAGGTCAGCAAAGTCGGGGAATTTATCTGTGCCGAGGGCCGGCGTCCAGCTCTTATCTGAGGTCGCGAAGGCTACAGGAAGTTCAACCTGGACCTCAGTGTCACCGCAGCTCGTTGCAACAAAACTCTGACCAGTCTCTTGTCATCTGTTTACCGCCTGGTGTGCTCTCACTGCCTCCTCCTCCTCCTCCTCCTCCTCCTCTTCGTCTGACACTCTCTCACACCCATCACCCTGCAAGCCCACTAAAGTGAGATACATCCCCAAGGCAACAGAAAGGATGGCCACATTGGCCCTGAGGGGAGTGCGAGAGATGGGGGAAAAATGCAAAAAGGCCGGGAGGGTTGGGGAAACAGTTGTGAGGTCAGAGAGATGAATAGAAAATAAGACAGAGGACAGAAAAAACAGACAAACCAGTCTGTGCTACCCCTGCTACTGACATGGCTGTGTTTGCTTGTGGATTTATTCCTGTCCGTTTGTACATCCGTTTCTGGGAGAGTTTCTTTGGTCTGTCATCTGTCTTTGTCCAGCAGAAGGGGGAGCGGGGGGAAGCTCTCTCCACGGCGCCAGTTTCCCCAGCGACTGGAACCAAAAAGGCCGGCCATACCAGTTCACTCTGCAGGAGGAAGTGCCCGGGTTACGTGGGGATCATAAGATCCGGGGTTCTTGCAAATTCACAAAAAAACAACCCGCAGAAGGTTCTAATTTCTCAGAAAGCTTTTTGATATGGGCACGGCGATGTTGCTGACACTGTGGTGTTCTTCTTTCACACAAACATGCGCACGCACTTGTTCATCCCTCGTCAACCACATCCACTTCTACACGTTGGTGAGCGATGCAACAGCTCCCCTCTTCCTTGCTGGCTTTTACGTCAGAGTGACTGGCCTAGATTGTTGAAAATGGACCTGGAACACTTGCCGTTTATAGCCTTTCCTCTGCCTCTCCCTGATGTAACAGCAGAGCACGACTTTCCCAGGGAAAAAAAAAAAAAAGTTCTGCTGCCCTTTTCTACATGCAGAACAATAGAAAGGAGTCGGGCCTGCTGCTTTTACAGGCCGCATCAGTTCTCTTCCATAACCCTGGGTTTTAATTTATGTGTTTCCTTGCATGTTGTCCAGATGTAAAATGTAAAATGATATCAGGAATGCAGTCGTCTGTGGACAGTGCTGCAATAACAAAGCATTGTGCAATGAAGCACTTCCAGTTTAGCTTTGAAGACAGTCGCCTCTGTAACACACACTCACACACACCAACTCGAGCACCCTTGTGCCAAAAAAACAAGACGCACCAAAACAAAGACAAACTCTTTTCACAGCACGCACGCACACACTCGATTATGCTGTACACACACTTAAACATGCCTTCTTACTGATAAGCATCTCATATTAAAGCTGATACATCGACATGGCCAGTATTTTCAGCCAATTTTAGCTTATTGCAGATAAACTGGTATCAGTGTATATGTAAGCCAGTTAGTAACAAGAGGCTGCAGTATTTGTTCACCACAAAGCATTGTTGACTGTGTTTTTGTCTGTCTGTACACATATTAGAAATAATTGTTTAAAGTCATAGTTTGACATTTTGGGATGAAACTTTATTCACTTTCTTGCTTGGAGTTATATAAAATCAATACCACTGTCATGTCTGTATGTATAATGTTCCCTGTCTTTATAGGCTGCCTGGCAGCTTCATATCCACCACAGAGGTCTTCTCATCTAACTCTCATCAAGAAAGAAAATAAGTGTGTTTACCTGAATGTCAAACCACTCTATCAATTAGCCCTAATAACCAAATTCAAATGTCTAGTGTGTAGGATTTGGGGTATCTAGGAGGATCCATTGGCCGAAAAGGAATATTCATAATTATTATTATGTTTTATTAGTGTATAATCACCTGAAACTAAGAATTGTGTGTGTTTTACCTCAGAATGACCCTTTTATCCACAGAGGGAGCGGGTCCTCCCCCACAGTCTGCCATGTTGTATCGCAGGGGCAAATGAAACACTGGGTCTAGAGAGGGCTTACCGCATTTGACGCGGATACTATAGGTGAGGGTGAGGCAAAGGGTCATTTGTTGGTTGCAGCATTCTCAGATACTGATATTAGTATCTGCCTCAAAGACCTAATTTCAGCCGAGCTCAGATATATCTGAATCACGAGAGAAGTAACAAGTTGTGAAAATATAGAGCTTAGCAACACAACACTGACATATTATCACATCATAAAGTTGTTTTTGCCAAGTGTTGGCAAGCAGCTGCCTATTTATAGATCCGATAGATATGGAGCAACATTAGCATTCATTTTGAGTTGTGTTTGTGGTCACCTGATGAATCCGCGTGTTGTGCTGTTGCTCTCTGTTAGCGGAGTGGAGCACAAATCCAAACTGGGAAACCAAAACAACGAGCTAAAAGATGCTAATGCTCCGTAGAACTGAAGGAACCGAAATAATTGACAGGTTTGTCTGTAGGTTTGTCACTACGAGCAACAATCTCGTTACACGTAGCACATTAAATATATTGCTGTGTGGCTTGAAAGGATCCTATCAGAAAATGTTTGTTCGTGTTGTGAAAATATTGGGTCGTCCAGTATTAGTCAGCCTCTGTTTCTTGTTTGTTTCCATGTGGGAGAAAGAAATTACTTGTCTTTCTGTTGCTATTATGCCCTTCTAGCCTTGCCTGAATCACCTGAACCAACTCAGGAGGTGTGTTTGTGTGTGTGTCCATGCCTGTGTGTGATTTTAGAAGGCGCTGGGAGGAGTAGGCGGACTCACTTTGTTACCAAAGTCTTGCAGTGTCATCTTATTGATTTGATACTTGTCCTCTTAGCCTCCCTCTGCCTCTATCTCTGTCTGGTCTCTCCCTCCCCACCCTCCCTCAACCCCACTCCTTCCCCGTTCCCACGGCAACACGTGGCTATTGGTTACATAACAGCAGCGCTTGCGGCGTGTGTGTGTGCATGTGTGTGTGTGTGTCTTTGTG
This sequence comes from Pagrus pagrus, assembly GCF_965226575.1. Lineage (NCBI taxonomy): Eukaryota > Metazoa > Chordata > Actinopteri > Spariformes > Sparidae > Pagrus > Pagrus pagrus. The sequence continues at coordinate 19,755,195 of NC_140205.1, read as the reverse complement.
GCTGCCCCTGGGTTTGGGGAAATCAAACACGAAATGTACAGCTTTCAGCTCTTGTTGCCTTCAGGCTCATGCGAGTGCATTATTGATAGTGTTAACAGTGATTGCATTGGGAGCGTGAATACGTCCTGCTTTGCGTGTCAATGTGTGTGTGCTCTCAATTTACCTTGCTGCAGTCTGTTTCATTTCCACTAGATGGGAACAGCGTGCAAGTAGGAAAAAACGTGCTCACTGTGGCTGACGTCTGTCGAATGATGTGTTGATGAGTGATGGATGATGGGTAGGGTGTTGTCCTATGTGCTGATGGCGCACGGTCCGCTCTTTTCTTCCTTTTTAATGTCTTTACAGCGTCTCCTACACAGCACGAGTGTATGCACAGCCTCCTTTAAGTGTTCTGTTTCATTCAATAAGTGTCCTTGCTGTTGTTAGAGGTATGAATGGGGATTAGTGTATGATTTAATAGTGAGGTGGATGTGTGTGGGAGTGTCAAGTGAACCACACACACACACACACACACACACACACACACACACACACACACACACACACACAGAGCTGTGCCCTCAGATCCCCTCTAATGGCATTAGGCGGGCCACGGCAGGGGAGGCCAAGCTGCTGTTCATTTCAATTAGAGCCATGTCAAGGAGCGGTCCCACGCAGCGCGCTCCAACCTAATTGTGCTAATTTCATATTTATGAGGCAGAAATGCAAGCAATACATAAACACTACGCTGTGCTGCTCCCAGGGGGGGCATTTTCACTTAAGACGGTTGAAATATGTGGTTCAGATAAATGTTAGGCCTGTGTTTGGAGCTGTTGGTAAAAGCTTGTGTCTGCATGTGAAAAAGGAGGAAGAAGAAGAGAGATTAAATTTTTTTGCTTGTGCCGCCGAAGTGTGTTTACTCGGAAGGCTGGGAGTGTATTTGCATAAGTGGATGATGCTTATGTGTGTGCGCACAGCACCTGCAGTAAGCAGACTCTTTTCTTCTGCACCCTCAGGGCACCAAAGGCGGGGAGGTACATACAGTATCGGACTGAGCAGTGGAGCAGTAAAAGCCGTTATTCGAAGCAGTCTTATCTTTATGACCCGCACTGCTTCCGATGTCGTGATGGGTTCTGCTTACGCCACCAAACTGGCCGCCATAAATCCAGAGCACCAACTGCATATCATGTCCTCAGAGCCACTATTTACTCACAGTATTGCCTGAGATTCCTCCTTACTGTTAGATCATTCTTTAGAGTAATGTCTTGGGCTGATCAGAGGTCACCTAATTAAGGCTAAATTAACCCACAAAGGGACCCTAAGAAAAAGTGGGGACTAATTAGGGCCCCCCGCTGGCACCCCAAGTCATCTTAAAGGGTAACTCCTTTAGATCATTTGTTATTAAACTGTCCGAAATGAATCCAACAGTATTATAAGAGTACAATGCTAGACCAGCTGCGAACAACATTACCCACAATGCAATTTAGCCAGTCAGTGTTCACGCACCTTCAAGAATAATAACAGCTACATCAGAATGCTGTTTGTTGACTTCAGCTCAGCATTCAACACGGTCTCACCCATGAAGCTGATTGGAAAACTAAACACTCTCTTGATATTGGACTTCCTCACAAGCAGAGAGTACAGATTGGTAGTCTAACCTCCTCTATGTTGGTGCTCAACACCAGAGCCCCCCTGGACCGTGTGCCAGACATCAAGAGAACTCGTATTGTGAAGTAAGCGGATGACACCATCATCATCGGCCGCATTACAACCAATTAGGAGAGATCATATCTGGAGATGGAAATCAACAATCTTGCAGAGTGGTGCACAGACACAATCTACTGCTCAACGTCAACAAAACTAATGAGCTGATTGTTGATTTTAGAAAGAAGGAGGCAAAGGCACACGCCTGTCTACGTCAATGGAGCTGAGGTGGAGCAGGTGAAGAGTTCTAGGTTCTTTGGAATAACCATCACTGAGAACCTATCTTGGTCATCACACATCACCACCATGATTTAAAAAGCACAGAAAAGGCTCTTGTAAACTTTTACAGAGGGGCAACAGAAAACATCCTGACTGCAAACATAACATACTGGCATGGTTCATGCACAGCCCAGGACAGGAAGGCTATGCAGCGGGTGACCAAAACTGCCCAGAACATCACTGGTACCATCTCATAGCATCAGCGACCTGTAACCACACTTTATTGTGTAAAACTGTCAGTTACCCTTTAAATTGATTGATAATTTGATTAATTGCATATTTTAAAGATTTATAAAGTATAATATCAGCATCACTATCTACCTCTGTGTCCTTCCCTCTGTGTCCCTTCCAATCCACCGGATGCCCTCTGACTTTATCCCCTCTCCCAGTCACCTCACTGCCACATCCAGCCACTCCCTCCTGCCCTTCACCCCTTTCAGTTCAGTCTCAGTCACCTGACCTTCCCCGCCCACCTGCTCACCTGTTTCCACTCTCCCTGATCAGCTCTGCAGTACTTCACTAGCCCTTGTCCACTTACTCCTTGCCAGATTGTCCATTGTCGCTCCATTGTTTCGTGCCGTTGCTTTAAAGCCTCCCCCGCCTCACTGCCTGACCCTCTGCCTGGTAATTTTCACTTTGGATTCCTGCCTGCTCTTTGGTAAGATTTATTTGCCTCTTTTGGACCGCCTCTCTGGTTTGGACCCGTGCCTGCCTTATGGCCCTGTAAGCCTTATATGTTATTGTTGTAAAGAAATCTATGACCTGCATCAGCTCTGCCTCTTTCATCTGCGTGTGGGTCCTAACACTGTTGCTTCGCTCACAGCAGCTGTGACAATATAATTAAAATTAGAAGATATTAAAACCACATTTTCACACATCGACACTCTACTACCATAAGGCCCCTATCATTTCATGTCATATCGTACTTCAGTGTCCTATATAACAATAATTTGACAGGTAATCAAAATACAAGTATAATTGTCACACATTAACCTGGGGAGCCCTTCAGGGTCTGAGGTCCTGAGGCAGTTGCCCATAGGATCAGCTTAGCAAGTTGATGTTTGAATCTCCAAGATCCCATATTTGAAGAATTGCAATTAACGATATCACTTCTTGCAATCTGTCACTAGTTCTTTAATGTTTAATTTCATTTCAAAAAAGTTTAAAAGAGTTATAATCAGACATTATCAAATTTTTATTTGTGCAGTACGACCAAATACCTGCAGAACTAATTCCCAGCAGCATCGGCTGTGCTTGTGATTAGAGTTAATTAGCACAATTTCAGCATACTTACACAAAACTAATGCTGCTAACAGACAAAACAACATTTTACCAAACTACTAAACTAGTAAAAGTACATTGGAACGCAACTTGAAGTCGGAATTCCTACTTGTTAACTCCGGGCAGATCCACCCCGACTTCATGAGGGAGCAGTTATCTGACGTCACACAACAGTGGCAGCACCCATGGGGAGAGGTTAGGGTGTCTTTGTAGACCACAGTATTGGGTCACTGAATGGAATATTTAGATACATTCCTAGATACGGTGTCTGTTACCTCATGTGTCATTTCCCTTCCTGTATTTCGTTTATATATGCAAGGAGGCTATTCACTCGTGGCTACACCTGCAATCTTTTGGTTACCATCAACCATGATTTTCTCACATTCATCATTTTGTTCTGGTCGGCCAAGTTTTTGGTGTCGTGGAACGTGGACCACTTGGAGGTCAGAAGTTGGAAATTTCATTTAGGAAATTCCGACCTCTGACATTGACTGGAACACAGCATTACTGTAGATGATCACATTGATAAACGTGGTATTTGCTGAACATCAGCATGTTTTGGCAGTTTCAGTTCTCCATAGATCATCTGACAGAGTTTGAAACTATATTATATCTAATTGATCTGATATGTTTTGGAAAGTGGTCTTCAGTGATGATTTGTTGTTAATAGGCTGAAACACAAAGAAAATGATTAAATTCAGGCCTGTTTCATTCAACAATAGCGTGACATCTCTGACTTTAACTCAGGATGAAGTATGTGTTTTTGATCTTTGTTTCTAAAAATTGAACATGCAAAAGTGGTTCATGTGTTAACGCTTTTTTTTTTACTGGTGGGACATTTTACGTGTCCCACGCAACATGTGACTGAGAGCTATTTATTTTCGTATCACTTCCTCATTGCAGAATATTAAAGGTGGCAGTGACCTGTGAGCAGCAATAACCTGCTGCCAGGACTGTTTAACCTGAGTCATGGTGACACAGAGTCAGGATGGCATGAGGAGACTTGAAACTCAACAAGAACACTGACTAAAACAAAGAGAAAAAGGGAAATTGGCACATCCACGCATACCTCGAAGTCATCAGTCAAATTGAAAGCAAAAGTTGCGACGTGTCAGTCTCCGTCTTCCTGATCGTGCCACACCATTGGCTCTGTGATTTAGCCTTCAGTCCTTCTGGCAGCCTCTGATTGGCCTGCATCCACAGGTTTCGCCAGTGACTCATTCCACTAAGAGAGACGAAAGCACTGCCTCTTAAGGCGTGTTTCCATGGCAACCGCACGGGGGGGTCAGGCGCCAGCGAAGCACACAGGAGCCATTTCCTAATAAAAATGGGTTTTATTGTCTCTCTGTTTTCTCCTGTACGAAATGTAAACATGCCTTAAACTAGGAGAGGGAGAGAGAAGACGCAGAAGAGAGAGAACAGGACATTGAGGGAGCGAGGGTTCATAATGGCTTTCCTTTCTTTTTTTTTACACGTGTTGCATTCACTGTCCTTGAGTTTTTATGAGAGTTGGTCTGTCCTTGACCGCTCTGTTCACAGACATTGCATTCATGTGTAGTGACGGTAGAATGAAAGTACAACTCTATAAAAGAGCTGACTGTAGTCACGATCAAACAGACAAAAAATACAACCACGCTGCAAGGTTTGTTTTTTAAACCTGTAGCAGCTTGTTTTTTGGCCACTAGGAGGCAGTGGAAACAGGTTTTAAACACATCACTGACATATCATGACCTTTTAAGTTGATGTGGTGAACTTTTTAGCAAACGCTTGCCTAATTATAAGTAGTTGTAAAAAGTTAAAATAACCCACTGTTGACTTCTGGTTTCATGTCGTCCAGATTATCCTCCATTCAACAAGCAAAAGGAAGTTCGACACGCCCTGAACGCACTTGCGCCATGGAACATTTAAATCAGGCCCTTTGTCTACTTCCTCACGTCCTCCGTCTGCAGCTGTAATAGTTATTACAGCCATGAGAGATCCCTGCTGAACAACAAACGTGAATATGGGTCGCAATAGCAGCTTTGATTTTCAACCTATTTGGTGCACAGGCTCTTTAAACAAGAGAACACAGACTCGTATAGCCTACAATTAATCGTGTTTCAGCATGCAACTAGCGAGCCGTACTTACAAAATATGAAAGTGCACGAGGTAATGGCTGCTTTCTCTGCAATCTTGCTAGCTGAGTGACAGCTGCACACTGACACAACAAAACCACACTTGGGTTACACATTCAGAGGCGGCTGCTTACTGCCTCCTAAGAAATAGGAGAGAAACAGAAACAGTACGAATTCTCTAATTATCTGTGGGTTCCTCACTACAAGCAACCTTTTTCACACACACACAAACAGTCGTTTGACCCGCTGTTATTGATTAGTTCAGCTTTAAAATGAAACTCTTGAATTGCCTATGTGCAAAGAACTCCTCTCTCTGTTTTTGTCTGAAAAGAGAGCAGGGGCACTGAATGTGCAACTGCAGTTATAGCAGAAAAAAAAAACAATCTCATTCCTGTTGGACTTGACGTGTGCCTCAATATTTGATCTTAGTCCAAATACTGTGAACATTTGAAATCACTTTGCCGTATATTATATCCTGGAGAAGACTTGCATTTCTTATTGTGGATGTCAGGTGATTGACAGGAAGTAGAGCGTAACGTAATGCCGCACTGATATGAAAACACTCAACCGAGTCATGATGAAATAATGAGAAAACAGAGACTTGACTGATGGACCAACTCGCTTCGTTGATTTTCAAGTCTATTGGAAATTGTTTTTGCTGATATGATCCGCTACAGCTCTAATTTGTGTTATTTTCCCATTTGGGAGGATTTCTGTGAAGAAGAGTCTGTCTAAAAGGCTGAGTGATTCAGAGACAGTCCAGGGATTAAGATTATAGGTCCAGGGCGTCTTGGTGGCTCACTGGACTGATGTGCATCCAGTACAGTGATGACCACTTTTGAACTATATGACGATGCAATAAAAAAAATCACTGAAGAACCATTTTAAGGTAATCCAAATGTTATGTATCTCCTACTGTTAAACTAATGATTTGTGGTTTTAATGGGGTATATTGAAGATTAGGGTTGTCTTGTCTCCTAATCTTGTACATTTGGACATTTGAGGTATGCTAATTCTAGACATTTAAAGGTCTCTCTCGGTTGCTGATACAAGCCTATGGATGATTTGTTAAAGCTGTTTAATGCTGCTGGACTGTGGATGTCTCTGTGAAGGACTCATGTCAGATTTTCCACGACAGTCCATAGGATGTGACTTCATGCACGTTCTCGAGTGCCTCCTCTCAGTGCCTCTCTCCGCTCCGCTAACAGAAAGCAACAGTAGTAACTTTGGTTATTGTTGAACTGAAGCGTGGTATTTTATTGCTGAACTCTTTACTTTTATATTATTTGAATTTACCTTGCCCTAACCTCCAAAAAGCCGCCATGATAAGGTCAAGCTGTTGCTGTGAAATACCTCTGTCCTTTTAAAGAAAAAATAGAAAATTGATGAATTTACGTTTAATTTTATTACTTATATATTACTAATATACTTATTTTAAATGTATAGGCATATATGTTATATCTATTTTACAAAGAAGAACATTCCTTGGCATAAAAATGAATTAAAAACTGAATAAAGATTTTTGAAAAATAATGATAAAAAAAATAAAATAGAATCAAAGTTCTTACCAAAGGATTTTACTGATTTTTACAAAGAGGACATTTGCAGCAAAGCAGGGTCAATTATAGAGAAACAGATTTTCTGTGGTACTAAGTACAGTGTAACACAATTCCACCTTTGTGCAGAAATTTTAATTTGTAGACTTGCAGTCATTGGTTCCATTATGTAGACCTGACAAACTAACATGTACAAAGTTTTGCCAACTCACCAATAAAGTGTCTTGAGTGTTGCAGCAGTGCTTCAAACTCCAACAAAAACTGTCCTCTTATCCCAAAATTTCTAGTAGATCCATTTCAGGGACACGTTTAGTCCAGAACACAGTATTCCATGAGTTAATGTTGACACAATGACCAAAAAACCTGCAGTCATGGATGCTTTTTCATGCTTTTATCTGTCAAAAAACTTCTCATTTCACAGCAGACACCATTATAACAATAGTGAACGTGCCAACAAGTGACTCAACCTTTTCTTTCTCCTCTCTCCTGCACTTATACGGCAGCCTCCGGATGATGGATGCATCATGTAGCCAATGACGTTTCAAATCCAGTAATATATCGTTTATTACAGTTTTAAAGCCATGAATATGGAAATTATGCAAGTTTATGTAGTTTTATGCATTTTGCTCTTGAATAGGCTGTTTTTCCATCGAAGCACTTGCTGTTGAATATTTTATATGCACAAAGTTAGTGTAAATAAGGAAATGAACAACTGTAATGAGTTTTTACTCAGACGGGGGTATTCTGGGGTCATAAACTGGCCCTTTTTTGCCAGGCGCCTGGATAATTTTCTCAGAAAAACATGTGTTCAGTGATATTGTTATTAAATTTGAACCTAGATGATGTAAGACTTAATGATGTGGACTCATTGTGTTTTCCATCTAAGAGGGGCAGTTACAGGTCACCTGCAGGCTTATTTTCCATTAAATAATTTAGGTGAGAAAAATTAATGAATGAATGAAGCTTGTAACCTTTAAAAACCACGCCTTTATGCCGGGCTAGGGTGGGAGAAGCGTTTTAGGATAATTTTACATAAATCTCCCAGAAAAAGAGCAGGTTAAATCAAAAGTCAAATCAAATCCTACACTGATTTGCACAGATGAGATTCATATCATTGGTTGTACTTGGTGTTAAGGACTCGCATAATGTTCTTAAAGGTTAGAATCAACATGTGGGGCAAAAGTTGTCTGCTTACTTCATGTTTTGACCAATGATTGTGTTAATAAAAGCTGCGACTAAATACATTTTCATAGGTCTGCATCTCTTGTAGCGACACAGAACCAGCACTGCCTGAAATTTCAGCTCAAAACTCTAAAAGAGTGTATTGTGTATACGCACAGTGTTGCAGTGAGCCACCTACTGAATCATAAAGCTCAGTGAAATACCAGGAGCGTCAAGGCAACGGTTTCTGTGTATTAGTCCAAGGGGAAGGCTTTGTGCGTTGATGAACTGTACTTGTGTGGGAGTTCTTTTGACTGTTTGTCCTAACCTGTTTGGAGTCAGAATGATTTCATGAAAACACAAGGTATATGAAAAAGCAGTCCTCCTTCTCATCAAACTACCGGCTGTATTTAAGATTTGTCGATGCCTGTGCACAAGTCATGTGGATGTAAAAAGCCTGTGAGCCTGTTCCTGCCAGAGTAGAACAGGTAACTTCATCTGACTCCCCCGCTCCCAGTTGAGGCTTGATCATCCATCAGGCTCGCTATTGTATCTTGCTCTCTCTTCCCTTTCTTGAAGTTGTTTCTTACAGTTTCAGAATTAGCATAGCTTGACCATTGCAGATAAGAGGCTTATTCGATTGACAGGAACAGAAGTAGGTTTTCTTCTGCTTATGACTAGCCAGTTGCTATATAAGCTGTCAGGAACAGCTCTGACTCATGTGTGGCCAGGTCACCACTGTTCACCAAACATGACAAACCCTCAAGAAAGTAGGACCATGACAGTAAATGCAGGGAGCCTAGTGTGTGTTTTGTTGTCTTTGCTATGCAGCAGTTGTTTTCTTGGTGTCTTTGCTCGTCAGCCCGTCACGGTCTTAGTTCCCTCCTGCAAAAAAACCCCAAAAAACAGGCACATTAACACGGCAAATCTCGGCCAGGCCTTCCATGTTAGTAAGAACTCTAGCAAATTTCTTGTGAATTCCTGTGGAGATCCTTGGAAATTCTGAGACATCTTTCTTCACAGGCTGTCAGAGATCTGGAGATTTCCCCTGCAGTGAAGTCAGGAGATTTACTGACATTGTCACATTGTTGCTTCACTTGGGATTTATTTGTTCTTCTTTAGGATTTATCAACTAAGAGCTGATTCAAGTTGGCAATTTTAGTGAGTACATGTTCTGCTAAAGAGGCATACTTCATTACACATGAAATCACATCATCATCTCATCTCTTAATATGAGTTCAAAAGTTGATGGGGAACTATTTGCAATGTGAAGTCAATCAGCTGAGTATTGTGTTTCTATTTGTGTACTTTATTTTGACATTTTCCTCTTCACAATTGAATGAATGTAGTTCGAACTCGGAAGTCGGAACAATTGCCCTGAAGTTCTTCTGTTTCATTAGAACATTCTTTCGTTGAAGTGGCTCCTCTAGCCTGTACGAAACTACACCATGTAAGGGACTGTGAGAAATGACTGATGGAACAATGAGCCTTTGTTTTAATATTATATAATGTTTTCAACTGAAAGTCTCTCATTGTAGTCAATTAGAAACCTGTCCTCAGAACATTTCTAACGGCTGAGCGAGCTCACATTTACCTCAGCGAGCTGGTAATTACTGGTTAAACCACACTAAGAGAGCAGACATCTGGCTCTCCGCTTGCTGCTGCAGAGAAAGACAAGCACCTGACCCATGATGTGTCAATAATAAACCTTCATTATCAACTCCCTCTCTGTTCCTCTCCCTCTTTTTAATGTGTCATCAATAGGCCTTTATTGTAAATGCGTCCTCTTTTGATATGTAAAAGCGCTCTGGTTTTGATTCAGGGGACAGTAGGGTTTCAGACAGGTTTTGTTTCACTCAGTCACAATTGAGATTGTTGAATTGGTTGTTTGGAAAGATCACACAAATCAATTTTGCAGCAACACACATTGTCAAACAAAAGGACATGGCAGACCTCAGTTCTGTTCTGCCCTACTCAAGTTAAGTCTTGGTCCAGTCTCAAGGAGGTTTTTCTGTTCAAGATACAAGACACATTTATAATAATACAACACAAGGTTGTATAATGACATGTTTGTAGTACCATTATGCTACTACTAAAGACAGAGTTAATATGGATGGATTAACAGTTAATGAGTCATAAAAATAATAAATAAATTAGATTTGACTGTGGAGGATGAGTTTAGAAGCACGAGGAAAGAAGCTGCTCTGTAGTCTGGTGAAACAGCAGTGGATACTTCGGTACCTTTTCTCCAGATGGCTGCAGGGTGAACAGACTGTGGCTGGGGTGGGTGTTGTCTTTTTAGTATTTTCTGTGCAAACACCCACCTCACCGACTTTTGGCTGGTCTAAACCACCTGCTGAAGTGCCTTCCTGTTCTGGGTCGTGCATAAACCATGCCAGTTTTTGTGATGTTTCCAGTCAGGATGTTTTTTTGTTGCTCCTCTGTATAAGTCGACCAGAAGTTGACAAGGGATTTTTGCCTTTCTCTTTCGTCACCGAATTATCTCAGTGTTGATGGTGGATTCAACCAAGTCCTGGCCTTAGAGTTAGAGTTAATGTGATTTTAAAAAGTTATAATCAGATAGTGTTAAGTTTGAACCCATTTTTCATAATCAAATAATTTAGTGAGCCATTCATCAACGAACGAATGATGACACTTTGGCAACTCATATATATACAGTATAAATGAGAAATAAAAAGTGGCCCAAGAATGGACCCCTGAGGCACACCTAGAAAACCCTCTGCAGTATATTCAATAAAATAATAAATATCAAAAGCTGTAGGTATTTTTAAAGAAAGAAAAGCATTGGAATTTACTTGTAATGCACACAAATTCATTTGTTTGCCCTTTATTTTCCATGCATTGTAGAGAAGCGAATATTGGCCTGAAATGAAATGAGTGAAATAGCATTAGCAACAAGCTTGAAACAATTTTTAGTTAGTAACTTTATATATCACTAAGGCACCATGTCACACCTTTGCATAATTTATGTCTTTATTCATGGCAGAAGTGAACTTAACTGGGAGCTGAAAACATAACAGAGCAAACCGAAGACACAGTGAGCGGTTCTGGCTCAGGCGTGTGTAAGCTGACCAATCAGAGCGGACTGGTTATTTGGAAGGATGGCCTTTAAGATTTAAAAAAAAAAACAACAATAAATAAAGCTGTACAAGTATAGCTGAAACAATTAGTCAATAGGAAGTGTTCTAGTTGGATAATTGTTTTAGTAATTTTTCATGTACAAACATTTCATGGTTCCATCTTCTCAGGTGTGATGATCTGCTGCTTTTCCTTTTAATAACACTTTTTAATTTTCAGGATTTGTACAATCCAAACAAGCAATTGATTAATGGAGAAAATAATCATCAAATGAATTCACTGGTTGCAGTGAACAAAGTAGGTCCAAATTTGCTTCACCTTTACCAACTAAAAAAAGGTAATGTAAACCCAACCCTAACTGTGTTCTGCTTTTGCATTAATCCATGAGTAAATATATCAAATGTGATAGTACGACAGTCACAAGGGACAGTTTCCTGATTATATTGACTACAGTATATTGACTTTGTGGTATAAGTACTTTTTTGTAAGTAAAGGATCGGAATGCTTCCTCCACTACTACCACTATCAAGGAGGCAGAACTTTGAGGAAAATTAAAATGAGTGCAACATTAGCATTAGCTTCAGTTGATTAATCACGGTCAATAACCACAAACAAGAGACAAGAGGGCTAACGATCCAGGCTGTCATGCCCTGACGACAATGATATTAATTTAAGAATGACGCATAAATGGAAATGCACGTTTGTTTAGATTAGAAGTAATTTGAGTGCAGTGAACAATAAGGTCTGGTAGGGGGATAGGAATCAGGGAGAGAGGGTGTTGTGATTTATTAAAGCGTTTTTGACAAACGACGGGAGGAAGAAAGAAAAATGGAGTCCAGTTGGAGATGTGCGTCAACAACTGAGAAACCTCAGACCATTTCCTTTCAGCTCTTTTTTGTTTTCTACATCTCACTTCCTGTCGGTGTAAACGAGTCATAAAGTGATCATGATATGACCCCTACTTTGACATGGACTGTTAGGTCGGTTATGATGCACAGCACACCCTAAGCGACCGTTGATGCGACGCGAGTGGTATCAACATTCTCTGTTGCTTTAGGCTGTACACCTGCTTTATCTCGAAACGTCTGAGCAGCGTGCGACTTTGACAACACCTAATAAAAAGGCGTAAATGGAGTGAAATGTATTAAAAGGAACTCCTTCTCCTCACAGCTGTGGTTTTGTACAATCATTTTTTATTGAAGTGGCATTTTATGAACTTTAAAGGGCAAACTCACCCTTTAAGTCCCTTCAATTTGAAAACCGTGTGTGCGTGTGTGTTTGTGAGCGTTTGAGTGTAGAAGTTCACTGTATACAAATAAAGATTTTTGGGCTGTACTTTAATGGACCATACCAGTGGGTTTTGCGTACTTATCCATCAAACTATAAATTGCTAGTACTTCACTTTATTGCTGACCTTTTTGATTCAGGGCCTTCCAGGCAGCCATTCATTGCAGTTCTTTTGAGCACACTGGAGAGACTTGTCGAGATGCTATACAGTTGATATGCAAATGTTAGTGGCATATAAATAAGCAACAAGAAATGTCAGTACAGAGAAGCCAAAAATATGTCTGAAGTCATTTAGAAACTGCTCTGTGCCATTACTGTACAACTTTATATATATATTTTAGTCACAATTCTTTCACTACCCGATTTAAAGGGGTACTCCACTGACATTTGGCATTTAGTTCTTTTTACTCATCATGAGGAGTATTACTCAACGTGTGAAAACCGTTGTATAATTCCAAAGTCCATGTTGGAGCTTCTTAAGATTTGAAAAAACAAAACTGTGATAATGTCATAGAGATGTCATCAGGCTACACATTTACAACAGAAAGCCTGTGCTCAGAACTAGAGGTGTGGAGTTTGAGAAGATGGCATTTAGACGACAGGAAGGGACAGTAAAATACTGCGTTCCATTGTGGAAAGAATTGGATCCAGCATTCTTGGAGCTTCACCAACTCTAAAGACTAAAAGTGAGGATATCTCTGTCTCTGCTTTTTAAAAATCAGTGTCCTGTAAGCCCCTCGACTTTATCAAAGTGCAATAATAAATCGAGCAGGAGCTTTTTGTCAAAAACTCCTCCTCCATGCTCTGCTTACAAGGAAACTTTAACTGGTTATGAAACAGTCTCAATTTAATACAAATGCTTCTACATGAACTACATAAGGAAAGCAAGACCATCAACAAAAGGAAACTTTTATTATAGATATATTACTTTCAAAACAAAAGCATTCTCTAGCCAGATCAAGATCTTTACCACAGGAGGGGGTGGTTTTCTCCACAGACACCACTAGAATCAACAAAACATGAAAGTGTCTTGTAGTTGCGTTAAACACTAAATTATCATCAACTTTTATGCAAGAAATAGCCAAGTGTGTCTCTGTGTCAGCTTAGGTTCATGAGTACATGGATTTAGTCTTGTGGTGACCCAGGGATTAACCAACCATGAACTGCCACGGGCCTTTGTTGCATCTCATTCTCCATCTCCCTCTCTACCTGCTGTCAGTGACCTGTTCGATGCTGAGCAGCAAAACAAACACACCACACAGTTCATGTTCATCTGCCTCGTCATGGGTCATCCCTTTGCCTATTTTTTTTTAAACTTGAGCCACGTAGGACCCAAATGTAGTGACAGGTGACCCAGGGATGATTTAACGGCGCCTCTGGTTTCACCCCTGAGCTGATCTGTAACCTGCCTGTTTTGCTTCTCGCTGTAATGACGCCAGATTGCACCATCCTGCTGCAGGAACAACAAGTTGGGTAACATGATTGGCGGCTCGCTGAGACTCCACCCTGCCTGTTGCTTATTGGTTCTCCTGGGCCCAAAAGCCAGCGTGAACCAAATCAGATCTGCTACAATGAATGTTGGCGTGGTTTTTGGAGGATGCTCTCAGAAGTTATTCGGAGAAGAAACTAAGACCGCATTTGGGACTTTCCCCCAACTCAAGTTCAGATGGCGTTGACAAGGTTGACTGATCTTTCTTTTGTTTGAAAAAAGTTGATTTCGATGTAATTAATGCTTTTTTTGGTGGAGTTTGAAGTGATGTAAATCAGCCGGAACAGCGCAGGTAATTACATTTTCATTCCCCGTCTGTATGTTTATCTTTAAATATGTGTATATGCAAGGGTAAGGCCCTGCAATCAGATTCATCATCTTCCTCTGCCTCGTTGCTATGATTCATCTAGTCAACCAGGTGAATGCCACACACACACACACACACACACACACACACACACACACACACACATATACACAAACACATATATACGTATACGTAAGCACATCGGGTTACTTGGAACTCTTTGTGTGTGTGTTTGTGGTCTGTGAGTAGGACTGCGAACTGTGAGTCATGTTCCTCTTTTCATTCATGATCACACAAGGCAGAGCGAGCGCGACTGTGATGTCAAAAGCAGTGAGCAGAGGCGAGTATAAAAAAATGTGAAGATTGGGGTAACGGAGAGAACGTCGCAAGCTGATGGAGTATTTATCCCCGCCGCCATCTCCCTGTCTGCAGCGTGCTGGGTAAAAACACAGCCGTGAGTACTCTGAGATCACAGGCAGGTAGTTTTGTCTGCCTGGTGTCTGTTTTTCAGGCTGTTATTTAAAGATCCAAGTGTCGCGTCCGCTGCTGGAGCGTGTTTTTCTGCCCCTCTCTGCTGTGACTGGGAGAGATGGGAGCAGGCCTTCGAGGTCAAAGTGCACATGTGTGTTTGGAGGACACGTCCTCTGGATCAGTTTGCAGGCTTTGCTAGTTTTGTATTTTTTTCGTGTCTTTTTAAATTATCTTAAAAACCTCATTCACATTCAAAGGTGCAGCATTTTGCACGCTGCATGTTAAAAAACGTTCTACAGGCCTGTATCACTTATTTGCAACACTGTCCTGCAGAAGAGCTCAAAAAGTTAATTATAGCATAATGCTATTATACTTAATAAGCTGCAGGAATGAGGAAGTTGTCATATTAAGCATTTTTCTCAGCTGGTGGTGGTTAGAGAAGATCTGCTGTCAGAGCATTTCATATGCAGAGGTTGGAAGTAAATTTAAAGTAATGTAATTAGTGTAATTGAGTAGCTTTCTTGTGCATATATTCAGTACCTTCTGTGAGCTTCAAAAGACCAGATACAGTGTAGGTTTGGCAGAGGTGCTGTGGAGCTTGGGAACTCCCTGTTTTAATTAAAAGGAAGATAAGCAAAGAGAAACAGACTTTATATATATATATATATATATATATATATATATATATTTGAGGATCAAAACACAGAGAGCAGGCAACAGAAGGTCAAGATCTTGAATACCAAAACATAATTACAACAAGGCTGACCGTTGGACTCGCTGTGCTTTATACTATATACAAAGAAATTTTAATATCAGTTTGAAGCTCGTTTTCCCTTGAAAGGGAATCACCTCAGAAGCTTCCTGACAAAGTCCTCACTTTGTCTTCACATGTCAGTGTAAGTGATTCTTAAACTGGCAATAGACAAGTTTTCTTTCTTCATTATCATCATTATGAGGTTGATTGCATAATCTAAAGGTTACAGAATAATGCAACCATCGGTGCTGCTATCGGTTCCCTGTAAACCACAAGTTCACCATGAGGTTCTCTCTGCCACTGGGCACAAACTCTGCTGGGAAAGCCGCAGTCAGGCTCACAGCCTGGCACTCTTTCTGTCTGCTTTCACATCTCCATTATAGACTAAATAAATGAATGAACTCATGATTTGTCCTGTGTTGTTGGTAGCTGCGACCCTGATGTGAAGGAAATGATCCATGATGACACCAACAATTAACAAAGTTGTCTGTTTCCACTTAAGATTAGTCCCTTAGTAGAGCGTCTTCAGTACTTTAACCTGAGTAACTTTCAACTTGTTCTACCTCATTCATAATGGAAGGGGCATTAAGTAATCAATGTTACTGGTCGACATCTATCAGTTGCCATGACTGAAGCTCAGCTAACAACAGCAATCGAGCATACGTTGATAATAAAATCATACTCGACTAGCTGATTACAGTGGAAGAAACACTTTATCTGTTCAAGAGTTAATATATCACCTTCTAAAGACAGGGTATGTTAACACTCATCCTTGATACCAACTTGTTTTTTGGGGGGTTTTTTTGCCTTAAAGGTCGTGTAAAGCCCCAACAAGCTCTGGGAAATTGCTTTAGCTCATTATTAAACTCAACATTTGGCCCATTGTTAGTATCATGCCCCGGTTTCTCAACCTTTTGTAGTCTCATTTTTAGGTCCCAAAACTGTCAGAACCAGCAACTAAAAAGCTCCCGAGTCGTCTAGTATGGCACACTTTTTTGATCTGTTAAACAACAATAGAGGGCAGCCCAGGCTAGCGGCAAAGTGTGTGATTGACCAACATTTGTGTATGAAAGTGCAGTACCAGCAGGGGGTGATAATGACGAGAGCAAAGGACGACAGTTGGCTGCTGAACTGTTTGACGAAAGCAGTTATTTTAAGCCAAACCGTCTTCTTTTCCTAAACCTATCGAAGTACTTTTGCTGCCTTTATTTTGAAAGTGTAACCAGACGTTGCATGTCTGTCACTGCAAACTTGACCTGGATTGAGACTTGTTTTCACGGGTAGGCGAGTCCAAATGTGACAGTGACATGATGGACAGTTGGGTCGGCTGGGCGTGATACGGGGTTGTAGAGGGAACAACAGGCATAGAAATGCAAAGAAACAATTGTTTTTGACGCAATTTATAATAATAATAATATATTTGTACAAAGCTACCACAGCTGACCTGACCCTGCATGGAATCCCACACCTAAGATGGAGAAATTGCAGGGATATTGCTGCATTATGATCTGAAGGATCAAGCGAAGGAAAGACAACTACTCTGAGTGTCAGAGTTCATCTGTCGTGTCATGACTCAACTGCTGCAGCGTGGTTAAAGATAAATAGTAACTGCCTACTCTGGGGTTTCCAACTGGAAGTTTTAGTGTCTTGATTCAGGAGAATTCACACAACCATGTATTCATTCATTCGTTAGAATTTTCACAGGCATCTTCTACCGGCAGAGTACATCAAAAGCACATGCACCCACGCAGCCGGTGCATTCATGTCAGTCAAGACACTCATGTCATTGTGAAAATGACAGACACGTAGAGATGAGACATAGAGGACAGACAGAGACAGGGACTGCGTGTCAACTGACCACAATATCATCACAAGTGTGGTGAGACAGTTTAATGGAAACCGTCTTTATCTTTCTCTGTATCAAGAAAGGAAGAAAGTCCCCATAGACTTTCATTTTTCTGATTCTATCATTAGTCAAGGTAGTATACTGCATTACTGGAAGCACTACATTAGTTCTTGCAGAATTTTCTTATTATTAATTTTAAAATACATTTCTCATAGCTTCAGTGGAATTTGGACAGTACAGCACAGTATATGTAGATCTTGTATGTGTGACAGCACTGTAGATTGATGAAGGGATGTTTTCTTTCTATGTTTACTAAGTTTGGGTAGTGGTTTGGAGCCTGGCTTCAGATGATTACGATGGATTATGAAGCTCGAGCACAAGATACAAGCAATATAGTCACCTGCTCATCAAGACATTGCCCTCCAGTCCCACTAGTGATCACAAACCTCACTGGGTAACTTTAAAGACCCAGTGACTCTCTACAGCTCCATATAAGCCAACAAATCTGAAGGTTTTGATCAAACTTCCTGTCACTTTTTGGAAGCTAAAGACGCTCCAAACTGCCATTACACTTTCAATTGAATCACTTTCACGACACACACCGAAAGTGAAATTGTAAGTTGTGAAAGCATGTTTTGACATTGAAAAAGTTGGTGTTTTCCCATTCACTTCAATACAGTTGAAGCATTGCTGAAGCCAGCACCTAGTAGCCATTACAGGAACTGATAATTATCGGAAAAAGAATAAAACTCTTATGCTGTGTTCAGACCGAACGCGATGCAAATTAATCGCGCAACTAGATTACATACAAAGTCCACGATAAGATGCAAACTAATCGATCAGGGCAGAGCGAATGATGCGACGTGAGCATTCACGTAAGTTGAAAATATTGCACTCAAGCAAAATTTTGGTGCGACGCTGTGTCGCAAGAGCCTAGCACCATTGATGTTCATACTGACGTCATGATGTTAGCGTTGCTGATGTCCGGATATTGAACGGAGGAGAGGATAATACTCACTAATCGTGGCCGTCTGCGGAAACACAGAGCTGTACAACAACACATCTACTCGTACTGAGACAGGACAAATAGGGAGCTTCCAAGAAGGGAAGTGAGTAAGAATGTCAGGCTACCTGGTAAGTTTTGGAAATACGATCAATCCAAACTCCATCCACGGAACAAGTATTTTAACAGTTGTTTGCTTGTCGTCTGGCCGACAGACCTGACGGAGCACGAATTCTGGCTTTTTACAAGACAGCATTATGATGAAGTTATTTCTGCATCCTTCTGATCCATTCATGCAGTCAGATCACAGAAAAAATCTCTCCGTTTTGCATTCATGCTGATGTGGTTTCCAGTTATTTTTATTCACGTTACTCGCGTGAGTGACGCGACACGAACATTTTCTCTGTGTTTGGTCTGAACAAGTATTTAAGGGGCTCTATGTAACAATTTACGGAGATAGGGGTGCAAACTGGAGGTGTTGGTCTGCAGGGCAGACACCTTCGTCTGGCGGGTCCCTGTCGTTCTTTGGTTGGGAATCCATAGTACTGTTAGACAGCTTTTTCAAGTCACTC
This sequence comes from Pagrus pagrus, assembly GCF_965226575.1. Classification (NCBI taxonomy): domain Eukaryota; kingdom Metazoa; phylum Chordata; class Actinopteri; order Spariformes; family Sparidae; genus Pagrus; species Pagrus pagrus. Next base: position 19,736,293 of record NC_140205.1, on the reverse strand, counting down.
ATGTGAGGAGATTCACAATTAATTTGATAAAAGAAATACAGTTCCATTATTGTGATCCACAATAAAATCTTATCTTTTCCCATCCCCAGTTGTCACTCACAAGTCAGTCCAACAGAAGAAAGAGCATATGTTTTGAAATGTATTATCGGAAATGCAGGAAACCCATTATGGAAATGGATGATGGTAGAGGTTCAGGGAAAGTGGGTACATCCAGAGAGTGTCACAGTCAAGCAGGGAAGGTGGACCCGAATGCATGAGACACAGGGGGACACAAGTAATTGAATGGAAGGCGAGCTTTAATACAATAAAGCTGAAGTACACATACATAAAATCCAAAAATAGAAACAAGAAACAAGGGCAGAAAGCAAAACACCAGAAATCCAAGAACAAGAACAAAGTACAAACCAGGAAAACACAAGGAATCAAAAGCCAGAAATACCATTGGTAGATGGGACGAAGGAACAAACTCAACAGAATAATAATAATAATAATAATAATAACAGAAACTGAACTGCTGACTCAACAAAACCTGAACAAAAGACTGGACGAGGAGATGAGGTGCAGGTGGAGTGAGGCATTACTGTATGATCACGTCTCACCGTTGCCTCTGCTGTTTGCTCATGGCCCTGCAGACTCAATTGTTCTGAGCTGGGTTAATTTAGACCTGTGACAGTGGGAATGTAACTTGTGTAATTGCTCTCCCCGCTCTCTTTCTGCCCATCTGGTGCCAGCAGACACCTAGAAACCACCCGGCTTCGCAAGCGCCTCGCATTTCAGTATCTGTGATTTCCTCTGTCCCCACCAATATCAAAACCAAGCCTACGCCCTTGGGTGTGGAGGGAAAGCAGACTGGGGAAGAATTCAGGAAACAGAGCTTGGCTAATTAAACAGATACATGACAGGTGTGGAGGGAAGAGGAGGGGCACAAGAAAACGAGGGAGGACAGAACTCTGGAAGAAAAGGCAAAATGACACCTAGAAACCCAGAAAACACCCATAAAACACATAAAATCATCAGTCGGAAATCAAAAGATGACTTTCTGAGGAAGGATTGTTTTTCGTTTGGGTGTGTATCGCATACCAAGCCACTCTTATTCTCTCGCCAAAGTAAACAAACTCAAAGGTGAAAGGGCAGGGACTCCAGAAAGATGCCAATGTGCATGTGTGTGTGTGAGAGAGAGAGACAGAGAGAGAGAGCGTGTGTGCATGTGTGTGTGTGCGTGTGTGTGTTCAGGCAGATGCCAGGAAGCACATTCTCTGGCAGTGTGCAGGACTGTTGTCAGACACTGCTCAGGAACACGATGTACGGCCTTCTGGATGCAGGAAAACCAGCGCCCTAAGATTAAACCACACACATGCAGAGCGATACACACACTTTTGAGGTGGCTGGCAGAAAAGCAGCTTTGTCATAGTGCTGCGGTTACATCATTAAGGAAACTGTAGTGCCTCATTTGGCATTGGTGGTGATTGACGTTTCCCTCCAGCCAGTGGAATGCTGACTTTGCCCCCCTGGCTGCGGTCATGTTAACATTGCAGTTGCTACATTGCATTAATGCTTCAGAGTCACTCGAGTCGTGACAGTCCCCTCAGCAAATGAGATGCTCTCCCTCCTGGCTGTGGTCCGTGTCTGTCAAACCCGCTGGATAAATGTCTCTGAGTCCAAGGGCAACGGGAACAACACAGCCCCTGTGTCGCTCTGCATCCAGGGCCTGTGTGCTCTCTGCTGGCCAGGCTTCTCCTCGCTGTCTGTCAGTCCAGCTCTGAGGGTTGATCCCTTCAGTGTGGGAAACCAGGGCTGGCTGTGGACGGAGACGGGTGACTTTACATTGATGTTAACGTCCAGTCTGTCAATACCTCAGTGAGTGAGTTTCACTGGTCAGACAAAAGACCGAAATGAGGCTCCTTTAAAACTTGAAAGATAAAATGTGGTAGACATCCAGGTCCATTATAAAAATAACCTGCTTTCTTGCAGGTGTGATATATTATATAAAGGGAAAATCCGGCCAAAAACTGAATTTGCATTTTGCTGTTTCAGTGTTTTTGAAGTCCAGGATAAAATATGTAGGAATTCTGTATTAAAATGTCTAAAAATGACCAGACCTTTGTTTGTTGAGTTGTGCGTATATTATCCCAAATGTTTTCCAACCCAGAGAAATCCACAAGGTTACTCAAGGTTGGTCAGAGAATGAGAATAAACTTGATTGAACATTTGTGATGAGTCAGGTCAGAAAGCTTATCGTCAGCAATGGTGGTTGTTTAATGGCGTGACTGAGACCAGCGAAGACAGTTTGACCACGGGATCGTTTGCAGTTATTCACGTAACTTGTGTGTTTATTCGCCCCGAACAGGCAGATTACTGTACATCAGCTGTAAGATAGTGAGCAAGGGTGCTTTTGTGTCTGTGGGTTTGAATTCAGGTCAGCTCAGACTCCGGTTCCCGCTCTTCTTTCCCCCCTTTCCTCTCTGTTACACTAACTTAAGTAAAGTACATTTCCCCTCCAGTTCCAGCCGGCAGTAGTTATGACAGTACATAAACACCCGACACCCTATCATCGGTAAACCGCTCCAGTTTAACTGTAGAACCCGATGTGACCTGGCCGCCTCTGAGCAGCTGAGCAGTGGCTTTGACCCACTGCTTCCCACACAACACTCAGCAAACGCCTTTTGTTTTGTTTTGTTATGATCGGAGAACCCTAGCAGCAGAAATTACATACTGTGCATTTAAGTTAACATCTACAACCTGGAACAAAGAGCATCAATTAATTTACTTCTTATAAAGCAGTTCCTATCTATCTCTAGTTCTACAACATTAGTAAACTGATTTCTGTCATTGGTGAGATGAGGTAGATTCGCCCTTTAATCACCATTTCTAACAATATGTTTCCAGTATGTTAGGCCATAAAAGAAAGCAGTGACACTCCAATGTTCCTTGTGGATACAGTTAGAGCTCAGGTTGGTCACAGCTTGTGTAGATTCTACCGTTCTGATTAGTGTGTGAACACACAGACATTCTGTATTTCGATTATACAGAAGCTCAAACAATGCTGACTGCAATTCCTCTAAGCCCTGCTGCTTAGATTGCACCGCTGAGGGGAACTGCATACAAAACACTTCTTTGGCCCTTTGAGGTCTTTTCACAAATTACTCAGCAGTCACCAGTATGTTGACATAAGGCCTTAACGCGGCTGCCTGCCCAGTTTTTGGAGATATATTAGTATGGCGTGATGGTAGGCTGCAAGTTACATTGTGAGTTGAAGGTTTCTGTTTTAAGTTCTAATTGAACCAAGGATTTGGAAGGAAATGGAAAGTGCTTGAAGTGAAGTGCACTTGAAACTGCAGGAGGCAGATTGTCACAGTAGTAGCCTCTAGTGTCCGCGCGAGGTAACTGCAGTTTGTATTTTTAAATTCTTAGCTAGTGCAGCTGTAACACTTGCCAGTAGTAGCAGTAGGCTGTACCTGTACCAAAATGAATGTGAAACCAGGTGTTGCAGTAAGGATTGGCTTTTATAGAGAAGCAATTATCCTCCTGTGTTGTCCAGGAGGAGGCAACGTGTCTGAAGCTGCACTGGGAGCTGAAGTTGAAAGTATTTGAATCCATCCAATCACTTAATACGACCAGGCAGTGTATTACATGAATGTTAAATTAATGTGCGCTGGATGTGTGAATGACATTTTGAAAAGCTTGATATTGGTATGACAAACAGACGTGCACACATGCACACACACACACAGGCGGCATTACAAGTCCATGTACCAGGTTTCATCAGTGTCGTGTACTCCGCCTACATTATGCAGCACAAGGGAGGAACAGGAGCACCAGGCAGGTCCGACAAAGCAGATGTTGAGCCGGGGGGGGACAGAGATGAAAAGAGGACAAACAGATGAGCTAGACATGTTCTTTGTGCCAAATATGTCCCCGCATAAAGACAAGGGGTCCATTGTCCTGTGCTAATGTGCTGCTCCTGTCCTTCTGATTAGCTTTGTGTGTCTGCTGCTGCTCTTCGGTCAGACAAATCACAGTGACCAGTGTCTGCAGGACTGCAGCACATCACTTATCCAGGACCAGGTGACTTTATATTGTCAGAGGCATGTTTTACCAGTAGATCTGACTTTTAGGGGGATTAACTCATATTGCATACAGGCAATTTAAATAATTCTGCCTTTATTACATTACACCTGCATTACACCTTGAGCTGAATTATGGGACATGTATGCAGTTTTTGGAGCTTGAACAGCACAAGGGACTAAATGTAAGAACATCTCAGACTCTACTGCTTCAATTATGAACATTCTTTTTTTATTTAGAGTATGCTTCTTGTGAGTTCCCCAACTTTATTAAAGGGCAACTATATTAATGAATGACTAATTATTTTGATCAATTTTCAAGCAAGTTCCGGTTTTATATTTGTGAGAATACACACACTAAATGTGGAAAAAAAAAAATGTATCAAGAAATAATACAGATTGTCCTCTTGCCTCCCAATCTTCATTTGAGTTTGTTTTGTGAAAACGTACAGTTTTCACAACATATATATATGTATCTTATGTGTGCATAGCTGATATTTCAGTTTCATCAACTGTCCAAAATACAGAAATAGTTAATCCTCTGGCAAGCTCGAAGTAAAAAGTGAGTAATACAATTAATGGCCATATTTGTTTGCTATTTCTTTTTCACAAGTGTACAATTTGATCTGGTTGTGTCTGTAGAGGGCAGGTTCATCCAAACCTCATGTCAGTCTGACCAGGCTGTTCGGCAGGTTGGTCAGCGGCCAAACTACTCAAACTATGCGGGTACGCCGCACCGGGCTATGTTGTTGAGACCTGAGTTGAAGTCCAGTGTGCAACCAAATGTCAAAGTTGTCTTGTTTTTAACTTATGTGAATTATGTAAGTTTAGTGACGTAGTTGTGTGACTGAACTTACACACTTATTTGAACCGAATACACAATATTTTCATTACCTTCACAAAGTAGTTTTGGTGTCTAAACCTAACCAACGCGTGACTGTTTCACAACGTTAACAGTCCAAAACTCATAATGTATTAATTTTTGTCAGCAAGCTTTATTTTGAAAGTCTAACTGGACGTTGCATATTTATTTTTACTAACAGGAGCATGGAGCCCCACATTAGTGGGTCAAGTAAAGCGTCATAGCGTGAAGCTTAGGGCCACTGACCAAGCTGCCAGTTTGGAGAGAGAACGTGTTCATCCAGCTGTTTTTGGGGGGGAGTTTTTTGGCTCTTTATTGGAAAGACCTACAACTGACATCACTATCTTCATACTCGACCTCTAGCTGGCCAACAAATAGCACAAGACTGAAAAACAGTCAAGTTTTAATATGATCAAACATATTCTCAGTAGACACCACCAGAAATAGATTCTGACCTGCTAGCTCAGTCTGTCCCTCCAAGCTGTTCAAGGGTCACCACCAACATGCTATGCTGTGAGTAATGCCTTATCTCATCACATCTCCTTCCTCTGAAACAGCTAGCATCAGTTTCTTTATGAGCAACATCAAGAGCAGCAGAAAGGAGGTTACAGCTCAGAGCTGGCGATCACGTTCCTGTAAACGGACATGGATCTTGTAAGAGAGAAGCACAGTGGGAATAGTGATCAGAGAAGAGATGCAGATGGCTTATTCTGATAATCACTTTACAGCAGACGCGCGTGTGTAATTCATGGCTTCAATTCTGGTCTTGTGTTTGTTTATTTATGCTGAAGGCATTTATGTAACGTCTCTGTTATGTATGTCTTTTTTTCCCTGTGAGGCTGTGAGGCTGGCTGGCTGATGATCACCAAGGGCAGGCAGTGAAGAGATGCTGTCCGTCTCACAGGGACATTTATGTAACCATGTGGTCTCGCTCTCTCTCCCTAACAGGCTTCCCTGGACGTTAATGTATGCTGCAGATGCCTATGGGCTGCAAATTAGCAGGCAGGACTGGAGTGATGCACCACTGGCAAAAAGGTCTGAATCTCTCTCCGTGTGTGTGTGTGTGTGTGTGTGTGTGTGTGTGTGTGTGTGTGTGTGTGTGTGTATACTTAAAATAAGGGAGCAAGTGATGAATGCGCAAGGAATTTTAATTTACGGAAATCCAGATTGCAAACACAAAGCATATTAGGGTTCAAGTTGGAGATGCCGTGCATGTGTGCGTGTGTGTGTGTGTGCGTGTGTGTGTGTGTGTGTGTGTGTGTGTGTGTGTGTGTGTGTGTGTGTGTGTGTGTGTGTGCGTGTGTGTGTGTGCAGCTAATACCTCTTCGCATTTTTCCCCTCTGGACCAAATTGTTTACCTGGCCATGGAACGAGAAGAATTTATGTGTGGGCGAACAGCGTGATCCTACCTGTTGTGAAAGGTTGTGTGTGTGTGTGTGTGTGTGTGTGTGTGTGTGTGTGTGTGTGTGTGTGTGTGTTTGTCTGTGTGTGTGTGTGTGTGTGTGTGTGCGTGTCTCTGGCCCCTATACACCGTGCCACTCCCTCTCGACATGAACTTTGCCTCCTAACCACATTGCGTGGCCTTTACAGCTTCGTCTGGGTGTGTAGATGTGTGGATTTGTTTCCCTGCAGTGCCCTGACAGTGATGAATGCTGGCAGGCACTCGAGCAGGATGGGAGGATGAGAAAGGTTTGGAGATAAATAGAGTGAGATGAGTGAAAGGAGGAAATGAGGAGAAAGAAGCCTTTTGTTATGTAGCAAAATGTAAAGCTACATCCAAGGGAAATTTAAAGGGAATAATGGCAACATTATTCAGGTCAAGGCTGCTTCATGTCGTAGAAAATGTGTTTGGGACGAACAGAGACCATCTGCGGGACACCTCCATGACTGAAGAGATTCTTGTTAGTATTAGTATATAAAGCCATTGCTCAGAAAATGGCAATCTGAACCGAGCGCTGGCTGACTACAACATGCTGGGCTAGTTATCTCCCTCACAGCACTAGTTGCTATCACTGGCTGGCTACTCACCAAGACCTGCTCACACTAAGACGCCCTTGAAATCCCAAAACACACAGTTAACTCACTTTTGACAAGGGACACACCCTGTTTTATCCCTGATAAATGCTACATTGTCGACAAATCCTTGTTGAAATTGGCAGCAGGAGAGCTAGTTAGCTGTTAGCAGCCGGTGAGCAAAACAGTCCTGAGGTGTGTTTGGCTAGGGGGAGCTACCACCTGCTAATACAGTAGCTTACAGTTCACAGAGCTAATGGAGCTAACAGCTAAACGCACAGAAGGAAGTAGAGTTTTTAGGCTTTAACGGTGAACTGCTGTTTAACACAACAAGCGAATGCTATGAACAACTAATTCATAGACGATACTAACAAAGTCAAGAAGCAACATTTTGATATTGTTTACATTCACCTCGGGATGGTTAAAGTTGTTTTGCGGGGTGGACCCGGAACAGAAGTGGAACAAGTTTGTCCCAACCCATGGTACCAATGGTTAATATTTACAACTTAGCTGTAAATCTATAACTCGTCACCTCCTTCTGTCACTCATTATGAGTCGCAACACTAAGCTAACAATCTACTGGAAACACGTGGCTTTGGAGGATCAGAGCATGGATACCTGAACCGAACCGCCCCGACAAGTCCTGATGGGCCGGGCCAGGTTCGGACAGAAATTTAGAAATGACGTGTGGGTTGGGATTGGGTTCAGTCACGACAGTAATTACTACGTAAATTTATATAGATTTTTTATTATGTATTTATGAGCATAGAACGATGCACATCAGGATAAACAAACAAGCTGTATCCATAGTAACAACTGCGTGACAGGGTAATACAAAGTCAGTGCTTCAGTTCACATTAACTGCGTCAGGCTCGAGTCAGGTTCAGACATAAAAAACAGAACAATTCTCGAGTTCAGGTTGTGCTCGGTCATTATTCTCTCGGACTCTGTCAAGTTCGGCCAGATAATTAGGGGCGCAGGCCCGACTCTATTGAGGATGGAACTGAAATCAAAACATTTCCCACATTGGAAAAAGATGGAAGCAGTAAGAACAATAAAAAGTCAGGACCACAAGAGTATCATGTGACCTGGGATGTGGATGGACTGATGCAGAACTAGGTGAAGGTTCATGATGAGCAGGGGGTGGTAGTATACACACATACACACACAAAGGGTTAGTTGTGACGCATGATGACTATGTTGTGTGGTCTGTGTATGTGTGTGTGTGTGTGTGTGTGTACATTCATACAAATTGCCCCTTACTGGTTTCCCGCCACAGAGCTGAAGGCACCCTTCCAAATTCCTGGTCTGTAACTCACCTCCTGTCGCCAACTAGCACCTGTTAAACACACATACACACACACATACACACACGCGCACACACACACACACACACACACACACACACACACACACACACACACACACACACACACACACACACACACACACACACCAAGCAGCAGTGAGTGAGGGTAAACCACAGGCATGAGATTTATGTTTTGAGTGTGTTTTCATGTAGTGTTGTGTGGTTTGAGACTGAAGTGGTAAAGCGTGTGTATAGCAGCTCTCTCTCTCATTCATACACACACACACACACACACACACACACTCACAACAACTCAAGCCTAGATAGATCGATTAGATAGATGGGGGGTGGCGGTGGGTTGGTGGTTTGGGGGCTTTCTGCTTGTTTCTAGCCTGTTGAGTCAGTGCTGGTATGACTCTCTATGAATGGTGTTGCAGTATGAATGACACACTCTCTCTCTCACACACATACACGTGCGCACAGACCAGTTTCCAATGGTTGTGTGACGGGCTCACACAGACAGAAGCGGGCAGAGTGAAGAAGCCTTGACCTGGAGTTTAAACTTTTCTGCTCTTCTTGCTCTCTCTCTCTCTGAGTGGACCACAGACACAGTAGGACCTTCCAAGTTTTCTCTCGTGAGTGTTGACGTGTGTGTTGGGAGTGTGTGTGATTTATTATTCCGTCAGTACTTTGTGGTTTTGTAAAGCTTGTGTCACGTGTTTTATAACACGTTACAGAGAGGACTTCAATTCAAATGAGCTTTGCTGTATTTGCATATATGTCTACTGTGGAGAGTGTATGAAACAAACAAACAAAAAGGTACTGTGGCACTTTCTCACCCTGTGGAGTACAGATAATGTACTGTTTTGGGTTCCTCATTGGGTAGCTGCCTGAAGTTGATTCACCCAAATCATCAAACATTGATCTGAAGATCAATTCTCTCTTCTCTTCAACTTCTGATCATCCCATATCAATATCAGTCTCAAATGACCAACTTCTGGTTAGTCCCACCCACTTCCTACAAAAGGAACACCCACTTTCAGTTCATGCCAAGTACGGATATGGATACAGTTCATTTAAATGGTTGAACAGCTGCAGAGACAGAAACAGATGATTGTGTTTTCAGTACTTTTTGGTTTGATTTGGCTGGTGTTCAGCCTCCTCCGGCACGACACTTACTTTGTCTTTTTATTGTCATCCATGACTGATCGATGGCTCATTGTACACATTACTGGATCTGATGAACTTTTATAACAAGTAGATCACCCTCTCAGTGTTTCTGAGGGCTTATTAGATAACGTTTCTTAGCATTAATTTCTTAACAGCTAGCTATCTTGCAATAAAATCCTTGTGTCGTATTACATAGTGGTGGCAAAACAATGTAATAGTTGGAGAAAAACAACAACAAGAGCGCACATAAACCAGATATCTAATGAAATTAGCACAGTCAAGTTAATCTGCACATCTTAGTCAAATATGTGTTTATAGAGGATAATGAGTACGAACTGCTAACACACAGGCCAATCAACCCCATCCCCATATTAAGTTTCCATGTTTTTTTTCAGTTTGGTAGTCAGCTCTCAATACTACAACACCCATGAGATGAGGCCAGTCAGAGGCACGAATGAGATTTGTAGCAAATTCAGCTGTTGACAGAACACACCGCGCCATAGCTGCAGAATGCACTTAATTAAATTAAGTTTCCACTCACCGTTAGCTTAAAACACAGCAGAATTTTGAGCTTGAATTTCAAAATGCACCATGGGAGTGTGAACTTTTCAACTTACATTTCTGGCCACAGTCTTGATCTTGGTTAATCTTGTGCACTGATGATTAACCCACGACCCATTCAAGCCAAATGCCCCAAATATAAGTAACCTAACATGTCTGTGACGTAAATGATAATACTTTTACTTCGGCACCAGCAGCACCAAAATCACAGTCTTACCTGCCTTCTCTCAGATTTCCTCTTGAAAACACACACGCACATACAAAAATGCACACACACACACACACACACACACACACACACATACTAACAGACATTGTGTTGACTCAGCACTTTGCTGCTTGGTGTATTGCTGGTGTTCCTGGAATCTGACCAGGTTTTGTGAATGGCTGAGCGGGCTGGGTGTGGCACTGCTGTACCTTTGCCCTGAACTGCAACAACATCACATTCATAAACGCTTTATCTCCTCACACACACCTACACACACAAGCACACACACACGTTGTCAACTTTATATCTTCATCCAGTAGGCTGACAGGTAGGGGCTGCATTGTTTTCTGCTCTGTTTTGTTATAACTCACCTGTGTGTGTGTGTGTGTGTGTGTGTGTGTGTGTGTGTGTGTGTGTGTGTGTGTGTGTGAATAAACAGGGGCCCCATTCTGTCAGAAGGTGAATCTCTGCGGGTGGTAGACTAGAGTTCGGCCTTATTAGCGAGAAACCTGCTCATCGCTCAGGTCACACATGTGCATTCTCGCTCTCTGGTTTACACACACACCAAACACACTTGTAGCGGTTCAACCCAGCTGTGTCTGTGTGTGTGCGTGTGTGTGTGTATGCTAGTGGCCATGGATCATGCTCTCTAATTGGAAACACAGCTCCTGTTCTCCTGCCCTCACCTTCTCTGAGCAGCTGTATTTATGTTTACCGCTGTGACCCACATACAGATAGCCTACCTCGGCTACACGCCGGAGACAGATCACTGTGGTGGGTTAAAGGGATAGTTCACCCAAAAACACTGCGAAACTCTGCTCTAGATTCAGTGTGGCTTGCTGAGGGTTGGAGATATTAGCTGGAGCTGTCCCCAATACACTGGATCTCAGTTGTGTGTGTTTTATGGTGCTATAAGTGCAGAATACAACATTTGGAAAACTCAACAGCAATGTCTCTTCCTATATGTAATGACACACATTATAATCCTCAGAGGTTACTGTGAACATTTTAATGGGGAACTACTTTCTACTGAAGTAGAGAGAGACGTTGCTGGATCTGTAAAATACAATTCATCGACTCATTTGGGTCGTAAGTAGAAGCAAACAAGGCGTCATCTGAAAAGAGACTCTGCATGGTGTTCACCAGCAGCAGAAGTGAACTTCAGATTCAGATGCAAGAAATCATGGATTGCGTGTTTGATGAGTAATGATCATAATCTACCAATTCTGAAGAACAGGCTACAGCTTCTTATCGCTTTCACCTTCATCCCATGGAGATTAGGCTGAAAAGGAATGTTCTGGTATCCCTGCCCACTTTATCTAATCAGATCAAAGAACTCCATGAAGAAGTGGTCCTGTCTGCTCGTGAATGCGCAGAGGAGGGAGGGGGATTGTCAACTGCAAAATGGACAGGAAGTTAGCTAAAACGACGACAACACTTAAATAATGTCCATAGTTGGATCAGCCCAATTGCCTGAAAAAAAATGTTGGAAATGTACATTTCTGCAAACCATGGATATTTTGAAACACAGACGATGATGTTGTCGTCTGCATACTTCACAACGGAGTTCTCTTGATGTCTGGTAGTGCAGTCATGGGTGTACAGTGTGAACAGGGGAGGTCTGAGCACACAGCCCTGGGGGGCTCCGGTGTTGAGGAAGTAATCTTTGTTAATAATCTTTTTTGAACTCTGGAAAGAGCCAGGCTGACTGTTTCCCATAACTTCCAGTCTTTATGTGAGATACACAGAGAGTGGTATCAATCTACTTATCTAACTCATTTTGGCAGAATGTGTTACTCTGACAAGTGCTTCTGGATAACATTCCCTTTTAAGTCACTTGCTTCTAAGTAAACAGTCAGTTTACTCATTTGACTGTGTTTTATGTGATTATGAGGATCATGAGTAGGCTGAAAACTTGGCAGTAGAAAAGCAAAAATGAGAAAAAAACCCATAATTTTGTGTTTCTTTTTTAGAGTAACAATAAGACAGTTCATTGCCAGTGGGTATAAAGGCAAACTGTTCCTGACCTCTGACCAGAGGGTGGGTCAAAGTCAAGAGAGTTCATTTATCCTCATTATTGACACTCAGCAGCCAGGTCTGTGGAGACGAATGTGACTGTGGTCAAGTCTGATACCCCACGGGGGTGTATGTGAAATGCGTTTGCTTTCCCACAATGCCTTGTGTGTACAGAGACGAGAAGCTCGGCCACTCGGACAGAACCGCTCTTTGCCTCTGGCATCGCCATGGAGACGGGGGCTCTTTTTATAGAGTCCCTCGGCTGCTCTCATTCTCCTGCTGTTTACCATTCAGTTCATATGTTGGAGGCTAACGGAGAGCAATTTAGCGCCCGGAGGAACTGGACTGGCTCTTGTTATTTGACTCCAGAGCAAAGATGGTTTGTGTGTAGTCCTGCTCTGTAGCTCAGAGGGCCGAGCAAGGCACTTATATTACCAGGGTTGTCTGTTCAATTCCACGTACAGTCATATTAAGTGAAATCACTGGTATTCCACTTTCTCCTGGTATTCCCTGCCATCCTTCCGGCATGACTGGGACCTTGTCCAGCTGCCTGGGAAAATGGGGCACTTGGCATCACACACACTCAAATAAACACACAATCGAACACACTCACTTGAGTTTCCCGCAAAGTGTGTGTGTGCATCCTGAAGCCAAGGAGATGCTGACAGTGAAACACAAAGAGGGAAAGTAGAAAGATGAAAACACACACACACCCCCAGGATGCCACTCATATACAGTCACACCTACTGAGTGAACACACACGCAACAGAGCAGATCCATAGTCCACTCACACGTGGGTGTGTGCTTCTTCCTCTTTACTCACATTTTTTGGCTTGTTGCGCAAAGACACACCCACTTTGTTTTGTAGGACAGGACACACACACACACACACACACACACACACACACACACACACACACAGAGCGAGAGAGAGAGAGAGAGAGGAACAGAGAGAGGGGAGTGTGTAACTCTGTCACTGTCAGGACGCAGCGTGAGGCAGGAACTACCACTTGAAGCAACTGCTCAGTTAGAGGATTGGTGTAAGATGGGACAGAGTAACACCAGAGGGGGAAATCTTCTCCTGATGGAACGGATGCTCTCACTGTGGCCAAATTCTGAAGAAAGGGAAGGTTTTGCCCGCAAGTGTTAGTCATTAGGAAAAACTGGGAGGAGACAGGAGATAAGAGAGAAACAGAAAACAGACTTTTACCTACAACATGTCACAGGAGAGGGTGAGTGACTACAGGAATAATTCTTATTTTTAATAATGTAAGGTACGTTGATGCTGGTGATGGTTTTTGGCTTGCTTACAGGAGTGCGTATGAAAGTGGGTGTGTGTGTGGGTGTGTGTATGAGTGCTCACGACTGCCCCATGCAGTACCTGCCTGGGTTTGTTTACCTGCCTGCGTGCTTTCCCACATGAACTAACGTCAGTGGAAGGTAACAGGATCCAACGGGCTCTGTTCCACCCCTCCTGCCATAAACAATTACCCTGCCATGTCTCAGTAATGCTCTGTTGTCATCTGACAAACAGCAGGTAGACAGGCAGACAGAGGGTGTCAGACTGGCGGAGGTGGTGTGTTTGGTGTTTGGGAGGAAAGGTGAAAGCCTGGGAGTATTGATGAGATGCCAAATGTAGGAAGTGAAACATCTCCTGTGGTTTTTTTCCACTCGGAGATGAGGCTGGAGGGCAGGAGGAGGGCAGGTTAACACAGCAGCTATCACAGAATGTGCTTACATAGACTGTAATAGTCTTGTATTAACATACACCTACATGCACAGAGCTGTCAGATGGGTTGATACTTCAGATTGTGTGGCTTTGTTGTATGTTTACGATCTCAACAAATGATGGAGGACATTTAAAGTGTGAAACTGCTACATGTTTAATACAGCTTGAGGTGTTTGATATAGCTAATGTGAGAGGCCATAAAAGCCAGTCTGTGGTTGTTATGAACAGTGGAACTACCATGTACTTCACTAATAACCATTCAGCGATATGACGGGGGATGATGTACAGGAGGATGCCGTCCCCCTTCTTAACTTGCCATCCCCACATTATTGGTTGTTTGGGTGAATATGTTAGTATAGTCTGCTCACTCCTTGATCCTTGAAAAATTTCTAATTGCGCCCTTTCTCTCAGTCCCGCCCTCGTAATGACACTCCATAAAAAATACAGAATCAAAGAGTCGTTTGTGAGTCAGTTCACAGTGGTGGGTAAACAGAACTAACCGATTTCCTTTAAAAAATGGTCCTCTCCCAGTGGGCCATCCTAGGTAAATAATAAAATAATGACTTTATAAAATAGGTATAATGTATTTTTAAAAATATACACTGTGTGTTCCATATAATATCCCCTCATTGTCTTATTTCATTCCTCAGTTCCTCATGTAGTACTTTGGTCATGTGGTTACCACGTGGTTACCAATTGGTAACATGACCACAGAATGACCAAAAAAATAAATAAAAAATGTACACAGTGAGTTCCAAAACTTCCTACACTTTCTTCTTACAACAATTGTAATCCAGCTTTTTTTGGATATTGGAATACGGCTCGAGTAAGGTGAGAGCAATCGCTCATGTGCCAGATGTTGTGTTTTCAGTTTGTCCACTGCCCTCTGACAACAAAAGTGCTGCTTTTGAATACATTTCACTACTACTAGTACTCAATCAATTCCTTATCATTTCCTGTATTTTCAACATAATCAATATTACTGTAGCCTGTTATTATTTATTAACTGCTAAATAATAAAAAATACATGTCTCTTAACCAGTCAGCCACTTACCACAACCACACACCACCAGTATTTAGTACACATGGTTCCTCATATTTTCAAAAAATACAATGTAACTATTAGGCTTTAAATGGACAGTTCGCCCCAAAAACCAAAATACAGTACATATTTTTCCTCTTACCTGTAGTGCTATTTATCCATCAAGATTGTTTTGGTGTGAGTTGCCGAGCCATGAAGATATCAATCATAAAGATGTTTGCCTTTTCTCAAATGCAGTATATGACAGAAGGCGGCTGCCTGTGGCATAAAGAGGCTCTTGCTTGTGACAGCACAGGAAGTAAACATTAATACGCTACGTTTGTTGGCTGAGCTGATTTGCGAACATTTTGTTGGATTTTATCACTATTAGGAAACATTCTCCAAATAAACCCTTAATAAACCATAATATCATCTTAATGGAGCTATTATTGCAATACATTGCCAGCAAGACACGTATAAAAAGGTAGCGGTTGAGAACTTAACTTCGTAAAGATGAAATGTATTCAAAAGTTTGGGGGATTTTCCCAATCACTTCAATATATTTTTTGGTTTTTGATTCCAGTATTTAACAGCCATCAACATGAGTCATTTCCTGAAATATGTGTCTCATTTTCCTTCTCCTTCCATATTTCTTGTACCACTGTTTCTTAAATCAGTGTGTCCTCTGAGGTTAGGATGAATGTCTTTTCTCCTGTCAACCAACTTAATAAGTTAGTAACATAACTTGCCGAGCTTTAATATACACAATGAAAGAAGAAAGAAAGAAGAAGTGAAGAGTTTGCTTGTGGGAGGCTGACCATTCATTGTAGCCTCTGTTTAGGCTGCCCTCTTCTCACTTTGAATGTACTTTAAATCGAGTTTATTGTCATTTTTTTGTCCTTCATTGTTCTACACATCAGGGCTCTGCTCATATTAAGTTAGACACTATACATGTGTGCCTACAGGTAATTGTCTTCTCATCTGTCACTGTAATGTAATTTCTTATCTGTTGAAAACAGATAAGAAATATTAATAGAAATAGAAATAGAATCAAACCAAAAAGGAACAATAAGTCATTCATTTCCAGGAAGAGACTTCATTTCTCAGGCGTCAGATGACTAGACTGAAACTTGGATCAAAACAGTGATATTGTCCTTTCATTTACCTAGGGATTAACAACAAATAAGAAGGGGATTTCCACTGGTAATTGATGGCGCTTATACCTGATTCCTGGTGCATTTGTCCAATTGCCCAACCCTAATTCCTTTCCTGTACCTACTCAGCCTGTCCAGTGCAAGAGATCAGAGTCGAAAACAGGTTATCATCCAACCCTGGGGACATCTGACACCTGACCATTAATAGACGTCAGAGGAGCACCCTCAGACTGAGGCCAGAGTTGTGACGTGAGCCTTACTGACATCATTTCCTGCTGGGGTGGAAGCTGGCAGCGGTTAGCCCAGCCCTTTGTTTGAGTTGGAAGTGGCGGCGGAGAGCCCATGTCACAGCGGGGTGTGTTTATATGCAGTGGTGGACGTTAACATGCTGTAAGAGAGCCTCTGACTCGGCAGCTCTCAGTGGGAGCACAAACACTACTGAGGAGCATGAGCTGTGAGCTCATGCTGTTGTTTGTGTGTGTGTGTGTGTGTGTGTGTGTGTGTGTGTGTGTGTGTGTGTGTGTGTGTGTGTGTGTGTGTGTGTGTGTGTGTGTGTGTGTGTGTGTGTGTGTGGTCCTAGTGGTGGTTTTGAGTGAGGTTGTAGATGAAACATTATAAAATTCATCATGATAATGTAAAAACAGCCTGTTGGAACTACATCAAGGGTTCCAATACTACCCAGATTTTTTAAAAATCTAGGTATGCTTGTTTTCAGGCCAGTCCAACTGAAATACTGTAGTCAGACAGGATGGCGATACAAAGTATATTGTCATGCTCTGGCAAGAGGCTGCCAGAACAGGAAATAATTTGGGCAGATTACCAGCAAAATCTGCAGCTACCAAGTTAACTTAATCATTCCAATAGTTAAAATGATACACCTTTAAACAAAAGACCAATAGTGCCTGAATGATCTGAAGCTGATATACTGGATATGAATTCATTCAGACTGTAATTGTGTTTAGTAATAGTCCATGTTGAAGGCAGGACCATCTAACTGGCATACTATCTGTTTTCTACACCCATGCAGAATAAAGAAATAACCAAAGCAGAGATGTGATGCGACTACAATCGGACAGATCTGAGGTTGAAACCAGTAAGTCATGTTATTATATGGGACAATGTGAAGAATATTTCATATGCATGGTAGAAAGTGATGGTGGAAAAACTGTCCCAATGACTTTCATGACCTGATAATGTCGTCTGAATTAGCAACGCTGGTGTCTGCTTGGCTCAGATTGTTCAAGCTAGGTTGAACAATTGATTATCAGTGAAAACGCATTGGTTCAAACACGAGTCTGACTTTATTTAAAATCTCTATGCCCATATGTACATTAAAAATGGTTATTGTACTCTGTAATTGACCCCTCATAAGTCCTGCCCATTTTTGCTCTATGCTAACATTAAGTAGGAAGTTAGCTCCAGTCCTTTAATGGCATTAAATGAGGGCACTGTTCTTCTAGTGCAAACTAAAAACTTTAACTGTTTTGCCGAACAAAAGCTCCACCATGGTCTTAATTATTTACATTAATGATAGTGAGCTAATGATGCTAATGTGGCCGAATTAAGCCTTTTGAAGCACATTTGACAGTCATTCATAGATATGGCAGTAGCTACTGTGTTTTTCTTCTGTCCTTACAGTACACTTTTTGTGTGGAGTTCTCACAGCTTAATCTGTCTCTTAAATTGTTCGGTTGAATAAAGGATTATATCCATGCTATCTGGAACTGAGCCAGCTGTCAATGACGTCTCTTTGTGCCTATCATTCTGTCATCACAGCCATGCTGCCATTGTTGTATAACCCGACAGAATCAGGGAGTCAGAATGTGACGTGGCCGAGTAAACCCAGAGTTCCTGTTTCCGTGCAACAAGAGAGGGCCTTTTGTTTAGTCACACACCCTCATGTCTTAAATTAAACACACAGTTGTGACGTTTGACACTGGTGCAAGCTGCCACTTCCTCAAATACGGTACTGTAGACAGTACAGTCTGCAGTGTGAAGACATGTCATGAGAAAGTGAAATCGACTGACAGCCAAGTGCATGACGTTAGTGTGTCAGACTTCAGTGGGTGTGTGTTTGGCGTTTGTTTGCTGCTGATTGTAAGTTGTATGACTCAGCTAGAAGGATGTACTGAATGTTGGTTGCCGACATTACACCTACAAAGATCTCTCAGTATTACTGTGGTTTCTTGCTGTCTTTGTAGTTGAACTGTGTCTGAAACCCCTATTACCAGTGTCAAAATTGGAGGGAGGCTGCATCTGACAATTTTTGTACAATATCCAAAATTGACAATCTGAAAAGCGTGCCTATTTTAAACAGCCGTGAGAAAGTAGTTCTGGTTTTTTACACAACTACCTCGGTAACTTTTTATGTACAACTGAGAACAACATCACAACACTGAGCGTATAAAGACACGGGGTTCTGAGACCAGGGAGGCGTTGTGATGCAACCAGGAGAAGACCACGACCTCAGGCTTTTTAACCCTGCCTTTGAGTCTGGCCTTTCAAAACAGATATAAAGACTTTTGCCTAAAGACATGATCAGATACGTTACATGACCTAATTTGTTTCAAGTGTACTGAGCCATTAAAATTCTATGCCTTAGAGCTGCATCCCCATCCCGACCACCACATACTGTGTTCTAACCTTAGATGTCAGCATTCAGTCCTGATTCAAAGTGAATATGAAGTCTGCTCTCACTTTTATCTGACTAAACAGGTGATTTGAAACATATATTAAACCTAAATAAAACAGAATACCTTGGCCAAGGTCCAACAGTCCCCTTTAATCCAATCAGCCTAATTCAATATGAAACTTGATAGCCCTGTATCACTTTAAACCAACCATAACTGTTTACCCATAGTTTCAGCTCACCAGATCTAGGATCGTGGAAATCCTTTTAGTGTTTTTTTTGTAATCTTGCCAACCAACCAACAGACTGACACAGGTGAAAACATCAACTCCTTGGCAGAGGTAAAACATTTGGGACAGGGGCTACAAAAGCCTGGGAAAAACACCTGGAACATTCCACAGGTAAACTGGTTCACTGGTAACAGGTGATAGTGATTGGGTATAAAAGGGGCACCCTCGAAAGGCTTAGTCGTTTAAAAGCAAGGTTAGGGTGAAGTTCACCTCCTCGTCAAACACATGATTGCATAAAGGATACTGCATGGACTCAGGCATAATTCCTAATAGTGTTTAGTGTCTGTAAACACAGTTCATTTACAAATGGCTGCATTTGTTTTGTTTTTTGATGTTTACACAGCATCCCCACTTGTTGGTATTAGGGTTGTGAGTAATGTCAAACTAAGTACTGTACTGAAGTCTGAGCAAGCAAAGCTGTAACGTGAGGTAAACAGGCAAGGACACCAGAGCTCGTCAACTGCATCAAACAGGTTAGGTGTTAAAGCAACCATGGTATTCCGGACTTGACTTTGCAAGAGAGAACCAGACTTCCAAAAGTAACAATGCTTAACATTGAAAGCAATGGGGCAAATAAGTTATACCAGTTTCTCAAATCTAATAATACATCTCCTTTTGTAGGCTTAAAATGTGTATGTGCATGTCGTCAATTGATGAATGACGGATCTACATCTTTTTCTTTGCATTCACTCAGCAGTTTTCCCTTTAATAAACTGCCAGGACTTTCTTTGATCAGGTCTAATATCTGACATATTCAGATATTAGTTTGTGGTAGTCTGTGGATGTTAATTATTAATGAAAATGTTGCCAACGTGTAGCTGGGGGTGCTTTTCTTAAGGTGTGGAGGCCTTTGAGACAGAGCTCTCTTTGTGGTCTGATTGGTATCTTTTCTAACCAGAGATTTGGTATCGCATCCTGGCGTGATGGGAATGGCAGATTTTGAGATAGACAGGCAGGACATCCTGCCATTATTGATTTTATTTCAGAGGGGCATGGCTCAGGAATGTTACGCTCTTGCTTACTTATTGATTGTTAGAAGACAGAGAGAGTAGGCATTGGCACTCATGGGAGCGGCTCAGCATTACTGAACAAACGCTGCTCAATTTTGACGGGAACCCACACTTCTTTAGACAGTGAGGAGGAGATGTGTTGACCTTACGTATTCATGCTGCAGGGTGCTGTGCTGCACTGGGAGCTGTTTTATTTCAGCAGGTTTCTGAAGTGATGTTTCTCATGGTGGACGCCTCTGGGTTTGAAAAAAGCCATTAATGAGAGAGATGGATAAATTATTTGGAGGTCTCAAAGTTAGTAGATGCAATGTTGGTTCCATGATATCTACATTTGTAAAACGTGACACATTACAGACTTTCCTCTTGGATTTAGATATGTTATCCAATAAAACTTGATTAAGCTTTAAATCCACAATATTGTCACTCCTTTGGAGCAGTGGTACAAGCTTTGTTGGTTTTTTTCACATTCAGTGGAACATTGTGTTTATGTTGAGTCATATTTGTGTCCACCCGATGAACGATCCGATCTAATATTTACCCTACTTTTAGCTCTGTTTTTGGTCTCCACCAACTCCTGTCTTGGTCTTCAGCTGCTAAATGCTCCACTGTGTTTACCAGCTAGCCACTAAATGTAACCATCAGCTGTTTGGTGCTTGGAGTGTGTTCATTAGAGCTATTTGACTGAATTCAGTGTCTTTTCAGCTGGAAAATTGGATACTTTGGATACCAAATGACAAATATGCCAAGCTTTACATCAAACCAGCTGTTTGGTCCATTGTGAATACAACTACAAGCAAATTCACAGATCAGATCCTCCATAAAAGAGATATTGAGCGCTGGACTGCTGCCAACAGTTTTGAAAGAGGTCTCTTCATTTGCACACAGTCTGTTTACACTCTTGCCAGCAGACCTTGACGTGAATCTTTCAGTCGCAGTCAGTTCGCCTACATTTTCTAAACACCCACACGCCCGCAGCACAATGAGATGTTAGGAGGCCTGTTTGGAATCGGGGGATATTTTGCTTCAGATGAGGAGGTTTTGGTATAGTTATAGTGATGTGTCACCAGACAGGACATTCCAGGAACGTAACAGCTCTTACTGTAACATGCTGCCCGTTTTGGGAAGCCGTCATGGCACCGAGCCATGGGGGCAGCAGAGGGGAAGTTGAAGATTTACAATTTGGCTTGTGGTTAGTACTTTTGCTGACTAACTCTGTGTGTGTGTGTGTGTGTGTGTGTGTGTGTGTGTGTGTGTGTGTGTGTGTGCGTTTGTGCGTGTGTGTGCATCCCGGATGCATTCATCACACGGCTGCCGCATGTCTGCCCAGCGAGGCCAGAGTGTGTGTGTGTGTGTGTGTGTGTGTGTGTGTGTGTGTGTGTGTGTGTGAGTGTGAGTTACGTGATGAGGTACATTTGGCACTGCATCGGCAGTAAAGGCTGCTCTTTGTAATTTAAGAGTGTGTGTGTGTGTGTGTGTGTGTGTGTGCGTGTGTGTGTGTGTGTGTATGTGTGTGTGTGTGTATGCGAGTGTTTTCTGAGTCACTGCTCAGTGGGCTTTAGGAGAAGTGTGTCAGACTCAAAAACAACTGCAGTGTAAACTAGAAAAGTCTCCAGGGGTCTTTTGAATGTGTGCATGTTCGTGTGTGTGCTTGTGCGTGTGTGTGTGTGTGTGTGTGTGTGTGTGTGTGTGTGTGTGTGTGTGTGTGTGTGTGTGTGTGTGTGTGTGCGCGTGTGTGTGTGCGTGTGTGTGTGCGTGTGTGTGTGTGCGTGCGTGTGTGTGTGTTTAAGCTGATAAGAGGTTGGGGGTATGAGTAGGTGCTGTTATTGGCAAAGAAATGACTTAATATCTTGCTTTACTGTAAGTGGGTGATGTGTCATGATTATGTCATGACCTGCTGTCTGTCTCTCTCTGTCACACACACTCTTTCTCTTTAACAAACAAGAGGCTGAAAGCAGCATCCTCTAAACTCTGATATCATTCTGTATTGTGTAATCTCAGACTGTTGTCATGATGACGTACCCATCTAACCCTACACCTCCTCAGTGGTCACCCCACATCACACCATCCATCCATACATCCATCCATCTAATCTGAGGCCAGCACTTCTTACATCCCACCATTGATTCTCTCCTCCTCCCTCACTGATACTTCCTGGCAGTGTGCGTCTCCGTTGAGTAAGAGGTGAAAAGCTTTCCCTGCCCCCCCACCCCTCCTCTCCTTGAGGTCTATTTTCCAGTGAACTTCAAAACCATGAGCAGCAACATGCTGCTATTTTTACCCCTGCTTCAAATTGGCCTGTTAAGATTGTTTATCTGTGTCCAGGGAGGAAGGCCTCTCGGCCAGGCCGGCCGCCGCAGTGCTGGGAGTGGACTTCAGTTGTAATCCGTTCCCGGAACTGAGCCCAAACAAAAGCCAGATGTTTGAAATTCTCCAGAAGTAAAGAGTTTTGTTTTGTCCTCTCTCCTTTCCAGGATGGAAAATAGGGTGAGGAGAAATACGTCAGCCTTGTTTGTGTTCTCGAAGGCAGGAACTCTTGAGGCTTATCCTATGATGTTGCTCTTTTTTCCAAAGGAGTATTAATGACCTATGAGCACAGTAGTGTTTGCTCAATGGATTATATCAGTGTTTGTTTTGACTCTTTGAATGTGTGCTAATCGTATAGGTTAGCTGTCTTTTATCCAATCTTCTTACACACTGATATCTGTCTACCATTCATCTTTTACCCCTCTTGAAGTTGGCCCTGTTATTTAGTGAATTTGGTTCACTTAACACTTAAGTCCAAAGCACTACTACAGGCCAGATTAACTTTGATTTATTTGTCCCCAGAATATGATTCCTGCTGATTTTGGTGACTTCTTTATGTTATATCTTGTTCCAACATCATGTCAAAGCTCCCCCTGGCCCAGTTGTGACCTCAGCACTTCATTCATTACTCTTTGATTAGGTCACATATTGTTCTCTACCCTTAGGGTAGAATTTAAAACCTTATTTTTTTTACTTGCTATTCCAGCAGTGGGTTGTCTCTCCAAAGGTATTTCCTACAGGTCTACTCTGCTCTGAATAGTAAAATGTTGGTGAAACCAAGGTTCCAGCCTACACAGAAATATTGGATTCAAACATTGGTTTAGCTCTAAAAATTTATTCAGTTGTTCATGTAAAGATAGTAAACAAATGTCATCACAAAAATACTATAAGGGCTGAGTAGGAATCATGGAGTAATGTTTGGCATCTGTGGTCACAAATGGAGCTACGCTTCCCCTTGACCAAACTTTACAACATAAAGAATCTTAAAATCTAATTGCTGGGTTTTCACAAATTTGGTCATGAATATTCAGCCAACAGAGGATGAATTCTTATGATGTACAACTTCACATCGAAGTGCCCTTGGGCAAGACACTCAATGGCTGTTCAACCGGTTGGTGCTTTGCATGGCAGCTTCCGTCATCAGTGTCATGGACAGTGTTGGAACTAACGCGTTATTAAGTAACGCGTTACAGTAACTACGTTACTTTTGCGGTAAGGAGCACTGTAACTAATTACTTTGTCAAAATCAGTAAAGCGTTTATCATTACTGCAATTTAAACAGGCTTGTTACTCGTTACTTCACGTGCATAGCTCAGGACTACAGTTTCCGTGGTGGATGTGAAGCGGACGTGAGTCACATGACACAGCGATGTGCAAGTAAATAAATGAAAAGAACAATGGCGGCAGTCAACGACAGTCCAGGCGTTGGATTTCTCTTGTGGAAATATGCACATTATTTTTCCTTTCTGACGGTAAAAGACGAGGAATATTATTGATTCCTACAGTTGCTAAATGGTCTGAGGCAGTTTAATTTTTGCACTGCCAAAAGTATACTTTCTACCTGTTTCAATGGCTACAATAAATATGCCTATCAAAAGTTTCAAAACATACTGTATGTTGTGTTTTGTTGATCCACTGCTTCATCGTAGTGATACTGGGTACAATGATCAAATTTTACAGTTGTTTTGTCGAACACTATGCCACATCAACCCCAAAATAATGTGTGTGCATTTATAGAGGGTTGGAAACAGTTGGAAACAATAGAAAATTTTCATTCATTTGCACTCACACTACTACACTGCTATGGCACGTTCAGGTCACTAGGTGGCGCATTGCGCATGTGCTAGGATAGGACTTGCATGTAAGCAAGCCAGAGGACTGGCAGCCTCCCTAGCTATCCAGTTAGGGAGGCAACACATTAATAAGAGAATTTAGAGTTAAAAAAAATAAAGTTACTACGTCATGAGTGAATGTGACAAGTGTTGTAAAGCATTTGGAGTAGTCAGTAGACCAGAAAAGGTGCTATTTAAATTGCATCAAGGTTTCCTGAGCACATTCATGCTTTTAAGGTGACAAATGGCCCATTGGCCTTTCCTTAAGTACCATCCTCAACACAAACCTACCACTACTTACTTACTACTAATAAGTCAACAGACACAGAGCAACACTAGCACTCATTTGGAGATGTGTTTGTTTGCACCTGATGAACGTACATTAACTCACTGCACATTTTAGCTGTGTTTTTGGGTTTCCACCAGCTCCCAAGATAAATATCTTGCTTTTTAACTACCACGTGTTCCACTGTGTTCACCAGTCCAGTTGCTCTGTCTATTAATCTGTTAAGAGCTAGACAGGTAGTGGACAGGGGCTTCATCAGAACTGAAAGCAGCTGCCCACCAGCTCTGGAAGTTAACTTTGGGACAGCTGTGAGACTGAACCAAAACAGTGAAGTTTTGGGCTTTAAAAACTGTAACGATGAGTTGATAGATCCTGACACCTGACATGCTAGCACTCTGTAGAGCTGAGGGGGGCTCCATAGTGATCGTTCTCAGTTGGTTTGTCACAATGATTAACACCATTTACATCACAGATACAACAAAGATCTACTGTTCGTACAAAATTATTATTTGAGCAGTTCTAAGAGGACTAAAGATCAGGGCAGTGAGAGATACAGTTGCATCTTCTTTGATTATTCCAACACTTTTATAGTTAAGGGGTTAATCTTTCAATCATCTAATCTCTCACGTTCAGTGGATGAATACAGTGGTTAGAATTGCAAGGGATCATCACAGTCTGGTGTCAGTCACATGAAGCCCTCATTGTGTTGCTTGTTTGAATGTGCCTGAGTTAAATGTTTTCATATCAGTGCTGTATTACGTTACGCTCCCGTCAATCAGCTGACGTTCATTATAAGAAATGGAAGTCTCCTCCAGGAAATAATGCTCACCAAACATGCTGTCTCACACGCTGATTTGTCACACTCATGTCATCTGGGGTGTCTTTGTTTACCACGACAGCAGTTAATTATAAGCTACAGTAGGTTTGAAACCAAGCCATGAAATATGGGTTAAGAAAAACTGCTTATAGCGTGAAATGCTGAATCGACAAAGGCCCAGTAAACTGTAAAATACACTGTTATTCTCCATAAGTGTGTCTCTGCCTGTGCAGTTTCTTTGTCAGCTATGTGTCAGCTGAGTGTGTGTGTGCGCGCGCGTGTGTGTGTGGCACTGTGAGGCTTAGCTGCCTTGCTGACTTAAAGTATCGTCATGCTCCTTAGTCGAGATTGATGCTCTCCGCTGCCGCCATCAGCAACGCTTCCATTAGCATAACTCTGCACGCCGGGGCTCACGCCTGCCTCTCTCTGGGCTTTTACTCTGCAAGACCTCCGCCTGAACCACATCACTGACGCACATTAACGCACACAGGGCCCAAGGCTTTACACAGTACTACAGCACGAGCAGCTTTATGGTAATGTCATCGCAGCGGTGGGCTGTCTTCGAGCCTGACATTCATCCATAACTTCAGACATTGGTTAAGAATAATACAGGGCCCTATAGTCAAAAGCAATGTGGGATAACAAACTGTGTCCAATAGGAACTGTCCCCAGAGACAGGCCATTATGTTTGCTGAGAACCCTCCAATTTTTTGTCATCGTTTGATTTAGTCTCGTATGATGCATTTTGGGACTAGGTCTTGATGCTGCTATATGGAAATGATTGAGGTGGCCTTTTTAACACAAGTTAGAACTATTGATTCCATAGACCATCTCATTTGGTAAGATTTGCGGGGACGACGCGTCCCATTTTGAGTGTACAGTACTGTTCTGATGGGGGCACTGGAACTACAGGCTAAGATTTTAAAGTCAAATATGATATCAATGAAACAGAAACTGATTTGTCAAGTAATTGGAAGCATGATGCATCTTAGTGTGCAGCATTTTCACTTGTCTGATGGTGGCGCTGTACATTCAAAAGAAATATTATTGGTGCAAAACTCCTTTGAGGAACCACTGGCAGCTACAGGCTTGGTTTGGAAGTGATGACCAGTGGGAGAAGCAACTGTTGGAAAACAACAATGGCGACAGCTCATGTGTCCAATTTTAATGTGTTCAAATTATTCTGCTAGCTTAAAGCAACATTTATTGATTTTCTTTGGCCACTTGGGGGCAGCATAACAAGCAGTTAATATAACATAGACATATTATCAGCGTATAAAGCAGCCATCACAAATTTGTTAGCCAAAAGTTGTTTATATACACATCCAGCAGACACAGAGCAAGTCTGGCATTCACTCTTCTTTTAGCTCATTTTTGGTCTCCACCAACTGATGAGGGTCACTATGGTCAGCCCCTTTCATATAACACTGTCATTTGTTTCTGTATAAATACTAATTACTGCAGCTTTAAGTTTTGTTAGTATAAATTTGACAATCGCAGCAAAAATATGTACAGGCTACACTAGTACTTCATTGATACTACAACTAACTAGGGAAGGCAAAATCATACATTTTAACATCCTGCAGTTAAAGGTGCAATATGTAGGAATTGGCCACCTGTCAGAATCATCCTCAAAACAAATAGGGGGCAGCATATCCCTAGAGTAACCGCTAACTGCTGTGTACTGTAGCTCCCATAAGGTAGTTAGCTCAGTTAGCTTTGCAAGTAGCGGTATGGACTGGGAGCAGGGGACCAGGGGAGTGTTAGTGTGAGCTGGGCCGGGCTAGCTGCTTAGACTGTTAACTTCATTAAATATCTCTGCGACACAATAAGTAGACATCAGAATGTCATAACTGCTATTTCTTCATATTTCCTTGAACAGTTAATTAAGGATTTTAACTTAAATTCATACATATTGCTGCCTTTAAGTGCCTGACAGAAAAGGAAATTGCAAGGTAAAAAGTATAATTACAACATAAACATTCAAAAGTAGTCTACCAGGAGCAGCCGTTGGTATAGATTTAATTGACAAAAGATGACTTGGCATGGCATTACAGTGAAAAGTCAAGCCAGAGTGAACTTTTTTGCTCTGTGTGTGTGTGTGTGTGTGTGTGTGTGTGTGTGTGTGTGTGTGTGTGTGTGTGTGTGTGTGTTTTAAGCCCTCTGTTTCAGGGCCCAATCAACTCATTAGTATAATTAAGATGATCAAGGGGGCTGTGTTTTTTCATACTGTGCTAATGTTAGTCTGAACACAGCCCTGGTCATCTTTGCCATCACCGCCACATATTGGATAGATTACAAATAGCAACATTGCCAGTAACTGTATAGTTTTTGCTATTGCCACTGATTGGCCCACTTCCTGGTGGTGTATGCTATCAGTCAGTGAAAGAGCTCATTGTAGAGTAGAACAGGCATTTGAAGTCGGATAACAATTTGAGTCTGTGCACTTTACACACACACCTACACACACACACACACACTCTCCCCCACAATGCAGACAGCTGTATGCTGTGGCTGCCTTGCCAATGTTGAAGGGTTAGGTTTGTTTCAACTTTCACCCTTTAACCCCAAAATGAAAAAAATCATCATTGATTACAGTATCGTACTTGTATTTTATTGAGGATGGGTATTATAAATATATTGGTTTAATCAGTAATGACAGCTCAGCGGTGACTGCTCTGTGATTCACCGTCTGTGAAAACGCACCGTGGAGTCTATCAAGCATATTCACTTCTCCATGTCGATGTCAAGCCAAGCTCTAATTTTCCCGGAACAGATACATATGAACAATAAGATGGCTCACAGGGGGGAGGTTTCTTGACGGGAAAGGAGGTTCAGTATCAGGTCAGCAACCCTGAGGTGCCGGATCTCTCTGAAAAGCTGCCTGCTGGAGGAGAGATCCACTGGGAGAATTCAGAGGAGCCACAAAGCAGAGGGTGATTAATGGTTTGTAATACTGCACATGCGACTGAGTCTTTCTTCTCTCTTACAGGAGCAATTGAATGGTGGTTTCATTCCACTGCACTACTGTGCATACCTCCTCTAGGCAATACATGTTAAGTAATATTCATTGGCAACAAATATGATAGCTATTCAAAGCATCTTGAGTAATAGTTAAATTTTTCTCTCATTTTACGAGAAATCAAAACCAAACATGTTATTACAGATCCAATTGTCTCTGTAATTTCTTATAATAATCTTATCATCAATATTACCTTATAATAAAAACCTACTCAGGTTGATGTCCTCGGGCACAAATCTTAACAAACTGTGGTTTATGGTCTCAGATGTCTTGTGTTGATCTCTGACATGAGAAAGCTTGAGACTGCACATGTGCAGAGATTTTGCCTGTCTTACATCGGCATGGATGTTAAGGAGTAAATCCAGTCGAGGGCAGCACAGAGTCCAGAGTTTCTGACAAGAAACATGGGGACAGTGTAGGAAGTTGTAAAAATGAACCTGTTAAGAAAGAGGCAGAAGTAGAGGCAGCGTTGTAGACGGCATGGTCTGTGAGGCCAATAAACACATTGCAATGTGTCAATGAATGTCGTTTCCAGTACTTCCTGATGTCTGCCATTGTTCAGACTTCTTCATCTTGTCCCATGATCGTCTCACATGAACTGCTGGTCCCACGATTTCCAGTGGTTCCGCTCCGTCTTGTCAGCATCCATAAGTTTTGAGAAAACATGCACAAAAACGTTAATGATGCTCAAAACATGTTCAGTCCCAGTCTGTGTGGTGAACTCCAACATACTGCCAAGCAAGGCAATCTTGAAGGGCTTTGTAATACACATTTATTTGGCATGGTGCAATTGTGAATGAGGTTTTGTTACCAGAAATTATGCCAGAAATTGAATAAATCATTTCTTCCTACCTCATACCATTATTACAATAGATCAAAGTTCATGTTCTTTTCTTTCATCCACCACCACACTCTGGTGGCTGGAATGAGCCGCCTGTAACACCAGAGAAGCCGTGATGCAACGCGGCATAAAGGCTAATTTATTATGGCGATTCCTCATGTGTCACCTCATTGTACCAAGAGTGCACAGAATGTAATCTTTTCAAGCTGTCGAAGTCTTCACAAGTTCGAGGCGCCGAGACTAACAATAACGTCGACAAAATGGTCGTCTTGTTCTCCAGGGAAACTTGTCACGCTTGGACAACAGAATATCCAGTTTAATTATCAGCCACTCACCCACACACACACGCACACACACACTTGTATGCTGATCACTCACTCTCCATTTCTCACCTGAAGGTGTGTGATGATGCGGCCTGTGGCAGGTGGTTGAGACAGTGGTGTGACTAATAGACGGTGCTAAACGGCGTGAACATCCTGGATTAATGCTGCTGCTCCCCCTCCTACACTCAGCTCCCCATCCCTCCATCCATTTAGTCATTCACTTATGCATCCTTTCCTCCAGGTTAACTACCGTACAGTTAACATGAAATCTGTAGTTTACGATGATTCATGAATGACACAGCTTTGACCCCGAAAAATATAAGTTATGAAAGGAGCCTAATTATCAATTCAGAGTCCTGCACCATGACTCAGCAACACTAGAAACAAGGAACAAAAGAATAAATCTTACATAAATATTTCAATCGTCATCATTTAACGTCATTTCTACCTCTCTCTTTCCAGGCACAGAGGCAGCATGGACGGATGGACGGAGCAGCAGGGAGGATGACATCACCGTCACCCGTGGGAGCCAGAGTCTGCCATTCATGCCGGAGTGTGTGTGTGTGTGTGTGTGTGTGTGTTTGTGAGTGTGTGTGGGAGCCTCTGTCTCTACGTGTCACTTCCTGGGAGAGAATAGAACAGGAAGCCCAAGTGAGAGCCGACAACAAGCACTCGCCTCACCTCCACAAGGAAGCCTTTCTCCCTAGAGAGCAAAAAAGGAGGGGTGTGTGTGTGTGTGTGTGTGGGAGTGTGTGTCCCTCACTCACTTCTGCATTCATACTGCAGTGGGCTGGTGTTGGTTTGGGGTTTGCGTAAGCCTCTACTGTTTCCATTTTCTTTTAGTTCAAGTCTGACTTTTTTTAAAAACCTTTGGATAAATTGTGATCACGTTTTCTTTAAAAGAGTGCTGTGCACAGACTTGGCAAAAAGGGGTCATCCACCCCACCATGCAGGATAGATGCTGGTCAGACACTGCCTAGCTTTGGCGATTGTTTGAAAGGAACTTGAACAACTCACCAAAAGGAGAGCAAAAGAAGGAAGACGAAAGAGAAACAAAAATGAGGGAAAAAGAAAAGAGATACATTGGAATTGTGTGAAGACAGAAGGAGAGAGGTGAAACTGAAACTTAATTTCATCTGGTCATTACTCATTCTAATTTACTGTTAGTCTCTGGTTATGAGGAACTGCACTTTAGAATTGAGTTCCTGCTAACAATGACATCCAGAGAGACAGCTGTCTCATAGGAATGCAGCTGCCTTAAGGACAGAGTCTTAAATCTTTTCTTATTCCCTCATTTTTACCAGCTGTGGCAGCATGGACTGGTGTTGTTTTCACCGTGGGAGTCTGGTGTGTGTGTGTGTGTGGTTGTTGAGTCACCTATTGTAGCGGGAACTGTCACAGAAGTGGTCGTAAGCGCTTGTTTATATGTGTGTCTGTGGAAGTGGCTAAGGAGTGAGACATCTCACTTCTTTCTCATCTCTGTTAAGTGCTGCGCATTCACAGTACGGATCAGAACAGATCAGGCAGCAGGGAAGCCACTGACGGTGGCATCAACATTTCTATCAGATCTTCTCACCTTGATCTGGATTGTGGTGGCAGGACATGAGAACAAACTTCAGAGAGATATCAGCATCCTTTGTTGGATTGCCTGACACTTCATATGTCATAACTTTATATTCACTCCTCTATCTGCCCTGTTCTGCACTGTTTCCCTGCATTAAGTTGTATCTCTGCCAGATCTGCTGCTGACCTTTGACCCCCTCCTAAGCTGTCCCTGTGTGCATATACAGGCAGCCACATCACCGTAGTAACTATCTCACAAGGTGGCATGGGAGCTTCTAGCTGTCATGTCGCCCTCTTGTGCCCAGAAGCAGCATTACAGGATTCAGGCAGTGTGTTTAACCACATATGACAGCATGACAAAATATTATGCCATGAATTTAAGTGCATATCAGTGTGAGGTCAAATCTGCCTTATTAGTTTAACTATGAAATGCTGTCCAGCTCCCTCCACTGCCCCCACCCTGCTCAGCCAACTGCCTGAGGATGCCATTAAACCCAGAATAATGATCCAACCTGGGCGTGCGGATCGTCGTGCCTTCTAACACCTCTCCTAGTACAGGTCATCTGACACTCGTCTTTCAAACACCTGGATGGGCCACTGGGACAATGCAGCATTTACTGTAGCCTTGTTGTCATGACGACCTGGCCGGTTACATAAGCGCCGGGCGCTGGTTCCCACAAACGGCTGCCTACAGAGGTCTTTGTGCTGTGACACAAGACACCACACACACACACACACACACACTGTGACTGTTTGTACATTCCTGTAGCTGGATGTGCTCCTCTGCCCCACAGAGTTAACACAGGTGTGAGGACGGCAAAACAATGAGCCGCTTTAGCCAGCCATTTAATCTGGTGTCGAGGTTTCAATTCAGATTTCTCTCCTAGCGAGTGATGAGAATTTGCAAGCTGGGTGGTTCACTTTGCACTCAGCGTAATTAGGCTCAGCATTTTTCCTGATTCTACTCAGTGATTCAGACTTATTTGAAGCTTTTGTCACTGAAAATTCCCCCGACAACTAATCTCACTGATTGTCTCAAGCTGGACAGACGCTGTGCATTACGTTGTGTTGATTTATTTCATGTTTTAATCTGCCTCTCTGACCAACATAAGACTTGAACCCCTGGTCAGTTCTGTTGAGATTCAGATTATGTGACAAAATGTTGACAAAAGTGAGAAGGGCAGCATTACTTTGTGTTCAGGGCCTGTTAGCTTGCTTAGCCTCAGTGTTTTAGCACAGCATCATCTATAAAGCCATTGAGTGCATATTAAAAGAGGATACAGGTCAGGGGGAGACGGCTCATGGAGCTAGCTAGCTAGCTGCAGCTGTTAAATCTGCCAGCAATAAGTTGTGTTTCATCTGAATAGAATTGAGAAGCCGCTTTTGTCTGCCTTCGTGTGAAATTAAGGACTAACTGTTGCAAACACCATCATGAATGGAGCGGGTTTTAGCAAATTCTCCTTCAGAGCAAAATGACTTGGACAAAGCTGACTTGAATTAAAGTGGCTCTGTGGAACTTCTCCTTCTGGAAGCCGGTCGTTTAGTTTATGTTAGCGGACTCCATTTCTAAACTAACGCTGTCTGTTAATGGATCAGAGAGAGACACTGAGACGAGGCACTTGAGAACACGTGTAAAGTCACATCGTTTGGACTGTCGCAGAAAATCTGCCAAAAGTCAATGAAATCCACAGTCCAGCAGCATCAAACAACTCTAATTTTTCACGTCACGTTAGAATCCGCTCACAAATGGCCAATAAAAAAGTGGTACATTGACAATACAACAAAATGTTTGTACAAATGTTTACATAGGGCCCCTTTAATATATTGTCACTGAAAATTGCTCTGACAAGTGAAGCACTCTCACTGATTTGCTAGATTTAATAGGGTAATTTCCCCATAATTATGTGGTTTGGGAGTGTTGTGGCATGTGAAAGGTGTGTCACTGTGACATGAACAGGCGTGTGTCACGTGTCCATCCGTACCTGCAGGACAGGTACAATCAGTTGCGTTCAGCGTCACATAGCTTTAGCCCAGGGGATGCCAAATGAGCTATTGTTGGAGTTAAGGGTGTGTGCAGCACTATCATGAACGTGCGTACACACATTCATTCACGTGGGCTTTAGCTCTGTTGTCATGTTATTCTTCTGTCTTCTTGCCTGTAGGATCAATGGCAGCGACGATGAGGCTGTAAGTACCCAAACATGGTTTGGAATAAAGTGAGTACACAGTATTATACACTGAATGTTTCAAAAGAACACGGCGCGTCAGAATGCAGCTGACAACACCTCCTATGAATTTGTCCATATACAGGCGTTGCTGTCATGGACTGTCAGCCTTGTTTGTTGTGATGTCTCTTCTGTTTGAATCCCTCTCTGCTGCCGGAGGCGAATTTTCACGTACCAGCCGTCCGTGTCACTGCGCTGCCATGACAACCACACTCATGTTTAAGGCAGTCTCTAAATAAGAAGCGCCGTCATGTTACTCCTTCTCTGACAGAACAGCTCATCATCTGACTGACCGACGAATGGACATACTGCAGGGAGGACTCTACTAACTTGACTACCTGTGATGCCGCGTGTGTTTTTGAAGCATGGTTGAATGTCTTTTCATGGCTCTGCGTTTGCTTTACTATCATAACTGCCTCTGCCAACGAGGTTTTTGCCTGTGTCCTTTGGTCGGTTGGTTTGTCAGCCGGATTACACAAAAACTATTGTACAGATTTGCGCTTAACTTGGATGGAGGATGGGTCTCAGCCTAGAATAGATCCCATTAATGTTTGGTGTGCATCCAGATAAAGGGACAGACCCAGGCATTTCTGCTCGCTTTCTTTAACGTGGTGAGATTGGGCGTTTTCGTTAATTTCTCAGGGAATAACGCATGGATCTTGATGTTAAAAAATCAGGCGTATTTAGGTGGCTGGTATCTATGAGTGAGTACAATTTGATGCTGATCAAAATTAAAATCAGGATCTACGGATTTTAATGTTTAATTTTTTTGATATTGGAGCAGGCTTGATTGAATTAAAGATGATTCTTGGGCCTTGGCAGAGGCTTTCTTGACCTTGGAAATTGTAGTTTACTGGGTTAAGTGTTAAAGGAGCCATGCCAAAAATGTTTAGTTGTTTACGCATGTGGTGGTTTGGTCTGGCACAGTGCT
The DNA here is from genome assembly GCF_965226575.1 of Pagrus pagrus. NCBI lineage: Eukaryota > Metazoa > Chordata > Actinopteri > Spariformes > Sparidae > Pagrus > Pagrus pagrus. Next base: position 19,702,113 of record NC_140205.1, on the reverse strand, counting down.
GACACTGGGGTAAATCCCAGATTAAGGTAACCAGCCTGGTAACATCGTTTTACTTTGTTGCTAAAAGTGGCGCTGCCAGGCTCTGGCTTGACAACTGGCCAGGACTCCTTTTCAGCATCAGGTTCATCTGACCTGTCAGGACCAGCGTAGGCAGACAAGCTAACGTTAGCGCTGACAAGTGACAGCCGGACACCTCTTACATAAGAGAACTTCACGACTACCTGTAAGTGCTGACTGGGAGATGCAGTCCAGCAAGATCCGTTCTCCAGCGCTGACACAGCAACAAAACCAAGTGTGGACTGGAGTTTTTTGAGTCATCGCCTCTTGTATTTCGCATAATTTTCCTGTTTTCTATTTATTAACCAAAAGCAAAACTAACAGAAACAGACACCCCTATTCACCCTCCTTCAAAAACACTTCCTCAAAAGGTCACTGCTCTTGAACACTTTCGATTGCAGCCGTGATCCTGGTCTCTTCTAAAAGATAAGTAAGTAATTTCATCTAAACGACTCAAAATTAGTGAGGGATATTGGGATGTTTTAGTGTTTCACTTGATTGTTTATTCTGTGATATATCTGAATTTCTATTTTGTCCCTAACTAATTTTGAGTAGTGTATTATGTATCGAGAATCTTGAGGCTTTGTGCTGTTAAATGATGAACATGTTAAGCGTGAGTGATCCCAAATAATCCCCTCCCAAACGAGGCAACAAACCTTTATCAACACGTCACTCCCTGCCGTCGGTTCATCTCACCGCTGCAGCTGTGATCCAACACTAAAAACGTCTTCCCCCAGAAGCTGGTTTCACGTGGTGGTTTAGATGTGTGTTCCCGTTGTCTAGCACCATTTGAAATCAGTGTTCTTGAGGACAGGAGGACAGCTCCGGCAGTGAGTGAGCCTCAGGATGACGAGTGCAGGACATCCCTTCCTCCTCCATCCTCCTCTTTCCCCACTAAAAGATAACTGATTTCTTCTGGTGCTTAGAGCCCGCTGCAGCCTTCTAGCACCATTTGAAATCGGTTATAAAACTGTGGATCAAAGCATTTGTGAGTCGTCAGCAAAACGCAGGACAAGCAGAAGAAAGGAACAACTGGATCTTTGTTTCCTGACCCAAGCCGGAGGAGATCAATCAAGATTGCGTAGGGTTCTCGTGGCTGTTGTTTTTTTCAAAACTTGAGGAGTGACGATCTGTAATAAATCTATTATATCTTTTGTAACAGAGTTTATTATTTGTGTCGTTCACACTGCCATAAACCAGTCGATGTTGACGCAGTTCCTAGTGAGTACCACTAGAGGCTGCCAGAAGTCACAGAATGCCTCTTTAAAGTTGCTGAGTTTTTTCAGATGAATGTAAAGGCCTTTTAAAATGCATACAATGAGTACAATAATGCAGATTTCACAGTTTAAAATGTTGTTATTATATCCTAATTATAATAATATCCTACTCACTTATTGTTTTCCATAGAAATTGAAGATGCTATAGAACTAATGTGATGCAGAACGTTTAGAATTTTGTTTTATTTCATTGTTTGAAAGATGGCTACACACAACAACTGGTGATGAAACTCTGATGGACAATTGAAAAATAAAAAACCTGAAAATTGAACAACTCTCCACACCACTGTTTCTGAGGTCAAGTAATGTTGGAACTGAACACCAGAGTTGGAAAGTGGGATGAAATATGGAGATCTGTTTCATGATCTGTTCCAAAATATAATAATGTTTATGCTGTTTAATTGGATGACTCATTATTAATTACTTTTCACATTCTGAGAACGGTGGGCAGAGTGACACTTTGCATAGGAATGATCAATGTCAATTGGAATTCTATACATTTTTGCATCTTAACAATGTAATACCACATAGCACATTTTCTGCAATAATCTCATAACGTCCTGGCTGTTTAATCGGTCTAGCTCCACTGTAGGATGTTTGACACATCTCGAGATGCTTGAAAAAAACGTATATGTTACCATTGTAAGAAAACCATGCTGACAGTGTGAGAGTGAATAACATGTATTTTTCATATTTAAAGTAAGCCTTGTGCTCAGGCATGAAAGACGTACTCACCTTCTTTACTTACACTGTAAACTTGCAGTAACTAACTTTTTTGACCACTTGGGGGCAGCAGAAACAAGCTGGAGACACCATTGATATAGAAATTTTTAACTTAATATGTAGATGCATACAGGTGCTTGTTTATACATCCAGCAGTTATGATATGGTAAATATAGGTCTAATATTTTACCTTTTTTCACTCTCAATCAACTCATATCTGGCTCTTTGGCTGCTAAATGCTCCACTCACCAACTACTTGCTAAGTGTGTCCATCTGCTGTTGACAGGTAAAACAGCTAAGTTTGGTTCCGGACAACTAAACGATAAACTTTACTCATTATAGACCTCTGTAAAGCCAAGGGGGGGCTGCAGATTCAGCTGATGATTCTTTGTAGATTAATCACTACAAGTGACCCCTTTAAAATTGTTATAATACATTGTTATATAAAAATATAAACTCTTTTCAGTAGTTATACCAGTTGTAGTAAAAATGTAAGAAATACAACTAAAACTCCCAGCACTTAAAGGTCTAGATAGATAGATAAGATATTGGTAGCATTTTTATGTAGACAAATCATTTTCAGTACATACAATACAGATAATCTACAGAGCTTGTAGAATGGTGCAGAATAAACGTATCTCTTTTCTTTAAAAACATTATTATGATTGTGAATTAATAATTTGCTTCTAATAAAGTTGCTTCTGGCTTCTAACAAGGTTTTTCAGCTAACAGTAGAACACCGTTGGTTGAAAGTTATCAGTAACACCTTCAAGTAAAGAATTATCAAAACAGTGTACTTTGTTATCAGCTCAGAAAAGGCTCTCCTTCCTCAGAAAACTTACAAAAGCTCAATTCCTGTGCCAAGTTCTTGTCAAATATTTACAGTGGAGCAAAATAAAGTATTCTGACAAAGAACATCACACACTGGCATGGTTCGTGCACGGCCCAGGACAGGTAGGGGCTGATTAAAACTGCCCAGAACATCATTTGTACCCATCTGCTGAGGATCAGCAATATCAGTGACGTGAGATGTCTGCACAGACCCCAAAGGATATTAAAAGACAACAGCACTCCAGTCACAGTCTGTTCACCCTGCTGCCATCTGAGAAAAGAGACAGAAGTATCCGCTGTCGTACCACCAGACTACAGAGCAGCTTCAGTCCTTAGGCTGTGACACTCCCAAACTCATCACCAGTGCTCTACCATGAATAGTTTATTTTTGAGACTTGATTATTAAATGCATTAGTCTGTATACGGTTTGTTTTTTGTGTGTGCTTACACATATTGTATATATAATATAATACATATTTTTTATACAATCTTGTGTTGCATAATGACAATCAATCAATCATGAATCTTTAAATATTAAACATAAAAGAACAATATGCAGAATGCCCCCTGTCAGTGTTAAATTATCATATACAGTATATAATTTTTACCATTGTAGCTGGTTGAGGTGGGGCAAATTTACTATACTTGGCATACTGTTGGGTACTCTTCGTATATACTCTGATTATTTGGTATATGACATTACATTACATTTAATTACCAGATGCTACAGTGCAAAAATATATTCTGCACATACTCTGCAAGTAAAGCAATTTGGTCTTGCAAGTGTCTTTCACATGCTGAAGTGTCTTTCTTGAAGACACTTGAGCATGTGAACAAGAGAAGTCAGGAATAAAACCGATAACCCTGTGATCAGCTGCCTGTAAAATATTAATGTAGAAAGTAAGTCCAGCTGTTTGTTAAGAATGTAGTAGAATAAAACATACATGATTTGTAGTACAATACAAAGTACAACAATATTAGGCTTAAACACACAGTATGTAATTTTTGCCACTGGGAGTCTCTCAATCAAAATAAAACAAAAGATATAGGCTACATTGTGTGGGATCATGGGAGGTGCTGTCTTCATTGTTAAACAACCACCATTGATGAAAATCTGTCTTTGTCACTATGTCAGGCAGAAATGTTCACAGATTAGGTTATGTATTACATTTTTATTCACTTAATGTTTAATCAAGTTCACTGACTCCCTTCCACACTGTCTAAATCTCTCCCAGAAGTCATAGTGACAGGCGACCAAATGAAATGCACCATGACCATGGGTAAACTTCTCTGGTGAACATTGTTGGAAACATTTGGGATACTTAAAGTACACAATTCAAAATATATAACAAAGGTCGAGATGTTTTCAGACATTTTAATGCACAAATGAAACATATAATACTTTAAGTACAGTACTGAAGTGAATGTATCAAGGTACATACTTTTCACCACAGCCACCATGCATGCAGGCAATATCTCATCCTGTATTCTGCAGTGATTGACACATTTTATTAAATCATAAAAAGTGTGAATGGGCTCAACCGGTTGATATTCACAAACAATAGCTCAGTTTAACGTCTATAAATGCTACTATTTTTACAAATATGTAGTGCAGTATGTACAAAGTAATGTCTGTGAAACATATACAGGTTTTTTTGTTTGTTTTTTCAATGTCAATGATATTCAAGCAGCAGCTATCACATGTGTGTGTTTCTCTTTGCATGCTGTGCTACTTTGCATACTGTTCTCATTAGAAAAGTATTTTTCTTTGCTTTTCTGTGAATAAACAGGAATAGAAATTAGTTCATTAGACACTGAGGACTGTGTAGAACCTCAGTCATAGTTGCATTTTTCATGAAGTGAGTGGAAACGTTTATTAATACTATGAATCCTTAAATAAATTGCATTATAATCACTCCCAACAGTGGACTAGAATAATCCCATGCGTTATCATAAAACAACACCAGCCCTGAGGTTGAACCACCCTGACCCCGCCCATTTAGCGTAATATCCTAGCAACGAGTTCTTCTGTTCTCCTCTCATTGGTCGAAATTTGGATTTCCGCCATATTCAAAAAAAAAAAGAAAGTCACGAGCCTCTTGCTATTGTGGTAAGAGTTATTGTTATTATTCTCTTTAACCATTTCATTAACACGGAGCTCAGTACCGCGGGCCTGAGGCATTACAAATGGGGGAAACCAGTGAAAACCAAGCTCCCGTTACGACCTCAGACAAACCCAAAAGGCAACCGAGCTTCAGGAGCCTGAAGAGGAAGCTTTCAGCTGATGAAGAAGAGGCTCCCCTCGAGAACAACAACAGAGGTTTGAGACGGTGAGTCCATGCCTTCTGCTCAGACTCAAACTCAAACCATCAGACTCGTCTGTTCCTCCGGGACAGTGTTTATAATGTTACGTTACTTAAGCTAATGGTGCGAACATGCTATAGCAGATGCAGTATAACCTGGTACATCGCTGCTTTATTGCTAAGCGGTGTATTTTCTTTAAACGGAGGGTTTGTAACTTTGAAATAACCAAGTTAATATGAGCAGTCCATTCAAACAAGCTCTGGAATACCATAAATCCACACAACGCGTTTTCTATCGTGTCAAACTCTGTGCGGCTATTTGTGGTTGCGTCAAAATGCCACAAGATGGCGGCTAAGGGCCACTGTCTGTCATCCTCAGGTACAGTTTAGTGTGGCCTCTGCAGCTTGATGTCTCCTCATCCAGTAATGTCTGTTGTACCATGTGTCTGTATTGTATTGTATCTTATTTCAGGTTTCTTTAGTTGCTTTCGTTCTATGTTTCCATCAGCAATTTGAAATCTATATCTAGTGTGTCTGGGAAATATACACTTAAATCCGCAGTTATTTGGGTTATGGATGCAGAAGAGTTGTTTGTGCATTTGTCCATGCTCCAGTTTTGAGGTGTTCTGTGGTTTATTCTGCAATATCATCATCATCATCATCATCATCATCATATCATCGCTTTTTGTGTTTTCACAGCAGCTTTGGCTTTGTGATACAATGTTTTTATCATGTCTGTTCAACTGATAACAATATGTGGTTTGAATTCTTAGCACAGATTTATATCTCCATAGTGGATAAGTGATTTATTTAACAAAAAGGTAAAAGGATAGGTTCACATTTTTAAAAGTCTCACAGCCACCCATGTGCATAGAAATAATTACTATGTGTTACTGTCTCTGCAAGAAAACCCTTGCAGTAACATTCATTGTAAGACGTCTATTTTATGACTCCTGCTTCATATAAGCTCTTCATATTGCAATTTTTTTCACAGAATTGTGGATTTTGTCCCCCATCTCTTACATTGGAGGTGAGCTAGGAAAGTATCAATTCACAGCCAATATTCATTCAAAAAAAGGGAAGGTTCACCCCAAAAATTACAGTTCAGTCATTATCTATTCACCCCCATGAAGTCGTGTGAAGTTTCATGGTCCACAAATCATTTCTGGTGCTTCACAGCAGAGCAGCGTTGCAGTATTCTCCTAATCAACTGAAGTAGATGGGGACTCCTCCGGCATAATCCAATTCTCCAGAAGCCCCAAAAAGTTCCCAAATAGATTTGATAAGACGTTATTTACGTCTTGAACGTGCAGTGGAGTTTGTGTAATCACTTCAGATGAGCTGTACACTAGAGCTTCTAGCTTAGCAGTTGCAGTGAGTTTAAGCTAACAGAAGGGTGTATTTTCAAATCAATTTGTGATCTCGGGGCTTGGGTTTTGTTGGATGAGATGTCGGGTGCCTTTTTTGTTTAGCAGAATGCTGCAATGCTGTTTTTCTGTGAAACTCCAGAGATGTTTTGTGGACTACGAAACTTCACCTGACTTTCCATCAGCATGGAGGTTAGTAGATAATGGCTGAATTTTCATTTTTGGATGAACCTTTCCTTTAAGTTAGGCAATAATGGAAATGCATCTTTTGCTGGTGTCTGGCTTGTGTAAAAATACAGTACATTACATATGAGAGCATCAAATGAGATGGGCATGTGAGTATTGTTTTAAGACAGAGCCTGTTCTTATAGTAAAACCTTTAAAGATACTTTACAACAATGTCAGTTCCAAAATCAGCTGTAACATTAATTCTTCACAATATAATATTGTTTCTTGAGCAATAATATCACAGATAAGCCAATTTATTTGTGCATCTCTATTTATTTGGTGAACTTTGAAATTCCCATGGCAGCACTCATAATAGTAAACCTATTGTCCAAGCAGTGTTTTCACAACCCTACTTCTGTGTATAACTTGATGAGCAGAAACTGGTTATTCTGGATCCAGGCAACAACAAAGCACTTTTTGTCTCTCGAAGTAATGTCTTTAATTTACTGGTCATAAATGTGACCAGTACCCAAATAGCGTCCAAGAGGTCATTTTTATCAATACATTGAGATTTATCTGGTAAGTTGGCAGCTAAAGTACATTAATAGTAATCTGTATGTTTTGGGATAATAAAACCCTGCGAATGTTTTTGTTGGACTCTTCTGAAAGGCTTTCCATGTTGTGTGCCAAAGTGCCCCAGCCCAGCCCAGTGCTGGGGCACTGGCTCTGCAGACAAACATGGAAAAACATCACCCAATATTTGACCTCCATAACAAGGTTTATGGAAAAAAACATTAGCTGTGAGTGAGAGAAAATGAGGCTTGATTTCCCAAGTGAGACTGGCATTAAATATTAGACTGGCAGTGGAATTTTTCTTTCGAGTGGCCTTGTTGCCAAGCACGTGCAAAATTCAACCTCGAAATAAACAAGGTTGGTCCCAAGCTTGCGAACTCAGCATTCTAAGTTCATTGTCCATGTAAAGCTTTGTGGTTAAAACATCACGTTGAGCAGGCGGAGACAGAGTCAAAAAAAAAGGTTCTTCTGGTAGGGTTTGTGCCTCCATAAAAATGGGAATGCTTTTCAATTAACTTGACTTCATGTAACACTTCATATGTGCCCTGTGAGATGTTTTTATCAGCTACTGCTATACTTGTCAGCTTCATGAAACAGTGTGTGTGTGTGTGAGTGTGCTTTCGTGTGTCTTCCACGGAATGGTGGAACATGTGGGCGCAGGTGGGGCTATTGCTAACGTAGTTCAGTTTCAGAGTTAGCCAGCTTCAGCAAACAAGGGCAGGGCTACCTGGGATGTTAATCCACTGACTCATGAGCCACACTTCCCTTGACACATAAGAGTAAGTAGAGGAGTAGAAAGTACCTTTGTCCCCTGGCTGGAGGCAGTGATGAATGTGTAAGGATTTCAATCACATATTCATGAAAACATTACACTTGCAGGGGCTATCAGTTTTCAAAATAGCTCATGGGAAACATGACATTGGATAAGTCTATATCCAATGAGTCATTCTCTTCAGAAGTAGATATTTATGACCTGATCATTTCCTCAGATGTCTTCAATCATAGTACTTGTTCTTTAAATTGCACTCAAATTTGGTTTAAAAAAAAAAAATCAGCCAGATATTCTTGGCCATTATTAAGAGCTCTCATTCTTTTGAATAATCAATGTTTAGTTGTTGCTGATCCATCCAACTTACAAAGAGTGAGCAGGGATTTGGTTTCTCTCTCAAAAGGATTCAAAACTGTTGACGTACAAACCTTTGTTGTTCAAAGGATTGGACCTGCAGGGTGGTGGTATGATCTCACCAACAACAAGGCCAATGTTGGAACTTTAATCTTTAACCTTACTCTCAGGTTAAATAGGCTAAGAATGTGTGAGAGTTCGATGATATATTCGCTACATTATGAAGACATCACACAGAGCCCTGGCACACCTAAGACACTGGAATACAAACTTGTGTGCCTTCATGAAAAATCAGCCAAACTGTCACATTGTGATGGTGAGCCTGCATGATCAACACCAGGACACCAAAATTCATGCAGCCATTATTAATTTCTCAAACTAATCAGAGGTTACGCCTTTGTAATAGTATGTGCACTTACGTTGAGAGTGACTGATCAATGTGCACAGTATGCGAAGCTGTGTTTTGGCCATGTAGAAAGACCAATTGAAATGCGTAACGCATCAGACTGGCAATACGTCATCCAGAGTAGGTTCTCATCGCCACACTCCTGGTTGGGGGTTAACAATCCACTTTCCTTCATAGACAGCAATGGTGTAAACACTTTAAACAAGCCAGTTTAAATTAATTATGCCATGGCGAAGAGTTCCTGTGTAGTTGGTTGTCCTTACACTAAAGTAAAAACATAGAACTAATAGAAGGGCTTTATGGCTACAAGCAATATAGGTGAAGCTATGGGACCCTGCATCTCCTCACACTCATACAGTATGTTGGGAAAACATTTCATATCAGGTAATGGCTAACTTAACTAATTTTTTAACTTTATGTTTGTTCCGTTTCGTACTGCTATTTTACATTAAAAGTCAATGGCGAGTGTGGTTTATTTTTCACCAAAAGGGGACGGGAACGTGTTGGAAGCCGGATGTGCCTGGCTGTATGTAAGTTAAAGGCGCAGTTTTTAGGATTTAGTGGCATCTAATGTTGGGGTTGCAGATTGCAAACAGCTGAAAACCTCTGGTCTCACCCTTTCCTATGGTGGCTGCCAGAAACGCAAAAGGCCCTCTCTAGAGCCAGTATTTGGTTTGTCTTTTCTGGGCTACCATAGAAATAGTGTACTCTGTGGAAGAAGATCTGGACACAGTGTTGAAGGCAGAGCCCCATTCATTCCAATGAAAGCTGCTCAGTGGCGCATGAAGCCAAAATGGCTTAATTTCCCAGCTACAAAATTACCCGGATCTTCCGTGTTGTGGGGCCCAGAGAGCGTGCGCACTAGAGACTTCCGATGTGTATGTATGTATGTATGTACATGTATGTATGTTTGTATGTACGTACAGTATATGTATGTATGTATATATGTACGTACAGTACAGACCAAAAGTTTGGACACACCTTCTCATTCAAAGAGTTTTCTTTATTTTCATGACTATGAAAATTGTAGATTCACACTGAAGGCATCAAAACTATGAATTAACACATGTGGAATTATAAACTTAACAAAAAAGTGTGAAACAACTGAAAATATGTCTTATATTCTAGGTTCTTCAAAGTAGCCACCTTTTGCTTTGATTACTGCTTCGCACACTCTTGGCATTCTCTTGATGAGCTTCAAGAGGTAGTCACCTGAAATGGTCTTCCAACAGTCTTGAAGGAGTTCCCAGAGATGCTTAGCACTTGTTGGCCCTTTTGCCTTCACTCTGCGGTCCAGCTCACCGCAAACCATCTCGATTGGGTTCAGGTCCGGTGACTGTGGAGGCCAGGTCATCTGGCGCAGCACCCCATCACTCTCCTTCTTGGTCAAATAGCCCTTACACAGCCTGGAGGTGTGTTTGGGGTCATTGTCCTGTTGAAAAATAAATGATGGTCCAACTAAACGCAAACCGGATGGAATAGCATGCCGCTGCAAGATGCTGTGGTAGCCATGCTGGTTCAGTATGCCTTCAATTTTGAATAAATCCCCAACAGTGTCACCAGCAAAGCACCCCCACACCATCACACCTCCTCCTCCATGCTTCACGGTGGGAACCAGGCATGTAGAGTCCATCCGTTCACCTTTTCTGCGTCGCACAAAGACACGGTGGTTGGAACCAAAGATCTCAAATTTGGACTCATCAGACCAAAGCACAGATTTCCACTGGTCTAATGTCCATTCCTTGTGTTCTTTAGCCCAAACAAGTCTCTTCTGCTTGTTGCCTGTCCTTAGCAGTGGTTTCCTAGCAGCTATTCTACCATGAAGGCCTGATTCACACAGTCTCCTCTTAACAGTTGTTCTAGAGATGTGTCTGCTGCTAGAACTCTGTGTGGCATTGACCTGGTCTCTAATCTGAGCTGCTGTTAACCTGCGATTTCTGAGGCTGGTGACTCGGATGAACTTATCCTCCGCAGCAGAGGTGACTCTTGGTCTTTCTTTCCTGGGGCGGTCCTCATGTGAGCCAGTTTCTTTGTAGCGCTTGATGGTTTTTGCGACTGCACTTGGGGACACTTTCAAAGTTTTCCCAATTTTTCGGACTGACTGACCTTCATTTCTTAAAGTAATGATGGCCACTCATTTTTCTTTACTTAGCTTCTTTTTTCTTGCCATAATACAAATTCTAACAGTCTATTCAGTAGGACTATCAGCTGTGTATCCACCTGACTTCTGCACAACACAACTGATGGTCCCAACCCCATTTATAAGGCAAGAAATCCCACTTATTAAACCTGACAGGGCACACCTGTGAAGTGAAAACCATTTCAGGTGACTACCTCTTGAAGCTCATCAAGAGAATGCAGAGTGTGTGCAAAGCAGTAATCAGAGCAAAAGGTGGCTACTTTGAAGAAACTAGAATATAAGGCGTATTTTCAGTTGTTTTACACTTTTTTGTTAAGTACATATTTCCACATGTGTTAATTCATAGTTTTGATGCCTTCAGTGTGAATCTACAATGTCAATAGTCATGAAAAGAAAGGAAACTCATTGAATGAGAAGGTGTGTCCAAACTTTTGGTCTGTACTGTATGTATGTATTTTTGTATGTACGTACAGTATATGTGTACATATATGTTTGTTTTTTGTTTAGAAAACTAAACTTGCATCTAACTTGGCAGCCCCCCTGTTAGGACCCCCTAGGGGTTGTGGACCACTTATTGAAGACCCAGGATTTTGTCTGTCACCATAATAACTTTCTAGAGTGGTAAGATCCAGTCCCGCAGTATAATAGACTGCTGTGCTTTGTAAGGCGTCTGATAAGCATTCACTTTCAGGACTTTCTTAACAACAGGACTTTAACATGGACATAAAATACAACAGGAGCTCATCTCAAGTGTTTCTTCAACAAGGGTCCAACTGATGGTGGACTTTTGGTGATGAGCTTACTTCCTCTAAGCCCTTTTATTGCTAATATCATTGTCTGCTCCAGCACCACTCACTCTAGAAGAGTTGTTTGGATTTAGCTGTGAGATGTTAACTCAGTGAGCGGAAGAGTGGTTGCATTAAAATGCTCAAGGCTCTCATCTCCTGTGAGTTTCCCAGCATGACTTTCTACACTAGTGTGAGAAGTCGGCTACACTTTGGCAGAAAGCCTGGTGATGTAACAATTGTCAGCCAATGCGTGTGGCCCAGCCTAACTCCTGGGCCAAAGCTTGACATTTTTCAGTGACATGCCATAAACCAGTGTGATTCTGTGGAAGCTGCTCATTGCTCACTCTGCCTTACTGTCACTGCACGCAGCCCCTTTTCTCGGTAAACATCAGTATACAATTAATTTGAAGTGCCACCGGGGCGCCAGTAATTACGTGGCTTTCTTATTTACGTTAGTTCTGCCGAGCACAGGAAATATCACGCTATAATATTTTCCCGTAGTAACCTCCCCAGTGACTTCCTCTGGAAGTGGATATAGTAACATGTTAAAACCAATGACACATTAATGAAGCATCCTTTGTGTAGTTGTGCACTGATAGGTTGACTGTAGATTGATTTACAGATTAAATGAACAAATGTTGGCTCAGGGGTAGAGCCAGCGTCTTGTTATCAGAAGGTTGCTGATTCCCCTGGTCCGCATGTCGAAGTGTCCTTGGGCAAGATGCTGAACCCCAAACTGCTCATGATGTGATGGTCGGCACCTTGCATAGCAGCCACCGCCATCAGTGTATGAATGTACGTACGTGCATGTATCAAATCAAATAAAACTTTATTTATATAGCACTTTTCATACACAGGCGTGCAACACAAAGTGCTTTACACATAAAAGATAAAACAATAACAAAGAAAGCCCGTCCCTCCCACTCTCCTTACTACACGCACGCGCACACACACACACACACACACACACACACACACACACACACACACACACACACACACATACAAACACAAACACACACACACACATACATACCTGCACACACTCACTACTGACAATAGGGAGACATGTATGGCCTTGCTCAAGGACACTTGGACTGGGCGTGTGGGACATATGCCTAGATATTTTTTGTATGGAGCATCAGCCCAAAGTAATTTTACAGCACAAACACGCCCTGATGTGTATATCATTGCCACAGAGATGTTTGTCATAATCATAAAAGCCAAACCACATTGAGGCTAATAATAAAATGTTCCTGTGAAAGCTCTGTTCACTTTTATTCTATCTCTGTACACTCATTTAGTCAGTCATTTAGTCATGTGAGGCTTGTATCTGCGGTGATGAGAGTTGTACATTAGCAGAGTGAATGTCAGATCCTAGGTCATCAAAACTACAAATAACCACAAACAGCATCAAAACCACAGGATGGTGTAATCACTGAGAATATGTTGAGGCGCACGTCACCACAGATGTAGAAATGAACCGGGTTGAAACTCCTTAAAATGTTTATGTAAATCACTGGATACCTCCTGATGTAGTCACGGAAACTGTTGTGTAACAGTAGTAGATATTTTTTTGGTTTCTTTCTGTTCAACATTTAAAATTTCAATTGGGACAACTGATTACCACTTGAATGAGTTGATCTGTCTGTACCTCATCTCCACTAGAAGTTTACATTTTGAATGTCAAAATAGGGGGTTGTGGAGACTTGGACTGTGTGTCAAGTTAATTATTTGACAGTTAAGTCTGAGCAACACCTGCTTTGAACTCTGACCCCTGACTTGCCTCCAGGACACCCAGGGAGCTTCTCTTTTTCCTGCTCTCTTTAGCTGTTGTTGTTGTTCCCCAACACATGCTGTTTATCCAAAACAACTTACAGTAGCATCAGTGCAAACATTTACAACATAGGTGGTCCAACAGAAACTCTAACCTAACTTTGTTAATTAGTCCGTGTTTGTGCTCAGTTCAACCCACGGAGATCCACAGCACCTGTCTGCTCCTATTTTCTCCCCTTTGCTTGCTGGTTTTCATTTTATTGTCCAGCATGTGTGACATGGCCTCATTAAATACTACAGCAATGTTAAACACTTCCTGTTTTGTGGTCATTTATGAGAATTAACATTAACAATAGCAATAACAGCTTACTCACTTAGCTTCCCAGAGATCCCTTGTTAAGCACTGAGAATGGCCTGTGACAGTTGATTTTCTCACTCTTCAGCTATGCTTAATATTCACAGTTAATGTCAGCTACCCTGCTCTGTTTGTCCAGACAAAATGCTGCTGCTGTTACTAAACCAGCATTTGTATTTTCTCAGATGTGCTCAGTGTTGCCAAATCATATCAATGTTGAACAATTTTATACCTCAATGATCCACCACCCAAGTGCCATCATGCCATGCGGTATGTGGGCCAGATGAATGTATATGGTGTGGGCCAGAACTGGTCCTCGACAATTTTGCTATCTGGGATGTTGGCCCACCATAAGGTTCATTTGGCTAGCCAGATGTTTCTAGCGAAGAAAATAATTTACAATTAATTAGAAATAACTTAAACTTATAATAATGCTTGTGCTGTTTTATTTTTTGTGTAGTAAAATGTTCTTCAAATATGTAGTGAACCTAAATATTAGTTATTATTCGTAATCTAAGCGCAGCGGGCTGAGCGACACTGACTGACAGCGCAGGAAGTCAGTCAATTAAGGGAACCTGGGATCCTAGTACCATTTTACCTCCTAACAATACAATGCAATACAATAGGTGCTTGCTTTTGGCCAAAAGCCCAACATTAGGTTTTAGTTTTGGCCCTCCAGGGGAAAAGTTTGGGGACCTCAATCAATTAATCATATCAGCTCTACATCAGTGATAGGAAGTTGTAAAATTGAAATGTCATAGATGACCTAAAAATTATCATTTCCATTCCATTGACATTAAATGGGTAGAGCAGCAATGATTAGTTGATTATTCCCGCTTATTAAATGTGCAGATTTGCTGCCTTTCCTTGTTGTGTATGACAGTAAATTAAGAGTCTTGGGTTTTTGTACTGTAAATTGGACAAAGGTAGCAATTTGGAGATTTAACTTCTACATTTTATGACAGTCTATAAGATTATTAAATTCATTGTGATGATTCAATTTCCTCAACTTATACTGGAACAAACAATTATTTTCATTTCCAGGTAATCTGACAATAATTTTCTCCATTTATTGGGTTTATTAATTGCAATTTAAACTAGAATGGCACTCAGTAGAGCACATACCTACGTCAAGGCCCAACAGCCCCATTTTGATCGTACTCACAGCCACTTAATTATGCCTGATCTTTTTCATCAAGATCCATGCATTATTCCTTGAGAAATAAATGAAAATGTTGAAAAACGCCCACTTTGTAATGTTAAAAAAAGTGAGAAAAATGTACTGGATCCGTCTCTTTATCTAAATCTGCACCAAAAGTTAAAGGGGTCTATTTTGAGACCCAAACTCCATCCAAGTTTCGTGGAAACCCATCACAATTTCCTCGAGAAGTTAAAACCAGAGAATGTTTGACATTTGAGCTTAAGGAATATTTGTTCGTAGACTAATAAATAAATGAACTCATTAATCTGTCACAAGCCCTAACCCCCAGTTATGAGGTGTCAGTGTAGAGTGAGCGGGTGCCATGACTGCTGCAGCGGCAGCCTGCAGAGCTGACTGTAGATGGACAGTTGTCTGTATTCCTGGATAAATGCCATCTGGAGCAGCAGTAGTAGAGCGACAGTATGACTGGAATGACTCAGACTTACGAGCAGCACTTGCCGGACACACACACAGCAAGTGTTTCTGGGCAGCTTAGCATTCTCCGGATGCTGATGCCTTTTTAGGTCCCGTCATCTAAGACCCCAGGACATACATCTTCGGTTTTATCAACTGCTCTGACACC
Organism: Pagrus pagrus; assembly: GCF_965226575.1. NCBI lineage: Eukaryota > Metazoa > Chordata > Actinopteri > Spariformes > Sparidae > Pagrus > Pagrus pagrus. The sequence continues at coordinate 19,686,442 of NC_140205.1, read as the reverse complement.
ATTTCTGATCATGGGGATTATGTAAGATGAGCAATGCAGAAGGTTCTGATTCATCGTGCCTTCATGTCCGCTGAGTGTGATGCACTATTGTTGCATGATAGTTCCTTTAAACAATCTCCACAATGTCTTAACATTTCATCTTTTGTTTGCATTTTCACAGGAGTTCAATTGTGGTATCTACATTTATTAGGAAAGCAGTTTTTCTTCATAATGTTTAAAACCAGAGGCGTAAATATTCTTCCCACCACCGTTGTCAATCTTTTAAAGGGCTGATGCGTTGTGTTTTCTTTAGGGGTGGTGATGATTCTACGTCTTTTTACTCTTTCTGTGGGTGTAAGAGAAAATATCTTTAAAAATAAATAAATAAATAAACAAATGTTTTACTGGCTTCATATAGGAATAAAAATGAGGTATAGGCCTGCATGTGTTTGGGAGGAGTAGCCTGCCCCATAATGTAGAATAATTAGTCAAAGTTTTGTGATTTATTTTAGAGTTAGACAAGGGACAAGATTAGGTTAACCTGCAAAATAAACAATAACCTACAGCAATGGCAAAACTTACTGCTCCAAGTTGAACTCGGTAAACATCCATCGTTGAGCTTGAGTCTTGAGCGCATCCTGCTTTTTACACTGCTGGCCCTCCTTGATAAAGCCGTCTATGGATAAATGGTTAGAGAACACAAAGCCCATAAGAGTTTTCCAGTTGTTGTGGGGACTGTTCAATCACAACTAAAGTAGATCCACCAGGTCCTCACCTCCTCAGATGGTAGGAGTAGGTGAAGATGTTGGTGTTGGTTCATACCTTTCAAATGCTTCCAAAGTCACCATTAGCAAGAAAAACAGTAGTGTTTTGGTACATGGTAAATTTATTTGTCATTTAAAAAAACAAAAAAAAAAACAAATGTAAAACAATAAAAAACAAAATAATGTTAGAGTCCTTGAGTCCTGCTGCATCTATTTTATGGAGTGTTGACTGCTCTTGTTGAGGATGAGTTCAGGAGTCTCAAGGCCTGGGGGATGAAGCTGCTCCGTCGTCTGGTGATATGGCAGTGGATATATCTGTATCTTTTACCGGATGGTAGCAGGGTGAACAGGGTGAACTGTGGCTGGGTGGGTGTCGTCATTTAGTATCCTTTGTGCTCTGCAAACATCTCACTTCACTGATGTCACTGGTGCTCTGTAGATGGGTACCAATGTTGTTCTGGGGAGTTTTAATCACCTGCTGTAGAGCCTTCCTGTCCTGGGCTGTGCATGAACCATGCCAGTTTGTGATGTTCCCAGTCAGGAGGCTTTCTATCGCTTCTCTGTGAAAGTTGACCAGAATCTTGCTCTTGAATTTAGCCTTCCTAAGTTTCCATAGGAAGTAGAGCCTTTTCTGTGCTTTTAACCAGGGTTGTGATGTGTGATGACCAAGATAGGTTCTCAGTGATGGTAATTGTGTCACCAGAGGATACAACTTGATGGCACACGTTAGCTTGATGTCCCTCCTTTTGATACTGCATATTGTCTGTTCCGGACGTGTAGTGTCAATTTCTATTTTGTGCACAACCAATGCTCTATCTAGACAATTGGCGTTTAATTTAAAAGTTGTGTTTTTGCAGCTGTAAAATGCTATCTAACAGGATACACTCCTCTCTCTCTGCAGTCTGTCATTACAGTACAAAGGCCAGCCAGTTACTTGGTTTCATAAGTTGCACAGTTACTTAGCCTTGTACGGCAGTTGTTAGACGGACTTCTCATTGAATGTATTTCATCAATGTGAAATAGTGCTTCAATAAAAATCCAATTTATTGTTGGTACAAGACAGATCTTAAGGCCTGCTTTGATGTTTCTCTTCTTGCTGTGTAACCATCCATTCACTGAGCCTGATGTGTTGTGTAATTGTCCTCAACGTGGCCTTATCCGGCCTAACCTTGTTGTAATACTTTAATGATCACACAGGTTGAAGATTAGTCGTTTGACATGAGAAGGATTTACAGTATGCATGGCTGGTTTGGGGGAGTGTTCAGTCCGGACAATCTGTGGAGTCCCAAAAAAGGCAAAGCTGTCCCCTGCCAGACAGTTCCCAACAGAAGAGACAGTTGGGCCACGTCCAAATCTTTGGAGGGAGGAAGGTGTGGGATAAAGGACTCCTCCTTCAAATCTCACAGGGGTCTTAGGTCTAAGGACAACTTTGCGGTTAATGAGGCCTCCTTTGAGGAACAACCAGGGTCATGTTCCCCGTCAGTCTCTGACTGAGAAGATCCTTATCTGTCAGTCCTGGTCTGAGTTGGAGGACATTGCTGCAGCTACACCATGCTGAGGCTGTGGTAGGTAATGGGAGGTGAATGTTTTCTCAGGACACCACTGCTCCCTGAATCACAGTTCCCTTTTTATCACCTTATGAATGCTTTGAAGTGAGGTCATCAGCTTTACTCACTCTCTAGCTGGGACTTTGGGTCAGAGTGGTCTCTTAAAGATTCTCATGGTTAGTGCTGACTCATGTGTGTTCGCAGTTGTGGATTTTGAGGGATTACTAGCACGCTCATTGTGACTTAACTGAACAGGCCTTGATGTTGTTTTTTGTAGCTGAGGATACATTGTAGCTCTGCTGTAATTGTAACCCTCCCCTCTGGTATTGTTGTTCAGGTCACTGCGAAGAGGAAGCTCCTTCACCTTCCTCACCCCAGGACCACAATGGGACTTCAGTCTGGTGAGTACAGGCCTCATATTTTTAAGTTTGCAGATCACATTAGGCCACTTGAAAGATACAGACATACAGTTTAGTAAATGTAATCAAAATAATCTCCAGCAGAGGCAAGCAATCTGGTCCATAGCAAGACACAATGCGCCAAGCAGCAAGAAAATTACATACCTTCAACTTTAAATACACTGTACAGTACTTGTATCATTTACAGTATGTACAATCTGTACATTTCTCCAGGCTGTCTTTTGGCTGACTTCTCTCCTGTTGTGTGCAAACCGGGTGCACCGCTTCCCATCATAACGATGTGTTCTGGCTTTAAATCTCTCCTCGGAGTTTTCAACAAAGTTTCGGAAACGGTAGCACTGTTCATTGTCACAGCGGGGAAAGGCTGCTCCAGACCAACCAGACTGGAGGACAAATGTCTTATTTACCTTAACTGGTTTACACTTGAGCAAAGCCCTAAATGATCATTATCCTAAATACAAAAACTCCTTTCAGACAATTGTGTATAATTATTTAAGAAACTAAAATTCTTCATAATGGCAAAAAAAGGCTTCTTTTTTTGTTGTACCAATGGTTCAGTTTTTAGTTTTTTTCATTGGGTCAAAAATGGATAACTTATATCTCATGTGAAAATAAGGTCTATACGAAAAATCAAATTAACAAAATATACATGCACAACAGGACAAAGTGTGCATTTAAAAGCCCTAAAAAATCAACTATTATTATGTGTGATGGGGTCTCACATGAACACACTATTTTCTGTCCAAGTTGCAACAGTTTGGGTTATTTTACACCAGAGGTCATTTTAAATGGATTAAAGTGGCCTCCATTGGAAATTGTATTTCCTTTCAACAGTTTAGGAACATTTTAGTCAAAAAGTGGTCGTGGCAGTGGGGTGGTTTATGTTGCCAGCACTGCTGATTAAATCTGATCCAATCACACAGTCCTGTTAAAGCTTTCGAGAGTTTCGACTGTTAAAATTTTAATACATAATAGCAAATTATGTTTTTTCTTCTTCTCCAAATTTAAAGGAATAATCGGTGTTAAAGGATAAGTTCACCACCTCCAAAAAGGGTTTTGGGAGGTCACAGTGGCCTAAACATTTAAGCACCAAATTCTAATCAGTTCATTCCAAGGAGACGTTTGTGCCACATTTAAAGAAATTCCCTCAAGGTGGTCCTGAGATATCATGTTAACGAGAATGGGTTAGACAACCTGAAAACAAAAAGCCTGTAATGCCAGCACTAAATAACGTCTTTTCAAATCAATTTGGGATCTGGGCTTCTGGAGACTTACATTATGCCGGACATGTTCTATGGAGCCATTTTGTGGTTCCTTTTTGGTTGTTTTTTATTTTAAAAGTCCCCATGTACGTCAGTTGTTAAGGAGAATGCTGCAACATTGTTTTGCTATGAAGCACCAGAAATGTTTTGTTGACTTTGAAACTGCCCCTGAATCTTTGTGTTAACTTATCCTTTAACTTTTATTGTTCTTTATTTAGTCATAGGCAAAGGCATGTTGCAATCAAGTTTTTGTGGCACCAATCCTGATCCAGGTCCTTTTTAATATTGGATATCTGCCATTGCCGAGTCCAATCTGATACCATTTACTTAAGTGGTAATTAACTACTTTGCCATTCTAAATTTATCTGATCGACTTTTATAGACGCCACCGATCAAACTTTTGACAAATTTCGACCAGTGGCTGATCAATCTGAGCACCCTTACTTCTACTACTTCTTTAAAACAAGACTATTACAGTGCCTCGAGTATGCCAATTTCTGCTAAATGCAGCAAAATTAGATAATGTAACAGTCTGGCTGTCATAGTACCAAATTATGTAGGAAGTCGTCATTGCACCGACATAACGGTTACATTTACCAGTCGTTGTTGGCGCCAAGGAGCGTCTGTGGCATTATTTGAGATTTACAGACTCCTTGACACAAGGCCTGACTGTCTGTGACTTTTCAAGTTATTGTAATCTGTGACTGTGTTGTTGCAAATGCTGAACTAGTTTGAAAGTTATTACCCTGTGGAGAGCATTGCCTATCCAAAATCTTGGCCTTGTGTCAATTAGGTCTGCTTAAGATCTGGGCCTCCATACTCAACATTCATAGCAATCACCAGCCTTGATGCTCATACCTTGGTTTAAGAGTGCTATCAGTGAAGTGAAATCTATAAAGTCTACATTCCAGGCCAGCTTTCCCCTTGGCAACTCCCAGCACTGAGTGTGTATCTTCATCTAATACCTCACTGAGGGACTGTGATGACTGTTCAGTGGCTCCCTCATGGCTGAACAAGGCCTGTTCATGTAGCCAGAGTCCAAATGCTGGATAAAGGAAATCCAGCCTGCTCTGATTTCTTATCCCCCATACCAGAGGAACATAATGGCCTACAAACCACTGCTGCCTCTAATAGACTGGCCTGCTTGTGGTTTACAGTCAGCCTTAAATAAGACGAGCTGATTAGAAACAGAAAAGAGCGAACAGATTAGACGGCGAGCAGAATGACGAGTGTGGAGGCATTCCAGGACTTAGAGCTGCCTGAAACACAATCCATCGCTCATCTGAAGGCAGAGGAGGAGAAATAAAAGCAGGGTTAGAGAGAGGAGGCCAGCGACTCTTTATCTCGTGCCAGCCTGCTGCCTTTGATTCGCAAACATGGCACGCTTAGCTCATCCACCAAAACCATGTGGATCTCGTTAGCTCATTCTTTCAATTTACTCCCCCCTCCTGCCCATTTTATCTGTCATTTATAAATCTACCAAACAGCAAGCGATAAAAGAATCCTGAAAGTGCCTTTGTCTCGTTGCCCCTCTTATCTTAACCCCGCCACTTTAAGCTTGAAGGTTTTGCCAAGGCTTTGAATAAAGTTTAGCCAGGTCTTTGAAGTGGTTAGGGGTGATTTTTTTTTTTTTTAACCCTGACTGGGGCAGGGCCAGGTATAGGTGGGGGTGTTTTGGCCCCCAGGCAGACCTTGGAAGCAGGCGAAGCGAGCATTCCCCAGGCGCTTGGTGCATTCTCTCAGACTACATCAGGTACGAGGCCTCGAGGGGCTTTCTGTCATGGTGAGAATGTGAGTCAGGTTTCCAGCCCAATGCCAAGGTGGAGCAGATCAAACCAGACTGCCTTTTGGTGGAATGTGAAGGTAATTAACAACAGTGAGAGTCGGATTCTGCGGATTCTGTCTCTTCTAGCAACAAGTTCAGGCGGCCAGAGATGTCAGCCTCAAGAGTGGCCTGTCTGATAAGCAGCATTCCAGCTTTAATCAGATGTGATTTAATATGGCTGCCAGCTGCTGAGTCGCGTCAGGCTTTTCACGCAAACATTGGTAATTATTGTGGGAAGGCCTTGCCCATATCAACAGCAATTTATATTCAAACTAAAACTGACTTGTTTGACCGCTGACTGTCTGAGGATTCCTCAACATTCCACAGAGAGCAGGATTTATGTCACTGAACATTTGATAACACATAATACATTCAAGGTGCTGCACCCCAGTGGACGCTCATCCATTTCAATAAGAGAACCTAGTACAGCTGTATCATCCCTCTGCAGATTTGTCACACTTTGATGTTGCATTGCAGCTGTTCATGTTCAGTGATGTGAATTCAGGCCTCATTATAGTTAATAACACATGTGAAATAAATTGAAAATCTAGCCTGTTTTTACTTGCTCTCTGTGATGTTTTACAAGCTTTTGACCTTGTCAGGGAATGTTGTAATACTGCAGTCAGTGACCACATCTGATCAGTTTTATTCAATGAAGACACAAGATCCACGTGTTTAAAACCTGCAGTTTGTAGCCACATAAATGCATTATGACAGAGAACACAGCTGCAAAAAAGTTTAACTGCCTCATAGTATCGTCATCGTCTTTGTAATTCACAACTAACTTCTGTACACAATTTTTATGCCTCCACGATATCTCAGGAACAGCTTGAGGAAATTTCTTTGAATTTGGCAACGTCTGCTTGGACTCAAGGTTGAACTGATTAGATTTTCGGTTGAGGTCACTGTGACCGCAAAACACAATTTAAGGTGAACTTATCCTTTAACTTTAGTAAGAATTCATATGGTTATTATGACAAAATTTCATCCCAACAACACATCTTCGTATTCAAACACAATCAGCTTTATTGACCAAACGTGGACATTTACAATAATTTGACTGTTTTTTGTTTCACTCAATGCATTTACACTCTAATAGACATACAGCAGTTTTCAGCCACTTGCTCATGAATGAGTTTGCTGTTATTGATCTTCAGGTGATTGTTGTTGCACCATCTGATGAAGCTTTGAAGTTTGAACACTGTTTTAGCCCCTCTTAATAAGCTTTTTAAGCTTCCTAGGGTGTCCCATTTCACATAAGATTATTACAGATTTAAAAGAGTATGTTATGTTATACATGGTTTTAATTGATGTGAATAAAGAAAGAAAGTTAGGTCTGGGTTGATGTGAACTCTATCGGCAATCCAGCTCATGGATTAACTCTCATTTACATGTGACAGAGAGGAAGCCGAATAGTAACGGGTGGGGGACTGCTCCACCCAGCTGGTCCCCACCCTCATAAAAACATTAATCTTTCAGACTTAGTTTAACTGTTACACATGCAACACAGCTAAAGCCTTTGAATGTTCAAATTTGATTTGCAGACACAAATTCATATCTTTCTTTTTATGTGTGTTTCCTTTTTATCTCTCTCTTTCTCCGTCCACCTCTTCCTGTCAGTACAGTAAATATTTATCTTACTTTTCACCAAACTGTATGAGCTCAACATTTCTTGGCTAGTGTGGCTACTATCTAATCCAGGCCTGGGTCAGAATGAGCAGTTTGTCATCCAACCTATGGTGTCATGGTAATATGACACTAATATTCTCTCTAACTCTGTCAGGCAGCAGAACAAGCCTCTATCAGCAGGCTGGTATTTAAAGACAGAAATACAAACCCTCTCATTGTCTGTCTTAAAGTGGTCAAACTTGTGTGTAGTATTGGTCGCTGTTCATCATGGCTGTGTTTTTGTGCCAGTCTTGTCTTGTACATCATCGTCATTTTGTGTAACAAGTCTCCCCAGATGAGTAACAAAGCAACCAAGCCCAAGTCGCAACAGTTTCTATAGCCTGTGTGTGTGTGTGTGTGTGTGTGTGTGTGTGTGTGTGTGTGTGTGTGTGTGTGTGTGTGTGTGTGTGTGTGTGTGTGTGTGTGTGTGTGTGTGTGTGTGTGTGTGTGTGTGTGTGTGTGTTAAACAGAGGTGGGGGGTGTGTTTGTTGAGTCAGAGTATTTACGTTGATCCCCAGCCCGCCATTTGAACAAGTCGCTGCTTGGAGGGTGTTATTTCATCTGCGAGCTGCTGACGGAGGGATTTCCAGAGGTGGCAGGAACAGAACAGCTAATTTTCTTCTCCTTTTCCCCGCTGTGTCTGTTTTTGCACCGAGATTACTCTCATGTCATCTTTATCTCATGAGTAAGACCAGAGCTTAAGGCAATATTTAACTTAGAGGGAGCATTCACACTTAGCACGCACACATCATGGACAATGAGCTGCAGACTTCAGCTGACCTGCTGATCTGCACCCACCACCTCTCTTCAGACTTTTCTTAGTCTCCCCACTCAGTCGATGTTTTCATAACCTACTCTGAATGTTATTCTCCTCACATGTATAACTCTGGTACACACACACATCACACACAATATTGTATAATCAGCAGTGTGTGAAAAGTTGATGTTCTGCCAATAGCTGGTACAAAACCTAAAGTTTACTTCGAATAGGCCTGGATAGTGATTGTGTCTGGACTGTGGCAGGAAAAACAGTTTAAATAGGTACTAAACCTTGACACTGAACACTTGGTCAGATTCTTCATGTTGTGTACTTTTGTATGTGTTAAAACAGCAGTGGATTGGATTGGGAGGTCAGATGATAGGACAATGAGGGATGTTCTTAATGACTGTTTTCACTGATGTTTGAACTGAAGGTTAAATTTAGACCTGTCAACTAGTTTAAGAGTAAGAAAACATTCAGAAAACAAACAGTTAAATCTATGAGGTTAAACATTGCTGGAAATAATAATGCATGTATAATATCTTGGATACAACAAGTAACAGGCGTCAATTATTATGCCCCTTATTATTATGCCCCTTGTAGAACTGGACTCTGCACTTGCTCTTTTACCTTTTTTTTACCTTTTACCATTTACCACCACAACCAGCCTGCTGCTATTGATATACTACAGTAGATACTGAGCTCCGTTTTTTTGCACATCATCTGCACTGATATTGTATTGTATTGTTTTGTTTTTGTATAGTATTGTCGGTTGTACTTTTTAAAATTATGTAATCCCCTTTTTCTTTTTTTTCCTTTTTAGTATTATTACATTAATGTCATACCGTGGGCCTTAGAGAGCACTGCAATTTCAATTCCTGTGTACTGTACATATGGTTTTGACAATAAAGCTGACTTTGACTTGACTTTAACACTCTTTCCATAAATAAAACAATATTTGGTTAGGTCAACATCACATTTCAGTGCAAATTATGTTGCTATGTAATTTTAATTTATACTCATAAAATAATACTTGTAACTGACTCGTAATTCTGGTGCTGACTAGTGACTAATTGCACACATCAATAATGACAATACGTACCTACCTAATGAGGCAATATACATTTTTAAATCTTCACACTTTTTTCTCTACTATACCATTGTAGCTCACCTTTAAATAACTCATGATGTATTGACCATTGTGGGCATTGAACATTAGCCCCTTTTAGTTAGAAAATGTGCGGCATTTGCAGCCAGGTAAAGGCTGCAATCTGCCATCTTGTCTATGTGAAACGGAGGTGTAATGTTCCTCCTTTTCAAAAAAGCTGCCACTGGGGTAGGCGTAAACATGTGACGTGACGTGAAACACGAAGTTGGGCGTGAACAGTGACAAGTGATCTGGTTATTGACGATTCTCTCGGCTGTGATGGTTAGCATCACCCGGATCTCAGCAGCTTTCCAGTTGCTCATCTTGACGTCCGCGGATGAAGTGATGAAGTGACTGCTGTGATCAGCTGTTTCCTGCTTTTAAAACTCCCGGCTGTGGGTCGCACAACAGTGCACGTCATCGACACCTCTGCCCATGTCACGCAATTGCCGGCACATCGAAGCCTTGGATTTACATAGCAGTGGAGGTGGCAAAAGGTGTACCCTCCTAGGCGTCATATTGGCAGACCAAAACAGACACCCAATATGCCGCTGTCTGTCTAAATTCACGGACCTAGCCGCAAAAAGGACAGCCAAATTGGCAGGTTGCTGTCCAGTATAGAAACGCTTAGTGTTGCACATCTTGACGCCGGGCTGCTTTACAGTCATAAAGCTGTTTTAATAGGATTTTCAGGTCAATGTGGTAACGTCGGCAACTAATACCTTGAAGGTATTAAATTTGTTGGATGAACCAAAAACATTTTTTCAAATTAATTTTGCTGAAACTTTGTGATATCATGATAATAGTAGAGGCACCCCAGCTTATCTGAAATAAAAAGCAGGCCTGGTATTAAGTCATTTGGATAAATACAATCAAATTTCAAATAAATACAAATTTATTGGGGCATTGTCGCCAACATATAGGGCACCAAGGCCAAAATCAGTGGGGACATCCCTGATTAAATTTATGTTTTTTCCATAAATTCAATAAAAATACTGTCTTCTCCTGACCTGCAGAAAGATGTTCTGATGCTTATAGTGTAACCTTCAATCTGCTATGTTACTACTGTACTGACAGACTCTAGCTGGTTTCTTTCCAGCATGGCAAACAAATGTGATAAGCATGGGCTTGTTGTTAATATACTTTACGGCCGCTATCTCACCACCTAGCTCTTATGTAACAATATAGCATTAAGTAAACACTGAACACTTGTCTCACACTCAAACCACTGCACTGTTATCTGCTCAGCTACAGAAAGATGCTCTGGAGCCTAGCTTTTAATCTGCTACGTTATTGACTTTACTGACTGTACTATAGCTGGCTAGCTAGCTACCTTGCTAACATTAGCAAGCAGAAGTCATAAGTCATATAAGCATGAGTGACATGGGTTAATGATATATTGAAAAAGGGAAATGATGGGCTCACTGTTTGTTAACTTTCATGTGTGTGTTTCACTCACAAACCAGTTGGCAACTTACCATGAAGACGCTGTTCACTTCACTCCATCTTTACCAATGTCTAATCAGCTGTGACACACTCTTGCTACATATAGAGTGGTGTAGGGATGACATATTTTTGTAGGCTAACCCAGAAGTTAGCTTCACCCTGGTTCCCTCAACAAAACCCTATGGGATTTTTGCATTGCATTTTGGAATATCGCAAAACATAACACTAATTGAATGGTTAGTGACATCATCTCATTGAACGGTCAACAAAACCCATGACTTCAGCATTGTAGAGCTGGTCCTGTATAAAAGCTTGCTCACCAAACTGACAAACTCTTCTTTCACATAACTCCAGTTGTCAGTAACACTAGATTTACTTTGATTTCCGTCTTTTTGTAAACCTTTTCTGTGCCCAGTTGGCAGCCATGTTGGTATTGGTGCATGTGTTGAGCAAGACGATGTAGTTCACTGAGCTCTTTAAGACAAAACTAGATGACATTGTACTCGATTATTTTACACATTTACGTCAAACTGCAACTTTCATGGCTTTGAAAATTATCTTTTAAATTGACAAACATCATATGTGTGATTCATGGCACAACTAAAAATGGGATCAAAAATATATTTGTCTCTTTCCATTGACTACTGTACAGTTTTTTTTCTAGAATAAGGTCCCATGAGGTCCACCGGAAGGGGTGTGACTTGGGCTCCCTATTCGACATCTAAACAATCCATAAAGACAAATAAGTAATACATTTTTAATTCTGGGAAGAAAAGATAAAGAGTTCCTTAAAGTTTCTGAGGGGAAACCCTGCATCTTGAAAGATTATTTCAGCCATATCACCTGTAATCACAATGACACGACAAAATCCCAGAGAAAGTTAACAGACAGTTAACATTGATCCAGGCTGTACATGAAACGCATAATATAATACGTTTTAAAAACCTTCATTCTATGAGGATACATATATGTGTGTGTGTGTGCTGTTTTAAAAGTTTTATACAAGCTAAGAGACGAAAGTTTTAGTTTACTTGTTATCACAGTGCTATCACTTATGTTTGAGGTGCCTTTGAAAAGCATCATAACAGAACACTAAACAGTCGCTTAATATGTAATTCGTCCCATCGTATTTCATATCTTGCTATATCAGTATCTCTGCTGTCAGTTATTCCTAAAACCAACAGTGACACTGCTCTGTTCTGCTCCGCTGTGGCACTGAAACTTTGCAGAGTAGAGTGAATTACAAAATCTTATTTGACAATCAAATTTGTCATTTGCTGCTCTGAACAGCCCCCTATTGAGATGCAACAAACTTTGAACAAACAGTTCCATTCATTGCTATGTTAAGGCTACCAGTCAGTCACAACAGCACCTGAAATGCACCACTGGTGAAATATTTTAAGTTGTTAAGTACAAATGGTTGAGCAGATAGCTCTTTAATTTTTATGGATGTGGGAAAACAGGTTAGGCTGCCAGAGAGGAAATGGCCCACACACAACACAAACACACAGCTCAGTCATTCAGCACCAGCCACCCCTGACCATTATGTGTCCATTTTGGCCCTCCTCACCTCGCTGGTCAATCAGGTCTTGACGTCCTGTGTGTCCAGTCAGAAGCAGTCTGGCCCCCATGGTTAATGGAGCGTAGTCACAGACCCTGGGGTCCTAGAGACCACCAGTGTTCCTCAAGGCTTTAACCAGCCTCAGCTTTAACAGGCCAGACTACTGTTCTCACCTGCTAACTGATTCTCTCTGACTGACTGACAGTCCACATACAGGTGTTAAAGTGTCCCGCATCTTAATTAACACTTTCCTGTTCCCAGCAGGACCTCCAGCAGTGTCTATTGTAGCTTTACAACAGAGCTACAGTGGCAATCAACATAATTGGCCTGAGGTAGAAGCAAGGAATGGAGCGGTTGTAAATTGCTCTATATGTTAGTCTCGCTGATACCCAGACATGGATGTGTACTGCAGCGCAAAGCAAAGAAAATCTATGCAACATGTTAGTTGTTTCCATATGCAGGAGCTTTATAGACTTTCTTTAATCAGGGCTTTCCAAAGAAATGGATCAAACTTTGCATCATGAAAAGTGTATGCCCAGAGGATCCCAACCTGATATTGGTTAAATTTTGGGAGAGAGATCAACAATCTCAGTTGCTACTATAGACTAAAGTGAGGGTGGGGAGACAGCCAGTTTGAGTGTGTATTCCACATCCATAATACTTGTGTAAACGTCCATGGTGGAAAGGACACCTCACATTCTGACTCATGATACTTTGTAATGATACACCGCCATATCAGGAATTCATGTTGAATAATCCAGCTAAGATCCTGCCTGTTCTTTTTTCCACAGAAGCGGAAACGCAGAGAGAAGGATGACAGTGATGCAGTCAGCCTCTGCAGCTTCGACTTCAAGGTAAAACACATCAGACATTTACCCTCATGAATGGTAATGCGTCCAGCTTTCCACACCCTCATTCAGTGAGAAAAAAAATTGCATTTCTGAGAAATCATTCTGTTTCAAGAACACTAATTGCCACTTTGTACCATAAGATGTGATAGTCTGGTAGCCCCTGTTGTTTCAGCTGGCAGATATGTCAGCTATTAGTGTAATAAATTAACAAAATAAACACAAAATGTCAAGAAAGGAAATACTATTTTACAACACATTCTTGGTTCGTCTTTCCAGAAGCCTGCCGTGTTTTCACATCCCTGAAATCATAGTCGAACTAACTGTAAATCACCTGCGTACTGTATCCCTGTCTTCAAACTGACCTCTGTCATTCTTGGAGGCTGTGTTCAGTCCCAGTTTGGTGTCCAGGCGTGTTCAATCTCAGACTGCCAAATCCAGTTGAGCTAGGCCCTGTTGGCAGTATTGACTCCCCATTATCCAAGGTCCCAATCCAGGTAAACACTAGGGCCACTGGCTCCACAGCTACCGGAACCATAAGCTAATTAGCGGTATAACAGTAGCTCGCACAGACCAGTTGGCGGTTACTCTGGCGATATGCTGCCCCCTATATTTTTGGAGCAACCTTGGAATTCTGGCCATATTTTTACAAATTGCACCTTTTAAGGAAGTAAACCTTTTTAAGTTTTCCAGAATCACCGTGTGCTGTTTCAAAGGTGTCTATCAACCCCTCTTTGAGAATCAAACTAACTCATAAACCATTTGTTTTATTTCAGAAAATTACACATTAGGAGACACGAATAAAGTCAGACAAAGGCAACTTGGGCTAAAAAAAAATGGCATTAAGGCATTATACCAGAAATTAGTGTCAACTCAATTCATTATTGCTTTGTCTTTTTTTTATTGGGTTGATGAGATCTGAATGTAACTGAAAACTAGGGGCCATATCTGATCTATTGCTGTATCTGTAGTCTGTGAATCTTCTGTTTACTTAGAGCATATCATTAAAAATGAGTATGCTTATCACCGGAACTCATCTAGATAAAGCCTGTGTTTGGTTGGGGAGGTCTGCGTCAGTTACGCCAAAGCAGGTTCTTGGATGTAGAGTTATGAGTGGCAGGACTGGCTTGGTTGGAAAATACACCTCATTTTGTGTGTGGGTGTTAAATAAGCACACCCACCTGTGTGCGCACAAAGATCTGTCAGTGTTGTTCCAAAGTAGGATGATTTCGTCATAAGTAAACACCCCATCACTAACTGGTCTTATTTCAAATCTTTATCTTGGGTTGCGCTCTCTTCTTTGAAATATTTGGGTATAAAACTCCTCTCGTGCTGAGGGTTGTACCAATGAACCAAACCGTTTATAATCAACCCGTGGCCCCTCTCCATCTATTTTGTCTCCACGCAGGCTGTTTTTGTCCTGCACCCACATGAGACGGATTAGCAGAGACATACAGCCTGGACTTCTGTAACCAGTTGGATCAGTTGCTCTGATTTAGCCAAACAATGCTTAAACAGTGTTGTGGAGAGTCCTCGGGGCCACTCCTTGATTCAAATCAGAGCAGCACTCAGTGTTCTGGTCTGACTTTATTGTATTTTCTAATTGAGTCGCTTCCAGCACAGTCCAAGCCAGTCTAAGGTCTTAGAAAGCAGATCTTTTGCAGTTTCTCAGTTTTGTTGTGAAATGTTAAATTAGATTTCTTATGGTTAAAGGAGCAATATGTAAGAATGAAAAAAAAAATTCAACACTTCACTAAAATTCAACAGAATGTGAAGGAATAACAGTTTTGACGTTATGACTTGGATGGATTGTGACCAGCTAGCCCCAGCCCATCAGGGTTTAACCAACTATTTCTGTGAAAATGACGCACATGTTGTCATTTACACCTCAGCTGTAATGATACCCTGAATTCCCTGTAAATCTCAGTTTAGGAAAACAAACCTTCTTCCACTTTCTTTTTACTAGAAGCACTGAATGTTTACTTGAAGGTAGTTGTGGGTGGAGATATATAGATATGATCATCTGCAGGCAGCTGTTCTCTAAGATCTTCCTTTGCAAATTAGTCAAAGTCCTTTCAGGCAAGTCTTGCCACTAGCAGGCCCCTATCTAAATGTATGGGGAGAGAGCCACAACTTCACTTTCAGTGGTCACCTGAACAAAAAAAAAACTACATGTATAGAATCACCAGTCAAAACTTGTTTTTATAAAACGCTTAAAAATGTGTGTCCCAAAATACGATTTAAAATGCTTTTTCTCCCCCATGCTTGGCTTTTTGGGGAAGGGGCAGGATATGTGTCACACAGTTGCCATGTCTGGCGTTACTGACTTTTGTATTCAAAATGCTTGAAGTGGTTTGTCTCCTCTCTTAACGTTCTCTGCTATAGTGCTGGTCTGTCATTCCCTTTGCTATTACTACAGAATGTACCTGTGTGAATTGTTCTTATGAGTCTTTCCCAATGCCACAATGACTGATTAACTTGGCAAATTATGTTTTCATATCTGTGTCTGTCAGTGCAGCTCTATCAGTACATCAGTTTGTTCTGTCTACAAAGCGTTGGCGGTTTCACTCTGAGTCTTAGTAACGTTGCTGTGTTTGGTAGCAACCAGGGCAGCTCTGGGGGTGTGGACACTTAGTATACAAAACAAAAAAGTGTGAGTAACCCGAGGATGTAAGTCTGGTTTGAGAACTGTAGTTTTCATTGTTTCTACAGGCTGTTGTGTGATTAGATCACTGTCTACATATTCTCTGTCTCTTCATCTTTATTTAATTGTACCTCCAGAGGAGTGTAGGTATTTATAGTTCCTTATAGAAACTTACTGGATTAATAGTAGTTTAGATCCCTCAGACACACCCTTACTGGGGGCCGGATTTAGAAACATGCTTAATCTTAAACCCTCTGCTGGTGGTGGTTTTGAACTTTACAGCCAAAGAACATGTGTTGAGGTTCCCCTGGCGTCAAAGGTTTTGTTTTAATAGATGAAGTTTGAGAAACATATCAAAGCATCCAGTGATCCTCTGTAACTTGCATTTGTTGAGGATGAAAATTATCTGATTCATGTTATATCACCAGATCTCAACTCAAATGAACACAAGATTTTGGAACAACAGACCCTCTTTTAGACCTTGTTAATACAGTATATGGAGTTAGACAATGTAGTTGACTTGACTTGACTTGAGTTGCAATATTATCATTTAAATTCACCTCTGTACTTCAACATGGCTCAAATCACAACTGAATGCAGCAGTATTAACTGTAAAGGCTGCAACAGAACATTGTGAGACATGCACAAAAAGACATTGAATGCATGTCTTATTTAGCTTTATTGCCAGCACTGTTTTATATTTACAACAAAAAGACTCAAATCTGTACTTACAGTATCCCATGTGTTTACAGCAATGTCCAACTCAGAGAAATCCATAATTTTACACAGAATAACGTATAACGCATTTCTTTCGGTCAGGTGTCGCTTTAACTTCCAGGAGAGAGTCAGAGTCTGTGACTAAACATAACGTGCATAAAACTTTTATAAAACATTGCTTTGATTGACCAGCTGAAATGTATTCTATGATTTAAATGATGATATTTGTGAGAAAATATATGAGGGGAAGTGACTGTGATATGCAGAGGCAGTTCCACACACTTGATTAAAGCTTCACCAGCAAAATAGGAGTGTACTTTTGATGCAGCTGTGAGAAAGCAGTAGAGACTCCTTCAGAGTGACCAAGAAAGTCAAAAATACCTTGCAAAATATCATGCTAGCATTGAGGCTCTTTTTGTGCTGGCCTAAAGTCATAACAAACATTTATGTGACAGTGTATTTACTTTAAAAGATAGATGAGGCCAGCAATGGCACATATTTCATTTCTGTTGTGAAAGAATGGTGTTTTTCCCTCCAGTAGAGTTCAGAGGAGCACTGAAGCTTATCTGGAGGTTTGTGATGAATCAGCACCTCAATGATACATTACATGACGCTTTTTCCTTAATTCCATGAATCTTAAACCTTGATTCTTGAAATACAGAATGTGACCAATGTGGGAAATCAGCTGTTGCTACACAGAAGGATGAAGTCGCTTTTCTGTTGCGACTGACCTCCATCAGCAGAGGGCAGCACCAGCTCCACCTCCCTTCTGTTGTTTTAAGCACAACTCAACACTTAGTTGTGTTTCTTTGCCCTGAGCTGCCTACCTAATGCCGTACCCAGAGCTGTAATTAGCCTGTGCGCGTCCTGTACTCACTACCGCTGATGTCGAGGTGATGTTGAGCTCAGCCCCTCAGGCCTCGAGGCTCAGTCCGTCCCCAGCACGGCATAGGTTAGACAGCGGTGAAACTCCACCGCTCACTGCATTACTCATCCTGTTCCGCCACTCTGAGTACAGACTGGCATGTGCGTATGTGTGTGTTTTGGAGTGTAAATCACGGCTGTACTCCAGCTGCAGCTCGGCATGACTAGGGGCGAACAGGCCAGGCAGGCCGAGCCATGTTGTGTTTGGTTTTTATAGAGGCTGGGCTAGACACACTGCTGATTCAGCCTGAGGTCTCCCCATACAGAGTGAGTAACAGCAGGACTTCACACAGTGTCTTCTGAAGGCACGCATAGACTACACACAGACAGACATATTCATTTTTATTAGATCCTCTCTGACTCCTCAGTCTGCATAGTTTTTCTATCTGTTGTCTTATTTCTCACGTGAAACCCAAATTTGTTCGGAGGCATATGGGTGATTTAATGCAGCCTCAGCGTCCTGTTGGTCTGCAGCAGATGAGCCCTCCTGACTGCTCTGTCAACGAACCCAAAAACCGAGGTGTCAACATCAATACATTTCGATCTGCACCCGTGTTTTGTCACCAGCTCACACACAGCAACAGCATGAGGCCTCTGTCCTGTTTCACACCTCCATGTTGACCCAGGAGGACAAAGCAGAGCCATGAACAGGCTTGTCCATTTGCCCAAAACACTCAGCGTGACACCCTGCCTCGCAGCACCTCCACATTAGCTGTTCCATCAGACCCAACACCTCCACTTTTTGCTGTGCATTTGTGCAGCAGCTGTAAGGGTGTGTACAATCTGTGCTTCCAGGTGTTCTCGTCCTTCAGCCATGTGTGAATCTTCCTGTCAGGGTGAGAGTGCACACATGCATGTAAAGGAGCCACAGGTTTGATTTCAGATTCAGAATGCTGCTTTGTCTTTACTGAAAGCTGCCTTTTTCTGCCCTATGAGAGCAATCAACATACGGGTTGCTGTCGCACCCCACCCCCTTAGTGGTCGTCAATATACAGGTTTCAGTCAACATCTGGCAGAGTGTGTATCAGTGACCCCTCTATTGATATTCTAATTGATCACCTCCCCCAGTTCAGCTGATGAGACTGATAACAACTGTGTTATAAGCAAAGATCAAGGAGCACTGCCCCAAGAAGCAGAGTGCTTTGAGTAATTACGTAACAAGAAGTAGCCAAGTAATAATTACTTTGTATTTTATTCATTTATAGTAGATTAAAAAGTTACATTTAGTTGTGAACATCTTAGTATCTGATACAAGATATGACAAAAGACAGTGATTTAAGATATAGATATATAGAGATATTTGTCCTCAGTTATTGTTCCAAATAAAATGTCAGATAACCCTAAGCTTGAGTCAGAGAATGTAGACTTTTTTCTTAAAATATTACTCTAACTGATTAATCAATTATCAAAATAGTTGCCTTAATTTAATGGTATACAACTAATCAATTAACCCATTAATCGTTGCAGCTCTAAAAAGTATAACACTTGCTCATACTACTGTCTTTGATAGTCAAGCTACTTGTTCAACTGCAGCATCAGAATCTTCTCTAAACAACTGTGAGAAATCTTTGACAATAAAGTTTCTGTCAAATATCTGCTGTCTGAGAATATGAGCCCTTTTTAACCCTCAAATATCACATGTTGTCCTGAACTTGAAATTCATGTTTCAGGATTTATTGCAAACCCAGTTCCAAGAGAAAACACCCATATTATGTTTTGATAAGGTTCAGTCTTCTTCACCCACGTCACAGTTGTCTGTGTCCACTCCATTTAGCAGTAAGCGCTACGCATGATCTTAAAAATTCTCACTACTGTTTTCACTCTGAGTGGACAGATCAACAGAGCCTGTGGGCAGCCTCATCTTACTTCTAAGTAAACCCGATACCGCCTCATCTGTAGCCATGAGGGCTGAGCTCCTCCCCTGTCTCTCCTCCCGGTATAAAGCCCTCCCTCCCTCAGTCTACCTCAGACCAAAGTTTAGAGTGTATGTGAGTGGAGCTTTCAGAGAGCTCCGTCCCCTGAGGGAAGAACAGAAAGGGGGAAGACGTATTTATTTATTTAAGGGTTTTTTACTCTCACACAACCCTTGATTTTCATCAACTTATTTTTCTCTGATGTGGATTACTTGGAGCTGACCCGCCAGGATTAAACAAGGATATTGTGTTTTTACTGAAAGCTATGGTGGCTTACGATGAACTGGGTAGCTTGGTGCCTATCAAACGGACTTTGCAAGTGATAGACTGCCAGAACCAAGCCAACAAAGAGTCTGAGGTGAGATGCTGAAACACACATGATGGTTGGAAATATTTCTGCTGTTTTCAGGTGTGACCTGTGTCGCTGAGTAAATGTTTGACCGGAACTCATTTATATGAAGTCATATCTTTGTGAGTGAATCAGTGCCTAACCCTGTTTTTATCTCACTTGGGCACACAGTGTGTGTGTGAGTGTGATAGTAAGATGAGACTTTGAACTTTGTGCCTGAACACAGTGCTTGAGATACTGCCTAACCTGGAGAAGTTAATCATTGGATTTTTCTCCACCTATGAAGCTGTAAACAGTGAGCTGACCCCCCTCAGTGTTGTGTATTCCATGTCTGTTCTTAAATATGCATCCCATCAGGCAGCTTATCCGTGGAGGGGATATGGAGAGGTCAGGAGATTCAAAGTAACAAAAACAGTGAAGCAGCAGGGGGTAATCTATGCATCCTTTTAGTTCGGCCCTGTCTAGGATTACTTTGCTTTTGACCTGTGACATTTGAAGTTAAACAACAAAATATTCAAAGCAAATTCAGCCCAGCAGCCTGAGAGCATTCGCTCTCAACAACACAATTAAAGGGACGCAGTTGTTGAAACCTAGGTGTGCTCTCTGTACTTTGACCACCTTCCTTCCCCTTCTGTGGCTTGCATGTTTCTCTTTCGGAAGTGATTTCAGGAAGATGTGGTTTCATTGACAGTAAACCACTTGATAAAGGAGAAGTCTCAGGACAATTCATGAAGTGACTCCCATTCTCACATAATTGCACAATCGAGACACCCTTCCAGCTGTACACATGTCTTTTCCTCCTGTGCTGACTTATGATTGACCTCGACTCTTTCATTTATGGTCTGGCTGTTCTGTTCTCAGCTCCTATCAGCTCAAGCTGTGGTGTAATCTCAGGGACACATCTGGAGTATTAGCTCACAGCACACACAAGGGTTACATCAAAGGGGAAGCACAGGAAGAGAGCTTTTGGGATCCCTAAAAACTCCTGATGTTTATGAGGTTGAAGTCGTAGGTTAGAAGTTTAAGGAGCGCACCGCACATGTATAAAAGCTGTATGTCTGGAGGGTCATTGTTCCACTCATAATAGTAATCAAAAGCAGCAGCACAAACCCCGGATCTGTCTGGTTTCCTGAAGTGAGCCAGACTCGCCGAAACTGATCTCCCAGGTCAAACTGCCAGGAATTGAAACTTTCCCTGTTTCACTGTACAGCCAAAGAGTGGGACTTGTTGGCTTTTTGTTATTCTGGGGCCAGTTACTGAAGGACAGGAAGGGCACAATGACCAGCATGACTTTCCAGCATCAGCCTTGGAAACCCCCACCCTCATGCAACTTTTACTTTATTTTCGTTTTCTACTGACATTAAATGGTCACCGATTAGAGCGAAGCAAGTCTCGCAACAGACGAATAAAAAATGTCTTTGCATGCAGATCAGAGACAAAGCAGTAGACATGTGGCATTCAATTGCTGCCCCCGGCCACTAGAGGGCTTGCTGAGTTGTCAGTGCTGTCTGGCTGTCGTGGTCAGTGTAGAGACCCTGACCACAGCAGACCGTGACTCGACCGCAGCCACAGCAGACTGAGCGGATCTGTTCCACAGCTGTGTCCGCAGGGCCTGGAGCCTCAATGGCTGCTCTGTTTCCCAGATTCGCTGAGCCAAGGCAAAATCCCATTTGGCCTGAGTCAGGAGAAAACACAAGCAGCTTTTAGCAGTGCAGTGCTCGATTGCTGCACTCTCATTAGTGTGAAGTTCTTGAAATGAAAAATGTTTTTGAGGGGAGTGCAAACTTTGGCAATGCTAATTATGGCTGTGGTTGTCTCATCATGTCATCTTTTTGGAGAGGCTTTGAAATCATTACCTCAGATCTTCAACTCTTTGATTTCTGCAGCCTGTTGTTTTTGGCGCAAGGCCAAGCAGCTCTCTCCTTTCTCCCGGCCTCAGGGCTGGGTGAGAGGAGGGGAGAGGGGGGTCACCTGGCCCAGGTGTAGTGCTGCTCTCACGCGAGGACTGTTGAAGAGCCTGTCTCGACTCGCAGCCATAAACACCGCTGTGCACCCCCTGCGACGCCGCGCTGTGTAAACACTTGAGATGGGGCAGATTCACGGTGTGTTTACGACTGCTGCTCCTTTCCCTGACTCACAGCGGTGGTCTGTTTTACTGAGCAGACCTGACACACTGCTACACTGTCCTCACTGCTTTGTCTCTCTGGGAAAGGCGGTTAAAGAGCAGCAGCAATCAGGAAGCATTTATCTTACACTGTTTGAGTGAGAGTACAGATACACTCTCAAGTGGACTTGTTGCTGTTGTCAAGCCAGATAGTAGCAGAGTGTGTGCGGGGAGGGGTGTTGAACAGCTGAGAGCAGGGTCTCGTGCATTCCTGGCATTCCTCCAGACCCCCTTCCCCTCCAGATCAGCAGTCAGAAAGGGTCTTTGTGCTCAGTGGGCTGGCCTGGCTCAAGACTCTTCACATGATGGAGCCAACAGCTGCTGGAGTGTTTCCTGCTCCTCAGTATCTGTGTCTGTCTGCTGGTCCGCCAGTCTGTCTGCCTGCGGCTCGACCTCGGCTCCAGCTACTCCTATTTCCTCGCCCAAAAGCAGGGAGTGGAGTAAATAATGAGGATTTATGACTCGAATGGATGTGTTTTATCATAAGGATGTCACAAGGGAGCGCCTGGACTCACAGCTGAGGTCTCTGGGGGAATCTCCCCAGTTGGCATTACTGATCAATTCGTTCTGTGTTCCTGCACATGAGCAATGATTCATTGCCTGACTAATCTCTTCTTCCATTTTTTTGCTTGCTTCTCCAGGAACCCAGCACCAAGCGTGTCCGTCCTCTCGGCAGGGTGACGTCGCTAGCCAACCTCATCTCTCCGGTGAAGAATGGGGCCGTCCGGCGCTTCGGCCAAACCATCCAGGTAAGCGTCTGCACGATCCCACGAAAGGGGAACTCCTGTCAAGGGCACCTAAGCTGTTTTGCATGTTGCACTACTCAACTTGGCTTCCACTTGCAACATATCTGACTTCTGGGGCTTTCCCATCTGCAGGCCTCGTTCAGGGGCGATGGCAAGTCGCCGGGCGTGCCCCAGAAGCCTTGCAGCAAGGCAGCGGCCCCAACACCGCCAAAAAGGAGGAACAGCACGCTGTGGTCGGAGACGCTAGACGTCCACCAGAAAGGAACTTTCTCCACCAAAGAGATCAAGAGGCAGGAGGTGAGAATCAGCACTGAGACATGCAGAAAGCCAGTTGTAGAGCACAGTTAGGACGCCAAGGGACAAAGTTTAGTTGTAGGTGAATGAGCTTCAGGAATCCAGGCAACGCTGAACTGTCCCTGTCTACCAGACTAGTTTAACACATCCCCGTAGTATTTGTGTCAAATAGTCTAAATGGGGCTAAAAGTCATCCAGGGATCATTTCCCAGTCGGTGTAAGCTCACATATACCTGACGAGCCAACAAACTGGCGCTCTCCTGCTCTACCTCCCCACTTGTCCTGCATATGTCAGACATCTTAGCCAACTGTCAGAAGCCATAAACCTTGTCAAGTTTTAAACACAGAGAAGAAAAGAAGGAGAGAGCAGCCAGATAGACTTCAAAGTTTACCTCAGCCATTTGGCAGCAGAAGTTTCAGATTTAGTCAAATGGCTGTCATTTGCAATAATGTAATGACATCCTGATTCATACGTTTTGCTATAAAAAGTATCTTTTTGTGTCTCCTCCCTTTCCTCAGGCCATATTTGAGCTGTCTCGTGGAGAACAGGACCTAATTGAGGACCTCCAGCTTGCACGCAAGGTTTGTACTTTTAAAATCTCTGAGGCAGAGGGAGTACATATAAAGCAAACAGATTAAATCAAAGTCTGGCAGGCTTTCCACACAGCTAAGCCAGAAACTATAAAAAGACAGGAATTATTCCTCTGTCTTTCTTTTGTACCCCTAAAGCTCTTCAAAAGCTATTCTTAGTATCCACCCCCACTTGGCCTAAAGGGATGTTGTTATTTGACCATTTTGGCTCTGCTCCTGTACACAGGCGTACCACGACCCGATGTTGAAGCTCTCCATTATGTCCGAGGAGGAGCTCACTCACATCTTTGGCAACCTGGACGCCTACATCCCTCTGCATGAGGACCTCCTAGCGCAGCTCTCCAAAGCCACGGGGCCAGACGGAACTGTTGGCCAGATCGGACAGATAGTCGTAAACTGGGTAAGAGTCATATCAAGTACCTCATCCTCTTTGATTCTGTCAAAACTCAGCTGAGTTTCAATTAAAGAAGGCAGCATTATTAAAGTGTCCTCTCTCCCTCCAGCTGCCCAGGCTAAATGCCTACAAGGACTACTGCAGCAACCAGCTGGCAGCCAAGGCGCTGCTGGACCAGAAGAAGCAGGACCGGCGGGTGCAGGACTTCCTGCAGCGCTGCCTTGAGTCCCCCTTCAGCAGGAAGCTGGACCTGTGGAGCTTCTTGGACATTCCACGCTCTCGCCTGGTCAAGTACCCACTGCTGCTCAAAGAGATACTGAAACACACTCCACCAGAGCACCCAGACGCTGCCGGCCTGGAGGAAGCGGTAAGTTGAGGACATAGATTTAGTTAATACAAGACGCAGCATTATCTTTATCTTTTGGTTATCTCAAAACACGGCTGAAGTTAATCGTTTGATTCCTTGTGTGTTCAGATCACCATCATCCAGGGTGTGCTGTCTGACATCAACATGAAGAAGGGAGAGTCTGAGTGCCAGTACTACATCGACAAGTTGGAGTATCTGGACGACAGGCAGAGAGACCCTCGCATCGAGCAGTGCAAGAGCCTGCTGTGTCACGGGGAGCTTCGTAACAAGAGCGGCACGGTGAGCAGAACACACACACTTTTCTGTAATCAACACAATGCTCCTTTGGCTGCCTCTTCACTCATCAACACAAGCCTCACACCCCATATAAGGCTATAGCTGCCTGCTTCACTGCCCCACAACCAACCTATGATTTAACTATGCAAGTATGAGCTTTGATAACAATAAACATCTTCCTGAAAACATTTGTTGGTGGTTATGTAAAATGTCAGTGCTCTGGTTCTAATTTTTGTGAAATTGTTTTGTTTTGTTTCAGAAGCTGCATGTGTTCCTGTTCACCGAGCTGCTGGTTCTGACCCGCCCTGTCACCAGGAACGAGCGCCACTGTTTCCAGGTTTACCGGCAGCCAATCCCAGTGCAGGATCTTGTGTTGGAGGACCTGCAGGATGGAGACGTCAGAATGGGCGGCTCCTTCAGGGGTGCTTTCAGCAACGCAGACAAAGGTGAGGCTCTTGTCAAAGTTAAAAGTTTATAGCAGTTCATGTAACAAAACACAGATCGTCTTTTGTCAAGTATATCAATTTGCTCATTCTGCGTTTTTTTTCCCACAGCCAAGAACATTTTCCGCGTGCGTTCCCAAGACCCGAGCCAGGCACAGTCTCACACGCTGCAGGTCAACGACGTCTTCCACAAGCAACAGTGGCTGAACTGTCTCCGCAGCGCTATTTCCGTCCACCGGCCCCTCAGCGAGCCCTCCACACCGACCCCGCCTGGAAGCGATGCTCGCTCCAAGCGCCGCCCTTCCTCCGTCTCCGCCATCGTCCACATGGAGGAGACAGACGAGAACTGCCCGCAGCCGACCTCTCAGTCTGCACCCAGCTCGCCATGCAGCAGCACAAACCCCAGCCCTACCACAACGTCCCCTTCATCCAGCTCATCGTCGACGACGTCAACATCTTCGTCGACGTCACCCTCGCCCACGTCACACAAAACCAAAAAAGACAAGAAGTCGCTTTATTCTTTAGGGAAGAGAAAAGAGACTATGGTGTGAGATGAGGTGGAAGGAGAAAATGGACTCCTGGGTGGACTTTTTGTATATAAATGTCAAAAAACAACGTGGAGAAGCGTGGGACTTGTATTTATGTGTGTATGCGTGCGTGCGTATTATTACAACAGTGTTCTGTGTTACTGTCCTCTTCGGCAGCTATTTACCTTACCCCTCCATCCGAGTGCATCCCACAGAGACTCAGTATTCTGGAGGGAAGCACTGCTTCCACCAGCTCTAAAAAGGGAAGCATAATGAGAGGCAAACACACTTTTCACATGTGAATCTGTGTGTCATGACTTTTGATTTCTTGAAGATAGAGGTGGTGCATTCAATCCTGTTTACTATTAATTTGATATTTAAGCATTATTTTAGACCTTATGGGGGGCTAATGAAAGATTTACATTTTTATATTCTAAAATTTATTGTAGTATTTTTTTAGGTATCGTAAAGCAGCACTGTTTTAGCCTTAGGTGAAGTTATTTGAAAATTTGAGCATGTTCAGTAGGCAAGAAAGGAAGAGAATCCCTAAGAACAATGAGGTGTACTACACAAAGCTACAAATATCTCTGTAAAAGTCTGATTTTTAGATCAATCAGAAGATGCATCTTATTTTTATACATTCCTTTAAATCACAGGTGTTAAGATCAAGAAACAATTTTATTTTTTGCATTTACTGCAGTCAGAGGCATTAATTTAAATCCAGTAACAGATGAGATTTCAGTTTCTCTCTGTTAGAAAAAGACATCACGATGTGTTCTAGTGTAAGAAGATCATTCCGATTTCAAAATCATGTTGGAGAAGTGATGAGGAGTTTTGTTTTGAAACAAAATTTTGAACTGAGCCATGTTGGTTTTTTAAAAAGCTGACTTTTCTGAATGAAACATCACTTTTCAGTGTAGCATCTTGCATGGAGCTTTAGTTGTGGACACTGCTTACACCAGTAGAGGCAGCAGGATGTATTTATCTGTCCTGAGCGACAGGACAGTTAAACATGTAAAAGACGAGTTGATGAAAGTAAGAGAATGTTGTTGAAGGCTGAAGAGAAAAGAGTAAAGATGGATAAAGAGGTTTTGGAACTGAAATAGATTGACAATGCAAGATGATAAACTCCATGGACTTTCTGTAGAAGTCGATGTGATATCTTGCTTGTAGATGGATGATTGATGGTAAACATCAAGTGATGGAAAACAGTATGTAGGGGAAGGGAGACAAAAATGAAGGTTATTGTATGTGTGCACAAGGTGCTTTTGTTGTTGAGATGGAAAAAAGGAAAGGAGGCAACTTGTTTGCCGTAAACTATATGTTATTAAAGAACAATAAAGATCTGTGTAAGATTTGCAACTGAACTTTTGGTTTTATGTCTTTCTTTTTCTTCACTCTGACTTAATGCGTTAGCTCAACATTCTGGGAAATGCTGTTATTTGCTTTTCTTGCCAATGGAGATGAG
Organism: Pagrus pagrus; assembly: GCF_965226575.1. NCBI lineage: Eukaryota > Metazoa > Chordata > Actinopteri > Spariformes > Sparidae > Pagrus > Pagrus pagrus. The sequence continues at coordinate 19,659,399 of NC_140205.1, read as the reverse complement.
AACGCTGATACCAGTCTCATGCCTTTGAGATATGAAGGGAGAGCAAGAAGCTGCTTCGCTTAGCAAAAGACCGAAGGCAGAGAGAAATAGCTTCCCTGGTACCTGCTGTAGTTTTAAGCCAAAATAAGCTAACTGGATGCCAGTTTTCATGCTAAGCAATGCTAACTTGGTGCCAGTTTTCAAGATAAGTTAAGCTAACTTGGTGCCAGTCTTCATGCTAAGTGAAGCTAACAGCTGACAGTTTTCATGCTAAACTAAGCTAACCAGCTGCCAGATTTCATGCTACAACAAGCTAACTTGCTGCCAGATTTAATCCTAAACAAAGCTAAACAGCCACCAGTTTTTCTTTCAAACTAAGCTAACTGGTTGCAAGCTTTTGTGCTAAACTTAGCAAACTGGCTGCTAGCTTAGTTTTCATGCGAAACTAAGCTAATGGGGTGCAAGTTGTCATCCTAAACGAAGTTCACTGGCCGCTGGCTGTGGCTTTGTGATGACGAAACAGATGGGAAAGTAGTATACAAAAAGTTATCTGACAAGTCTAATTATCTAACTCCAGCCGGAAAGCAACAGCATGAGTCCCAAAATGTCACGCTCTTCTTTTAATAGACTTATAAATAGACAGGAGGGCTTGCATGTCCTCATTGGGCTAGGCTGTGGGCCTATGACTCACATGACACTGAATAAAGGAGTACCCCAAATGAAGGCAGCAAAGGAGATACCCGTTGATTTATGATCCTGCTTAACTCTTAACTAAACAGTCAGTCCCATGTAGGTGCCAAGAGAAACATTTCCAGTGTAGGTATTAGCCAGGATTTGCATTTTCAAACTGCGACATCGCTGCCTGGTTCCTGTTGTAATGATCTTCTTTGTTGAAAGAGAGTCTTTACTCAGGGGAACTCCTCATTTTGTCAGGTCTGTGATTTCCATTTGGGTGACCTGACAAATGGTCCACAAGAGCCCCTCAAATGTTTTAATAAACATGTTGGGCTTAAACGGTTTAAGACTGGAACGGCTGCTCTGTTCACACTGGTCACTCAAAAGAAACAAAAAAAGGAGAGGGCTTGTTTTCAGCCGTCACTGTGAGCTTTTTAACTGTGAAACATTAGTCTTTGCTGGAGCAAGGCAGCCTTTCTTAACTTTAATTTTGTCTGCCTGGCAGAAGCCAGTAATGGCCTCATGTCTGCCTCTCAGAAACTGAGAGCATTCTCCAAACATTTGCTCATACTCTCCACACAGACACCCATTTACTTTAATGGAAGTTGAACCTGTACCAGCATGAAAGCTAGTGAAATGGGCGCTGTTAAGTTCCTGGGCAGCAAAGTAGCTCGGCCTTTGACTGTGAACAGATGAGCTGAGAGAAGAAGTGTATCTCAAATGCTGTTCTTTGTACAGAAGTACAAGTAGTTTCACTGTCTGTTAATGATTTTAATGGGCATGCTAATACTCAAGGATAAGTTCGCCCAAAAGGTTTTGTAGTCTACAAACTTTTCTGGAACTTCACAACAAAACACCATCGCAGCATTCTCCTAAACAGCTGACGTAGATGGAGACTTGTTTTAAAATGTAAATAAAGTAATCCACACCTCTGAGAGCCCAGAGATCCCTCGACACACAGTTGACAGACGGGGTGCATGCTAAAACTTTTAGCTTAGCAGCTACAGTGAAGAACTGGGCTTCAAAGGGGGTGTAAAGAATGTCTTTTAAAATCAATTTGGGATCTCAGGGCTTCAGGAGACCTGGATTATACTGGGCGAGCTGTACAAACCTTTTTTTTTTTCAGCTGTTCTTTTACATTTTATAACAAGTCCCCATCTACCTTAGTTGTTTGGGAGAATGCTGCAATGCTGTTTTACTACTATCCCAGAAAAATATTGTGGACTACGAATCATCACCCAACTATCCATCAGCATTAGTAAACTTATCCTTTAAAGCTGTGTCATGACCTTTGACCCTTTAAGGTCTTTTTTAAGGTTCTTGTCAGACAGTGTGATTGTGTATCTGTGACTTCCCTGGTTGCATTCTACCCAAGAGACCTCTGTTGCATGTCTCTCTCCTAACAGTGAGAATAGAGGGAATAAATTAAAGGTAATTAGATGCATTAAAAGGCAAACCTCATCTTGTCCATGACCCTTGACATTGTACTCATCTGTTCACCTGTGAAGGCATCATCATTGTGAAAGCATCATATGGAGGATCCTCTGTTTTCAGACAGGCTCTAAACTACTCTCTTAAAGATGTGACTCAAAGAGTTTTATTTCACTGTGGTTAAAGTTTAAAGACAGACCCTTTTGTTGAGACCACCGAAAAGCTTTAATTATTGAACGAGTACAAACTGTGCTTAAACTTAATTCTGCTTAAATTAAATCTAGCTTTGTTTGTGTTTCATCCTCCAGTAAACACAGTAATTGGGTGCTCGAGGCGTTGATGGGCAGATGAATGAAGTGGCCGTGGTTCATTTTAAAATGCCACATACTCTCTTAATTTAACCAGCTGCTGTTACATAACAAAGCGACTCTTGGGGAAGATCTTGCACTTTATGTAACAAACACGTGTGGCTTTTAATCGGCACCATAACGTTCTCTTTAAGCTTAAACAGCTAAATAAACCAGCTGAGAAGCGGTCCAGACACAAACACATTAGGATGCTCTCCCCGGTGTACCAGAGACTTTTCTCTCAGCAGCTCATCTGCGCTATCAAAAGAGCTTTGGGCCAAAATATTGACGGAAACAGACAGCTGAGCCTCCTGTCAGTGATCCGTCACCGCCACATCCTTTGACACCCGTCTTCCTCCACCAGACAACACACCCTGACAGCTCCAAACTGCCTTCAGCTTCAGGATCTGAGCTGTTCCGGTGCCGCGGCTGCAGTCAGCGAGAGAGATTTACCACAAAAGATCAGATAAACCAGGGGAAGCAGCAACTTCCCTAACTGGTCTGACTCAGTCTGCTCGTTTCTCTTTTACCATAACTGCAATGTGGATGCGAGAAGTGACAATTCATTCCAGTCATGAGGTAAAGTCACAATGAGCTGCAGTGGAGGAATCACCTCAGAGCATTTCCAGGAATAAAATCTAAATCCATATGATTTTTTTTAGCACAAAATGAAGTCAGTATTTCAGTTCATCAACTCAGAAGTGAGATGTATGTGTGACTCACCTAAACTGGGACCAATATATCCTTTAATGCCTGTAAGTCACTGTCAGATCAATTGTTATTAAAGGAGTTTGTCAGTATTCACCATGTTACTTTGTCATCTTTTCTTCCTTTTACCTTCACCAGTTTCTCAAAGTTAGTATTTTCAAGCCATTTTAGGACATGCTCACTGGTAATGAAAGCTGCACTGATAGTTTTTTTTTTTTTAAATGTATTTAATGGAACATTAAACAGCTAAAAAGATGGATGTTCTCTACTGGATGTGTAAAAAGGAAACTGTTTGGTAGCATGTAGCCGTATAACTTTATGTCTGGCTTGTTTCGTTCCCCCCAGCTGGCCCAACTTCCCTACCTAAATCCATATTTACACAACAAAGCCATTAAACGGAAGTTCTACATACCATTAAACTGATGGTTGGTAATGAATACAATAGTTATCTTTTTTTAGTTTTTCAACTCCAAGAGAAAAGTAGCTGCTGCACTAACCCTGGCATATTTACATGAATGTTTTCCAAATGTCACTGCTGATTAACAGAATAGTGACATTTTTGGAAATACACTTGCAACCTTTCCTGCTGAGAGCTAGAAGAAAAAGTCATTGCCACTGGTTAAACAAACAAGATTTAACATGTGAACTGTTGAGTTTGTGAGATGCTGGTAGGCAGATGTTAGCTTTGGACGAGCCTGTTTTCAGTCTGAGCAGCACTCAACTGAGATAATTGGCTGCTGGCTAGCCTTTTATTTAGCTTACTGACATTAGAGTGGAATCAGTCTCTTCATCTAACTCGCAGAAAGAAGGCATGTAGTGTTTTCCTATAATTATTCATCTGGCTTCATCACTGTTGGGCAATGACTTTGAAATGCAATGTATTACTATTAGTAGTTATTATCACATACTAGACAATATTACTGTCTGTGTAAAGCACATTACTTTTACCAAAATAACCACAGAATAGACGAGGCACTATAACATGGAATTGGGTAATACTGTCTCACTTTATATAAATAGCCATTCCTTCACCACTGTTGATGTGTTTGGGATCATTGTCCTGTTAGAACACCCAGCTGCACCCAAGACCCAATCTTCTGCTGATGATTTTAGCTTTTCCTGATTTTCATTATTCCATTTACTTTCTTTAGAACAGCAGATCCACTGGCAGCAAAACAGCCCCACATCATAGTACTACCAGCACCATGCTGGACAGTAGGTGTGGTGTTGCTGGGGTTAAAGGCCTCACCTTCTCTCCTCCAAACATATTGCTGCTCATTGTGGTCGAATAACTCAGTTTTGGTTTCATACGACCACAGAGTTTTCCTCCAGAAGCTTTTTTTCTTTTTTTCAAGTGATCAGCAGCAAATTTCAGTCGAGCTTTAAGGTGCCTCGTCTGGACCTTCTTTCTTGCAGGGCAGCCTCTCAGCTCCTGTTGATGTAAAACACACTTGACTCTGGACACTGACCTGTCTTCCAGCAGCTTCTAATTCATTGTAGACTTGCTTTTTGGTGTCTCTTGACCATCGTGGCAGTGACACAACTGTGCCATGCACTTTATACTTACAAACAGTTGTTTGCACAGTTGATCTTTTGACCTGTAACTGCTTTGAAATGGCTCAAAGTGACTTTCCTGACTTCTTCAAATCTATAAAGCGTTCTTTCAGATCAATGCTGAGCTCCTTAGACTTTCCCATTGTAGTGTTTGTGGCTGAGTCTAATGGCTGTATCAAACAAGCCCTATTAAAATGGGCCCAGAGTCACCAGCTGGTATCAACCAGAATCACTCAGAACAAGTTAAGAGGCCATGCTATGAAGAACATTTGATTTACTCAACTTTCTATAATCACCAACAGTGATCATTCAAGTTACTGTATGTATATTCATGACCCAGCAGATTTGGTCACATGTTCAGAAGACCTATAATAAATTAAATTACTGAAACAAACTTCATGAATGTTTTTGTGACAAAGTAATTTGTGTTCCACTCATTCATCACAGAAACATGAGAGCTGTAGGAATCATTGGAACTGAAGTCTGCCATGATATACATCTTCTTTACAAGTGGATGGGAGCTTTTGACTGCGACTGTATATAATATATATATAATTACCTTTGCAGTGCATTAACCCCAACAGTACTGTACTGTACAGTCCAGTACTGAGGAGGAGAAAGCAACACGAGTGTTGCTGCCTTGTCATGGAAATGAGCTGTTAGGAGAGGTATTTAGGAGCTAATTCAGCTGGGACAAAGGCCAGTCTAAACTTCCAGGAAATGCTGGCCTTGCCAGTGAAGGAAATTGTCGATAAAAAGGTCAACAAGCAATGGGTTTTTTGCAAAAATGGTCCAGTAAAACAGCAGCAGGAAAAACACCCGCTGCAGCGTATTTCATGAAGCATAACAGGACACTGCGGCTTGTTGAAGGCCCTCTGTCAGTGCCTGTTGACCACGTGGGCGATGAATTAATTTACTCATGGCTCGTGCATGGTAAAAAGGCCACACAGCCCCACACAGCATGGAGATAATATAACAGAGGGATTGTCCATGAGATTAACATTCAGACATGAACAGGCTCACAGGCTGTGTAGCTTCTCTGTATCTTCTAACGCTTCTGTATCACTTAAATGCAACAACATCTCTTTTATCACACATGGACTGGATGCTGGAGGGCACTGGAAACTCCCTGGATATGAAACTTTAAGATCAGTTTGCCAAATCCACACCCACAACCAATAACAACAAGCTCAAGACAAAATCTGACCAGCAAAGTAACGCTCGGGGGCAACCTCAGAGGACAAAACAGGTCAAACTGGTTCACAGCACCCCTCCATCAAATCCTCCGCTCTATGTTTATGTCAAAATACACTCTGTTCTGTTCGTCCTGACAGACCAGGAACTTATTCAGTCATCACTCACATGCTGCCGAAAGAAGCTGTCAGCTCAGTGTGCTTCTCTCAGACAAATATCACCTTGTCTCATGGATTTCCTTTCGCCTTAGGAGATGACATGTGAGGGTGGGAAAGAAAAAACCTTGAACAATTAATGGCCCACTAAAAGATTCGTGTATTTAAAAAGGATTATGGAAATGTTTCCCCTCAGGGATGTTTTACACAAAACAGGAGGAGTGCTGAGAGTTTGTGACCAAGTTCTGTAACAACAGACGCTTGTTTTAAACTCAGATAACCCAAAATCTACGTTTAACACACTCTATATCATAAATAGCAGTTTACAGCCTACAACAAAATGTTTGTTAATATAATGGACATTTTTGCCATAAACATTGTCATGGACTGCATTTGAACTGGCAGTGAAGCCATCTTGGTTATCAATACATTTTCAGTAGAAGCAATAAGAAATTGAAATAGAAAATGGGTCACTGAAAAAAAGGTACTGTAGGATTTTTAAATAGAAGTCGAATACGAGCCCAAGAGAACACTGCGTTAGGACATTGTTTGTGGGGCCAATCAATGAGTTAGCTCCATTTGGCATCCCTTCCTAACAGATCTCGAACAGATCTTTTGCAAGTTCGAGCAGGAACAAAACGTTCCTGGCCACAGTGTATAACAAATGTTTCATTTTCATGTGTTTTCATATCTTTTGTACCATAACACATTCTATCATTTAAGTGTTGCACAATCTACTAGGGCTGCACTATTAATCACAAAGCAAGTGAACTCGCAATATGGCTCATCTCAAAGGAGGAAGGCAGGTGAAGCACTATAAAGAGCGACAGGTCTGTGAAGGGAGAAGGTCGCGAGGGATCGTCTGGTTAAACAAGCACAGGACTTCCCTTCTGCAGACCGCTGTTTGTGCCCAGTGCCAGAGGAGAACAGTGAGTTCCTCTTACTTACTAACATAGTGAAATGACATCCCTTACACAACAACAGTGTTACTAACATAGTTATTTTAACCCAAACCATGATGTTTTCCTAAACCTAACCCAACTGTTTTGGTGCCTAAAACTTACCAAGTAGATTTAGTTCCGGTTAGGTTTAGGCACTGAAACATCTGGGGTAGGTTTAGGCATTGAATCCAGTTGGTTAGGTTTAGGTCATTAATCTACTTGGTTAAACCTAACTAAATAGTTTTCTTGCTTAAACCCAACCACACTACAAGCGTATGATGAAGGTCTGGTGCAGTAATTGACCCATTCAGTTGTTTTGGTATGAGGATGTGTTGAACATATCTGACTAGATATCTGATGTGCTCTTAAAATTCAAGATTAAAATATTAACGGATGTATAGCTGCAGACAAAAAGTCTGGAAAGAATGAAGACAGATCATTTTCTGCTTGAGTCCAACATCTTTTAGGCAACTGGAAGTCTGGTGACATTAATGTTGTGTTTCTATATACTCCTGAGACCAATAAACAGAAACAGATTTACAGCAGACCATAAGGCTATGCTGGGTCTAACGAATGAAGTTAAAAAAAAAAAACAACTCAGTAAACTTAAGCTGACAATCTTGCCCTGTGTGCAGCAGAATGATCTAGTGTTCCAGTTGAAAGAAAATGTGAAACAAATGTGTGTGATATTGCTTTCTGTTCAGGCTTTCTTTCATTTCCTCTTGAAGAGGCCCAGGGCTTTAGAGATATGACACAGTGACCACTCACTCTGAGCTAACTGGAGTTCTGCTTGACTGATGACAATGTAACGGCAAACTTTCCCAGTGTTTTCCATGTTTTCATGTGAGTCCGTGGGAGTGAGTAATCACGCTATACGCGCTGACATTGACGTAAAGTGCAGCGGACAGCAGAAGTGCTTTGAAGCACATGACCTGCCAAGAGTGGTATAACCACTTACAAACAAGATGGTTATCAAACACCTCAAGATGCATTTTTCCATATTACTTCTACTGACAGCACATGCAGGTTATATTTGGAAGGAATGCCTCTGCTGTGATTTAGCTTTTCCTCAATCACGAGAGCTATCAAACAGGAATCTGCTCCACATATCATACATTCACTAACAGATTAGGTAAGGTCTAAAATAGCAGCTTCCTTGCTTGCCTCACCAGACTGACTCACCCTGTCAGGTATGAATGCTCCTTGGGTGAGCACTTTGTTTTAAAATCTGTCACCGGATTGTTGACTGTTCTCTTCCCCGGCCAAGCCTCCAAATGTTCGAAAGGAGATTAGCTGAGAAACGAAGCCTGAAGAAACCTGAGAATCTCAGATTATCTCTGATTGTACAGAGAGCTCGTTACTCTGTAGCCCCTTTCTCACTGCACCACAACCCATAAATGGTCCTGCAATTTTCCATGTCTGCACCAGAAGCCACAGTTAATTTTCCATGCGAGATGCTCAGGAAAGGTCCTGGCTCAGGACCTGGTACAGTATGATTTCCATAAATACTCTATCATGGCTCCAGTGGGAATTGAAGCAGCAACATTCCCAGGTAATGGTTATGAAACTCGGATCATTTAGAGGTACTGAACCAGTCGCTGTAGTGCTTTCTGTGATTCTCCCATTTTGCAGGAAAAGTGTGAAAAAGACCTGAGTTTGTGTAAAGAAAAGCATTACCTTATACAGATTATTGAACCTGGCGAAGATTGCAGGTCCACAGGGGAAATAAAACGATCTTGTGTAACCATGTACATCATTTTGGTTACAAACTGGGTCTTATATTTGCAGTATGGGTCATGATTTCTACCTGTAAATATAACATTGTACACAAAAGTAATTATATCAGTAAAATATTTTCCCAATAGACTTTTCATGTGCTCCACTTGAAAAGTCTTACAGCCTACAGTCAGGATTTCTGATTTCCCAGCTGTCAGTTCCAACTAGAATGTCCCCTGAAGTCAGATTTCCGACTCAGAAAGTCAAACGCACCTCACCAAACCTTACCTCAAAATCCAAGATGGCTGCTCAGTTTCTCAACAGCTGTGAAAGCTGTAGAATATGCTGTTTATCAGCACTTCTGTCTTATTTGTGTCTCATTACATCAGTCTTACATACAGTACTGTCCAGCCTCTATCTGTGGACATGATGCTTTGGTGTTTTTATGCACTTTTACGCACACTGTACTATAACAATGACTAGCAATAGCTAACCTGGCTATAACTGGTATTTTGATTTGTACTGGAACATGGTCACACAGTGGTGATTTTACTCTGACATCACGCTCAGGGTGGGAAATGCAAATTTTGCAGTACTACGTTCCAGGTTGCAAAGTCCTATAAATGTAGTAAATCTGACATCGATCATTTCAACACTGCCTGATTGATCATTAACTGAAAAGGCAATGGATAGTGAAAATCTGGAAGGACATTGAACCATATTTCAAGATAAAACAACATATTGATAACTAATTAGCTTCCATTTGACATCAGCTAACGTTAGCATTCAACCACTTGTGAAGCACTGGGGATCATCCGTTAACGAATCCTGGACACAGTTTTTTAAGAAGTGAAATGCACTGGATTGAATGAAATGGTAATGTTAGCTTGGAAGTGGTTGAATGCTAACGTTAGCTAATGGGTTATCAAATATGTTGCTTTACCTTGAAATATTTAAAGGTGTCCCTCCAAATTTTCACCAATCCATCATCTTTTCAGTTGTTGGGGAAGTGGTGTAATGACAATTTGTCAGTTTTTCTACGTTTAAATGCTATCTGCAACACAGCAGCATTTTATGGAAAATGGCCGTCCTATGACTGTGGTCCATTGTGCTTTGTGAATGAGTTCACAGATCACACATGACAGCTTACTTCAGCGTTGAGCTACTGCACTTACAGTAGTTGTGATCCATGAGGGATTATCAGCGTGTGTTCAAGTGTGCTCAGTTATGGTTTTACTTCCAGATAAAATTTGTTGTTATTGAGTTTGGCCCAGTGGTTCTAAATCTTTTTGGCTTGTGACCATTTAAAACAAAGCAATGTCTACTTGCAACCCCCTGTCAGCGGTCGCACTTAACCATATACTTTTACCAGAGGTTTATTTTCATTGTTTTATCCAAGTATTTTCTAAAGTTGAAATCATTCTCTAACTCACATGAAAAACAACAAGATCAGAGACGAAAATCTAAAAACTATTTTGCGCTGGACCAGATTTGGAACCACTGGTCTAGATAATCTGGCTAAACAGTTGCTTTGTTTAGAAGCTGTCTGAATGCTTGACTTTTTGTTTCTTGTCACTCATTGTAGCGACATTGCCATGTTCCCAAAAAGACAGAAATGATGGCTGAAACTACAGTAATGACAACCAAAAGTTTTAAATTTAAATTGTCATTGGTAAGACTCAGCACTTAGAGACCCAAAAGACTTGGGGTTGACATGGACTTTCATTCAAGGCCCTGGGAGTGAACTAAAAGCCTCGAGGAATAATTCCATATTTTGGGAATTACATTTGTTTTCTTGACTCAGAGTGCTCAGACATATACATGACAGTGATGTTGATCTAATCTCCTAACTCTCTGCCAAAAAGTGAAGGCATATCATCAAAAAAGTTGAACCGTTCCTTTAAAAACAGCATTGGTATGAATTTAAAAGGATAGGGTTTAAATCAGCAAAATGTAATAATAACAAACGTACTGTATACCTGTAAATGCTAAAAAATACAAAATTACGTACTTTGCAACCACAGATGTATTAAAAGTCTCCTCACCTCAGACACCTGTTCTTCTAACATTATATAACTGTATTAAATAAGCAGATGGTCTGATCAAACCTGATTCAAATTTAATTGCAGCTCGCTGTTTACAGCTGCTGGGGCCTGTTGGCAGCCGCTGCATCTTAACTCATAGCATCAAGATGAGAACACACCTTTGTACCACTGCATCAAGGTATTATGTAAGGTCACTGATAACATTGTGCGTGTGTGTGTGTATTCACATTTGAGCAAGCTCTGTATGCATAAGATGGGGGCTCTGAGGATGCGATCTCATAAAAGAGGGATTTGTGAAGTGATTTATCCGTGTCTTGAGTGACAGTTACATCTGTGTACACAGCATCGCAGCACTAGAACAGTGTTTTGGCAAGAAGTGCTTATCTGATAAAGCTCTAAGTCATTTTCAGTGCTATATGGCTGCAATAAATTTGACCTTTAAATTGTCTTTTACGATCTCATTGTTTGATATTTTCATCATATCCTATCCTTTGTGCAGAGTCCAAACATAACATGCACTTGTAAGGTTAAAATTAAGATTGAGGCTCGAGCTGATGTAACGTACTCTGAATGCAGCTGTATATTAGGTTAAAATTGTTACATAACTGAAATGCGTCAAAGATTGGATAACAGCATCCCCCATAAAGCAAAAAACTCAGAAAAGGAAGTTCTTTTCACCTGATGGACGTCAGGAAGGAAGGGAATCCAATGTTTAAAGTGTCCCTTTTCTCTTTTTACCACGCAAATGTATCATCAGTCAAGGTTATTAAAGTATAATTCAACAGAAAGAACATTGAGACACACAGAAACCTGGAGTTGAATTTTCAGTTGCACACAGAATACAGAGCCGTTCTCAAGACCACACAGATCCATGTGTTAGCGCTTCGACAGGGGAGGAAATCTGTACGATCGTACCCCCCAGAAGCATTTCCTCCAAGCTGTGTGGTCCCCCCAAACGCCTGAGATCTATAACCAAAACACGGGCTGATTATCATAATTAGGAGCTAAGTTCATCACTGATCCCTCTGCCTGATCTTTCCCCTCTGTGTTGCCAGTTGTCCAAACTTGTGAAAGAAGTTCAGGCGGAGAGGACAGAGCGCAGACTTGAAGCCAGAGAGGTCCGTGTCAGCTGAAATCCTGCCCTGGAGGGTCTATATGTGTGCCTTTGACACCTCCAGTCTCTTATCCCTTTCTTCCTCATAACTGCACGGATTCAAGCAGGGTTGGAAGGTTTAGCACAGAAAATGAATTTAGTTATTTCCAGGTATTAAAATGTCACTGTTTGTGCAAGGAAATATGAACTACAGCCGGCCTAATGACTCTAGCTAGTGTGCATCATTTTCCCTCTGTGGAAACAGTGTCTACCCTTCAAGGCTGTCAACTTCTGCGGTGCGCCAGGCCTACTGACTGGAGCATGTATTACTGTATTAGTGTTTATAATAGATATTTTTTCAACAAGATCTCATAATATCAGCTATCAGCCATTACTGACTTCAGCTGTCTGGCCCTTGTAACATTCAACATTTGGGAGGACTCATCACATGGTATTAATATGGTATTTCACCTGGAAGGTGGAAACTAACAAGCTAGGCTAACTGGCTGAAGCTAGTTAGCTTAGCCCAATTCCATGTTGCTTGTCTCAAAGCCAATGGGATTTTTGAATGGGTTTTCGGTTAGATTCCTGAAATAAGGTCTGTAGTTGATAAAAGCGCAAGGTATTTTCATGTTTTGTTCAGTAAATAGTCCACATTTAAACTACAAAGCAGTTACATCTCTTAAAAAGGGCAGTTGCTAACACATGGCTAAATGAAGCTACGGAGGTTGTCGGGGAATTTAAAAAGCTTAAGCTTTTCATTGAAAGTGGTGTTCATCTGTGAAGATTATTTTGCTGAACAAAATGTTTAAGTGTTATAAAACTGTGTTAGCCACAGAGCTTATTTTCTATATTGAAAAATCCCATAGGTTATTCATCGAGGGAACCAGGGCGATGCTATCCTCCAGGTGAGCCTACGAAAATATATCATCCCTGCAGCATTCTATTTCAACATCTGCTGACTCACTGGCAGCTCCCGCACAGTGTTGTGTTCGTCCTGCATTGTTATATGATAAAGGAGGGGGGTCTAGCTTTAGGGATGAGCAGGTACACCATTTTCTGTATCTGTTTAACCAAGTAAATTATCCGTATACGTGCTCGGAATGGGCGGGGCTTAAACTTGACGTCGATGGTGCTTAAACCAGAGTTGGTCGCGACTAACTGGTAGATGTTAACTTTAGTTTGAAACTGATCAGAAGTTAGTATATTTAACATTTATCAGAAAACTATTCACCAAACAAGTTTTTTGTGAGCTTAAATAAACTTAAGTCAGCTAACTAAAGAAGAATTTGCTTCATCACTAATACAGGGGTTGTTTGTAACGAACACTTGTTTCAGCTGATCACTTGCTCAACCCTACTAACTAATGTGGGTGTAGTTGTGGTAAAGGTAAATGACCAAACTGTCAAAACTCAAAGCAACAGACAGTCACTGTTCCCTCAGCACGTACGTTTTCTCCTAATTCACATCATGATATGGAGTTACACAGTGATGTACATCAATTCAATTGATATAACCAAATATTTCCAGTGCACACAGATATTGCACCCAGCAAATCAAGTTGGATGCAAATGTTCTTTCTGCAAACAGACGGATTCTATTTAAATGTATTCTTTTTGCTACAATTTTGATCAAATAAGTACACAAGTTGCAATAATATACTATATACATCTATATATACAGTGTTCTTACCAACAATTTTAATTTAATTTTGACTTCAAAAGCTGGACGCACATCTGTCAAAACAGAGCAGCTGTTATTTGGCTCTGACACGCAACTACAGGATTGACTCGGTTTTCACAGTAAACATTCTTGTCGCCAGTTGAAAAAATTAAGATAAAACAGTAACCTCATAGAGTTTAGAGTCATATTTCTCATCCATTGCTGGCACTGTCAGAGGCCACACATCCCATTAGCAAATAAAGGCCTGGAAAAAAACCATGGAAAATGCATTGGAGGCCCCGGCTCTCCTCCTCTCCACCATCCCACTCCTCAGCTGTACATAACAGTATTCTTGTTAGACAAAACAGTGGAGCGGCAGTGAACCAGGGGGACATTGTTGTGCTGTAATCTCATGTGGCTCTGCTCCCCACCCACAGTTTGTCTGCTTCCACTGCACTTTGCTCCTCTCTATTGACTACGGATAAAGAGCCTGTATGAACAATGTTAAACCCACACTCATCAACATTGAATAATGATAACTATGATAATAATTATTTGCATAGAACTTTACTTAAATGGGGTACAAATGCCAATTTTTTAAATTTACAGCTGGGATAAAGATCAGTGAGGTACTTGGATGGATGTTAAACCAGTGGTCTTCACTGTCACCACCAGCATCATCCCTCCCCTCCTTTCTCCCTACTTTACCTCACATTCTAAGTGAAATGAGGTGACAGAGAGTTATGTAAACTCTATCATCCATTTCCAGATGACTGCTCTCTCTCCACATCAAATCGGGCTGGAGTCCTTTCAGTGAGGCTATGTGCTTGCCTTCCTGTTGACCACAGATCCTCCATTAAACCTGGGTACATAAAGTCTCTGAGGATCCCACAGCGGGCACAGCTAATCCTCTCTGTGTCCTTGCACTGTGTCTGAATGGGTCCCTCTTTTCACTTTGAGCCAGTTTCTGCTTCATTATGTCAGAGCATGTAGTCCAGAAATGTCAGGTATGTCAGAGCCACTTGGGGTCAGGCTCCAAAGCTGTACCGCAGTTTGCACTGTGGTAGAGCAGAGATCAGTCCTGTAAGTCAAAATGAAGAGCATATGCAGAGTTCATAATGCCAGTATTATCAGTTCAGTGACTATAACCCGAAAACATTGTGGGCTTGTATAAATGCTTAAGAGACGTCAAGAAAATATTTTTAATTTTTTTTTTTTTCTTAACGGAAAAATACAGCCGTACACTACTGAGCTCCACGGCTAACTGAACCTTTTGCTAACAGCAGCTAGTTGCTAAAGCCAAAGATAGCTACAGCAACAAATAGTAAGCAGATATAAAAAAGGCTGCCCCCTATAGTTTTGGAGCAAACTTTGAATTCTGCTCATTTCTTTACAAATAACATACAAAAAAGAGTCCATCCTAAGATGACCTGTAACACCTCTCTGTAACAATGAGCTGATTGGACCCCTCTGGTACTGTGATGTCAGTACGAGTAAACATTTCTGCCTGATTAAGACACTGATACTGTGGCAGAGGAGGCCAAGAGAGCTGAGCCATACAGATGAACCTGTTGGCTCCGACTGAGTAAAAATAAAATATTTGGCATTTTTCTCAAATACATATTTTCAAAGCTGTATGTTCAAGGCTGTTGGAGGAGCGTGGGAACCCTGCTGTGAGCTCTGGCTGAACGCCTGAAGTGCAGATGTAAAATACCGCCTGTCACTCAGGCGCCCGTGATGGCAGTAAAAATGACGTCTGGCACTTTGTCTCACAAACCTGCCTCTCATGTCAGAGAGCAGCTCCACCTTTCCGGATTTGTTTCATCAGCATTGTCCCGTAGCAGTCAACAGGAAAAAAAAAATGCACCACACTCTTAATTAATTAAGGGTGTGTGTCACAGAGAAGTACAAACTGGTCCTAAATATGTTTCATAACCAGAATTTGCATAACACCGAAACTTATTCACAGCCATGTGTTACATCTGTTTGTCCTGTTTTGGTTCCTGGATGGAACAAGGAGAGGCTGCTTTTAACCACAGCATGAGTCCAACTTTAAACTGAATAGGAAGTGTGTAAACTTAGACTGGCTATAGTGGGACATCAGGGTGACTATGATGTTTAACCATTCTCCCACCAGACAAACAAGCCTTGCTCAAAAGTCCAAACTAGCAGCTAGGCCCCTGACCGACAGACCTAAATCACCCATGCTCGTAAAATCTGTCTGAAACCTACACAGATGCAGAACAACTGGTTTCATAACACCTACGCATCAAGCCGTGGGGTGTGGATATGGCTGCCTGGCTGCAGCTGCACAGGTCACAATGTCAAGGTCAGAGATGGAGAGGTGAGGGTTGGGGTTTTACTGGAAATACTAGAAGGGAACGCATGTTTAGCAGCGTAGGTCGGCAGGTGCCATTCTCTTTTCCTTTTTTAAAATGTTTTTGTGCTTGTTTCATGGTGAGCGGGAAGTCATCTGGCCTGGGGTATCATTGTTTTCTATGAATTGAGGGGACATGTAAAAAAGGGAAAATAAAGGGACATGTTGATTTGAGCCAGTGGTTATGTGCGTGCATGTGCAAGCAGGTATTTCTCATGACACATCAGAGTATATTTCATCTGTAAACCCGCTGATGGAGAGGCAATGAAGGGCATTCACTTAACTTTCTATTAGATCAGTAATTTAGAAATCTGTCTACTTATTTATACAACCAGGTGTTTAACTCTGTTCTATCCTTTTCACAGCACTGAGATCGGGGTTTGTAGGTCAAATTGGGATTATTACAGTTGTGTTTTGCTTTGGGCAGTAGCCATGTTGTAAATGCTGTCCTTGCGACAGCGGTGCCAACAGTAATACCACAGGGAAACGCAGGGAGGGGGGGATTTTGAAAAGTTGTGGGTTACCAATGCAACAAAGTATAGTTATTTATTTTTCATTGAAAAGCACACTGTAATTATTATGTAGTTTTCCTATTTTTTGTGATTTCTTTTTTTTTTTTTAGTTATTGAATTCTTTTTTTCTATGCGTCAAAACTGGAACTCTACCAGTGAGTTCTCAAGACTGAAGGGTCCCAGGAATTTAGATAACTGCCTCTATCAGCAACCACACTGATCTCAGCATCCGCACCATGACCTACTGGCCTCATAATACATGTGGCCGTTTCTTCTGTGTGTGTTTGTGTGTGTGTGAGAGAGAGAGAGAGTATGTGTGAGTGTGTGCGTGTATATGCGTGTGTGTTTGTCCATGACAGAGAGAGAGAATGTGGATTTGGGTGTGAGTGTGAGTGTGAGTGTGTGAAACATGTTGGTCAGCAGTTCGGTGTGGTTGAGAAGTCTCTGCTCTGAGAGGTTTTGGCCTCAGTCACACACACACACCGTGTTTGATTTGTCTCAAGTGGACACATTTATTGTTGCTGCATTCATTTTTCCAGGTGAAAGTAACCCACCTCACATTTGCCAAGGTTCTGATTGCAAATGTGAAATAAACAAAGAGAAGGCGCAGGGAATGTGATATTTTAAGTGCAGCCAGACACTTGCCAATTTGACTTTGATCTACATGCACATTTTAGACTTTTCAGGTCATCTCAGTTTTCTGAGTGTTCATGGAATGCAATTTTTCCTCTGGTTGACTTATCACAGCTGATTATGATTTGAGATCATTTCTGACTCTGGTTTCTGCCCATTGGAAATGGTATGTGCTTTTGACTGCATAATTCGGCTAGGCTAGGCTTACATCATGTTTATTCATGAACATTTGCTATTTGTTTATAATACGAACACAGCTTGGGAAAAGGGTTACATTTTAAGAACACTGACAAAAAAAAGCAGACTTTGTTGGATTTTGGTATTTGGTTAATTGTATAGTTTCATCGGACTCTTCTCAATCTGCCAGGCTGCAGGTTTTAGTGATTTGGTGGAGTTCAATCTGATTCCAGTTTATCTGTGAGTGATAAATGAATATGAGCCTCACCCCAGACAACAGTTTAGGTTTGTCATTGTGCTTTGTATTTCTTATTGTTAACCCAGATTATATAAGTTACCTGTTTATCAGGTACACTCATCCAATGTGTTGTAATCTTAAACAACAAAACAGTTGGTAAACCGACCTTTCTAAAGTCCAAAAGGTGCTCGGTCCTGTGTGGCGGAGTGAGGAGGTTTGCACCGGAGGAGCGGGGGCTACGGGCGGGGTGTGGTGGTGGAGCAGGTGGTGAGGTGTGTGTGTGTGTGGGCGGGGGGGCTACCTGCCTATTTGACAGTCAGTACAGAGAGAGAGAGGCGATGTGGGAGGTAGAGGGGTATGACATGCAACAATGTTTTCAAAAGGTAATATAATATGCTGTTCCCAACATGTTTCTAAATGGCACAAACAAAACATTAGAATGACTTCTGATATAATTAAGTCAGTGCATCACACCACTGGAATGCAAAATTACCATTTCATTAGGTGAATGGGGCAGCCGTAGCTCAGTCAATGGGGACTTGGCTTGTGGACTGGAGAGTGGCTGGTTTAAGTCAAACACTAGTCAATACAGAGGACTGGTAGCATGTTCACCCCCAGTGCATCACCGAAGTTCCCTTGAGCAAGGCACCTAACCACTTTTGCTGCTCTCTCCACAAAGGTTGTGTGTTAAAAAAAATGACTAATAGAGTGAAAAGATTCATTTCCCCCAAGGGGGCAAATAAGGCTGTGAGCCACCCCACAGAGGAAGTGCAGTTATTTAGTGCCACAGGAGCTTTTAATGAAAGTCTCCTTACCTGCTCCAATAAACCAAACTGAAGGTAAACTTGCCCCAGGTTTTAAAAACCTGCGCTATAACTGCATGGTGTGAACACGTCTTAACACATCAGTGCAGTGTTGTTGGGAAGCAGCCGCCCTGGAGGTCAGCGAGGTTACAGCTGACTCCACCGGTGACTCCTGAGTCGAGCGCTCTCCTCCAGTCTGTTGCGTGTCAGCCTCCTGAGAGCCACCTGGACCTCCTCCACCTCCTCGGGGAACACGCCACATTATTCAAGCCATTACTCACCGCGGTGCTGGATTACTCACGCCCTCACTCCCTCACTCTACCTCACACTAGAAAACATCTTTCTTTTGAGACGGCCCACAGCGGTGCCAACGCAGCAGAAGCAGATCCCTGCCAACAAACACACCTCATGCCTGCAGGGATAAACAGAAACAAAGCTGGATTTTTGTCATCCCTCCAGTGACGGAGACAGAACGGAATATAAAACATGTACATTATAAACAAACAAAACAGTTATGTAACTTCTGAAATAGTATGCCATACTTGGAATAAAGTTTCTGCCACATCAAAAAGCTCAGCTGCAATTAAAGATATCACATTCCAAACGGCTTTGACACAAATATGATGACAGTGACTGTTAGATAATGAAAACACTGTGGGATCTGTACAGTGGTCAGGTCTGACTGCAATTAACCTACATTACATAACCTAAAGTACTGTTGTTTCCTTTTTGATGGATGTTTTATTCCAGCCTTCCCTTGCAAGGCTCTGTGTTGTTTGAATAAAAACATTAAGTCATTATCTTTGACACGCAACAGCACTAAAACCAGATGGCATGTTGGTATTTACCTCAGGACCTGTACAGTTTGTACCAACTGAATGGGGGAAGGATTTTAGGTAGAACAATGTCTTATTGTTTAAAGATGCTGATCGTGGATGGGCCTACTGCTATGACCCTGCCTGACACCCACCACTACTGTCGCTAATATTAGTCACATCTCTGTTACATACGTTCCACTACTATTATTGTAATGCATTACTACATACCATCCTTACCATTAATCACTACTACTGTTATCACTAGTAATCACATTTCCATGTGCATTTCATTATTATTGCTGTAATACATCTTTATGTACTTTCACTCCTGTCAACCATCCATTATAATTGTATACATTGTGATCTCGTTGATCTGCTCTGTACATGCGACATCTATTGCACGTCTGTCCGTCCTGGGAGAGGGATCCCTCCTCTGTGGCTCTTCCTGAGGTTTCTTCCGCATTTTTTTCCCTGTTAAAAGGGCCTTTTTTTGGGGCAAGTTTTTCCTCACTCGAATCGAGGGTCGAGGGACAGAGGGTGTCGTCTCTGTACAGATTGTAAAGCCCTCTGAGGCAAACTGTGATTTGTGAATTTGGGCTATACAAATAAAATTTGATTTGATTTGATTTGATTTGATGCTCATGGATTTAAAAGAAAAAAAGGAGAGAGTCTGGATGAAAATAACAGAAAGAACCGGCGCTCTTGATGAGTGCTGAGATCGGTCAGAGCCTGAGCTGTCACACAAACCCACTCCACTCACTGTGTCTGTGCGTATCTTACCAGCAAGCTACAGTCCTCCATTTAATGCAAAATATGGCACGTTCCACAAGTAGGCCTATGCACTCTCGAATGCTGCTTAGAACACAGGCTCTCCAGTCACAATATGCAGTGTCTGTTTGTTACTGTGTGTTCATTCACCCCAAACAGCCAGATTACTGTACATTACCCATAAGATATCAAGCAACGGCATGCACCGAGAATGTGTGTGTCTGTGTGTTTGAATTTAATTCAACCTCTAACTAAACTCAGCACTCACCGGAGACTCTGGTTCTCTATCAGCCGACAATGGAGGTTACCTTGCAGATCGCTGCTGCAGTAAAGTTGATAAACAGGAGTGAAGATAAATTAACTGTTTGTGTGTTGTGTTGTGTGTTTTGAATAATTACATAATTCATGCTTTTTTCCTTTTTAGGGGTATTTTTCTCCTTCAGTGACACAGACACTATGATGTATCACAGATTATTGTCGATGATGTAGTGTATCAAGTATCACAGAATCACTGTATTGTGATACCATCGTTATCATGGGCAATATATCTGTGAGTTACTCTGTGATTCCTCCCCTTGTTCTTTCAGTCTAAAAACTAGAAAGCAAAGACGTTACTCAATTAATCTTGTGTGTGTCCCAGAGTGTAGAGTTCATGTTGATGTTGAGTTCATGTCTGAGTGAAGCAAAGAACTGTAAGTTATTCACTGCACCACCTACCTCAAATACCTCCTCTCCAGTAACCTAAATCTCTGTTTGTCTTCTCTCTGACCAGGTTTTGCTTCTGTTGTTCAAAGTTCAAAGCATGTGTGACGTGAACCCACCAACCTGACTTTACCTCCACACCTGGCTCATGTTGCCTCTTAGATTTGAAGCTCGCTGGATGTCAGCCAGCAAGTCTCTTTTTGTGTTGTTGGATGTTTTCTGGGACAGGTTCGAACAATGTGGCCTTTGTCTCCCATCAGGCTCACCTACTCCTCTGCCTCTCTGAAGTGACAGAGGAGGTGACGAGGTAAGTACCAGGACGAAGATAGAAAGCCTGAGATTAGCTTGAAAGGAAGTGCGGCATCCTGCGGTGCACCAGATGCATCAGAACTGCAGAGCAGAAGGGTTTTAAGGGATGTGACTTGAAATGGATGATTCACGGATGAATTTCCTACAATTATCCACTCGAACTGTGGTGAATTATATCACAGTACATTTTTTTTCCCTTTTACAATGTTTTCTTATTGTTGCATGTTACCCAATCACTAACTATCATTTTCGTAATCTGTCTAAAAGCCTATGTCAACTGCACAATCCAATTCAACGCAACAGTCCTGAAACTGTGTCACAGGGGCGATAATGTACCTTTGTGGTCAGGTTGAAGGCCACCACTTCATCTTTATTGTGTTGCTTCTAATCTACTTACAGTGATAACTGAGTGTGGAGAAATGATTGACAGATTCGAGTCTCAGATGACCTAAACTGCTCAGGAAGGTTGTTAGAAAGTCTAGCAGACAAAGACTGATCACCGGTTGTTTGATGCAGACTCTGAATCTGTTCAGTTCTGAGCTAAGATAAAGAGACTCAAGTGTAATAGTGCAACTTAGAGTGTAACGGTATGTTTCATCTCCTGGATCATCAAAAGCACAAGCTCCTGACAGTCCGGAGTGCAAACCTTGGTGCTACAATGACAATATATATAGCTGAAATCTTCCTTCAACCAGGGGACATCTGTTTCAGCTGAGCATATTTCCCATTAATATGACTACTGTGAATTCAATGGTCATGCTAACTTCACGCTCTCCACCTCCACTGCAGAGATTCTGAGAAATAAGGACTCGCTCAGAGCAATGTTCAAGCCTCCTACAGCTTTCCAAATAAACATGATTAACACGTGAATCATTTCAAGCGCTTGTGTCTGAGTCCAACCCAAAGTAAACACAGTAAGTACCCCCTGGAAGGGTTATTATGGCTAACTGCATGGGGATCTATGCCAGGTTGAAATATATCGGAATTTTTCTTTCATCGGACATTTTCATAGTTAGTTGGAAGTACCAGGAGGAGCAACCATCTCAACAAGCATCTAAAGATTATTTTGGTTTATCTGTTCTCATCCATATAAATCAACTGATGTGTGCCAGAGCTCACAGTTACAAGAAAAAATCTTCATCAGCAAAATAACTTTAGCTGTCAGAAGAACGTACAGTACTTAATGATATAATATGTAATAAATCTCCATTAAAAGGTCTTAAATCAGAGGAGAAGGTTCTTCTATGACTGATTTTTGTATGTCTAAACAAAGTAAATAAATAAACTCTCTTGATTTTCACGACTGCATAAACTGACTGAACAAACTGACCTTTTACTGACATTTTACTTTGTTAATATTTTGCGGACCCTGCCACCTCTCTAGCTCCAAAAAGTGTTCTGGGACCTTATTCTCCTCTGAGAACAGCTTGTTCATTCAGTTATGGAAAAAATAAATATTTCTGAGTTTGCATTATTACCTCATTCATATTGTAAATATAAAAATTCTAAGTTTACATTTCTTCTTCTACACAGTACCTCGTTAATGTGAATGAAACTAAAACTCTACCACGTCTGTGAACATTTGAGTCTGAGTCACGTCAGCGATGGTGGTTGTTTATTGGTGTGTTCACCACAAACAAAGTGAGTTCGACCACAGGAACATTTGTGTTACACGGTACACGTGCAAGTGTTTATTCGCCCCAAACTGGCAAAACTGCTGACAATCATGGTCACCCCCTCCAGCTCCAGTCAGCAGTCAACACTGTTACAGTACATAAAAACACAACAATGGAGGTAGTGAAGATAAATCCACTTTTTAATCGCAAAAGTTAAAAAGTAATCTCTGAGCTCTCTAAACAGCTCTGGAGAGCCGATGTGTCTCCAGGTGTTTATTCCTCCAGATGGTACTCTTCCCAGCACTCCCCACATGACACTCAGCACATTTTTATTTTGTTTTTGATAGAGACCCCTAGTGGCAGATATTGCATATTTATTATATTTACATATATCAGCATATATAGAGAAAAGAGTAATGGTTTACACCGAGGGAGGAACACTAATAACTGGAGTGTAGTTTTTTGTAAGAATATTGAGTATTCTATATGCTTTTGTGTGTAGCTTCTGTAATTGTGGAGTATAATAAAGTTATAAAGAGGCTCTGGTACCTTAATGCTAACAACAGCATCCCTGTTAAGACATACATAAACATTGCATTCCCAAAAAAGTAGCTGAATCAGACAGACGATCTCTCAACATCCGTCCCCTTGATCCAAAATGTCACAGACCATTACATGGATAACATAATGCATGTATTTAGTCAGGAGATCTGATGTAATTGTGCCAACTTGGCAATAACAAACGGAAACATTTAAGGAAAAAGTGAGCGCACCGTGAGTTCCTCATCAGTGTAATGACAGTGACCTCTCTTCTACCAAAACAACAGTGTGGATTCATTAATAAAGTGTCCAGTGGGGGTAAACTATTTTCATAGGAGACTGGAGGATTCTCATAAAACTGAAAAAGTTCAACAGCAGTGAAAGGTTAAAATGTTCATTTCTCTGGTTGCAGATTGTTTGGATACGCATGCTGTTGTTTTTCATGACCTGGTCATTAGATGAAGTCATGGTTGATGGATGTTATTATCCTTAATTATTAAAAGGTAGTCATTGTTCATTTCCTCTCAGTTTCCAGCAGCACGGGAAGAAAATTGGCAGTGTTGCACTGATTTGGGTCTGGGGAGAGGGTTGTGGAAAAAAGGCACCCCATCTTAAAGAGGACAAATCTATGCTGGAGATTCTAGATTATACAAGAGACGATAGATTTACATCATGAGTTTGTGATTTAGTCAGCAGGACTGCAGTTTGGAGTCAGAGGGGGGTTTCTAATGGCTTCTTTATAAAGTTTAACGTACTGTAGGTCAGATTAGCTGAAAAATAGACTAGACTACTGTTTCACTTTGTTTATATGTGGCGGACCCTGCCACCTCTCTCACTTCAAACAGTATTCTGGGGACCTTCTTTTCTTCTGAGAACAGCTTGTTTATTCAGTTATAGAAAAAATAATATTTCTGAGTTTGTATTACCTCATTTATATTGTAAATATTAAAATTCTGAGTTTGAATTTCTTCTCCAAAACTACATAGTGCCCCTTTAATGTTTAAATATTACATATTTAATCATTAACCATGATAAAAAGTCACGAACTCGAAAAATGCATGTTACATCACGAGTGGCTGTCCTGAGTGTGATTTTCCTTGAAACATTAACCGAGTTCAATGCCTTCATCTGCAGGTGCTAGTTTGGGTGTCAGATTGTTTTATTGTCATGTAAGTAGTCTCTGTCTTCCCCTGAAGCCAAGCTGATGCTCTACTTTTTCATGTGCCCTCCATTCATGAGATGTCACTCCGCTCTCATTTGTTCTGAATTAACTGCCAGCGATCGAGCAATGATTGATCGGCGCAGCTGATCTGCAAGACACTGCCGCCAAGTTGCAGCGGTACGTATCTGTAAACTAATCTTCTGTGGTGTGGATATGAACGCCGTGAGAAAAGCAATGGGAAAACACCCCTTGCCTTTCGGCTTTATCCACAGTGGGAGCAGGCTGGTTCAGCCCTGCAGCAGTGGCGGACGCTCCTGTCTGGATAAGGAGGGAGAGTGTAGGCCTATTGTTGAGCTGGAACAGGATTGATTGCTGATATGTAGGTGGTGAGGTGGGGTGAGATATTGTGTCACTCCTGTACAGGTTGTGAACAATATTGAACTCCAATCCAACAGAGATATGGCGTCTGCTGATCGACTTATCAGTGTTGTGCAAGTCTTACTTGGTATCTTGTGTTGCTCAAGCGTTTCTTCAGAACTCATTACTCTGAACCATGTGACATTCTGCATTCAGAAGGCAGATGCTGATTATTCAAAAAGTGGAATGGCTGGAAAACTCATCCATTTCTTCCTAGTTTGCCTGCAGGTTTGAATTGCTAAGGACCAAGACGCACCAAACCGAGATCAAAGACCTAGCAGCACTTGGCCTAAAGTTGTTTTTTCACACCATTCTTGCTAATATAGCCACTTCTAATAAAGAATGTGTCCAAATAAAAGTCGCAAATGGTACTGGTGACGACGCGGAGGTGAACAATAAGGAGAAACTGCACTAAATGGGTGATATTACGGATAGGACAGCGACAGACTCAAGGGGCTTTCCCTTTCTTCTTCCATTTCTCTTCTCGTGCACTGATTTGCTTAGCTGAACTGAGCTGGAGTGATTTCTCTCACTGACGGCTTCCACCACTACATGCACAGTCAACCAAAAAGCCACCAACAAGGGTGGACTAGTGCCAACGGTGCTGAACACACCACAAAGCCTACAGCCACTGACGCAGACCGACGGCCCCTACATTGGCAGATGGCTGAGAGTCAGCCTGGTGCGTCAGGGCCTTCAAACTGAATTTCCTCTGCTTCCCGCTGTTGTCATAACAGTGAAGACAATATTGCAACAGGGATTGCAATTAAGAAATTGCAACAGAGATGATCCAGATGATTTCATATGAACAAATGTCTCCTCTACAAGTCCTCATAACCTTCGAAAAAGAAGAACTATGATGAATGATATCACAATTATTCTCAAGAAAGAATCCTAAACAATAATGTGAAGATCAATGTGAATGGACAAACTTATTGTATTTATGAAGTCTACTCAACATCCTGCACACATCTGCGGCATGGACCTCGTTGGTAAAATATCCTCTGCTGCTCAAAACTCAGTTCTTGACCTGTTGCTATTATAAACAGTATCTTAGCTAACATGGGCCTAACTGCTTTCTTGAGTGGAAAAAAAAGGTAAGCTAACGTAACGTTATGGAGAGCTGTGTGTGGATATTACATCATGTACTCTCAGCTAGGTGTTTGCTAAAGCTTTGCAGTACAGACAGTTAACAGTATTTAAGTGAACAAGTGATTGAACAGATAGACAGTGCCTGTCCTGCTAACCTCTCGATTGATGGGAACGATGTAACTATGCTAACTGTATATCACAGGTCTTTACAGCATGAATAAAAACACACAAATAAGAAAAAAATGTCTCTAACAAATAAGCATTTTTGTAAAACTAGACTATGATCAAGACTAAAGGAGACTATAAAGACAAAAGATAATCAAAATCAGGTGACAATATTATATTTGGTTCCATAGTTACTATAGATATAGATAACCTGATGAAGGTCTAAGTACCGAAACGTTGTTGTCATTAAACTTAATTTTCCTGTCTTTCCTGTCTTTTTCCTGATTTTGTCAGCCTTCGGTCTTCACCTACGCACCTGTCGATCTTAAGATGTGCAAAAGCTGCACTCTGTGGTTCCATAGTTACTAAAATAGCAACTTTGTCACTAGATTTAGTGACTTTCCAGACTGAGCTTGAGCCTTGTGTCACATGTAGCGTCTATTTGAGCGGCATCAGTTACTTCCGGCACTCAGGTTGCTCCGGCTCGCGTAAGACTTGCTGGGAGGTGAGAGATCAGGGTCAGCAGAAGTGTGTCTGAAACATTCATCAGTTCTGCAACCAGATACAGAGCTGTACAGTTTTACACTGATTTCCACACAGATCTACAGGCTTACAATGTGTGATGTGACTTCATGATAAAACTATTTCTTTTCTGTGTTTTCCTTGTGTTTTTGAAGAGTATGGGTCTTTACCTGAATATGAACCTCACTGTTAAATACTTAAAAACAGTTAAAAATGTAACAGCTGCTGTCGGATCGCTCTCCATTCAGAAAGTACTAAACCAACAGACCTGGTGCAGTTAACACTTCATGAAGGTGTCTCTGATTGCAACTTTAAAATATTCTAGAAAATACTAGACTAATTATTAAAGGCAACATGGTACAGCAGTGTTTTACAGTTCAACATGGCAGCTGGCCTTTTTTACAAATAGAATGATGAAATCTGCACGAGAAAGACGACGCATAGTCGATACCTGCACGGTCGGTGATGTGTCAACAGAGTCATGGTGGTCTGACGTTTTTTAGCTTGCTGATTTCTGGGAATGGGAGCAACTAATGCTGTGAGAACTTTTCTCAGAAACCAGAAGGTCATCAGCTGCTTGGATATAAACATTAAAATCACACACTTTAACCCTTCACTGTCCATCCAATGGAAAGTTCTGAACTTTGACACAAAGGTGTGCGTCATCAACCACTATATAAAATGACCAGGGATGACAGAGTACACCATTTTCTATACCTGTATCTGCTAATAAACAAAATTATCTGTATCCATATTTGTATATTTATTAAAGAACTATTTATGGAACAGCCTCAGAATTGAGCCTCATATTAGGGCTGCAGGTTATGGCCTAAAGTTATATCACAATAATTTTAGGCCATATCGCGATATACAATACATCTCAATGTTGTGAATATGTGAATATACAATATACAGTCTGGTTAGTTATGACATCTAAAACTTAAGACGATATACAGTCACAATAACGATATATATCATATATTGCCCAGACCTACTTCAGAGTCTTATTTAAAGAAAGAGTACTTTCTAACCTTGAATGAATAAACTTTAGTTAGCTATCCAATGAAGTTTGTCTTTCATCAAGAAAAAGGACATTAACACATTTCACCTTGGTCATACTCCCTAACTCTAACCCTAACCTAACATGGAGGTGAACTCTCAAATAGAAGTTCAAAGTCAGCACGTTTCCCAGAAACAGCGAGAACAGAAGAAGTGTTGGGATGTTCAGCTGTGACTCACACCGATGCGAAAGATATGAAGTCAAAGCAAGAATGAGAGCAGGAGACATTAGACACAAGGCTGCAACCTTCATATAACAAGATAAGATAAACACCTCTCAGCGTGTCTCATACCGTAGCACACAAAGAACAGAACAGTCACAGTTCTGGGCCAAATCTGTCCTCTAATGTCCCCGCACTCAGACTAAATCAATGCTAAATGGCTCTTCCTTCTGTATCTGGATGATCTGGTGCTGTGTGTCAGGACGAGGAAACATGCTGAAGGTGTTAGGATTCATGAGAAGGCCTGGGCCTTTCATATACAGTAGCTCTGTGGATAAACAGCACTGACAGATCTTTGTACGTGGCCTTTAAAACTGAAATTAGGGTGAACTTTTTCTCCTGAATGCATATCTGGGCAACAGGGTGGAGCCTGGGTGGAGCTGACAGGGTAACAATGTGACAACCACCACCAGCGTGTGTCATAGCACGAGCTGTCACTGAAGTTAATACACCCCCGCAAATCCCAACGCAATAATTCTCTTTGATGACACAGACGTGAAACAGCCACCGAGACGCTATATCAGAGCTCCAGACCAACTGACTGCACCGGTGTGGTCAAGTGCACCAGCGCATCATTTAGGTGCACCCAATAATACATTTTAATTTAATTTCTTAACAAATTATGTAAAAGATTGTGAACAGTCATAAAGGTGCAAATGGATGTTTTTATACTAACTATAATATTTTTCTACATTTTTTTAAACTGTCTGCTGAATTTCAGGGTCAGCGGTGTGACCAATTGTTTTGTCATAGTTACGTATGTTAACAGTCATACATGTTAACATACAAAAAGTAAAGATCCCTAACTGGTTATGCTGAGCCCACACCACATTACCTAATATGTATAAGAATGTGACAGATTATGACTGTCCAAAGTTATAGATTCTAATTTTAACTGAGCTGGAATCAGTCCGGTCCTCCTCAGCTCCACTGTTTCCCAGCCTGACTCCACGTTGCACACAAGGGGTGACATTTACTGCTATTTTATGTTGATTAGACGTTCAATGGTTACAAACGTCTTTGTCTAGAATAAAATGAGGGTACTTCTGTAAAATGAAAGCTAACTGTGTGTGTTAGATTACATCTTCTGGGGTCTATAATAAATATGAAGCATTGGGTAAATAGTTATGACATTTAGCTGTTTATAATTGTTTGAATTATTAAAATGATATTCTAACTGTTTGTCTAAAGCCAGGCTCTGCATCGTCGTGTGAGTGCAGAAGTATCTGGGGGCTCAGTGGGTTTAAAGGAGGTGGGTGTGGTTCTCCTTCGCCTCCTCAATCCGTAGCTTCAAAGCTGTTTCATGTCTGTAAGCTATTAAAGCAATAGCTACCTGCATACCTTAACTGTCCCTGTAATGTTCTGAGCAAACAGAGTGTCATGTGTCAGAAAACTGGTTAATGGAGTTAATGTGTGTTAGTGAGCTCACGTCTTGCTCGACAATGTGTCTATTGTCCGGTTGTCTTGTCATGAGTTCAGATATTTAATGCTGATTACGGGCTTGTTGTTAAACTGTGGTGAGACGTTGAAGACAAAACTGAAGATAATCAAAATGAAAAACAATGTGGACCCAGTGGGACGACGTGATAGTCAAAACAAGGGAACCAGAGGCCCACATGCAAAGTCATGAGGGGTGTTTGTCGACCACGGTGACCGCGTTTTACCATGTGTTGTAGCATGTGTTCGTGAGTTTGACTGATCCAGCGCAGAATTGAACAATTAGGGGGATCCATGACATTGTTTTTCTCAGAAATGATCTCGCAGCATCTCAGAACATTATCATAAGCAGTGTTCTAAGGCCCACTCACAACAGCATTATTGAAATCAGTTCATTTCAATGAAATCATCACTTGTAAATGTTATTATTAAGCCCTATTCGCATGGGACTAGTGTTATCTGTGGAGTTCTGGTAACTTGTAATCATTTGTAATAACTGCAGTGAGTGGTTATTTATAAATCACGAGGTCCCATGACGACACTAGTTCCATGTGAATAGGGCTTAGCTGTGTTGCGCCACCCAGTTTTATGGGAATGAACAATGTGCCCCATTTCTCTGGAAGAACCTCTCTGCTGACACCAGACAGCCTGAGGGGCCGATCACACAGAGACTCGTTACTAGAGGCAGCAAAACCAAAGTGACAGCGCCTGTAGCAACGATTCTCTGTGTGATCAGCCCTGACTCAGGCCTTTAAATACAAATTTACACAATTTACATAAGCGAACCAGATTTGAGGAGTCTCACAGCCTGAGGAGAGACGCTGCCCTGTAGTCTGGTGGCAAGGCACTAAAATAAAGATGACTTTGTTTCACCACTGTCATCTTTTGTCCAAAGGGGCTGCAAGAGTTCCTTGTAGTAGCCTTAACTTTCAGGTGCAGAACTTTCTTAACCCTTGATTAATTCAGGCCTAGTACATCCATGTTTGTCCAGCTGATGACAATACTGTTAACTTTCTCAAAACCACTGCATCTCTCTAACCCTCTGTTTGTTTGAGTCCTACAGGCACAGCTGTGAGTCCAATCCTCCCTCTCTCTTCTCTCCCCCTCTCTCCCTAGTTTCTCCTCGCTCTCTCTTTTCACTCAGGCTTCTGCAACCTCTCTCTCTCTCTCTCTCTCTCTCTCTCTCTCCTGGCTGCCAGTGACTTCAGATCTTGATCTTGGTCCTCCAGGAGATTCAGCCTCCATTCTTGTGTCTCTCTCTCCCTCTCAGTGTTTGTTTCCTTTCTCTTATCTGTGTGAATGATGTGCTTGAGCTTTGCCTCTTGTGTGTTTGTGTAGTCTGTTCTCTTTGAGGCCTCCGTGATGGAGAGGAGGTCCTGTGGCCCAGGTTCATTCGACAACACCTGAAATTTGCTCCAAGATCCACATTCTTTAAATATGTTTTTAATCTATTTACGATTTCGTCATCCTGATTGTCCATACTGTAATTATACTGTAATCTCCTTTCATTTTTCCCCGTCGAAAAGCTTTTTTAAGGGGGAGTTTTTCCTCCTCGCCCCACGAGTAGTCCTTGCGTCATTATGTATCCAGCAACACCTCTTTCAGGATGACGTTAATTCATTTTGTTGTGCAACTCTGTGGTGTGACCGCAGACTAAAACCAAAAGGAAAAGGAAAATTAAACATCATTGTTTCCTACATCAGTCTAATCCTTTGGTTTCTGACAATGGATGTCATCTGACATTCAGAAATAGGGCAGTTTTACAGTGAGAAAGGAGATCCAGCGCTGGAAAGGTTTTGCAATACGGACAAATCTTGATCGCCTGTTAAGTAGCAATAATTCTCTTCATTGATGCACTCTTGTTGAGCCAAGACAGTGAAGCTCCTGCAACAGCTGCTGGGATCATTACTCTTCCCTCTCTCCTTCTCTCCCTCAGACAAAACAAGGCAGCACAGGAAACCTTGATTAAAGCACTTCCTGTCTGACCGGCCCAGAGGATCAAGGAGCTCGGAGGCGGCTCGGGTATTATTTTACCCACACTGCTCTGAGTGGAGGTCGCCCCGACTTAATCCAGTGAAGTTTACTGCTGAAATTGGAGATGTGGCTGCTGAGGAACTCTGTTAATCAAGGAACACAGTGAGAGCGAAGAAGTGTGTGTGGTGTTCCTGGTAGCGAGGAAAGGATGTAATCTTTGGATTTTGTATGTAAACCCAAAAAACTTTGTTGCCAGTTAGAAAACCGTTCAAACAGCTGTTGGGAGGTAAGAAGCAGAACACAGAAGGACACAGAAGCAGACAGGCTGGTACAGCGATGCTGCGACAAATTGTAGGATCTCTAGGATCTCCTTCAGTGCGGCCCAGTCCACCTCTGACTGTGGTCTGAGTGATCGGGTCTCAAATGTGTCCTCAATGTATCTTGGTGGTGTTCACACCTCTACTTAGGGCTGTCCACTTGTGATCGGATCACCCAGGATGGATGTAGAGACCAGGTCTGAGCAGCCTATGAGAAGCACTGAACTGGAGGCCAGGCATGATTATCCTAGCTTAGCATGCAAACTGGAAACAGAGGGGAACAGCTAGCCCGGCTCTGTCTCAAGTAAAAAGGAAGAAATAAAGCAAAAATGTAATGGAAATCAGACCTGTACAGTAACATTACATTCCTGGCCTATTAACACTTCCTTACTCTGTGTGCAGACGTTTTATGGTAGAGTTTAGTATAGCAGTATAACTAAAGCAGACATGTTTTTAGTTGTCCACATGAGAGTTTGATTTTGTGTCTCCGCGCTGCCTCTTGTTGCCTATAAAATGCAACTTATATAACTGTTGTGTAACAGCAGATTTTATTTCCTCTGACAGGTTTAATTAAAGTTTGTGGAGGAGTGTGGTGGGTCCGCTTCTGGCTTTGTTTTCCCCTGACACTCTGAGTCAGCAGAGGCCACTCCCTCCGACTGTCTACGGCGACAGGAAATTTTATCTGGGCTGTCTCGCTGCAGTATCTGGTGGTGGACCACCGGCCTGTCGAGGTGACAGATGCTCCTGTCTGGTTCTGTGTCAGTTTCATGAGGTAATGAAAGTATTTTCCTAACCTGGATCAGCGGTGCAAGTTGTGAACTCACCAACTAAGCAGAGGACGACAAAAGAAGGAAAGAATTCTGATTGAGTACGACATACAGTTCACACTACATTATGTGAATATATTCCACTCAAAAGGTCAGAGGTATGAAATTACAAGATAATACAAGACTTGTTGGTAGCTGTACTTTCCCATTGAAATTGTTCATGTAATCATAAAAATACCAAAAAAACAACAGACACACATTGAAGCTGGAGCCTGTGTAAATAGAAATGTGTAAATAGAAGAAAGAGCACTAAATTAAGATTGGCTGACGTCCTGTTGGGTTGAGGTCATGTCAACAAGAGGCTTTATCGTAGATGTAGGTGTGATACACATGTGTACCAAATTTCAGACATCTAGGTGAAACTTGTCACAGGGGCTAGGGGATGTTTGTGAGCCATTTTGGTCCGCCAATGGCCAAAAACCATCATATATGTCTCGTTTGCACTCGCCATAGTGTATGAACAGTGTCTTCTTCGTCTTGTTTAATTGCATCTTCTTCTTCTTCTTCTTTTTCCAATTTGTTTGGTTTAATGGTGGTTGGAAAACAGCTCTTAGGGCACACTCACACTTGGCTCAGTTGCTCTGTACCGTGCCGAAGCATGATTATCCCTCCTTCCCTCACGTTGCTCCGGCCACAATGCAGAACAACACAGAGAACATGACTAACTTTACTGACTTTTTTGTGTTGTTTTGGTCATAGACAACCTTCTCTCAGTCCTGGATTTCTTGATTATGCAAGGCGGTGTAATACACATGATTATACTTCATGTCCACGCTGCGCATCCGTGCCTGTCCTC
The DNA here is from genome assembly GCF_965226575.1 of Pagrus pagrus. Taxonomy (NCBI): domain Eukaryota; kingdom Metazoa; phylum Chordata; class Actinopteri; order Spariformes; family Sparidae; genus Pagrus; species Pagrus pagrus. The sequence continues at coordinate 19,626,417 of NC_140205.1, read as the reverse complement.
GTGCATGAGTAAGCGCACTGTGCTGAAGCACACCTTTTCCAACCATGTCAGGGCCAAGGAAGTGTACGGAGCGCTCACACTAACCAAACAAACTGGACTTGCACAGGCACGGTACGGATTGCTAAGTGTGAGTGTGCGTTACTGCCACCTTAGTGTGACTCACTGGATGTAGAGATGTGGTGGCATAAAGCCTGTCAGTGGGCGCCTATTCCCCACTTCTTTCCGTGTGCAGCATTGTTAACCTACACTCTGAAAATGGCGAGATACTCTCACACTAACCTGTTTGCTAACAGCACAAACATAACCTAGCTAGCAGCTGTTACCTTTTTCTTTTGCAGGGATTTAGCCATTTGAATGCCAGGACTCGCCTCTCCACCTGCTAACCTAGTTTCCCCCAGCACCATTTTGCAGCCAGGCCTTTCTCCAGTGTTGACACTGTGTTGTGGAGATACGTCACCTATATTGCCCTGAAAGGCTCCTAAATATTTTAGAACATCTGTCTGCTTGGGTTAGACCCTTCATTTGAATCATGCTCAGGTTTTATACCAAGGGACTTTTCATGTTTTTCATCAGTCTTACAGGTTTAGTTATGCAACTCGTGAAAAGATCATCAGGTCTCAAGCCAAGTGTCTACACGCTAGGAGGAGTCTGCCTGCGCACTGACACTAACTCTCACCACCACCTCTTAAACACCACTACATGCCTGTGCAGGTGTGCGAGAGGACGTCTGCATGTCTGAGAGGTCACAAGGTGAGACTGGAGCTCTTCTGCAGCCGTGTTGTTTTTGTCCGTCCATACCTCCATTCATGAGTCACTCCACAGTTGGCTTTTGTAACACCGGGGAGGGTTAACCGTGGCGAGCGAAAGCCAAAACACATCCAAGTCAAATACTGGCTTTACTTAAAGTTGCGACCAAATGCTCAACAGAGAGCACCAAAAGCCCGGGCCTTCCATACCGTCATACTGGTGTTATTTACTGGTTTCGCCGCACGAGTTGTGGCTGTGGTTTGGTGATTAACTCTGGCAGAGAGAAGAGTGCATACCGTTCTTTGCCCACACTGACATCAACATGCCGTGTTGCCAGGTAAAGCTGCTGCTTTGCTCTCTCTGTCTGCTAAATGCAGAATGGAAACAGACACACACACGACACTCAGCTCTCAGAGACATTCTTAGTTTCACCAAAGCTGCATTTTAAATCATTATGTCTTCACTTTTGTCATATTGTGCATTTTTTGGGCCATTTCGTAACAGGAATTTAGTAACACAATCCGTCATCAGTCTGGCTTTTGTTTTGGCTTTCCTTGGAAGATCTGAAAGATCTTCTGTTACTCATTTGCACACATCGCTATTCAGTCGGCTTTGAATCATATTGCTCCGCAATCTTAATCCTTGTTTCTTGTGTCACAATGTTTTCAGTACAGACACGCTTAAATCACTGCAGGCAGCAGTGTACTGGCAAACCTTGGCACAAATATATTTATGTAACATCCCTGTATGTCAGTGTATTTTTTCACTGATGGATGACCTACAGATTCAGTTTTCAGTGTACAGTTTCCCTGTTCTTCGCCCTCCTGCAAATTAATTACAAAAATAAAATAAAAACAGCGTTTCTTCACAAAACTTCTCGCCAGAAATGAAAATCCTCTGAACAATCTTCGGCCCATGCTGGGTCAGAGGAACTCCTCTGAAATCCAGATTGATGAAAGTGCTTCAGGGTTGGCCTCCCTCTCAGGCAGAATGACCCCGCTGTATTCTGGTAGAACTGAACGAATTGTCCAAGAAATGAAATTTTCATTGCAGGGTTTACAGTCTGCTTTGGTAGCGAAGCCTCCATCATATCAGCAGCAGATGACATTGACTGACGGTTACCCAACATTTAATATCAGCTCAGAGTGCTACCTAGGAACCAATATCGTGCTCTAACCCAGTCACATTACGAGATTTGTCATCAAAGCAGGGGGAAAAGTACAGGATGAATATGTGCAGCCTGCTGTATATTGAACACTACTCAGGTTAATATTAGTTTTATTGTGGTCTCGCTGCCGGGCAGCTGGACTCACTGCTTGTGTGTTTAAGGAGTTAATGAGGTAGTTTAGTTCGTCTTGGTTCGGTAAAACTTGCGGAGAAACTTGAATTCAGAACGTGTACGGTTTTAAAAATAGATGTTAGAAACAAATAAACAAACATTTTGTCGTCTGCAGGCTTTTTCTCGTTACTCTGTGACTTCTATTCTTAAGATATTGATATTTTCAATAGAATATTAGCATTATTCTTATAAGATGTTGACCTTATTCTGGAAATCTCTCATTTTAAGACACTGACCTGACAAGATGGAGATATCTTGCAGTGCGACTGCTGACTTCAAATGTATTCGCAGCTGTTAAACCTTTTTTACCGTCTCATAATCACTTCATAAAATAAATGTCGCTGCATTATTTTGGAATCGTTCCCTCAACACGGCGTGACATGAGCAGAAATACACCTCCGCCAGATTTAGCACGCACCTCATCTGCTGAGTTTAGCATTACAAATGTCAGCGCTCCATTAAGAAGCATGTTACATCACTCCTGTTGTTCTTTATTATTAGGATGGTGTTTAAGAACAATACAGTCCCAAAGGACGGGGTGCTTTACACACACAGACCGCCTCACTCATAATCTACATGAGTTCATTGTTTATAAATGGACAGGTTGTCCTGTGTCGCTCCTCTGTCGCCGGGCAGGACGTGCTTCCCCTCTCTAGTTTCTGTCTCTTATCCTCCCTCTCATCGTTCCGCTGTCTGCCACTTTACAAACCACCCGCTGCTGCTTTTGTCCCCGCAAATGACTCGCCGCTGTCGCTGCAGGTACCCATCAGCCCCGCTGGCCTCTGGGCACAGATATAGTACAATAGGTATAGTCTAAAAGGAGAGGAGGGTGAAACGAAGGAACAAGGCACCTGTGATTGTCTGTCGAAAAAAAAACAAGCCAGACAGACAGCCAGTTTGACAAGGTGTACATGTGTGATCCGGCTGATTGTTGTCTGGCCAAGTTCAACGCCATTACCTCTCTGATAAACGTCTGATCGAGACAACTACAATCGTTGTGGCAATCATCCGAGGGAAATGATTGAAACAGTAAATCTACTCTACTCTAATTATTGCACAACTTTAGCCTACCCATCATGGAGAGTGGCACAAAACACGTGAACATCTGGAAATCTGGGGTTTTTTGCATCAATTAGAAATGTGGCTTTAGTGACATCAGTCAAGTATTTCAGTTCAGAAATTATAATTTAATTTTCTGTTTTTGAATAAAGGAAAATATGTCAAATCTACCATTTACCCGAAATGAGTTACATGAGAAAAGAAAGAATTTAAAGGAATGCTAAAATGCCTGCGAGCATCACGACAGGATATTCCACTGGAGTTTTGTTTTGTCAGTCAGTCAGCTTGTTTTTCTCACGATAATTAAAGTCAGCCAGTTGTTGTTAACACATTTATTTACTTTAAGTTTGTTTTAGAATATTTCTGTCTTGGAATGAAGCAACATTTGGCAAATCTCTGAAGTGCAAAGGAGACACGAAAAAGAACTGAAAGAATAGTAAAACACCTCTTAGCGTTCCAATTGTATGTTTTGGAAGAAACACTATTTCAACATAATATTTATCAAGAAAGGTGATAAAAGAAGATTATTAATGAACACATGAACGTCGTCTATATAACTTATTCAAGAAGGAAGTTTGGTTTTTATTCCAGAGCCCTTTAGACTTCCAGAAAGACACAGATGGACGCTGAATGAACTTGTTAACCTGCATACATTCTGCAGTGTGTGCACAGTAGCTTACATACTGTTGCATGTACACTTGATGTACTCTGTCAGTGTTACCTGAGGAAAGGGGGGCTGTCCTCGCCCATGTGGGAACTGAATGTGCTGGGGATTGTTTCACAGCTGCCAGCCAAGTATTTTAGGTCTGCAAGTTGTCAGTAAAGCCAGTCCAGCAGGTCGGGGCCAGAGGTGAGCCGCTTTTCCTCCCGTTACTCTGATGTGTTTGAAGGCTCAACCTTCAATTACAGGTTTATTTCTCCCCCACTTTGCTTTAGCTGTTATCTGGACTCTTTAACAGTTGTTTACACTGACTGATTTGCGTTGAGGATGTTGCTGAAGATTTGAAAGTGTCGCCTTCTTATAGACTGGCTAAACATTTAAGCTGCTGATGCGTGTTTACTCCTCAAAATGGAAGATATGATCTACTGACCAGATGCAGGAGCATTTGGAACACCTACAAATAAGAATGGAACTGGGGCAGAGCACTTCAGATCTGTCTTTGTTAATGGGACGTGGCCCACTTGACAGATCCAGACCTCCACGTTCACTTGTGTGGTTTTAAACAACGATTAGCGCCATTACAATGTCTGAGAAGGCTTAATGTATACAGCAGGTTTTAAAAGCGAGCCGAGCAGAGGTCACACTGAAGAATGCTATACAGTAGATTAAAGTGTGAGTGTCAGGGCGGCCTTTGATGTGGGATCAGTGTGACTCAAGCTGGGTTACAAGCCGCAGGGAGTCCTGGAGGAGAGCAGCAGCTGCTGTTGTCATCAGGAGCTTTACTGAACCGCATCGCTCCTCCGTAGACGCTGTGTACAGTGTGATGTTCACTCTGTTTCTTGTGCAGGCCGATGTTTTCACTGTAACCTGATTAAGGCGACATTCCAGTCATTACAGCTGTCATGTAAACACCATCAGCAGGTTATCTCTGACAAAGTAAACAGAACAAGATTACTGCGACAAAGCTGGAAAACTCATCAGTCCTCTGAGCTTTATTATAAGTGTGGTGATGGTTATTCTAAAATTGGACTAATTGTTTGATGTGGTGTGTTTAAAGCTGCACTCATGAATGTCTCATTTTTAACCATGGATCATAAGATTACATTTAATCTGAAAGGGGTGCTTGTAATGACAATGCAATTCTGCAGCTCCTCTTAACTATATGGAGCATTTTAGTATCTGTTAGCTCGCTTTGGGTTTTACTGCCCACAGCTTCACTGTTTTGCTTCACTCTGGCCACACTCATCAACCTCATTTTCAGCCACAGCACGCAGCAGTTTTCTCCTGCGAAGTTCTGATAAACCGACTGTACACTACCTGCAGACAGCAGACAGACAAGTCAGCTAGCTGCTAAATATAGTGGAGAATTAAGCAGCTAAATAGCCAGATATGCCCCAAGGGGTTGGTGAAAAACCCTATCTATCATTATCATTATTATTATTATTATTATTATTATTATTATTATTATTATTATTATTACAGTGCTTTAAATTTGCTTTTGAATGCTGCTTCATAAGCTTGGAAAAGAAGTTATGATTTACTGAGACATCCATGTACATCATTAGTCATTTACAGACTCTGTTGATGAAATCACCGCTTCCTGTGGAGTGTCTCACCTCTCGTTGCTATGGAGCTGTTATTGTACGAGTGAGTTTTCTTTTTGTTTAACGCGTGCAAAAACACGTGCAGGTGACGCGATGCACAGTCCTGATGGTGTCACACTATTTCATTGATCAACAGGTGATAACACGTCAAGCTACGCTGCAATGCACCAGCAAAGGCTGGGAAGAAGACTAGAAGATAGTAAATGTGGATTTGATAAATGCTGGATTTAAAATGCTTGTAAAGTAAGATCTGCAAATGTTTTATCAGTAAAGAAATGCACTCAGTACATTAGTTAGACCTCAAGAAGATACACAAGGTGTTGGTGAGTAACTTTTTGTATACAAGAAAACACTACAGGGCAACTTTAAACTCTGAATCTGATCAGGTGAGTGAATCGATATTCTCAATGACAAAGACTTGCATGTAAGTTTTTTATAAATTAATAATTGAGTTACTTTTATTTTGTGTATCTTATAATATTCCTTCTGTAGATAATCAGGTATGCCTCCCAGAATTAAACTTCAAGGACAAGGGAATGAATGCACAGCCAGATAGGTATTGTGAGCAGATAAAAACTGGAAAATCAAGTTGAGGAAAACAGGTAGCGCAGACTTCGGTGGGGACAATCATTGATGGGACATCTCATGGCTCCATCTTTCCTCCATGCGGGTCCTTTGCTGAGAGACGAAGTGAACAGAAAAGGGCAGGGTGCACTTAGGTAATATGTTGCAACAGGGAAATGAATGAGTGTGAGGTTCGATCTTCTAACAGTGGTGTTGTCCAAATTTGATTTACCTCCTAAACTCCTATTAGCTTGGTCCAGAAATTGTAACTATTTGATAATATATTGCATTGCAGTTTCTCCCTCACTCTTGTGCTGCAGTTGGATGTTAACACAGTGCAGTGGGAAAGCTGTTTAGGCCTCCAAATACCAGGAAACATCGGCTTTGGTTTCTGGTTTTGCCTCCCAGTCACGTCACACATTCAATGTTCAGCTCTGCAGTCGGTGAATTCTGAAAAAGTGGCGGCATTCTCCTTTTAACACATCCACCGTCCTTTCAGCAAACACTTTATATCCCGCTGGACAGCTGTTGTTGTCACTTGCCAGCCAGAGGGCGTATGCAGGATTATCTCCCTGTGTTTTTGGCCATACGCACACACACACACACACACACACACCTGGAAGCCTCTGAACACATGAAGCGCGCTGGAGTTAACCAGGAAAAACAAACATTTGCATTGTTGGTACCCAGTGATGCACAAAGAACGCAACCTTATTGGTCTAGATGATCTCATTCTGACACTGAAAACCTGTGAGCGTTGCAGTGGGTGTGTCAGTGTTAAAATATCTGAATAGGTGAAGTCACATGTGTCATGGTGTCACATGTACAGGAAGGACAGAAGCCAGGGTTTAACTGAGTAAACACTGACACCAGCAACCCCACTGTGTGCTGTGTGTGTTTAGTGTTGTGCCATTTGGATAGTACAACTGTGAGACATTACATTCTTCTTTCTTTATTATGTTTGAACAAATGTGTCATTGTGTGTTTACTGGTGTTTGTTTACTGGAAGGAAATCAGTCACTGTAAAGAACACAATGTTTTCCTGCTGAGATCAATCCCAGTCAGCAGAAAACTCACAAAATAAGAACACAACAGTATTTATGAATTATGTTTAAAGAGCAGTAGTCATGATGGTACACATTCATTGTCACTATATACCACTGACTCTATATAAAGATGGATCACATGAGAGACCTATGTGAAAAAACATCTCGATCACCTCCTGGTGCCTGGCTGCAGTAGAGGTCATAAACCCCGCCTCCTCAGTGCTGGGATGGGGGCGGGGTCAAACTAGAAACTCAAATAAATGCCCAATACATTTTTCCCAAAGGTGGTTTCTTCATTTTATGTTGTTCTTATCACACTGATATATGTATAAGTGTTCATTTGTCTGATAAGCTTGGCCTTAATTAGTTATTAGATGCTATAAAAAGGGACTGAAATGATGATTGACAGCTGAACTCTGCTCACAAACATTGTTGGGGGTGGGTGTACGGGTGTGAACGTGATACTGCAGCTCCACCGCCTGATCACTACTGTGCAGACTTTGGCTCCAAGTTACGTCACCGGTGCAGGATGGCAGCACTTGTTTGGTACAGGAGAGGAAGTAGAGACGTGTTGTCCATCTTTATGTATGTCAGTGATATACACCAAACTTACATTTTGATACAAATTTAAAATATCCAAGTCATCACTGAGCTGTCTAAAATGTTATGCCACATCCTTATGGAGTAAAAAGGATGAAGGATGTCCCCTTTTTGTTTTAAAATTCATTAAAGGAATAGTTTAAGAACATTTGGGGAAATATGTCTGTGAGTTGCTATCCAAGAGTGAGATGAGAGGATTGTTATCAATCTCATTGCACAGTGTGTGCAGGAAGTAGTAAGAATTAGAGCAAGTTGAGTTTGACTGTAAATACTAAAGCTCACTAACCAGTTAGTAAGAAACAGTACAGTGTATTATTTAGTGAGCTATACTGTTACATGGCACTCACAGAGAACAGGTCTTCTTATTGATTGTGGGCAAAAAATGAACGTGTTTCAGCATGAAGCCATCATCAGCGTGATCCAAAACAGCACAGATGACAATATAAAAGAACAGATAAGGATTATGGAGGGAAAACGTTGATAGAATTAGTCTCAAGTGTCTCAGATGCACTACATACATAAACTCTACGTGCAAATAAATGGCTCAACCTACTGAATGCATAGAAAAGATTCTCAAACAAAACTTTTTTTTCACTTTTTAACATTATTAGACACTGGACTCACAACAGCAAACATGTTTTTTTCTTCTTCTCATGGACACATTAACTTCTACTCCTTTGTATTTTTCCTCCTATGTGTTGTGTTTATTTGTTGAAGTGGTGCCTCTGTGTTTGGAGCTACAGTTACAGTGTGTAACCTCATCTGCTGCTTCAACATGTATGAAGTCACATGTGTTTGTGTTGTGTATACATGTGTTCACTACCTGAGTAGACATGAATATAACCAGAGAGCGTATCAGTTATAGCTACAGTTGTGTGTCTTTGCCTTTTTCTCATGGGAAAGTGATAGTGAATGACGCACACACACACAAAACAACACACACACACACACACACAAAACAACACACACACACACTTCTAATCCCAACTCTCTGCAGTCCCACAGTGGGACAGATGATGTCATTCACCTGTGGTGCCGTAGGGCGACAAAGGCTCTTTTGTGCTTGTGCAAATACACACACACTCACTTTTCTTCCTGTGTGTGGGTCACGTGAGCAGATTGAATTGAATGCACATGTGGCTTCTCTCTGCAGGGGGAAACGCAGCATTTATCATTCGTTTGCCGTCTCATTCATCAAACCTGGAGAACAGTGAGAGCTGCTGTGTTGTCACAAAGTCACCCCTCACTTTGTAAGTCGAGTTAACGAGACAAATCAGGCCGGGTCAGGAGGAGGTTGACAGGCTTCCATTCAGACATTCAAAGAATTTGTGTTTCTAAATGAGACATCTGGCTGGCTGAAAAGTTCAGAGCCCGCTCTGAGAGAGTGATCTGGACAGTTAGGAGGCATGTATAAAGTGGAGAGTTGAGTAACCGTTTTTTTTAATGTAATTTGATCGGTACAGCTCCTGATTGCAATTCTGATTGCAATGATTAATGATTAGTGATTGCAGAAATTGGTTCCTTTATGTGCGGGGCCAATGAACACATTGTCTTGTGAGCAGATTGATCATGACTGTTCATTGGTGTTGCCAGATACGCGTGCAAGGTACAGTCGCTCATAATCACCAAACAGGACAATCATTGAGCCAAATGATCTTTGGCTATAATGATAACATTAATGGTTCTCAAAGTCCTTAAAGCTGCACTCATATCATTCATATTAACAATGCATCACATGACTACATGTCATTTGAATGGTATTACGTGTAGTAACAAACCCACAGAGAATAATTCCCCTCAGTTTTCAGCATCTTTTAGCTAATTATTTGGCTAATAAACAAATCACTCAGCACCAAATGGACAAAGCTAGCAGCTAGCCCTTAGCCAACACAGTGTTGCATTTAGCAGCTAAACAGTCTGATATGTCAGTGGAGACCAAAATAAAGATAAAAGTAGAGTAAATAGAGGACTTACGTTCATTAGATGTCTGGAAACACAACCCTAAATAAATGCTAACGTGACTACTGTATGTTAAAATATGCAATTCTTTGCTAACATGCTATTATGTCAGTGGTGTGTTTTCTGCTCGTTCTGCTGCCCTCTAGTGGCAAAAAAATAATGTCACAAAGGTCATGAGGTGTTTCCTGCTTACCTCATATTAAGGTCTTGAGAGCTGGGGTCCCTGAGCCCCTTTCCATCAACCCAAACCACGTGCTAGTTCTGGTCTGGTGCTAGTGCTGGTTATGAGTTGGTTCAACCTGCAAACCTCCTAACAACTGGTTTGCTTTTCCACGGGCTATAGAGCGACCATAGAGTCACTATATTGGCATCCAAACATGACTGGTCCAATTCATTTTTGCTGCTCGCTGTGATTGATATAGACGGTGATTATGCTCCAGAAGAAATGCAATTAGCCGACACATTTTACCACCACGTATACAGTTCTTCGATCTAGACCAGCAAAGTGTTGTTGCCACTCTTGAACCAGATTTCCTGTCCGAGAATCTGCCAGGAAATCTGAGCACTGAAGAACTGGTTCGAGTTTAGGCACTGGCTACGAACCAGCCCTCAGACTGCCTTGGTTGAAAAGAGATACCTATCAGGCCAGTCATTAGAAATTATGGAAAGGGGAAAAAAAATTTCAAATTGGGCCCCTCATCCACATTCACTCCAGCACCACCACCACATGCCCGCCCTTGTCACGGCACAGATGGAGTCTAGCAACCATTTCCAAATTCAGTGCCATGCCCTGTTTTACTAGCTGCTAGGAATAAATTACGCATACTGTATCTGTAACATGGCGACGTCACAAAGTCACAGAATTAAAGGTGAGACTGCTGACGAGGCGTTTCAGAAGTAGTGTTTTGTGTGGGAGAGAGGAGCGTCTGTTGGTGCAGACTTTGACCTTTTTAACTTTCAAGATCTTTTACAAGTACAAGAACCTACGAGAAAAAATAAAAATGTGTGTAGTCCACTTACTTTCTGATTCTATACAGGTGGTCTGAAAGTGACATTTACACAGTTTTATCGACCCAAACTGTTCTGTCCTGATCTGTCCTAGCTCTTTTCAACATGTGATTTTATCTGTTGTTGACACTGCGAGCAGGAAAAGAGAGGAAATAGTGCTGCTGGTAGGTGCTCGTGAACTCAAAACAAGGTGCTGTAAAGAAAATCACACCTGCCTTATCAACTGCATTAAAAGATATGACTGAGATTAGCCTGCTATGACGTGCAGTGGGACTCTCTGCCTGCACGTACTGTACAGTATGCAAACACACAGGGCTGCACGTCCACCTACTGGGTACAAAGCTGTGGGCAGTTCCACATGACGGAGGCAGCAGCTGTTTGAAATCCGATTTTAAATCTACTGAACCCTGAATGTCCTTCTGTAACCGCTCAATACTGCGCTGTGTTTTGGATTGTCTTCCGCAATACTTCTCCTTACTGTAATAGCTTGATGCTTTTCTCGGAAGTGCTCATGAATTTAAAGGAGGATGTAATATTTTGAATAGAGTTATTTCACAGCTTTATTGTGCAGATGAATTATCAAAGTAATATGCAAATAAAAACAGTTACTTTAATAAGTGAAGTGTGAAAAGAGACAAAAAAGCAAATGCATAAACAAATTTAGAAGAATGAAAGAGTGGAGGGTACTGCATCAGTCCAAACACAACTCAATGCTTTGCAAGAACTACTTAAAGACCAAAGCAGACCAAGGACCCCTGACTGTCATGGACTTTCCTCCACAGTCACCTGACCTCAACCTCATGGAACGTTTATGGAGGCAGTTGAAGACTGAGCACTCTGTGACACCACGAGAAGCTTTGTTTAACACTCTCCAATCATGCTGGGATAACATGAGTCAGTAGGTTTTACACAAATGTGTTGAGTCCATGCCAGCTCGAGTGCATGCTGCCAGTAAAGCAAGAGGGGACAACGATTAAACTTTTCACTCAAGTTGTTAAGCTGATATCATCATTTCAAATAAGAAAAATGACATTACCTCTGAAAAAAAGAAATAGAAGTATACTGACAAGTGGTCATTGACTTTTAGACCCTAGTTCACATGTGAGAAAACTGACTCATCACAGTAACCAGAGTAGCAAAGGTTGAAGTGTGAGATTGCAGTTTTATTGACTTGTTATTTGAGCGCTCAGTGCACCAGGTGATAAAAATGTGCAGAATCAGTGATTATCTTGATGCTGATGATGTCAGGGGACTTCTGGGTGTCTTGCTGCTGGTTTGTGGGTGCTTTCTTTGAGCTGGATGACCTCATGCTCCACTGCCCCCGGTCATCCTCCTTCTCCTCCTCCTCCTCCTCCTCCTCCCCCTACCTGAGCACCGCTCACATGTGAGCCAGAAGGCCGAGGGTTAGATCAGCTGAAAGGTATGAGCTCATGTAAACTGCAGCTCCATCACACTCTGTATATTAGCCATAGCCTGGAGTAATGGGGGGTTAATCCAAACAGCGATAGGGAAGGACCACCCTCTCATGTGAGAATCTGCCCGAGCTCGTCCAGCGAAAAAGGGATGGGTGTGTTTGTGTGTGTGGATATTGAGGAGTGTGATGGAGAGCAAAGCCATGTTTGGACCAATGTGCCCTCTTTGTGTTGCAGGGCAGATTACCAGCTCCACAAAGCCTGGTCGGTTTTCACAAAACTACATTTTAATCAGTGCACAGAGGAGCTCCTGGGAGTCACATTTAGCCTGTTTTTCTCTTCAACTTTAAGAACATTTATGCCAACTTGTGAAAAGTTGCAAACACTCAAATGAGAACTAAGCATGTTTCCATCGGTGGGTTTGAATGAAAAAGCAGGTTTCTTGAATGTGAAAAGTTCCTTTAGGTCACGTCTAACAGGAAAATTGTTAGTAATGGATTCCCAAATTTTGGAAAATCTGTCAACACTCTTTCTTGTGGGCACAAGCTAACTGAATGTTTTAATTTATAGACAGGAAGTAAGAAATTCACTTGTCTAATATTCTATTATAACACTGCAGATAATGTGGATATAACCATGACCATTAGTGCTCGTGAACACATTTTTTAAGAGGGTCTAAAGCGTTGAGCAAGTGTTTTTCAAGTGCCTTCACTCCAGTGACAAAACTCTGCATCAGTTAAATACAAAAGCTCAGTTTGCAGTCTTACAGTACAGCTGAATATTGCTGTTTCAACACAACTTTTCCATGTCTACGTTAAAAAAAACCTGACAGATACCTAGAACTCCTCTGTTTCTCTTCAAGGGCTCCAAACCTCTCAGTGGAATACGTGTCACTAAGAGGTTTGGAGGTGACTCTTTGTCTGCGCTGTGTTTAACAAAGTGAATAGCATATACTTGAGATGATAAAGTCTGCCAGGAGTGGAAGCAGCTTTCTCACAGTCCCAGCGGTTTTTGTTTTTTTTTTACCTTGAGAGG